>NC_081328.1:32897752-33497752 GCF_026419965.1 Kogia breviceps | reverse complement strand
CAAAAAACTCTCCCTCTCCCTCCCTCAGTGATCAGGGCCTCACTCAGAAGATTGAGGAGGTAGTTTTTCCTTCCACATTCTAGAGCCAGAGGCAGACAGATGATCTGTGTATAGTTTTTGTGAAACAGAGGCAATTACCTTCACCAAATGATCCTGCTGCTTGATTTGTAGTTTGACTCTGGAGTCAAAGGTGGAAGGGTTCATACTTCATTCTTGCTTATAAACAGGGAAGATTCCCTGGGGGCCCATTCCCAATTAGTGTTATGAATATACTCTCTTAGCACTGCATCCTCAGACACGTTTCCGTTTCTCATACACAGGCATAATGCATTACTTGCTCTGATTCCTTAAGTCATTAATAACAGGACAGTCATGACCTAAATCAATTCTTTTCTTTCCACAGTATTAGAGTATTGGTCTGGATTTATGATTTCTTTGCAACGCATAGTGATCCCCCCCATGGAAGTGAAACCTGGGAATGAAACCTTTCTCAGAGTGAAGCAGCATACATGTGTTTAAGGCCCAGGCTCTGTCCCTGCACTGACTGGTTTAAGTCCTGGTTCTACCTCTTCTAGCTATCTGACCTTGAGCAAGTTGCCCAACCTCCATGAGCCTCAGTTTCCTCACCTAAAGAATGAGAATAGGCCCGGCTAGTCCAGGCCTGAGAAGTTGGACCAACCCCAGCCTGGGTAGGACAGGGGATGTGACAGACCTCTACAGGTCCCAGTGATGATGGCGGTGTTTCTCGATGAGGTAGAGATCGAGGACTTCCAATATGAGAAGGACTCAGAGAGGTACTCCTACCCCTGCCCGTGTGGGGGTAACTTCTGCATCACCTGGGAAGATTTGACAAATGGGGAAGACGTGGTGAAGTGCCCTAGCTGCTCTCTCATTATAAAAGAGATTTATGACAAAGATCAGCTTATGTGTGGAGAGACAGTCCCAGCCCCTTCCACCAGCAAAAAACTAGTTAAATGCCAAAGAAGACTTTAGGACTCCAAAGCCTGAACTTTGGGGAATTAACCAAGCTGGAAAAATCAAATGCAAAGTCACTGACTTCTTCCTGGGGAGAATCTTTTTTTTTTTTTTCTTTTTGGCCACTCCATGGGGCTTGCGGGATCCTAGTTCCCCTGACCAGGGATCAAACCCAAGCCCCCTGCAATGGAAGTGCGGAGTGCTAACCACTGGACTGCCAGGGAATTCCCGACAATCATTTTGTAGCTTATTATTCATTAGAGTGTGGATTCTTTGCATTGGCCGCAGAATTAAGGTCCAGTTGAAGAAGCAAGTCCACCACATGACACACCTGGATTTTGTGCTTAGAACTTTGAATTGGAAGTTTTCTTAATTTTCCATCCGAACTTAAAGGAAGATAATTTCAAATCGGTGCTTTCTTTCCCTCAGTTTTATTTTAATTTATATTTTTAAAATTATTTATTTTTTAAATTTTGGCTGCACTGGGTCTCCAATGTGGCCCACAGGCTCTTCGTTTCAGGCTTCTCTCTAGTTGCTGCACACAGGCTTCTCTAGTTGTGGCACGTAGGCTCCAGAGCACGTGGGCTCAGTAGTTGTGGTGTGCGGGCTTCTCCCCAGTTGCAGCACGTGGGTTTAGCTTCCCTGGCATATGGGATCTTAGTTCCCTGACCAGCGATTGAACCTGCGTCCCCTGCATTGGAAGGTAGATTCTCATCCACTGGACCACCAGGGAAATCCCAGTTTTATTATTTTTATATCTTATACCTAATTACTTCATTATCTGACAACAGCATCATCTACATCAAAGTCATTAGGATTCTTTAAAGAAAAAGGGGGAGGACTTCCCTGGTGGCACGGTGGATAAGAATCCACCTGCCAATGCAGGGGACATGGGTTCGAGCCCTGGTCCGGGAAAGATCCTACATGCCACGGATCAACTAAGCCCGTGCGCCACAACTACTGAGCCTGCGCTCTAGAGCCCATGAGCCACAACTACTGAAGCCCGCGCACCTAGAGCCTGTGCTCTGCAACAAGAGAAGCCACCAACCGCAATGAGAAGCCCGCGCACTGCAATGAAGAGTAGCCCCCACTTGCCGCAACTAGGAAAAGCCTGCTCACAGCGACAAAGACCCAATGCAGCCATAAATATATTGAAAAATAAATAATAAATAAAGGGGGGTGTTAAAAAGAAAAACTGAGAATAATAGTAGTATGTATATCATTAAGTGGTTATTCGGATTTAAAGTTACTGTAAGTAAAGTGCTTTGTACCTGGCACAGAGCAATCTTTCAATAAACATTTGTTATTATTCATTTCTGTGTAACAAATGAATGGTAAATATTGCCTGTTTGTAAATATTTTATTGACCTACAGATCACTTTTATGCAGATAATTCCTACATGTCTCTCCTTAGGCCTAGCATCTCTTCTGAACCCCAGATAAATTTCCTTAATTGATTACTATATATTTTCTCTCTCGCTTTGCTTTCCATCAGATTCAGCATTACACCAAACTCATCTTCCTCTAGCTGGCTCCCTCTGGACTTCCTTTTTTCAGTTAATATCATTATTGTCACAGTTTCTTAGGTATAATAATTTTGTCAACCATAGCTATAAAAAAAACCAAACAGCTGACATTTATTATTTACTATGTGCCAGACACTGTGTTAAGTTTTTACTGAATTACTTTATATAATCCTCAGAACACTCTTATGATGATATAGCAAGTATAGAAACTGAGGCTTAGTGATGTTGAATAACTTGTGCAAGTTCATATAATTAATAAGTGGCTGAGTCAAGAATCACCCCCACATCTTTTGAAAACAGAGCTAGGCTCCTAAGCACTATCATGGCTATTATACAGTTCTTCTCTCTCTCTTTTAGTTATATCTAATCATTTCCTGTCAGTTTATCCTAGGAATTCTATCACAAACATTCCTTTGACCACTTTAATCCTCATACCTTGATTATTGTTGCCATCAGCATCCTCCTAATGAATCTCTTTTCTTCCAGCTTCTTGCTCTCCAATCAATCCTCAAAATTATAGCTAGATTCTTTACTGTCTAAAACAGAGCTCTCCCTATGTAGCAGTGTAATCTTGGATCATCTCTTCCGATCTATCTGTAGCTCTGTAAAGTGAGTGAATGGCCTGGACATTTTTTGTGATTTATTTATTTATTTTTGACAGTTTTTTTTGAGTTATAGAATTTTAGGATATTTCTCATGTCACTGTCCTATCCCCAAAGCTTCAATGGCTTTCCATTAATTACAGCCTAAGGTCTTAACGTAGACTAGCATTCAAGGTCTGTCACTAACCTTGGTGGTTCTATCCCCCACTGTTCTCTAGCACTTTATTAGGCATGTGTAATCAGTTTCTCAGACATTTTCTGCTTTTCCCTACTTACATCTTTGCTCTTGACCACTTTCCTGATCTCCCAGTACCTACAGACTTATGTATTTATTAATACCATCTTCTTTTTGTGTATCCAAATCCTACCTCCTCTATAAAATCTTTCCCCTTCTCTATCAAAGCAGCATAGTGACACCTCTTTCTCTCTTCACAGTAGTTGATATCAATAGTACAGTTCACTAAACATTACTCCTATTATTATTTTTGGAGGTGAGTATATTTGACTAGCAGATTTTTTTTAGCAAGGGGTGGGTGGAAAGCAGTGATCTAATGTCTGAGGTAGTGAATACCCATTTTTGGAGGTTTCAAGCAGAGACTGAAACCCCTTGCTAAGGTTTCTGGAGAGGGGATTGGTCCATTTGCCAGTTAAGATTACTTTCATCTTTAAATTCTTATTATTTTCTGATTTGGTTTGCAGAAATATTTACCTCTGGAAGCATGGAGGGTTGTGTGTGAGGTTGGGAAAGGAAGATTAGGGTGAGTCGTGTAACTAGGATGGCTTCCAGGAAGAGATGAGACCTTCCTGTTTACTACTGCCCATCCCTCTTCTCCAGCATTTGCCTGGGCAAGACCCTCCCCACCCAATAAAGCTTAAATCATGAACTGAAAGGAACCTCACTCTAAGACATGGTCTTGCAGTGTACCAATCAAGAACACTGGAATCATCAAACTCTCAGGATCCATCCCAGAACTTACTGAATCAGAATTTGAAGTTTGGGCTTCCTTGGTGGCACAGTGGTTAAGAATCTTCCTGCCAATGCAGGGGACATGGGTTCAAGCCCTGGTCCGGGAAGATCCCACACGCCGCGGAGCAACTAAACCCGTGTGCCACAATTACTGAACCTGAGCTCTAGAGCCAGTGAGCCACAACTACTGAGCCCACACTCCACAACTACTGAAGCCCGCACACATAGAGCCCGTGCTCTGCAACCAGAGAAGCCACTGCAATGAGAAGCCCTCACACTGCAACAAGGAGTAGCCCCCACTCGCCGCAACTAGAGAAAGCCCACGTGCAGCAAAGAAGACCCAACACAGCCAAAAATAAATAAATAAAATAAAATTTTAAAAAAAGAAATAGAATTTGCAGTTTAACAAATTCCTGTGTGATTCATTTGTACACAGAGGTTTTAGAAGCACTAGTACAGTGGACCCCAAACACTAAAAAGGTGCTTTATAAATAACTCTAGTGAGCTGCTATTTAATGTACCCTCTACCAAAAAAAAAAAAAAAGAAGAAGAAGGAGAAGAAAAAAGAAAACTAGGAGTCAACATCTATTTTTTTTTTCTTCCATGCCCCACATCCTATCCATCAGCAAGATCTGTGTATAGGCTTGAAACCACACAACTCATATGGGATTTGAATGCAGCCAAAACTCAGATTGGGACTTGAACCCACAGGCTGAGACTTTTACTCAGCCAAAACTCATATTTGGACTCAAATCCACTGTCTTTTAATTAAAATCACTCACCTAGTGTCAGGACTTACTGAAGCTCAGGTTCTTTATGTCTCAGCACAGAAGGAATTCTGTGAGAGGCAAAGTGATGGGTAAGGAGTAGATTTATTAATATAGGATGCTTGTGAGGGATATAAGTGGGCAGGCAAGGGGGCTCTGCCCTGAGAACTTAAGTGAGAAGGCAGGTTTATTTAGGGAGATACACACTCCATGGACAGAGTGTGGGCCACTTCAGAAGGTGAGAGGCCTTGAGAGATACACATTTCATAGACAGAATGCAGTCCATCTCAAAAGGTGAGCACAGCCTGGAAATATGGGGTGGTTAGTTTTTATGGGCTGTGTAATTTCATAGGCTAACAAGTGAGAGGATTATTCCAACTATTTGGGGGAAGGGGTGGGGATTTCCAGGATCAGGCTACCTGCCTTTTTTTGGCCTTTATAGTTGGGTTTGGGACTGTCATTGTGCCTGTCCATGAGTGGTTTAGCATGCTAATGTATTACAATGAGTGTATAATGAGGCTCAAGGTTTACTGGAAGTTGAATCTTCCACCACCTTGGGCCTAGTTGGTTTGAACCAGTTTATGTCGGATCCTCAATGGCTATGTCATTCTTTAAGGGTTGTGCCCTGCCCCCTTCCCTCCTGTTTCAGGCTCAACCTTAAATATAAACCCTGTAACTAACTGCTTTCCTTTCTCTCTTTTGTCACCACTTATTGCAAACCACCATCATCTCCCACTTGGACTACTGTAACAGGGAAGAACAAAATCTGACTCCATGTTGGATCTGTTTCTTTTACGTTGACCCGTACTTTCCATTGCTTTTGTTCTGTCTATAGCTATAGGCATACATAATGGTCTGCCTTGGGGAACCCTGCTCCTCTGCCTGAATGTTAAACTAAAGTGCCTTTGTTCAGCTCTCAGGGAAACACCCTGACCCTGTCCCCCGTGAATGGCTGCAGAAAAGAAAAAATTAACACATTCCCCAAGGCTGGCCAAAACCAGATGTTCTGCAAGACTTATGGCCTTTTTACTTTACTTCTTCACCTCCTCCCCCTCTCTGTTCTATAAAAGAAACTAGCATCCACACCGTGATAAGATGGTACTCTAGGACACTAGTCCACCATCTTCTCAGATGCCTGGCTTTCCAAATAAAGACCCTATTCCTTGCCTCAACACCTCATCTCCCAATTTATTGGCCTGTCATGTGGTGAGCAGAGTGAGCTTGGACTTGGTAACAAATTTGGCTTAGCCAGCCAGGAGCCTTGCTGCTTGTGGCTAGCCAGCCCTAGTCAGAGAATTTTGGGGCAAGACGCTAGCAGCTGCCAGGACCATTTGTCCTGACGATCTTCCCTTCAAAATTCCCTAAAGCAGAACTGGCTACCCCAGCACTTGGCAGTTGGAGCAAGGAACTGACAAACTTCTGCGAGTTGATGGACTCGACCTTTATAGGGTAAGTCGTTCTGGTGTGTACAACAGGGGACGGATTCTCCCCTCAATTTGGGTTTTCCCTTTACAGGACAAGCCAATTTGTTTTGCATTTGATTGGGGTACCCTATTGGAGAGGGGAATTGTTGTTTGACTCTACCTGATTTGGGAACTGGTTCATTTGCTTTTTGTTTTGTGTGCATCGATGTTGGAATTTGTTTGTGCTTTGTTTGTTTGTTTGTTTGTTTGTGCTTTTTGCATTAGAATTTGTTTGTGGTGGGGCTTCCCTGGTGACGCAGTGGTTAAGAATCTGCCTGTCAATGCAGGGGACACAGGTTCAAGCCCTGGTCCGGGAAGATCCCACATGCCGCGGAGCAACTAAGCCTCTGCGGCACAACTACTGAAGCCCGTGCACCTAGAGCCCGTGTTCCACAACAACAGAAGCTGCTGCAGTGAGAAGCCCGCACACTACAATGAAGAGTAGCCCCCACTCGCTGCCAACTAGAGAAAATCCACACACAGCAACAAAGACCCAACACAGCCAAAAATAGATAAATAAATAAATTTATTTTAAAAAATAATTTGTTTGTGTCTTTTGTGTTTTGGTGTTATCAAATGTATAAAAATGGGAAATAGTCCAACTATCCTGAAGGAGAGCCCTTTGGGGCGTATATTAGATAAATGGGCAAAACATAGCCATGAGCCTATGACTAACAAAGAGATGATATACTGTTGTAATAGAGTGTGGACCCAATATAAGTTAGGATCAGAGGAGCGATGGCCCCTGAATGGCTCACTCAATTATAATACAATCTTGCAATTAGAAGTGTTTTCCAAAAGAGCAGGGGAAAGTGATGAAATTCTATATGTAGAAGCATTTACGCTATTGCATCAGGAGGAAAAGGAGTCAGAGGGCTGCCACCTTATCGTACAGTGGTCTGAAAGAAAACCCAAGGGGGGACCTAGACAAAAGAGCATAAACAAAATTCAGGAGATAAGACAAAAACCAAATGAGGATCCATCAGAGTTTCTAGAAGGGGTTTATCAAGCTTATAGGTGCTATATGGATGTAGACCCTGAGGCCCCTAAGAATGTAAGGATGATAAATATTACCTTTATCGGGCAAAGCATCTCAGATATAAGAAGAGAATTACAGAAATTAGATGGTGCATTTGGAATGAACCCTTCTCAATTAGTATATGTTGTCTTTGAAGTATTCAACAGGGAACAATGATGGAAGCAAGAAGATGCAAATGCAGCTTTTCTGGCAGCAGCATTGAATTCCCAGAAGGCAAGTAACCTAATGGAAGGTAAGCCACCATTGGGGAAGGAACAATGTGCTTATTGCAAGGAGGAAGGGCATTGGAGAAAAGATTGCCCTAGACTAAAAAAAAAAGAAAGAAAATAATAAAAAGGAGACAAGAGCCTCTCATATAGTAGAAAGAGAGGAACACTGATAATAAATGAAGAGCCCTGGAGACTCCCTTGGACTTGAGGCGGCCGATTCTAATTTCCCCACAGGAGCCCCAGGTCATCTGACAGTGGGGAGCCAGTTGATTGACTTTCTAATAGATACAGGTGTCACATACATATTCTGTGGTAAATGCCATTTCTGTGGCACAGAAAATATCTCATTCTATCCCAGTCAGGGGAGTTTCTGGAGCAGTATAACCTCTAGAATGTCAACTAGGGGACCTAACCCTGAAACATCCAGAGCGTCCAGTCCCCCTTTTGGGACAAAATCTCCTAGGTAAAAGGGATGCTGGGACACCTAATCTAAAACACTATCCTCCAAGACAAGAGGCCCCAAAGGGAGTTCAGCCAACTCTGGAAAAGTTTTTGAAAACAGGACTGATTAAACCTTGCGGGTCCCCATATAACACCTCTAAACTCCCAGTCAAAAGGTCAAACTCAGTGGAGTATCACTCTGTCCAAGATTTGAGGGCTATTACTGAAGTACTCCAAAACTTACACCCTGTGGTGCCTAATCCATACACTCTGCTCATAACTATTCTGGGAGACTACGGCTGGTTTTCAGTTCTTGACTTAAAAGATGCTTTTTTTCTGCATTCCTATTGCAGAAGAATCACAGCAGCTATTTACTTTTAAATGGCAGGACCAAGAAACACAGGTAGTCCAACAGTATTGTTGTATCGTCCTGCCTCAAGGATTTAAGAATTCACCTACCTTGTTTGGGGTGACGTTGGCTGGAGATCTTAGAAACAATGCTGGATGAAGGACTCTTACTCCAATATGTGGACAACTTGCTCATAGTCAGCCCTACATATGATAAATGTCTACAAAATACCATCAGAACCCTGAACTATTTGGCCAATTTTGGATATAATGTCTCCCAGAAAAAAGCCTAGATATGCAAACAGCAAGTCATGTATATGGGCTTTGTCCTCTCCCAAGGACAGTGGGATCTTTTGCCTGACAGAAAGCAGGCAACTGCAGGCTTGGGAGCACCAAAGACCTGCAGAGAACTGAGATTTTTTTCTGGGACTGGCAGGGCTCTGTCAGATTTGGATCCAACTATGGGCTCATAGTAAAACCCCTCTAGGAGGCACTGAAGGGACATGATCTTGAGCCCCTTACTTGAACTGAAGAGTGCCAAACAGTCTCTGAAACAATAAAAAGGAAGCTAGTCTCAGCCCCGTCATTGGAACTACTGTACTTAAAGAAACCTTTCAAACTGTATATACATGAGAGACAAGGCAGAAGCCTTGGGGTATTAATTCAGACTCTGGGGAATATCCCTCGACCCACTGCCTACTTCTCAAAACGACTAGAACAGATTGTTAAGGGATGGCCCCCTTGCCTTGGAGCTGTAGCAGCTACTTGTGAGGTTCTTCAGGAAGCTGAGTTTACGCTGGGGCAACCCACCACTATGTTCCTCACCGTGTCCTTTCTTTGCTGGAACAGAAAGGGGGCCTGTTTATATTACATGTCTGTGTATACATTATACATATGAGATACCTCTACCTCTGAAAAATATTATCAAAACTGAGTTTATAAAGAGTTTTATTCAATTTGAAAGTCAGCGTTTACAAATTAAATATAAAGAAACCAGCCAAAATGACTTTCAGGTTCATGGGTACTGGGAAATATTCAATATTAAGTTGATACCTGGTATTAAAGTTTGTTGATCTAATTTAATATAAATATGTCTTTAGAGTCATTAATATTAAGTATAATACTTTGTACTTAATATTGTACCTAGGAATCAAATAAGACCTTATTACATCTGTTGCAAGGAAAATAACTTGATATAATTAAACTTTAAAATAAATGTAAATGAGATAAGAACTTTTGGGTAAACTCTTTAAAAATAATTATATTTTAGAAATGTCTACTTAAAATGATCTTTCTAGGGCTTCCCTGGTGGCACAATGGTTAAGAATCTGCCTGCCAATGCAGGAGACACGGGTCTGAGCCCTGGTCTGGGAAGATCCCACATGCCGCGGAGCAACCGAGCCTGTGCTCTAGAGCCTGCGAGACACAACTACTGAGCCCGTGTGCTGCAACTACTGAAGAATGCGCACCTAGAGCCTGTGCTATGCAACAAGAGCAGCCACCTCACCATGAGAAGCCTGCGTACCACAAGTGTAGCCCCTGCTAACCACAACCAGAGAAAGCCTGCATGCAGCAACAAAGACCCAATGCGGCCAAAATAAATAATAAATAAATTTAAAAAAATTATCATTCCAGATATTTGGTAACTTTAAGTTCTAGCGTTATGCTAATTTAAGTGATGGAAATTCATTGAATAGCTAGATAAAATCCCCCCAAAAAACCCAAAATATGTCTCAGAGCTGGTTGGTTTTATTTTTTCATTTTAAAAAATATTTTATTTATTTATTTATTTTGGCTGCACTAGGTCTCTGTTGTAGCACGCGGGATCTTTGTTGCAGTATGCGAGATCTGTTTTTAGTTGCGGCATGTGGGCTCATAGTTGTGGCATGTGGACTCTTAGTTGTGGCATGCATGTGGGATCTAGTTCCCCGATCAGGGATTGAACCCAGGGCCACTGCATTGGGAGTGTGGAATCTTACCCACTGGACCACCTGGGAAGTCCCAGAACTGGTTGGTTTTATGTTACAGAAATATCCAAGTTTCCTGCTGATTTCACTGTACTCAAATCTTTAACCATGCTATATTAAGTTTTGTCTTGATGCTTTTACAAAATGAAGATTTTCAAGAAGACTCATAAAAAGGAACTTTTTGTTTTTTAACAAATATAAGTTTCTGATAGCATTTAGATAATACCACTGGACTGGGTAACATATGACAAAACTAATGGAAAACCTGATTACTTTATCCAGATCAACAGGAATTAATTACATGGGACTGAGTGAACTGATGAATATGATTTATAACTTTATGACTTTGGGAAATATACTAGCCTTAATCTTCATTTTCCAGAAAAACATTTTCTCTCATGCTATTGTTAGACCTGAACGGTCTCCGAGGGATCCCAGCTCGCCCAAGAACCGCCAAGAGTCGAGAGTCGCTGCAACACGCAAGAGGTTTATTAGGAGCCGGTGCACCGGGGTTCCTTGGTCCTCACGCAGGAGGCCGAAGAGGAACCCCCCCCAAGCGGAATCACATACATTTTATAGTTTTCATTTTTCATTATGCAAAGTGTGGATATATCAAGGTTTTTTTTTCTCATTGGTTTGTTTGTTCCTGGACCGGAGTGGGGACTTGGCTCTAGTTCCTTGATTGGTTAGCTGTTGGATGCCTACTTTACATTTACCGGAGTGGGGTCTTGGCTCTAGTTCCTTGATTGGCTAGCCGTTGGATGCCTACTTTACATTTTCGTGTTTTTGTGGTGGGGGGTTGAGTCACATGAGTTATGGTTGGCTAGGGCGACCTTTAAACTCTGGCTTAATCATTCTTATCACCCGCCATACTGGTTTGCTCGAGGTTTCATCCCCCGCCATACTTGTTTGCTCGGAACGGTTTCTGCCCAGGGGGGACATTCCAGTATCTTATTGCCAGCCGAAAAAGCTTAAAGCTCAAAAGTATCGATAGGGAAGTAGGGGTGTAAGTATAGTTAAGGCCCTACACTATGACCTACAACAAGTTGATAAAGTACACCCTTGTAAACAAAGAGGAAACATTTACTTTTTTCTCTCTACCTGATCCTGCCAGAATTTGGCTTCTCTAGCTGGCTTTCCTGTGGACTTGATGGTTTATTGTAACTAGATTATGTGTTTTAATTTGTTCTTTGTTTCCAAATTGTTTATGCTTTGTGTCTCCCTGCTGCACTATGACTTTGTCAATGTTACTAACTGCATTACTTATATCCTGTCTATTTTATAAGATTGTTGTCTCTTACAGTACCCAGTGTGTAACCAGGCCTCCAACAAAATTGGTGATGGCTAAACATCTTGGGGAAATAGATCACATTTATGACTTCTATAGAATAATTGTAATAGTGTGATTCTAAGTATGGGAAGAAGCAATAAGGAAAAACATTTCCTGGATCATAATAGACTAGTAAGACAGTGGGTCCAGAGAATTTTAAATTATCAACAGGGACTAATCTGGAAACAGCACATAGAGTGGCATATCAACAGGAATTTTCACCTGATCTGGGATGACCCTCAGCACCATGGGACAAAATCTGGTCATGAATTGTCCCCCAAATATTGGTCAAATTCCTGACCAGGAGGAGGATCTTAGAAATGGAATATTTCCTGCCATATCCGTAAACAAAGGATGTCACGGTCATCAGCAACTGCAGCCACCACCGACAGTGAGCTGGTGAGCTCTGAGGGAACTCAGGAAGGAAAAAATACTTGCCATCTAGCAGCCATAAGACTGCAGCCGCTCCCTATGGTGAGCCTTGAGGAAACTCAGGATGTGAAAGCACAGGATACTGGCCCCAGATAGGTGAGGTGCATATCAAAGGAATGATGTCAGTGAGCCCAGACTCTTGCATTTTCCTATACATAGAAAAGTGCTAAATTCCTTAACTTGAGACTGTAATTTCCTTATAGCTGGAGAAGGTGGGTCAATCTACTTGTTTAATTCTGTTCTACTGAAAAACACAGAATCAGGTTCAAATAACTGAGAGTTGTACTATTTACTAAAAATTCTGAGAATTATTCCCTGCCCAAGGCTGATCATTTCCACTCCATGATCACCCCTCATCTCCCCACTACATAGCAGGAAGCAGTTAGAGAGGTCGTTGCCCCTTATCCTGAAAGATTGTAGAATGGACATTGACAGTGGGGAATTGTAACATGGAAGAACAAAATGTGACTCCATGTTGGATCTATTTCTTTTACTTTTTTTTTTTTTTTAAACATCTTTATTGGAGTATAACTGTTTTACAATAGTGTGTTAGTTTTTCCTTTACAACAAAGTGAATCAGTTATACATAAACATATGTTCCCATATCTCTTCCCTCTTGCATCACCCTCTCTCCCACCCTCCCTATCCCACCCCTCTAGGTGGTCACAAAGCACAGAGGTGATCTCCCTGTGCTATGCGGCTGCTTCCCACTAGCTATCTAATTTACATTTGATAGTGTATATATGTCCCTGCCACTCTCTCACTTTGTCACAGCTTACCCTTCCCCCTCCCCATATCTTCAAGTCCGGATGGTGGCCATGGCTCACGGGCCTAGCCGCTCCGTGGCATGTGGGATTCTCCCAGACTGGGGCATGAATCTGTATCCCCTGCATTGGCAGGTGGACTCTCAACCACTGCGCCACCAGGGAAGCCCCAGTAGTTTCTTTTTTTATTGTTGTGTACTGTTCCATGGTATGGATGGACCATAGTTTTTTTTTTCTAAATTTTTATTGGAGTATAGTTGTTTTACAATGTTGTGTTAATTTTACGTATACAGCAAAGTGAATCATGGGTTGTTTCCAGTTTTGGTCTATTACAAATGCTGCTATTGTTATCCGAAAACTGGGTTTGCCTCTTGGTGGGTGTCAAGCCAAAAGACACAACCAAGCCAAAGAGTGGGAGAAGGAAGACTTTATTACTTACAGCAAGTAAGGAGAACACCAGGGATCTTTCCCAAAGCAGTATCTCCCCAACTGCAAAACTGGAAGTTTTAAGCTAAGGGTACATGCGTATTCATGAAGGGGCTTGAGCAGAGGAGAATTTAGCATAGAATTGGGACAAAGGTTAACAGAGTCCAAGCTTTAGTTGATTGAAGTCACTAGGTTCAGTAAAGGTCAATATTATTATTACTTACGTTCTGTTCCGACCAGTCTGGGATCTCAGCCTGTAGTTACCGTCCTCCAGCTGGGTGGGGGCCTTAGTTCTTGCAGAACTCAAAGATATGTGTTAGATTGTTATGTATGTCCGTTGGATATAGGAAGAACTAGGAGGAATTAAGGGGAGGAATTAGGACTCTTTTATTACTGAGCTATTGTTTCCTGATTGCTTTTCCTTTGTTCCTGCATTCTTTAGTTCCCTTAAATCATTAATTACTGAGACCTCTTTGAGAGCAAGCATTGTGGCCAGACTTGGATCACAAAGTGGCTTAGGCCAAAAATGGCTTCTCTTAAAGTAAGACAAACAAACAAACAAAACCAAGGTCAGTTCTCTTTCTCTGGGGACCCCCTACCCTATCTACTTACACTATAAACATTTGTGTACAAGTTTTTGTGTGAACAGAACATAAGTCATTTTCTCTGGGATAAATACCCAAGAGTGCAATTGCTGGGTCATGTGGTAAGCACATGTTTAGTTTTATAAGAAACTGCCAAACTTTTCCAGAGTGGCTGTACCATTTTACATTCCTGCCAGCAATGTACGAGTGGATCCAGTTTCTCCACCTCCTTGAGAGCATTTGGTGTTGTCACTATTGCTTTTTGTTTTGTTTTGTTTTTTGTTTTTGTGGTACACGGGCCTCTCACTGTTGTGGCCTCTCCCGTTGCGGAGCACAGGCTCCGTATGCGCAGGCTCAGCGGCCATGGCTCACGGGCCTAGCCGCTCCGCGGCATGTGGGATCCTCCCGGACTGGGGCATGAACCCGTATCCCCTGCATCGGCAGGCGGACTCTCAACCACTGCGCCACCAGGGAAACCCATGTCACTATTTTTTATTTTAGTCATCATCAAAGGTGTGTAGTGATATCTCAGTGTGGTTTTAATTTACATTTCCCTAATGGCTAATGATGCTGAATATCTTTTCATGTGCTTATTTGCCATCTGCCTATCCTCTTCAGTGAAATATCTTGTCTTTTGCTCATTCTCTAATTGGATTTTTTTTTAACAGTTGAGTTGTGAGAATTCTCTATATAGTCTAGATACAAGGGCTGTGTTGTGTATGTGGTTTGCAAATATTTTCTCCCACCCTGTAGCTTGTTTTTTCATCCTCTTCTCAGGGTCTTCTGAAGAGCTAGAGGTCTTCATTTTGATAAGATCCAGTTTATCAACGTTCTCCTTGTATGAATTGTGCTTATGGTGGCAAGTCTAAAAACTCTGCCTAGCCCTTGGTCCTGAAGATTTTTTACCATGTTTTTTTCCTAAACTTTTTACAGTGTTGACTAAAAAAACCCGCACAGCCTAAAAGTAGTGAGGTAAGGTTTATTTGATGAACCTACTGATGACTATAGCTTGGGAGACAGTCTCTCAGATAGCTCTGAGGAACTGTCCCAAAGAGGTAAGGGAGAAGCCAGGATACATAGTTTTTGCTGAAAAAAACAAACAAGAAACATGTTAGTGGAACATCAAAAGATTACTGCTAATCAATTTAGAGAACAGACTTGTGGTTGCCAAGGGGGAGAAGGGTGGGGGAGGGAAGGATTGGGAGTTTGGGATTAGCAGATGCAAACTATTATATATAGGATGGATAAACAACAAGGTCCTATTGTATAGCACAGGGAACTATATTCAATATCCTGTGATAAACCATAATGGAAAAGAATATGAAAAAGAATATTTATATGTATAACTGACTCACTTTGCTGTACAGGAGAAATTAACACAACATTGTAAATCAACTATACATCAATAAAATTTTTTAAAAATTACTGCTAATCACACAAAAAAGCTGCATTGGATAAAAAAAATACGCTCATTGAAATTATTCCTTTGATACGAATCTTAACTATCTAGGGCCAGTACCCTGTTTTTCTCCTGATTTTCCTTCAGTGTGCACCACTGGGGAGGCTACAGTGGCTGATGGCTTGATGTCAGGCAACAGTCTTTGTTTACTGAAATGGCAGGCAACATTTTCTTTCTTTTTCTTTTTTTTGTCCACATAGTTTTACACTTACAAAACTATGATCCATTTGGAGTGAATTTTCATTTAAAGTGGGAGGTTTAGGTAGAGGGTTTTTTCTTCTTCTTCTTCTTTTGTCTATAGATGTCCCATTGCTCCCGCACATTTGTTGAAAAGGCTCCTAATTCTGATTTGTATCTTACCCCATCCATTCCTCCTACAGCAGACAAAATGATTTTTTTAAAAAAATGTGTATAAAAAATGTGTATCAGACGATATGATGCCCTACTCAAAATCTTCCAATCACTTCCCACCAAAACATAATCTTTCTGCTCTCCAACCGCAGTTTCTAGCGCTCAACGCCCACTATAATACTGGCCCTTGGGTAATCACCAGAGTTGCTCCCTCACTTCATGCAGGTCTATTCTACTGCCACATCCTTTAACCTTTAAAGTAGTTTACTGCTTCAATCTTCCTTCTGCCCTTGCCCTGCTTTTTCTTAACATTTGCATACTATGATATATATTATATTAATTTGCTCATTTACTTATTGTTTGTCCCCATTCCCAACCCCATAACCAGCTCCAACAAAGTTTACTGCTACACCCCAGACCCTGAAACAACGCCTGCCACACAAAAGGTACTCGATAAAAAAATCTGCTTGACAGGCTGGAAAGAATGAGTAAATGTAAAACGAGGGCGACCATCTACTTTTAGGTCAGGCGCTCGTTCAGACTCAATGAAAAGTGTGAGCGCCACCTCTCGGGAAGCCAATTTGCTCGAGAAAAAAGAGTCACAGAATCTTAAGGAAAAAAAAAAAAGATGGCGGTAGCCCAGAAGAGCAGGAAAAAACAGTACCGGAAGTTGAACTTTGGAAATTGCTCCCTAGAATGACACCCGACTGTCAGGAGGAAGCGTAGGCGAGTGGTGTTCTGCAAAATGGGCCCTCCCGCAGCGGATCTCGGCAGAAGCGTTCCGCGCGGGCGGGTGCCGGGAACCACGAGGGGTGGGGGCGCGCTTCCGGTGCCGGTGGCAGCAGAAGGAGTTGAACCCCAAGTAGCCGGATTGGTGAGAAGGGTTCTGGGTACTGAGAGGAAAGGGGGAGGAAGGGGGTCCGGGGAGGGGGAGATGAAGAGGTCGGATGAGTTCCGCTCTGAGAGGTGGCCAGGGTGGTCGGGTGGGAGGGAAGCGCCTGTCGACAGGTGCAAACCTGTCAGCTCACGTCCCACGCCACGTGGACTCATCTTTGTCCGTGGCTGCTTTTCCCATCAGGACGCGACCGTAGGGGTTGTGCCTTATTTGTTTCTGTCTAGTGCAGTGCTGGGCTCTGAATGAATGACAAATGTGTGTCAGGTGGATGTGGAGGACACTTACAGGGACTCTTTGTAGCTCTTTAGCTCCATATTCTCCTGGGGAATCCATGCTTGTCTCCAGCTTCCCCTGGGAGATCTCCGCCAGTTCTTGGGCTTTGTCTCTTTTTCTTGGAGGTGTAGGGTGATTATCATTTAAGACATTTTCTTTGCTCTTATTGAGTGCTAGGCCCTGTGGCTAGGTACCAGGGACAGACACAGAAGTAATCCATCCGTGTATACAGGCGGCAGGCCAGTGGAGAGACAGAAAACAGAAAATTCAAACATTGTTAAGGTGCTGAAATAAGAGGTAAACTAAAGTACAGGAAGATAGAGCCAGGAGGTGGTGCTGTTATCAACAGAGGGATTAACTTTCAAGGTAAAGAGACTCCTTTCTCATCTTGTGGAGACAGAGCAGGTCCTGAGCCCGATCTTTTTCTCTGTAAAAGGAACAGTCTGGAATAGATACTTTCTAGGCTTCCTTCCAGCATGATGTCGCATACCAAATATTACTCATGGCAATAGTTCTCCCACAGTCCACCATTTACTGGGTAGTCAGAATATTCATTACATGTCATGATATAGCATAAGTTGCATAGGGTTGGGAAATCTGGATTTTGGTCCTCATTCGGGTGCTCTAGATCTGTTTCCTCATTTGTAAAAGAAGGGGATTGTAATGAAATAATCTGTAAAACCCCTTCTAGTTCTAATACCATGACTGTGGCGGTAGGTCAAACCATATTTTATTTTATTTTATTTTATTTTTTTTGGCGGTACGCGGGCCTCTCACTGTTGTGGCCTCTCCCGTTGTGGAGCACAGGCTCCAGACGCGCAGGCTCAGCGGCCATGGCTCACGGGCCCATCCGCTCCGCGGCATGTGGGATCTTCCCGGACCGGGGCACGAACCCGTGTCCCCTGCATCGGCAGGCGGATTCTCAACAACTGCGCCACCAGGGAAGCCCCAAACCATATTTTAGATTGCCCTGTACCACACATCACTTTCACATTATCACTGTAGTGTCCCTCATCTGGATAACTGAGAGGTAGTGTCTTTTTTTTTTTTTTTTTTTTTACATCCCCCGCCTTAGTTCTGCCACAGTATTAGGTACACAGTAGATGCTTATGTTAGTTCAAAAACTGGCTCCTGGACACAGAAGGAAAGGAGAGACTGAAGAGAGGCAGACCACTCCAGATTGGTAGGTGACAGGTGTAATGAGCAACGGAGCTTGAGGCCTATCTTGGGTGGTTGCAAGACGAGTAGATCTCTGCTCTCGCCCACCAGAATTTTAAAAGTATGCATAGAGGCCTTAACTAGGTACAGTCACATGTTCAGATCAGATGGTCTCAACAACACCTTACTCTCTCAAGGCTGTGTCCTTCAAACGGCCCCTACTGTGGGGACAGTAGGCAGAGTGTACATTCCAAAGACAGGGGTGGGGGTGAGGAGCCTCTCGTTTCTGGGTTCAGCTGGAGGATCAGCTGATAGTTATGACCTCCTCCAGTACTCCACCGCTTGTGACTGGCTCTTACAGTCTCACCCCCCTCCTTCTGCAGGGTCAGAAGTGTGTCCTGAGAGGTCAGCAAGGGTTTCTGCCAGCATGGTGGTGGCTCATTTGGCAGCTATCTGACTGCAGTGGAAGCAGATGCCACAGCAACGGTATAGAGGTACATCCAAGAGAAAACATGGATTAAAATGATTCCCAAAATAAGTAACAGTTTTCTCTGTGAAGAGCCCCATAATCTGAACCATTGATTTCCTACATCCCCTTATGAGGCAGTAATAATGTCCAAGGCTCTTCTGTTTTGGAGGACAGCTTTTCTCATGAAAGATATTTCAGTGATTGGTAAAGACAGGTTTTGCAGGTTGTCATTTAAGCCTTGCTGGGTGAAGTTAGTAAGGGCTTCTCTGTATGCTGTAATGTCCTCCATGCCAATGGAGGGGACAAAGATGGTGGCTAAATGATTGTACCAGTAGAAAACGGAACATGCCCATCTGGCCTGTAGGAGAGGGAGGTTGGTGGCTTTAGGAACTTGACCCGGTTGTACATACCATACATATTGGCTGGGGCAGGCAGCACTGTTACGCGTGAGGAGGTCGACTGGGGGCAGGATATGCCAGCCCAGGAACCCCACCTTCTCCCCTCTTTCAAAGGTGCATGTTTCATTCCAGCTATAGCACATTTCAACAGTCCAGCTTGCAGTAGGACAGCAGGATCCCAGTGGAGACTCTCCCTTACCCAGAGGTGTGAATTCACCCATCCTGGTGAGACATCCCATTGCAAATTCCAGCAGATAACTCCTTTCCCAGGTATGATGGGGCTTGGTGTTCTCAGCAGCACAGCACATTGATCCACAGAGAAAGTTGGGGCAGTGGCTGTTTCCTAAGACTTCCTTACTTGTATGGCATTGGGTGTCTTGTCAGGGGTCCCCAGTCTGGCATTTGGGGCCGTAGGTTCTACTGGTTGATCATTCAAATGTATCAAAATCTGGGACAGTACTTTAGTCCACCTGGCCAAGGTGGTTTTACCTGTCAGTAATTTAATCTGCTGCTTTACTATTCCATTTTTCCTTTCTGTCAGTCCTCCTGCCTGTGGGTTATAGGGGAGATGGAACTTCCATTTGATGTCATATTCTTTTGCCCAGTCATGACCTTTGAAATATAACCCCTGATCACTGTCTATTCAACAAAGGTATCCATACATGGTCTTAGCTTCTCTAATCCCCTGATAGCGGCAGCCTGGTTTGTGAGGCAACAGGGGACGGCTTGGGTTGGGCCAGATGCAGTGTCCACAAAAACCAGAGCATATTTAGAACCCTCACTAGGAGGGAGGGGGCCAGTATAATCAATTGGCCAATTTCACATCAGTTGGGAGCTCTGGTGGGTGGCCCCAGACTCCTTTGGCAGTTGCCTTGGGTGTTGTTTAGAACACACAGGACATGCTATTACTGCATTAACTGAGTCACTGTATTTCAAAGGCAGTCCAGCATCCTTGGCAATATGTCATCCCCCTGGGCACTTCAGTGTTCCCTCTTCCTATGCACCCAAGGGTCAGTTGCTAGGACTCATTTCTGGCCTAGGGCATCAGCTTCCTGATTGCCAGAGGATGTCAGTGCCTTATGAGCCAGGGTGTGGAAGACAGTGAGGAGTGCCTCAGACTCTTGCAGGTGAGCCCAAATGTCTTTTTACATATCCAGACCCCACAAGGCTTACTTATGATCATTCACCCCTTGTCTTTCCATTGTCTAAGCCATAGGGTCAGTCCCTTTAGAACAGCCCAACTGTCAGTGCAAAGCATTAATGGCCAGGGCGCACCAGCCCACTGGAGGCTGCAGTTTGTTCCTCTTTCCAGGCATGTGTATACCAGGCATCAGTGGGAATTTCCCACACTCCCTCTTCTCTGCAGGCCGACACAGCAACAGGGCCAGGACATTTGGAGGATCTACATTCTCTACAGGGCCTAGGAGCACCCACATTTCTAGACAGCGGGCCGGTGGTAGGGTACTCCTCTGCTGCAAATAGACGTGTCATTTAGTCAGTGTGGGGGGTTTGAGCCATGGCAGAGGTGGGTAGATGGAACATATTCTGAGCAACCCCTTCAAAGGAAGGGAAGTTCTTACCATGATGTGCTGTTCCTTTGTGAGAGACTGTACCCAGAGGAATGTGTACACATACACTGCTAGAAGCTGTTACTCTGTGGGGGTGTATTGGGTTTCTGCCCCCTTCCAGGGACCAGAAATCCCAGGGGTGCTCTCTTTCTGTTGTCTCCCCCACAGTGCCCAACCCAGATCTTCTGGAGTCACAGACACATCTAACTCAAATGGTAATCAGGCTTGGGAGATGCCCAGAACTTTAATTTGCTTCACTAAAATTTTTGCCATCTGAAAGGTGGCTTGCTGCTCTAATCCCCAGTCCCGCGTATGCCTTCTCATTACCAGGTGGTATAAGGGATGCAGGCACTATGCCAGATGGGGAATAAAAGTCCTCCAAAACCCCCAAATTCCTACCAAGGCTTGCACCTCTTTCACATTCTTAGGGGTTGGATAGGCTTGTGCATTATCAATGACAACTTCTGGGACAACTCGAATCTTACCCAAATGAAGGACGGCCAGAAACTTTACTGAGGTGCCTGGGCCTCGAATTTTTTGTGGATTCACTGCCCATCCTCTCCCTCACAGATGTTCCAGCAAAGCCTGCAGAGTGTCCTGCAGCAGGGGCAATTCTTCACATGTGAACATTATAGCATCAATGTAGTGGGCCCGTTTTACTGAAGTGGGGAAGGGGAACAGGCGCAGATCTTGGGCTATCATCCCATGACATGTGGTGGGCCTGTGCAGGTAGCCGTGAGGAAGTCCTTGAAACGTCCATTACTGCCCCTCTCACATGAAGGCAAATTGATCTTAGGTATCAGAAACCTATGCTTGTTGAAGTTTTTCCATAAAAGTCCTTGAATATGAAGCACTTTTGCAGGAACAGTTTTGCAAAACCATCAGTACAGCAATGACTGTAAATTAAAAAAAGACTTTAAAATGGCCACGGTTAAAGATCTGATGAGAGTTCATTATAATACAGTTGACAAGGGAATTTGATTGTTTTTGTGACATACATTTAAAAATTATAACTAATAACATCATACCAGGACATATCAGATTTTTAGGAATTTCATACAAATATAGCCCAAAGAAAGTTTAACATCACTTCTTTTTTTAAAAAAATTTATTTATTTTATTTTTGGCGGCGTTGGGCCTTTGTTGCTGAGCGTGGGCTTTCTCTGGTTGCGGCGAGTGGGGGCTACTCTTCGTTGCGGTACGCAAGCTTCTCACTGTGGCGGCTTCTCTTGTTGTGGAGCATGGGCTCTAGGCTCGTGGGCTTCAGTAGTTGCAGCACGCAGGCTCAGTAGTTGTGGCTCATGGGCTCTAGAGCGCAGGCTCAGTAGTTGTGGTGCATGGGCTTAGTTGCTTCGTGGCATGTGGGATCTTCCCGGACCAGGGCTTGAACCCGTGTCCCCTGCAATGGCAGGCAGATTCTTAACCACTGTGCCACCAGGGAAGTCCCTAACATCACTTCTTATTCGACAGTGTTTCCCATATAATTTAATATATCAAATAGGCTAATTTAATATCTCTCTTTTATAAGGAAAGAGTACGTCTTTTGAGATGTTCCAGGGGCCGTCTGGAAAATCCCAAAGTTAGTTCTAGGTCAGCATAACTTTATTTAGAATTAGATTTTGGGGGAGCTTGTCAAAAATACCAAAATGTTTTAAAACACTAGATTAAATAGGATCTTAGCTCACTGTGAAACAATACTTAGTTAGCTATTTAACTTAAGTGACAAAGACTCCAAAGGCAAGTACAGAAAGTTACATAATTGTAAAAAAAAAAAAAACTTAGCTCTTTTAATAGAGAAGATTCAGTTTTCTTAAGTAATTGAAGATGTGGATAAAGATAACATGAAGCACAAGAAATTATTTGGATAAAACCACAGAATCTTTTTTTCTGGGCAGGTTACTCAAAAGGTAAAGAAAAACCTCTTACAGTCCCATAAGGAACAGACCAATAGTCCAACAAAACTTTGTCCTTTGAGCAGATGAAAGAAAATTGTTTCACCTTTATATAAGTACACTATTGATATCAAAGCTTGTTTTTCTTTAGGCCAACTAAATAGAGCTCTTTTACAAATTAATTTTGACAATACTCTCTGGAGATAGAAAAACATCACCTATATATAACAAATCCATAGACATTCGAACATACTGACAGACACAAACAGAATCCATAGCTTTCTCTCCAGAACTTTAGCCATGAATCAAGTATCCACTCACATGGCTGAAGCCTTTTACTAATATTTGTGGAGAAGATTTTTAAAATTTGGGAATTCCCTGGTGGTCCAGTAGTTAGGACTCCATGCTTCCACTGCAGGGGGAATGGGTTTGATCCCTGGTTGGGGAACTAAGATCCTTCAAGCCGCGCAGCATGGCCAAAAAAAAAAAAAAAAATTTGTACTTGCCCTTGATGAATAATCTTAGGGAATCTGTGGACTAGATTTTGTGTGAGGGTACTCCTATAGCAGCCTGTGTTTTCACCACCGCCCCCCCCCTTTTTCTTTGGTCTGTGGGCAGTGTTTTAGTTATTTCCTGTGGTGTTTACATTTCAAAGACATGGTAAGATTTATAACTTCAAGGAACAGAGAAAGAATGCAAGTTTTCTCTTAAGAGCTTTGGGGTGTATTTCTCTATTATCAGAAGTCTAGGGTAATTACTGTTTAAAGTTTTTCTTTGTATCCGGTTGGACAGCATGGGGCGCTTCATCTGTTTCATTGTCAGTCACCACAACATCCTCCCCTTTGTGCTCCTCACTTTCCAAGGGATTCTGTCTCTTAGTGTCCTAATCAGGCTTTGTCACAGCACTTGGACATTAATCTGCAGCAGCTTGTGCTCTCCTAGCTTTGCCATATGACAAGCTAAGATCTCCAATTTATAATCCTGCTCTCTCATCTTGTCTGCCAGCCCCAAAGCTGGCAGAGCAGTGGACATCTGCACGTTCTTCTCTAACTTCAGCTCTTCTTCCAACTGTCTAACTCGAGCTTCAGCCTCTAGTTGTGCATCTGTGGCCAGTGGCCTGCCCTCAGTAGAGGCCAGCCCACTGTGGCAGCCATTCATTTCCCTTCTTTGCTGCTGTGTGTAGTTTCTCTAATAAATTCACTAAAGCAGCCGGTGTTCTTGGGGCATCCTTGTTTCCATGTGGTGGTCCACAAGTATCAAACATACAGGCCACCCTCCCCACATAGAGGTCGATGTTCAGCTTGGGATTTCCCCCAGGGATGCCTCTTTCCCAAGGCCCATTTCTTCAGTCTCCTGGCTGGCTCACAAATCGTTAGTCCACACACTGGCCCCTGTACAGAGAGGACCAGGAGAGACCAAAGAGGTAGACCACTCCAGGTTGGAAGGTAGCAGTTTTAATAAGTAAGGGAACATACATATGAGGCTTGTCTTGGCTGGCTGCATTGTACCCACCCACCAGAATCTTAAAGTTTATATAGTTTATATAAACTTATATAGTTTAACTGGGTTCAGTCACATGTTCAGTCCAGATGGTCTCAAAAACACCTTACTCTCTCAAGTCTTGTCCTTGTAACGGCTCCTACTGTGGGAACAGTGTACAGGGTGTATGTTCCAGGGACAGGAAAGGGGTGAGGAGCCTCCTATTGCCTGATCCAGATCGAGGGTGAACTGGCAATCATGTCCTCTTGACATGACTTAATAGAAGCTTATTAAATCAAATGAAATAGAAATTATAGACCCTGCTTTTGGACCCTTCCCCACTCTGGGGTATTAGTTCATAGATGAGGGGACTGAGGAGGAATTAGATTTTACTAGAGAGTCCTGGAGTTGACGTTGCAGATTTAAACCAGCTTTATGGAGGTAATCCTCTTGAGAAGGATAATGATGTAGGCAGGATAGTCAGTGTTGTCTCATCCCTCCACCTGTCTATCCCCAGGACCATGGCCAATAGCGAGCGCACCTTCATTGCCATCAAGCCTGATGGAGTCCAGCGCGGCCTTGTGGGAGAGATCATCAAGCGTTTTGAGCAGAAGGGATTCCGCCTTGTTGCCATGAAATTCATGCAGGTAAGTGGACTTCATTCTTGCTATTTCTATTATTTCATAGAAATAGGAGAACATCGTAGGTCAGCCTCTCTGTTTCTCCCTTCAGCTCATTTTAGACGTCTCCATTTAGGGTGAACACAAATGTCCTAAAACCCAGAAACTCCTCGGTGGCATCTCCGCTGAGTCTTGGAGCAAAAGAGTTATTTGCGACTTTCAGAAGTAGCCTCCCTTTTCTCTTGGCAATGCGGGGTTCCACATATTACTGCAGCACTGTGATTTCTGAC
Organism: Kogia breviceps; assembly: GCF_026419965.1. Lineage (NCBI taxonomy): Eukaryota > Metazoa > Chordata > Mammalia > Artiodactyla > Physeteridae > Kogia > Kogia breviceps. The sequence goes on along the minus strand of NC_081328.1, from coordinate 33,473,060 downwards.
TCAAAGCCCTGGGCATGTTTGAGCTCCTGATCATGAGCTTCCTGGGCAGATAATTTTAGAGAACCCCCCCCCCCCTCCTCCCAACTGTCCCCACCGTTTGAGGCAGGTTGTTTTTCAGCAAGGAAGTCTTTCTATCATTGTTTAACACCTGCCTACTGTCTAGCATATATTAGGCGCCATAAGGGCATGTAGGGGAAAGTTGTGATTTTGCCCTTGGGGTGGCCCACCTGAAACGGCAGAGGGCAGACACACTTGCAAGATACCTACAAAACAATATTTCAAAAAATGCAAAGGATTGATTGACCAAGAACCCATCTTCAAACAGACATGGGAAATAAGAATTTAAATTCTCAAAGCAAATACATTAGGAGATCATCTTTTTTTCCTATTAAGAGTCAACTTTAATGAATGAATCAGAAAAAAAAGACAGGGGGTGGATGGGTCATGCAGCTTATGGGATCTTAGTTCCCTGACCAAGGATCGAACCTGGGCCCTGGCAGTAAAAGCACCAAGTTCTAACCACTGGGTCGCCAGGGAATTTTAAATTTAGTTTGATTTGCATTTTAGTACCTGTGTGATGTTTTAGAAAAACTGTGTTAATATAAAAGGGAGAAGACTGATGTTAGTGCTGAGGAGAGAGTGTGACAGAATGATTAGAGGCAGGTATTGGACAAGCAGTGCTTTCCAGAGAGTTTGTATATTAAATTAGGTTTTTTTAAAATACAACTTTATTGGAGTATAATTGCTTCACAATACCGTGTTAGTTTCTCTTGCACAACAAAGTGAATCAGCCATATGCGTACACATGTCCCCATATCCCCTCCCTCTTGAGCCTCCTTCCCATCCTCCCTACCCCACCCCTCTAGGTCATTGCAAAGCCCTAAGCCGATCTCCTTGTGCTATGCTGCTGCTTCCCACCAGCCAACTGTTTTACATTCGGTAGTGTATACATGTCAATGCTACTCTCACTTCGCCCCAGCTTCGACCTCCCATCCCATGTCATCAAGTCCATTCTCTATGTCTACCTCTTTATTCCTGCCTTGCAACTAGGTTCATCAGTTTTGAAGGTAAAGTGAAATCAAAGTATTGTTGATCGGATATTTACCACGTGCTGGGCACATGTGTTTTTTCTTCTAGCTCTCATGACAACCCAGAGGGGTACTTATTCCTTTTCCCTTGGTTGTTAGTGATAGGAAGCTGAGGCTTGGAGAAGTTAAGTAACGTGTGGTTATCCAGTCAGTGATGCAGCTGGGATTTTAACCCAGGTCTCTCTGACCCCTAAGTGCATACATTTTGTCCTTTACACTGAGTTTCCTATCAAGGGCATGGACTTGGTGAAGAATGGGAGGAGGGATAGCTGCCATGAGCCTACAGGGTTATTTATTTATTTAAAATTTTTTCTTAAAAAAAAAAAAGATTAATTAATTAATTATTTTGGCTGTGTTGGGTCTTCATTGCTGTGCGTGGGCTTTCTTTAGTTGCCGCGAGCGGGGGCTACTCTTCGTTGCGGTGTGAGGCCTTCTCATTGCCATGGCTTCTCTTGTTGCAGAGCACAGGCTCTAAGCTCACAGGCTTCAGTAGTTGTGGCGCACGGGCTTAGTTGCTCCGCAGCATGTGGGATCTTCCTGGACCGGGGCTTGAACCCATGTCCCCTGAATTGGCAGGCGGGCTCGTAACCACTGCTCCACCAGGGAAACCCCTACAGGGTTATTTAAATGTGGAGGGAGGTGAGGGAAGACTTGAGCCCCCTTCCCACTTGCCCCCGCCTCCAAATAAAACCCTGTAACCTGTTCAGCAGAGTAAAGATAATCAGAACCAATTAATAGAATTAAAAGAGTGTTCTGGTAAGGGAAGGTAATCAGTGTGTTAGGAGACTACCACTACAAGTCTTCCGTTTGGATTGGAAGGGGTAGGTCAGGGTGAACACTGACACGGAGTGATGTCGTGGTTGTGTAATTTTACTTTGGCAAGTGACAGTCAACTGGGGGCTGAATGATAGGATGTTCAGGATGTGCTTTTCAGCAGCAAATCCCCACACTTGGATGTATCACTGAAGTGTGCAGTATGCTGTCCGATGCCGTACCACAGAACTGGGAAAGCGAAGGGTCCTCATTAGACCCTTAAAAGCATGTATATGGTGGGGAAGAAGAAACACAGCTGAGTCGAGTTGGCATTGCTAAGCAGATAGTTTGCTCTCTACCTAACTTGATTTGTTCCCAGATACCAGCCTTGCAATGTGAAAGATTCTAATTCATTCTTCAGTAACATTACTTATTGCTAGATGTCATGTACTTTTGGCTGGTTTGCAAATACCTGTGGTAATTGCATGGTCACCACACTGGGCCTTTATTCTCTGAATAAATATGAAGAGAAATGGCCTGGTTCAGTTTGCTTCTCATCCAATGCTGAGACCACCTCCCTGTAACATTTTAGTTGAGGCTTGCTTGGGAGTGGAAATTTATTGTATTGTTAGTTTTCCTGTGTAAAATACCATGGCTGGATTCAATTCTAATGTTCTATAATTTTATGCTGGTCAATCAAGGACAGTAGGGGGAAAATTGGTACAAAGCTGAAGCACTTTTAGTCCCTGTCACTTCTTCCCTTTGGTAAAGTCAAGAGTGAATTGGGTTATAATAGAACAAGTGAGCTGGACACGTTAAAACGTGTCCAGCACGTTTTAAACAGCAGGATGGGTAAGTGGGAAATAACTAAATTGCTGGTTCTTAGATAGTTTTGGGATCAATTCTCTTTTCTATCCTGTGGGATAGGCTTCTGAAGACCTTCTCAAGGAGCACTATATGGACCTGAAGAACTGTCCATTCTTTGCTGGCCTGGTGAAATACATGCACTCAGGGCCAGTGGTTGCCATGGTGAGTATAACATGTGTGGGATGTTGATGTGAATGACTCAGTTGGGAGTGAAGAGTGAATATTGTGATTCTTGCTTCTAATGCCAGGTCCTCATTGATGCAGAGGATTCTGAGGCTAGGGCATTGGACACTTAGGGTGTGAGTCAGCTCTCTGGCTCACCAAAGACAAAATACCTTTCCTTGCTGAACTGAAGACTCAAATCTGGGAGAGATCAGGAGAGATATGTCTGATTGTAAGCTCCTGGAGGTGAGGGAGGCTGTTTCTTGTTTATTGCAGTGATTCTTCTCTTAGTGTGTATTGGTTGTCATCTTTGTGCCAGGCTCTTTTAAACACTGGGGATACAATCATGAATGAGACAAAATAGGTAACTGTTTTCATAGCTTTCCTTGCCTATGTATCCTGAAAAGGGAGGATGGGCAGATAATAAAGAAACCAAAAAACATATATATATCAGCTAATGATTAGTGATATGCACAGAAATGAAAAAGGATTATGTGATAGCAAGTGAGGGCTTTAGACTGGGTGGTCAAGGAACGTGATTTTCAAGCTGAGATCTGGATGAGAAGGAGCCGGCCATGTACAAATTCACAGTAAAGAGCATTCTCAACCATGAAAATAGCATGTGCAAAGGACCTGGGGTGGGGGACTTTTTGAGGTATAGAAAGACACTTGGAGTAACTGAAGCCTGGGTGAAAGGGAAGGTTGGATGAGATTAATTCATAGGCACAGGTAGAGGCCAGATTATATAGGGCTGTCTCAGCCCTGTACTTCTTGAGTGCTGGGAAGCTATGGGAGGTTTCTACACTCGGTGTTTTTATTTTATTTTATTTATTTAATTTATTTTTTATTTTTTTGCGGTATGCAGGCCTCTCACTGTCGTGGCCTCTCCCATTGCGGAGCACAGGCTCTGGACGCGCAGGCTTAGCGGCCATGGCTCACAGGCCTAACCGCTCCGCAGCATGTGGGATCTTCCGGACCGGGGCACGAACCTGTGTCCCCTGCATCGGCAGGCAGACTCTCAACCACTGCACCACCAGGGAAGCCCCACTTGGTGTTTTAGAAAGGCCACTCTGTGTCAAGAATGGATTGTAGAAAGGCAAGAGGAGGGCAGGGAGACCAATATTCCCAGTGCTGGAACACTTAGATGCCCCATAAATATTTGTTCAATGAATGAATGTCATTTTAAGGGGGGGCTTTTTTTTTTTTTTGGAATTAATAGTTTTCAGATTTTCTCTGAGATTGGTTTTCTTCCTTGACCATATCTTCGTTCGTCCTTGGAGGTCTGGGAGGGGCTGAATGTTGTGAAGACAGGTCGAGTGATGCTTGGGGAGACCAACCCTGCGGACTCCAAGCCTGGGACCATCCGTGGGGACTTCTGCATCCAAGTTGGCAGGTGAGAGTCGGTGCATTTTACTTTTTTCTAAAATACAAGTTAGGTGCCACAAGAATTTGGGTTTCTGAAGCTGAGGGTAGTAGACATGATACCATATACAGAGCAATTTGTAATCAGAGTTTATTGTTTTCCTCCTTCTTAATTGGTGTTTGGCTTTGCAGGCCCTCTGCCTTTGGCCATCAACATCCCCATGGTTGTGCCTCTGTTGTGAGAGTAGAACCTGGTACAATGTGCTTTGCTGGCCAGAGGCCTTCCTGAGGCTCCCACTGCTTGCATCAGTGTTGCTAGGAGGGCTGGATGTGGAGAGGGCATTCTTTATCCTTACATTAATGGCAGTCATGGGTTTTTTCTTTTGACATGGAATAATGTATATGGAGCTTTGGTTTTTTCTGCTCCAGTGGCTGTAGGCTTTCTGGCAATGGAAATGAGGGGAGCTTCTGGGCAGTTTAATCCTTCTGACCTTGGTAATGTGGCCATCTCTTTTCCCATCCAGGAACATTATCCATGGCAGTGATTCTGTGGAGAGTGCAGAGAAGGAGATTGGCTTGTGGTTTCACCCTGAGGAACTGGTGAATTACAAGAGCTGTGCTCAGAACTGGATCTACGAGTGACATGCAAGCAGACCACAGTGCTTGTCCCACCCCAGTTCCCCTCCCTCTCATGGGCAGGGACCAGGTCATAGCAAATCTAGTTATTTCTGAGAACTTGCTTTTCATCTGGAGGGAAACTCTTGGAGCTGTGGATGCTCCCTGTACAGTGTTATGTGCTATCATCAGATTAAAATGTTTCATCTCAAGGAGGAGTCACTGAGTAAGGTACTTTGTATTGTTGTATTGCTTTGTATTCTTTTTTCTTTATCACATATTCTGGCTAACCTAAGCTAATAGAGAGTGCAAATACTATATAAATTATATTGGCCTGAGAGATCACACATACACACACATTCTTTGCCTGTCCCTCTCTTCCCCCTGCATTCCATCCACTCTTGGCACTGAGCCAGTCAACAGCTATCTGTCAGGGATCTGCTAGGTTGCCAAGACTGTCCTATGCATTGAAGATTCCCTGGAAATAAAAGATACCCTTCCTGCTCTTGAGAAGCTCTCAGGGATTCAGTGGTTGGGGGGAGTGTGAGAAGTTGTAATTACTCGAAAGTGAAAAAGCTATGTGGATAGTGGGCCTGGATTTCTGGGATGACCTCAAAAGAAGCAGAAGATATCTTGTAAGTAGTTGCGGTTTGTTAGGATATTGATTTGGCTGCTTTAATAGAGACAAGATGGAAATTTACTTATCATTTACTTGAAAGTTCAAACTGGAGATCTGATGTAGATCACTGTGACTATAGTTAACAATACTGTACTATATATTTGAAATTTGCTAAGAGGGTAGATCTGTGTTCTCTTCACAAGAGAGAGAGAGATGGAGAGGAAGAGAGGGAGGGAAGGACGGAAGGGAGAGAAAGAAAGGTAGATAGAAAAAAGGAGGGCTTCCCTGGTGGCGCAGTGGTTGAGAATCCGCCTGCCAATGCAGGAGACACGGGTTCGTGCCCTGGTCCGGGAAGATCCCACATGCCGCGGAGCAACTAAGCCCGTGAGCCATGGCCGCTAGGCCTGCGCGTGTGCTCCGCAATGGGAGAGGCCACAACAGTGAGAGGCCCGCATACCGCAAAAAAAAAAAAAAAAAAAAAAAGAAAAAAGGAAAGGAAATGGTAACTGTAGGAAGCCATTGTTATGTTAATTAGCTTGATTGTATTAGTTTGCAGCTAGATACAGCCACAGGACTAAGTTCTGGCCAAAGAGACATGACACGAAAAAGTGAAGGTGGTAAATTCAAGGTTGTACCCTGGAAAGGAAGAGATAATCATGCTTCCCTTCCCAACTTGCTGGAAGGCAGATATAGGGGTGGTAACCATCTTGGATTGGTTGGAGGGAACTGAATCTCTGGACCACCTCAAGGATCAGAGCCTTACCACTATCACCACTTCTATGTACCGTACCTGCTTAGATTTTTCCCCCCCGGTTTTATTGAGATATAATTGACAAATAAAATTGTAAGATATTTAAAATGTACAACATGATGATTTGCTATAAATATACATTGTGTAAGGATTTCTCCCATGGGGGGCCACCTTTAGTTTGGGCAGCTGAGGAATAGATGCGTTTCTGTTTCATACAAAGAATGGGGAGTGAAATAGAGTACCAGGACTTTGGGGGGAATGAATATGTGTGTAGCGAGGCAGGAGGGTCATGAAACTGCACAGCTCATCTCAGGACTTAATGAAGCTCAGGTTCTTTATGTCTTGGCACAGAAGGAATTCAGCAAGAGACAAAGTGATAGGTAAGAAGTAGATTTACTAATATAGGACACTTGTGAAGGATACAAGTGGGCATGCAAGAGGGCTCTTCCCTGAGAACTAAGTGGGCTATGTTTTTATAATCAAAGGAAAAGTGGGGAGGGGAGAAGACCACCTTCTTCCTCTTCCTTTGTAAAGATGTTGCAGGAAAATGGGGTGCGAGAGAATGGTCATGTCCCAGGTCTCGGGAGAGTTCCTGGGACAGGCTGCTAAGTGAGGGTACTTGGCTTTGTGCAGGAAAGAATTCAAGAGCAAGCCATAGTGAAGTGAAAGAGGTTGACTGAGAGAGATACACATTCTGTTACTGAACTTGTGTTCGTGTGCCTGATGCACAGTGAGAACAGACAATTCCTAAATGTTGGAGTTTGGAGCAGAGAAAGGCTTATTGCAGGGCCATGCAAGGAGACGGGTGGTTCATGCCTCTGAAACCCCCAACTCCCCAAAGGGTTTCAGCAAAGCATTTTTAAAGGCCAGGTTGGCGGGGGTGGGGTGGGGGAGGGGGGTGGGGGGAGGGTGTGTGGGAGGGTGTGTGTGTGTTACAGGGTATGTGATCAGCTTGTGCACAGTTCTCTAATTGGTTGATGGTGAAGTAACAGGGTGATGTCCCAGGGGTTAACATAATCAGTCCTTAGGCTCCAGGAGGCCTGGGGGCTATGTGTTCATGGTCATCAAATAGTTAATATCTTCCATTTGGTGGGGGGTTTTCACATCTGTAAAACAAGTCAGGAAATGTGCATCAGTACTATTATCTGGGTACTTCAGAGAGGAGCTAGAGCAGAGGATATGGGGGAGGGGTCTGCCCCAGAAGGCCCCACAGGGTCCTGCTCGGTTACAATTCCTTAGACAGAATGCAGTCTGTGTCGGAAGGCAGAGCAGGCCCGAGGGGGGTGGTTAGCTTTCATGGGCTGGGTAATTCCATAGGCTAAGGAATGGGAGGAATATTTTAACTACCTGGGAGAAGGCTCAAGGATTTCCAGGATTTGGGCCACCGCCCACTTTTTGGCCTTTATGGTTGGCCTTGGAACTGTCATGGTGCCGGTGGTTGTGTCATTTAGCAGGCTAATGTATTACAGTGAGCATACAATGAGGCGCAGGTTCTACTGGAAGTTGAATCTTCCACCATCTTGGGCCTAGTCGGTTCTAAGCAGTTCTTGTTGTATCCAGTTTTTCTCAAGGGCTGTGTCATTCTTTAAGGATTGTGCCCTGTCCCCTTCCCTCTTCATTTATACCTTACCCAGTTAAGGAAAGTCTTCCCAGGAAGGAAAGGAGAGGTGAAAGGCAGAGGGCTGCTGTTGGCTGTACCGCAAGGTAGTGACCAGACCAAGGGGCAGACCGCTCTGCGGAGAAATATCCAGTGAAATTCCCACTCTTTCCCACAATTGACATTTGCTAACCCTGAAAAGGAAGCCCAAATAAAAGTGTACTGCAGATTGAGGCCCAAGGGAACACTGGGTATCCTTGCTCCAGAATGAAGACTGCTTTCCAAACTAGAAGTTTGGAAAGCCAGCAAGGTATAATAGAGGTCTGGACTGTCACAGCATCTAACACAGGTTATCAGTGCAGTGCCAGGACCACTAGGGTGATGACACATGATTCCCGTAGTCAGCTCACCGTGCTGAGGAGACAGACACAGGGGCTCTGCCCACCTCAGGCTGTAAGCACTGCTGGAGGGGTGGGGGTGGGGGTGAGGGTGAGTGTACACTTACTGAGAGGAGGGGCTTGCTGGCTCCTCTAGGGAAGCTGGGCACCACCAAAGGGCGGCTAGTGGTTTGTCAGGCAGAGAAGAGATAGGGATTGTCTGCAAATGTATGACAGGCCTGATTTCTATGAGAGAATCTAGAATCTTGTCTTGGGTGTGTCTCAGGCTGAACTGGATAACCTGGCCACATAATGACGCTGGGGGCAGAGATCATCATCTCAGGGTGGGAACAGGGCCGCTTAATTGGGCTGGGAAGGTGGGTGGGGAGACAGGCAGGAGGGAACAGGGCATGGGGTATTTTGCTAAATTAGCCTTGGATGCCATCCTCCAGGCAGGGGGAGTCATCAAAGCAGGATCGAGGGTCAGATGGTGTTTGAGGAGGGTCCTGAGGGAGGCTTCTCGCGGGGAGAAGTGAGGTTGACGCGCATTGCGAGGCCGCCAGTTCGGATGAGGGAGGTGGAGGGCTTGAAGCAGGGCTCAAGCAGAGGGGAGGGAAGGGGAAACTGGATTTCACAGGTAGGATAAGGACTTGTGCTAGACGGGGAGGAGAGAAAGCAGCTCTGGGTGCTCGGTGAATGGGGAAAAGCAGATGGTACTGGCCGGGGTACTGACTCAACACCAGGAGGGTTTGCGTGCGCGCGTGCGCGCTTGTGAGGAGGTACTGAAGACAGGAGCTGGATTGGACGCACGCTGTTCTACTTCTGGCACATCCAGGTGGGGTAGAAATCACTTCCTGCCCCCGGAGCCCTCGCTGGCTTATTCTGCAAACCCGGGGCGTGGACAGAGTCGTCCGGAAGCGTCCGGCCTCGCGGGTTGGGCGGAGGGCCGTCCGGGGTGTGGCCGCCGCCGGCCCCTCCTCCGCGGGCTCCCTGCGGCGGTGGTCGCTCAGCTCTCGGCTCCGATCTCGGCTCAGGCCCGCATCGCTGCTCGCGCCTGCCCGCTTACCGGTAAGACGGCGGCTCCGATCCCTTCCCGCCCTCGGGCCCCCTCGGTCCCGCAGGCCGGGCGCTCCTCCGGGGTCCCTGCCGAGTGTCCTCCGGGGGCACCCGGGGACGGCTGAGGGGCGGCGGCCCGGAGCTGGCAGGGCTGAGGCGTCCCGCAGGCCACGTGTCCCCGCGGTAGCGGCGGGCGGGCGCGGGAGCCACGTGGCCTCTGGGCCGGGGTCCGGGCCCCCTCGAGGCCTGTGTGAATGCGGCCGCGACGCCCTGACCGAACCTGCCGCCCGCAGGACCATGGCCCACGCGGAGCGCACCTTCATCGCCATCAAGCCCGACGGCGTGCAGCGGGGCCTGGTGGGCGAGATCATCAAACGCTTCGAGCAGAAGGGATTCCGCCTTGTGGCCATGAAGTTCCTTCAGGTGACGCGCCTCGCTCCCCTTCCCCCGCGGCGGCGAGGTCGCGGGTGGTTTTCCTTCCCCGCAGCGCCGATCCGCGTGTCTTTTCCTAGTCGGAGTCCCCCTTGGCTGATTTCGGACCTGCGAATACCCCTTTGCTTTGTGCCTCCAACCCCCTCCCCCACGCAGGGCGCCACGGGCCCGCTAGACCCTTCCCCGAGGCCCGGGGGGACCGACGCCCTTGGAAGGTTAAGCGGAGGTGACGTGACTCCGGCTCCGGGGCTGCTTCCTTCCCGCGGCTGCGACGGGCAGTGGCCCGCAGGGGGGCAGCAGGGAGTGGAGAGGAGGTCTGCGCCCCGGGCGCATGCAGGTCCACCCAGGCACGGGATGGAGGCTGGAATCCTTTTGTGCTTCAGCTTGCAACTCTGAGATGATTGAGGTCTTAGGTGGGGTGTGCCTTACTCTGCCCTTTCTCTGCAGGCTCCCTTTGGCATAGGGCAGTAACTTTATCTTCCACCTTAAATTTGGGGTACAGATCTGGACCTTAGGGGATAAGTACCTAAGAACTGAAATTTAAACCAGGCTTTCTCAGTTAACGTCTGAAATGTTTAAAAGGGCATTGGGAATGGGCCAGAGGGTCTGATATGACCTCTGTCTGGCATATTTCCTTTGATTGCAGCCAACACTTAACTCCCTAACCACCTCTTTCTAAGGATTGTAACATCCGTCAAGTCATTGACATGAGGGTGTCTTCATGATCAGAACAGTCTTTCCGAGCATCAGTTTCATGGTTTGGATGGGTTTTTTTTTTTTTTTTTTAAATGCACACCTTATGAATGTGAGCTAAAATACACACCCAGACTTCTAGATAACCTACCATGTTACTGGCGGTGGGGCAGGTGGGTTCTGAGGATGGGATAGAGCCATATTTGAGCCTTTCTAGTTTACTACCTAATTGGTACCTCCTCTTCAATGCCAGGCCTCTGAGGAACTCCTGAAGCAGCACTACATTGACCTGAAAGACCGCCCATTCTTCCCAGGGCTGGTGAAGTACATGAGCTCAGGGCCGGTTGTGGCCATGGTAAGTGCTTGTGGTGGAGGAGAGGGAACCAAGGAAAGTAACAGCTGATAGGTAACTGGGTTTGCTCAGTGCCTTCATGTTCCTTTTTAGACATCTGCAGACACTCCAAATTCCTTGTTTTACAAAGGCAGCCTGCTGGAGTGAGTTAGTTTACAGACCAACTGGGAACTTGGGAGGAAAAAGGAAGTGAGAATCAGAACTTAAAGAGTTCTCTGTGATCCTGTGCTAGAAATGAACTGGTCTATTTCTTCCTGTGATTAATGTCCAATTGGAAATGAAGTGAATAGAGGTAGAGGGTATAATAAGGAGTTAATAAAATTGTGGGGAAAGAAGCCCTACTTCCTGTTCTCTGAGGGTGACCTTTTCTTCTTTCTGCTTTTCCCTGGAATACATTTTCCCCTTTCATGTCAGTCTTCGCCATGTCTTTGCTCTAACAGTCTTCTGCGATGCCCTGCCCACTGATCCTGTTCCAGTCTGCTCACTTTTCTTTACCCTTTCACCACTATTTTTTTTTGTGTGTGTGTGTTACCCAGGCCTCTCACTGCTGTGGCCTCTCCCGTTGCGGAGCACAGGCTCCGGACCCGCAGGCTCAGCGGCCACGGCTCACGGGCCCAGCCGCTCCGCGGCACGTGGGATCTTCCCGGACCGGGGCACGAACCCGCGTCCCCCGCATCGGCAGGCGGACTCTCAACCACTGCGCCACCAGGGAAGCCCCACCACTATTTTTTGAGTTTGTGGCTGCATAAGGATTCTTCAGTCTTGTTAATCTCTTGTCTCAGCCAGAGTGGAAAGTCCCCAAGTTGGGTAGACTTTTTCTCTGTATCCTAGCAATACACTTGGGATGGAGTATGGAGTATTTTATATTGGCCCCTACTACTACTGGGGTTGGCTAATAATCATGTCACTGATTGGTCTTTACTGATATGTGCTGTTAGGTAGAGGTAAATGTTTGTTTTTAATGGTCCTGAATGGTAGAACTGATGAAATTCCTTTTCCCTAATGTCAAGGTCTGGGAGGGCCTGAATGTAGTGAAGACAGGGAGAGTGATGCTTGGGGAGACCAACCCAGTGGATTCTAAGCCGGGCACCATTCGTGGCGACTTCTGCATTCAAGTTGGCAGGTAAGTTCCAAAGGACACTAATGACTTTTCCTCAAAGCCACTTAACTTGGGTTTAAAACAAACGTTTTTGGCATATTCCAATTTTAGAAAAATTTGAATGTTTAAATTAGGTGGTAATTATCATTGGATGAACGCTTTCTTAGTTACTTCTCTAGGCTACTTAAAATTTTAGCCAAGGCACTGCACAAGGGAGCTGCCTGCGGTAGGTCCTTCGTGACAGCAGAAAGTACGGAGAGTGGGGCAAGGAAGGGGTCTAGCCTTGGCTCTGCCCTTTGTGGTGCTGTGTCCAGGGGTGTGTCACTTTTAGCCTGTTTGGTTCCCTCACTCATATAGAATCTCTACAAAAACTTTTATAGTTATGAGACTCAAATGGAATAAAGGGATTGTCAATAATGTGAATGTTTTGATTGGACTTTGCAAACTAGTGTAAGAAAATACAGCAGCAATGGCTGTTGATGATGAATACGTCACATCTAGTTTGGGTTTTGGTCTGGGTATTCCTATATTTTTCAAAATTTGAGAAGTAATGTTTTGTGGTAATCTTGGGTACAAGTACTGTTTTGAAAATTTAGAAGCATAATAAAGTTGAACCAAGTGATGCTTTTGGCTTAAGTACTTTTATAGTTTTAAAGTTGCTTTTAAGAGGAGATACTTGGGGGTGGTCAGCTGCTTTCCAGGAGTAACTGGCAGAAAAGGTCTTCAGTGACTGTCCTTTGCTTTACCCATTAAACAGACTTTTGTACTTTAAAATGTGGTAACTAGAAATTGTTCTCCTTCTTAGGAACATCATTCATGGCAGTGATTCAGTAAAAAGTGCTGAGAAAGAAATCAGCCTGTGGTTTAAGCCTGAAGAATTGGTTGAGTACAAGTCTTGTGCTTTTGACTGGATTTATGAATAAGAGGTGGACGGAGCATCAGTCCCTCTGGCACCACCTGATGTGTCCCTAGGCACAGCTCTTCATTCCACTAACGTGGAAGCAGTAGGATGGATGTTTCTTTCCTAAAGTATATCTACCAATAAAGCCTTTGAAAACGGGGTGCAGCCTCTGGTGATTACTGGTTACTAAGCTGGAAGATGTGACTTGGTTCCCTGGCTATCGTAGTGTTATCCAGAACAAATTCATCTTGCTTGTTCTGGAAAAATGATTTAATCCTTCTCAGCACCTGGTATACTTCCAGGCTCTAGGAGGGAAAGCGGTGAGGCTGAAGAGGACAAGTGTGGCACTGCTTGCGTATCTGAGGAAACTAATAAGGAAATAATGAACATAATAAAGATCCCAACCACTTTAGCTGATGTAGAAATGCACATTTCTGTACAAAGAATTTGTTGAAACTTGGTAGAATGAAACATAGACTAGTCAAGTTGTCCAGATTTACATTCTTGTTGATTGCAAACTGGGCAAGTTACGTATGAGGAAATGGAAGCCTAAGGACACACCTGTAAGGTGAGGATGATACCATGGCAATGCAGGATTAAATGAAATAATGCATGTAAAGCAGTTAACCTAGTGCCTGGCCCATAGCGGGTACACAAATATTCCCTGCAACCCTACCTCCCTGCTTATTCTCTACCCTGGGATGAGATGTTTATCATGCCTATTTCCTGGGCTAGTAGTAAGTGGTTACAAAATCCATATTGCCTATTAATTTTGCTGGATTGGTACAGTTGTAAAATGATGCCAAAGAGCACCTATCAATATAAATGATCACTATCATCTGGAGTCTGCCTTAAAAATGAGATTATAGAAATATGTAGGTTTATGAATACCTGTTTTCTTAGGAAACTGATGAAAGCTTTTCATGCCACTTCCATATAAAAGACTCAACATTACTTTTTTTTTTTTTTTTTGGCCACATGGCTTTGCAAGATCTCAGTTCCCCGACCAGGGATTGAACCCAGGCCACAGCAGTGAAAGCCCAGAATCCTAACCATTAGGCCACAAGGAACGCCCTCAACATGACACTTTTTTATGCACATTGCTGTAAGACAATAACAAACACATCAACAGCTGGGTACAAAAAAGTGTCAGGATTCTAATTTCAAGTCAACGATTGACAAGACATTTAACATTTTCTAAATTATTTTTTAGTTTCAAATGAATCTCATGTTTATATATGCTACACGCTTTCACTACATTACGTGGCAGTTTATTGAAATTAGATCCTGGGGCAGGCCTGGGGTCTGCATTTTAATGTGGAGGTGCCCACCCTGTATCCACATGCACAGTGGCTAAGGTACCTGTAATCAGCAGCAGCAGTTATTACGTATAGGCTTACTCTGTGCCAGGGATGTTCTAAGAACTTCGTGTACATGAATTCATTTAATGTTCACAACTCTTAGGAAGTTGGTACTAGTATCCTACTTTATAACTGAGGAAACTGAGTCAAGTTACAGAGCTTAACAAGTGAAGGAGTCAAGTTCCAATGCAAGCAGCGGGCTTCAGACTCTGTTCTTGGCCACTGTGCTTTACTACCTTTATATAGTTTTCCAAGTGACATGATAAAGCCATGAGTTTGGAGGGTGATGAAGTCAAATTTGGAGTGGTGAGAGCTGAGAGGAAGGATATGAATGTTAGGACTTAATTTGGTAGAACTGAATGAGGAAGGGTGGGCTGTAGTGAGGACAAAAGCACTGCCTCTGGAGTAAGGTTGGGTTTTGGACCTAATCCTATATACCAGTTGGGTGTGTGAAAGTGGACAACTAATTCAGAACCTTTTATGCTTTTATAAAACTATTTTAAACATAATAAATGCATTTTAAAAAATGCATTACTTTTTATGTAATTATTTGTTGTTAATAGGCAAGCCCTGCTTTGGCCTGCTTGTGAGGCTTGGAGGCTTGGAATTCTTTTTTTTTTTTTTTTTTTTTTTTGCGGTATGCGGGCCTCTCACTGCTGTGGCCTCTCCCGTTGCGGAGCACAGGCTCCGGACGCGCAGGCCTAGCGGCCATGGCTCACGGGCTTAGCCGCTCCGCGGCATGTGGGATCTTCCCGGACCAGGGCACGAACCCGTGTCTCCTGCATCGGCAGGCGGATTCTCAACCACTGCGCCACCAGGGAAGCCCTGGAATTCTTAACAGGTCAAAAAGGGATGTTAAACTAGCCTCAGTAAGAGTCTGCAGAAAGGAGATAGTTGCCGTTCTCCCCATCTCACAAGGCTGGATAAACAACACAGTGCTAAAGTTACTTGTTTTGGGGAAACATTTGTTCCTCTTAAAACATGGGCATAGCCAGGCGCGGTGGCGCGCGCCTGTAGTCCCAGCTACTCGGGGGGCTGAGGCAGGAGGATCGCTTGGGCTCAGGAGTTCTGGGCTGTAGTGCGCTATGCCGATCGGGTGTCCGCACTAAGTTCGGCATCAATATGGTGACCTCCTGGGAGCGGGGGACCACCAGGTTGCCTGAGGAGGGGTGAACTGGCCCAGGTCGGAAACGGAACAGGTCAAAACTCCCGTGCTGGGGCTTCCCTGGTGGCGCAGTGGTTGAGAGTCCGCCTGCCAATGCAGGAGACACGAGTTCGTGCCCCGGTCCGGGAAGATCCCACATGCCACGGAGCGACCAAGCCCGTGAGCCATGGCCGCTGGGCCTGCGCATCCGGAGCCTGTGCTCCGCAACGGGAGAGGCCACAACAGTGAGAGGCCCGCATACCGCAAAGGAAAAAAAAAAAAAAAACTCCCGTGCTGATCAGTAGTGGGATCGCGCCTGTGAATAGCCACTGCACTCCAGCCTGGGCAACATAGCGAGACCCCGTCTCTGAAAGGGAAAAAACAAAAAAAAACAAAAAAACCCCCCCAAAACATGGGCATAAAGCACTTTAGGAAACTAGTTTCCCAAGAGGCGCTTAACGGTTTAAATAAGAATGTATATGTCAAAGCTTGGGATAGTAACTGAGGCCAACCTGGGAATTCCAATTTACTAGGGCAACTGTTTTCAAGCCATTTAAGGTAGGAAGCAGGGCAGAAATTAGGTTCTGTTTTTCTTGGAATGTGTTATATTTTTCTAAAGTGATGAAATTAACTATGAAAGATACCCAATCCACCTCATTACTATCTAACATCCATAAAATTCTCTACAAACTGCTTCTGCAGTAAAAGTTGGATAATTTCCCACAGAGTCAGCTGTTGATAAAGGAGGGGGTCTGCGTTCCCTCTTAATGTAAACAGCAAGAGCAAGCTGGGATAATTCATTTACATCCTATGAACCTTGTTGCTGAGGTTAATGGAGCTGGAAAAAAAAAGTCTCCTAGCAATCATGCCAACCCTGAAACACCATGTTCTGACTAAAGTGATTTAATTTCCCCACAAGGGGTCCACACTCACCCCCTCCCATGGTTTTTGCCTGTTCCCTCCAAGTGAGATCCTGGCTCAAATGCAACTATGGCCATATATCCACCCATATTCTCTTCCTCTCGTCAGCCAGCAGTAAATTCTTCCTCACTTGTGCTGGCTTACCTTATGAGAGTACAGGTTCTGTGAGGGAGGAACTGATCTGACTTTCCCAGGGGCCTTCCACTGCTTATAGAAAGCACTCAAGGGAATTCCCTGGCAGTCCAATGGTTAAGACTCCGTGCTTCCACTGCAGGGGATGCAGGTTCAATCCCTGGTTGGGGAACTAGGATCCTGCATGCTGCGTGGTGTGGCCAAATAAATACATTAAAAAAAGGCGGCACTCAATATTTTGAATAAAAAAGGAAATTCCTCAAATACCAAAGCATATTAAAGAATTGCTCAGGCCTTGCAACCATCAGTTGCTTGTGCCCTTCTGATCCCATACCTTGGTGCGTTCAGTTCCCTACCCCCTCTCATCGATTGTTGCTACACTTTGAGGACACGCCGCGGCTGGCGGCAAGTGGCGCCCGAACAGGGACTTGACAAGAGGGACATCTGAATCTCGGTAGGTGAATCCCCGGAGTGAAGAGTGAAAATGTGGCCACATAGTAAAGTTGATAGTAACTCGGGGCAATAGTCAGAAGTAAAAAAATATGGGACAAGAAGTATCCAAGAAGCGACCTGAGATCACTGATCAAGAGAAGGAGTTGTCCACCAGTGCTTTCCAGGCTTTCACAGCTGGAAATTATGATGTCTGTCTGCAACATCTTGCCTGGTTCCTTAGGATATAATATAACTTGTCAAAATTGTATTTTTAGTACTTGCATTCTGCCTATGAAAGGAAATTTTTCTGTTATGATGTTAAAACAACCTTCCTATGTAATGCTTCCTGTAAATAGTTAAAAAAAAAAAGAATTGCTCATATACAACTTAACTTTAACGTTTTATTTTGTGTAAAAAAGGGCAAATTTAGTGAATTATTTTCATCTTGTACACAAAGTTATAATTTTAATGCTTTTCACATCCATGCTGAAAATTTGCAATTTGGTAAAAATGAAAGGAACATAAATTTCTCCAAAGGAATTTTTCACGCCATTATATACACTTTAGGAGAAAGTTTCAAACACTTTCTCAATGATCACAAGTTACCAAGAAAATAAAAGATTAAATTTGTACAGATATTGATCTATTTATCAAATACATACAGAAATGATGTAAAAACCTTATGCAGTTTACTTTGACCTCTGTCCTCAAAAGATTTGCCCAGGGACAGATACTTTTCTTTTGTATAAATGACTGTGGCTTTATTTAAAATATGAAAATCAAAGGAAGAAACCCAGTTTAATCACAGTATTTTAAAAATCCCTTCCCAATAGTAAAGGATCATTACCAAATATATAGCACCATAATACAAATATTGACGGGAGAGGGTATTCACATCACACAAAATTAATAATAATAAAAACAAACAAACACTGAAAACCCGTGTTAGTATCCGTAGAATAAGAAGTTGATAACAGCTTTAGCTTTCCTCATACACAGCAAGGAAAAGGTTAAAGAGTTTAAACTACCAAAAATCCCCAAATAATCCTAACAGGAAAAAAACAAAACAAACCCAAGGTCAGCAGTACATTTGAACCGTAGAAGAGAATGGGGCTACTGAGTTGTACACTTGGAGCTGTGGCTAAGACATAAATCTCCTCTGCATCAACTCATTTTCTGTTCATCGGTAGCAGGGAGTTAGTCTGAACAATGAAGAGGGCTTCAGATTGTGTTTATTCGGTAGGAAGTCCTTACCAACATTTAACGTTGGTCATGGGATTAAGACACGAAACACTTCATAAATAGATGGGAAATCTGAAAACACTCAGAGCCTGGCTTTGCTGTAGAACTGGAAGCTTATAAAACCTGGCTACACATGAGCATTTCACAGAACTAATTACCAGGCTCCAAATCAAATCCCTCCTGGTTTATTCAGTTCCCTATAGAGCCCCTAAGCCCAGGGGTACTGTTAGAGCACACGATACAATTGGCTTCTTGTGCCCATATCATGGAATCGGAGTCCTGGGTTTAATTCACTAAGCCTGAGAATAAAGATTGTTGTAACCCTTGCTTTTTGGAAGTCTTCCAGGCTTTAAGTTTATAGGAAGATTCTTAAAAGTTAAAGATTTGGGAAGTGTGAGGATGTCACATTTACAGTAGGTCCCTCTCAGTAATGTTGTAGATAAATATCCAGTAATTTAACAGCTGAATTCACATATATCTGACACATGAGAATCAACTTGGCATTGATATGATCTGCATTTATGCCCCTAAAGAGTCAGTGTTAAGAAATGTTGACATGCGATTCCATACATTCTTACACTATAAAGTAACAAATTATACTTCCAGTAGCAACTACAAAACCTTATGATATTAACCCCTCTTGCATAGAATGAGGTAAACCTGTGCATATTACCAATGCTATTATTCCCAAAAGTAGAGCAATATTTTAGAAAATAAATTGCTGGTTTTTAATGTTCTATGCATTTTAAAATTCAAACAAAAAAAATCTTACCTAAAATGGTCTCCTGGGGCTTTCCATTAACATTTTTTAAAGCATTCCATAGGCTGAAGGACTGTAGAGGTTAATCATTTTGATTAATTTCTAATTAGCCCTACCTATATTCCAGAGGAGATGGTCAATATTACCACTCTGAAGAGGCCAGGCTAAGACCCAGAAGCACTTCTAGAACAGATGCAAGTAATTCCTGAGAGTTTAGTTTATGAACCTCACTGGTAAATGCTAAAGCTCTCTCATTCAGTCACAACTCAGAAAGTCAAAAAATGCAGAGAGCAAACCTTTCACCAATTTACCCTTATATCCTTTTTTCAAAGGAAGCCATGTGAATTTTAAAATAGGGAATGTTCAAAATGGTCCAAATCCGTTATTATTGTTAAAATTAATTCTGAATAGAGTTAAAGACAATTCATACTAATTATATATAATACATATAATTAGTATGAATTGTCTTTAAATTTTAAGAAAATTAAATTCTCTTTCAAATTAGTTTTCTGACAAATCCAGGATAGTTAAAAGCAGAGCTGGAATGATTCTGAAATCTAAACTTATTTTGGCTTTAAACAACTGTTAATTTGATTCTCCTGGTAATACAGAACATGTGTTTTGGGGTGTGGTTATACCAAGTATTATCTCACAGATGGAGAGAAATGGCAGAGAACTGATGAGAATCCCTTTCGTGGGGTATTTTTTAGTAAGGAAAATAAAATAAACATAGGACAATATTGCATTTTCCCCAACCCCTCAACATGTAGACTGAGATCCTGTATATCTTGTCAACCATTCCAGTTTAACACTTTAGTGTTAGGATAATTTTACTCATTTTTTAATTAAGAGAACATATAAAAGTATCCAGAGTTCTTCCAGTTTCATATAGAACTCCAAAGAAATTTTCACAGAATGAAAAACATTTCTGTACAAATATTTAAAATGGGCTGCAATAAAATGCCAACAAGCAGAATTAATTACCCTTCCGTGATCTATGTGGTGATGAGCTCTCCATGGGGCGGGGATGGGGGGGATGTTCAGTTGCATATTCTGCAGCAGAGGAAGCTGGAGATGTGACTGGCCTAACTTCCAAAATCCCAAAATCTCCCAACAGGTACCAAAAAGGTTCATTTGTAATGACAGTTCATTTGCATTTACAACTATATCCTTCTTAAATCATTTCCTTCAATCCTGCTACCTAAACTTTAATCTTACCAAAAAAGTTAGAATTTCAGTTCTCGTTAACAATGCACATAAATCCAAACTTGGAAAATATTACAAAATTCTTTCAAAAGCTTCAAATACAACACAAAAATTGTCCATCTTTATAAATTGAAAAATTTCCCCCCACAGCTAAAATAGTTTCCCTACCCACTTGAAAAATCTGGAACTGAAATTTTCTATGTTTAGCAAAATGTCCCAGTAGAATAGCCCCGCTGTACAGCTGGATTGATTATAAATCAGTCCTGTGTAAAATTCTTTCCCTCCCACCCTTAGTTTCTGAGCAACCTCAGGGCTCTTGTTTGATGTAGAAGTTGGCAGAGCCATTGCTTTCCTGATCAGATGCTCCTTGGAGGAAATTATAATCCTCTCCATCTATCAACTCCTCCTTCAGCTGCAATGTAGTCACTGCAAGAAATAAATGTACAAGATGTTAAGTCTTTCTAGAATATTCAGATTGCTTCATGTTCCACCAGCCTCACAGTTAATAAGACTTCTTCATGTCTTCAATAACTCTTAAAACTAACCCCCCCCGAAGGAAGAGCATTTAATTAATTTTAATTTGCAAAGTATATTCGTAGTTAAGAAGAGTTCCAAAAAGGAACAATACTGCAAACTGGACACTCACAAATGGACACTGTCAATGAAATGTTGAAGGTAATGGTGATCACTAATTTGACTAGAATGATTAGAATTTTTCTCATGATTAAGTATTCACTTTTATGTCAATGTCTACATAAATAGCATATTTCCTGGATAGTTCTGAATAATAAGTAACACAACAAATGACTTTAATATGTTATTATCTCCAAGAAGTACCTAAAGACTCCCTTCATAAAAAAGATATAAATCTGATAATATTAAACACCTGTATTAAAACTAAAATCAAGAAAAACTTAAGTAATCATTTTAGGTAAAATAAAAATTGATTGACACCAGCAACGTGAAAATCCTTGGTATAAAAAATAGCTAACTTTGGGAATTCCCAGGTGGTCCAGTGGTTAGGACTCTGTACTCTCAATGCTGAGGGCACGGGTTCAATCCCAGACCGGGGAACTAAGATCCTGCAAGCTGTGCAGTGCGGCCAAAAAAGAAAACAAAACAAAAACAGCTAAAATTACCAATGGGATCACTTAACAGTAGTACTACCTGTCTGAGTTGTTATCTGAAGACTTCTTTTTTAATGAAAACAAACAGTATAGGCAGTCCTCAATTTATGAACAGGTCATGTTCCAATAGGTCTTTATTTTTATGGACAACTGTTTTTCAGTTTCCAGTATTTTCAGTGGGGTTTAGGTTTCTTGGTAGTCACTGAAGTCATGCTAGTCATAATTTTTAGTGACAGGAGGGCTCTTCTTAATGCATGGGCAAGCAAGAAGAAAAAGAGGAATGTTTTCTTTGCTGGTCCCAGCACTGGTCTTTGGCAAAAGTTTAGGCTGTTTAATTCTGAGATTTTCCTATGTCTTTTAATAAACATCTCTTAAGTTAACTCAACGCAGTTAGCCAGCAATTTCAGGCTGCCCTAACTCCTTTCCCTGAAGCCCACCCTCTACTTCCTATAGAACACCTCCCTTCAAAAAAATTACTTTCCTACTTTTTAAATGAAAATGATCTCAGCTAGGTGTTAAACAAACACTAGTCTTAGTAACTGCCAACCTCTCAGAGATGTATTGGAGTTTCTTAAAAAGTTACTCTTTAACCAAAATTGAGTTGGTAAAGTTGCAAATAATTTAAAGAACAGGTGACCTTTAATGCTTATATTCTCACTGGAATCTAATCCCATGGTGAGTAATGCTAACTTTCTTCTTCAATTTCTTCAGCACAGAGATCTGTTAAGTCAGAGGTCACAAACTGGGTTTTTCCCTCCCTCACCTCTGCCCTGTGGTTCTTTTAAATTGACTGAATATTCTGAAACAGGAGATTTCATATAAAACCATGAAAAGTAGGGAGACATGGTAACATAAGACTAGCATTCTTGAAGGGCTATTTAACAGTGGGAACCAATGTAGCCTAAGGCCTCCCTCTGCACAGCTTGTGACTCTCAGGCTGGCTGCTCAGCCACTGAGTAACCACCTGTCTGCTTCCTGCAGGGACTGTCTCCAAAGGAAAGGTGATATTTTTTTGTTTCTTTTTTTATGACTCTTTTCATAACAATTGGAGTGAGAGGATGAAGATATATATGGAATGTAAATTGGGAACTGCTTATGCAGGGGGAAAAAGGTCAATTTATGAGAAGAATTAGGGCTCAAAGAGTATTTAGATGAGTAGTAAGCCAACTAAGTTTCATGAAACAATAACACCACGTGGAACAATATTAAAATGGCTACTTTTTTTTTTTTTTTTTTTTGCAGTATGTGGGCCTCTCACCTTTGTGGCCTCTCCTGTTGCGGAGCACAGGCTCCGGACGCGCAGGCTCAGCGGCCATGGCTCACGGACTTCATGTGAGGTCTTCCCGGACGGGGGAATAGAATAGTAGCCCAAAATATGGCTACTTTTAAAGTCAAATAGTGATAGAAAAATACTTCGTGTCTTGATTTTAGTTACAAAAGACTAGTTTCAAAAATAATGGTCTTTGACATCTTATTTAATAATTTAAAGAATAATCTTTTGGGGCTTCCCTGGTGGCGCAGTGGTTAAGAATCCACCTGCCAATGCCTGGGACACGGGTTCAAGCCCAGGTCTGGGAAGATCCCACATGCTGCGAAGCAACTAAGCCCGTGTGCCACAACCACTGAGCCTGTGCGCCACAACTACTGAGCCTGCGTGACTACAGCCCGTGCTCTGCTACAAGAGAAGCCACCGCAATGAGAAGCCCGTGCGCAGCAATGAAGACCCAACACAGACGACAAAAAAAAAAAAAAGAATAATCTTGCTTTCTTTAAAAAATCCTTTAAAAAATTAGTTAATATGATAAAAATGCTTTTATGGAGGATATCAAACATGTAACAGTTATCCTTAAATCAAACCAACATGCATTGTTAAAGACATCTGAACAATACCATGAAAATAAACACATGGAAAAGGAAAAAAACCCCAAATTTCATTAAAGGTGCAGTACCCACAATAAAAGGTTGATTAAAACAATATCTTGTTATATGATGATCAGATGGCCAAATGAATGAGAAAAGAATTACTATGCTTCAAGACCAAGCATGTTCCATTCAAACAGATGCTTTTTGTTTTTTTTTTTTAATGTAAGAAAAGTAAATTGAAATTCTAAAGCACATCCTGAAATTATTTGCACTTATTATTAACAACAAAGTTCTGGATTATGCTTCTACTCATGTTAAAATATGGAAACAATGTTCTTAAAAAAAAGTAACTCAAGATAAAGGTGAAACACTCACTCAGATGTGTAATGTTCTAATGCAAAGTTTCAGTGTTTTCAAGGAACCTAAAATAAAGCCTGTCTGGTATCTTCACACTAATCATTTCTCCTTTACAGGCCTTATTCTCAATGAATGATGGATGAAATAAAATAGATCCTGTGGCTGATGTCACTTTCTACACAAATGCATTTTCTTGGCTCTGTTTTTAAAAAGAAGTTACTTTGCTGACTTTAATCACTAACATTTCAGAAGACAATCTAACAGAAACCACATTTTCCTAGTTAGAAGTCCATAAACAATAAATTCTCTCAATAGCTAAACAAACCATAGCTTTCAGAAACAGCAACGTAGACCCTACATAGTTTCACCACAGTAAAATCACATTCAATTCCACAAGATGTGCCCCTAGCTCAGAAGACACACATAATAGACACTAGTGGAAAGGGAAGTCACTTAGGAGGCCTTGTGGGTTCCATGCTGTATGCCTACTCCAAGTTCCTGGGTTTTGCCAATCCTAAAAAGTCAAGTTCTCTCACAAAACGTGACACACGCCTTCAAAATCAGCCTAACGCTTCAAGAAAATACATCTAAAATGCAATAAAAATTCAAACATTTTCAGAGCTCACAATATCTATAGTTAATCACTTAGGTTACAGAAAACTTTCATAATAACAAGTACAAAAAGAAAAAAGTTACAAAGACAAGAAAAGAAGTTGAAAGGCTCTTTAGACATTTGAAGGTATTTCCATAAAATAGCAGATAAACTTGCATTTGCAATCCTCATCCATTTCCTATACAAAAGAGGTATAGTAATTTTCTCTAGATATAAAGATATGAGTGATCTTCAGAGAAATAGCCTAGAAAGGATCAAGATCACCTAATACACTGTTTAAGAAGGCAAAAGCTAAAGAACACATTTTAAAATGGAAAAAAAAAGGTTGATGATAACTTCAGGTGCAAAAATATTAGCAAACAGAGGAATGAGAAGAAAATAGAGCTAGGTACTAAGTCCCATCATGGTTTTCAACATATAAAAGGCATTTTAAAGACTGCAAATTAGATAAAAAATTGTTTAAAAGCAATAGTTAGGATATGGCAGAATATATGCTAAGATAGATAAAACTTTGGCTTTGGGGCTATTTGATCTGTACTCACGCCTAAGATTCATCACATGCAAGTGAAGCCTCTGACATTCTATGGTAACATGTTTGCTCTTAGCTATTACAAAGGGCAGTGTTCCTTATACTCTACCAGCTTAGCCTAACCTATTCAACTCAAATTAAATGTCATTTACTTAATCACTGTACATATATAAACATGAAATTATAGAAATAAATTTCACTCAAATTTAATACCAAAATTATACAAGTATTATATTTCCAAATCCATGTTATTCAACTAAGATTGTGGTAAATGTTACTACCAGAACTAAAATCACACAGGAATACAAAACACATCCTGTCTACTGAATGAGACGCTATGGAACGCTATGAACAAAGCCTCATTTTTGGATCTGATTAATCAGATTGCTCCCTTATGGCATATTTCTCCCTCAGGTCAAGTCACGTAGAATTCTGCAATGCAAAATGTTTAACCATTTTAACGAAACCATGAAACAGTACAAGTTGTCTCACAATTCCATAAACTGAAATCACAACGTTACCCGAATTTGAAGCTCAAAAGTGGCTTGTAACAAAATAAAAATCCTTCCCTGATTATTCATTTTAGTGAAGTGACTACCAAAGACTAATGAAAATGAATTTTTTAGTTGAAAGAAAAAGAAAAACTTAATGTCAGCATCTGTCATGCCAGACCATGCTTCTGTCTCCCACCACCCTAACCCAGACTTTGACCCTCTGCAGTACCTGAGGTGCTGATGTGACCAATTACCTGTTTTGAGGCTGGGACTGAACTCTCGGCTAGTGCGGGGAGGTGGGAAGGCCTCCGGGGCTGTCTGTGCTGGAAGGGTTCGATATGGAGGAGGAGTCAACTCTTCGCCACCAGAGAAGCTCCTCCGTACCCCACCTGTCATGGGCAGGCTCGACAAACTGACAGGCTTCTTCCCAATTGGCATCTTCCTCTCTAAATATCAAGTTAAACTAAAGTAAGCTTTTACTTACATGTGTGGTAAGAAAACTGCATCATAACTAGGAAAGGTTGTGCTGCATAGGATACTCTGAAAAAGAGAACCAACTATGCACGGTTTTTACTTCTGAAAACAAGGGTGTGTGTGTGTGTGTGTGTGTGTGTGTGTGTGTGTGTGTGTGTGTGTGTGTGTGTGTGTGTGTGTGTGTGTGTGTGTGTGCGTGTGCGCGCGCGCACGCGCGCGTGTGTGTGTTGGGGAGTGGATAATGGGGGAGATTATTTCTAGTCTCTCAGAGTCTGGTAATCCTGGTTCTTGACTCTTTATAATCAATTTAAAACAAAACAAAGCAAAATGAACTACAGAGAGCATCGAGTGTAGAGAATAGCTGGCTAAATTACCTTCAAAAAAATTTTAGTTTGAGAGGGACTAACAATCCAATGGCAGAGAGGGTTTTAAAACCCTACTTGTAGGCATTTCACTGCCCATATAAGCCCAAACAAACACCGTCCTTCAGGGAGAAATCAAACAGTTTAATTAATGAATTATACGAGTGGCAGGATTTTACTGATATGAAATGTGCTCCCCTAACTTTTGGTTTATAATTCACTCTTTTAGAAAACAATTATAATTCTTATTCTGAAAAGCAGTTCTAAAATTTACACGTTTGTTGCCTGCAAGTTCTTCAGCAATCTAATTTCTTTTGAAACACCCTTTGGTTACGGTTTCATAAGCACACATAAGCTTTCAAAGACTTACACAACGCTTTTACCAACATAAAAAAATAAGCTTTGCAAATACTGAACAACCAAGCATACTGCATTAATTTGATTGAAAGCTGAAGGATACTTACATATCTTTGTGACTATAAATTATATCTGTTTTCTTCCAGAGTTTACAAATGACTCAGGCAAGAGCAATCGAAATTATCCTTTGCAAAATCAGAACTAAAAGACAAATCTAGTTAGACAGCATTCTTATGTAAAATGATCTGGAAACCAAGCTCCTGTGAGTACACATTCAACTCTCAACTGCCAAACCAAAATCACTTGCAGAATTCATTTAGACGAAAGTCTAATGTACTACACACTTGGAGGTAAAAATGCAAGGAGAACCTCCAACTCTCTACTATTTACAATAGCCCCTGAAGATGGTACAGAAATCAGTGCTGGTTTTCCTGCTTTAGAATTACTGAGCCTTGAGGAAAAAAAGGCTTTTCAGATTGGACAGATCACGCGCACATAACAGTCTATATGATTCCCTCGACAGAACATCACCCTTAGTTTTCAGAAGCACTAGTTAATAGTTATCCCTTTGCAGCATGAACACAGCTAATTAAAAAATAGGCTAGAACCCGCACACCGCAACGAAGAGTAGTCCCCTGCTCGCCGCAACTAGAGAAAGCCAATCAACTGTCTAGTTCTGTAAAAAATAAGCCCTACCAAAGAACACACTGATGGATGATTTTAGGTACAAAAAGACCAAAGAGCCATAAGATGAAACAACAGAGCCAGAATATAATAATCTGTAGATAAACTTAAAAACAAATAAAAGGTATTGTGGCCTATCTGACTGATATAAATCTGCATGCAATGGATGACTTAGGTTCCTGGACCCCAACTTCTTTCTTATTTTGGTAAGTAAAGTTTTGTGGAAAAACTTTCTAATAAATTATTTGCGGAGTAATGTGAAAAAATAAAAGGAACCGTGTCCTTACAATGAAGACTGCTTCTTCATTCACAAAGCACTACAATTCCTTATCCTCAATTCCAAAATTCATAGTTTTTTTTGGCAAAACTTTGGCAACAAAATCTGACCTCACTTGGTGTTACTATTTATAATCTTTATTTGGCCCATTAAATGTAACTATTTATATATATTTTGCTTCAAAAAATGCTGCAGAGTCTGCAAGGGGTGTTACATAATATATGCTACACACACTGTACTTCTTTTCTAAAATCCAAAAAATTCTAAATTCCGAAACACATTTGGTCTCTAGGATTTCTAATAAGGGACTGTGAGTCCCTAGTTCTTTTCTTTTCTATGTCCAAAGGACAATTTAAAGGCATTAGAGGGACTTGCCTGGTGGCACAGTGGTTAAGAATCCACCTGCCAATGCAGGGGCCATGGGTTCGATCCCTGGTCCGGGAAGATCCCACATGCCGTGTAGCAAGTAAGCCCGTGCGCCACAACTACTGAGCCTGCGCTCTAGAGCCTGCGAGCCGCAACTACTGAAGCCTGCGCACTGCAATGAAGAGTAGTCCCCTGCTCGCCACAACTAGAGAAAGCCCGCGCACAGCAATGAAGACCCGATGCAGCCAAAAATAAAATAAAAAAAATAAAGGCATTAGAGATGATGTCATAATATTAAGAGTTATTAAAATGTTAAAGCACAAATTATATTTTTAGCTAAATTCATTTCTTCAGCTAATCCAGAAATCTGATAAAGTTAAATGTCACTAAAAACTGGGATAGTGATATCATCACTTCATTAATTTCACATTTCTTCCCATGTCCCCAGCCCATTAGTTCAAAATAATTAAGCCTCATAAACCATAAACAAATCATGTAAGTGTCACACTGAGGAGGTATGTGAACTGTGTATATAATGCTCAGAAATTCGTCCTAAAAAATGTGTCATAAAGTCACTGAGTAATAAAAAGCATTCTTAAATTCGACACATTGCAAAGAAAATTCTGAAATCTCATAATAATAATAAATAAAAAGTGAAAAGACAAGCCAAAGCAGCCTGTCTTAGAGAAAGCTTAGTGATCACGTCTGCTGTGGTTAGTCCACTGACATGAAGTTACTACGTGACTTCTTGCTAATCACTTCCAGATAAGTGGGAAATCACTTTGATCTACCTGGTCCGGCAATGTTCTCTAGAGTTCTTTTAGGTGAATATCAAACATGGTAAGCAGCCAGTCAGCAAAATAATTCTTGGTCTGTCGGAGGCTTATGTCCATAATATAAAAGAGAGGGTATCAGACAGGCCTGATGGTTATCACTATTGTGAGGCTGACTTGGGTTTCATGTGGGGAGGAAACTAAAGCACCATTGCAGTGGCTACTAGAAGTCCTCACTGAAAAAACAACTAACATCAACTATAATCAAACGTGTTACGGTATATTTGATTCTTCACGCTGTTTCAGTCTCTTGGTTGTTAATGAGACAGATTAGCACTTACTCGAACATATGGCAAGTCAGCTGGAAAAATCTGTTTTAGTTTTAATCCTCTAATATATATTTTACTTTAAAAAAATTCTTTAAGTAAAAATAATCTTATCTCAGAATGAAATATTCTATGACAGGTTTCATGAAGAGAAAAATCTGTAGTTTTCTATGGGGTGGGGGAGGGAGATTTTAAAAGAATAAGAGCTATCAATATATTTTATATTATTTTGGCTATTAATATCAGTAATCATTCACTGTAAGGTAAAATATAACATAGACAGCATACTGAAAAAGATTTTCTTAAGGCTTGATTGTGTTAGCTATCAACTTGAATTTCTTTTTTTTTTTTAACTTCAATTTCTTACAAGTATCATTTAGAAAGAGAGTTTTGGTTTATAAGAAGGATGGGTTTATTAGCCTCCAAGTCTATTCTAAGCATTAAGCATCTGCTTTTACAGTTTTTTTAATAAAAAATTTAAAAAAAGGATTAATTTTCAGAAGGTTTACATATTACTTCAAGAATCATTCACAGACTCTATTCTTTACCATATATCAAATATCATGGTAATACTTTTTCCTGTCAATCAAAGATAAGTGCTTCTCATTATTGAAAAGGTTTGCCTTTTATGGCATACTGCACCTTTAAGCATAATACAGAATGCACAGTTATCAGCTCTCACAAGGATACCATTTCTGTGCAACAATACCAAGACCCCAATTGGCTGACAAGTTAGGAAATGTATATAAACACCACGTGGTGACCCACTTTTCTTATGTCCTTTGTATTGCTGGGACTTAGCCTTTTTCTTCTGTTTTGATGAACCTGATTGGCTTTCTCTTGATGCTGAAAAATAAAAGAGAAAATTGATACCAAATAATTGCTTACAACTCTAGATACAACTTAGATGAACTATCTTCACCAAAACCATGACGTTTATAAAAGTACATGATGCTTTGAAAATAAGGGTTACTTGTTCCTGCAAAACCATGAAGCTCAATACTAGACAGATTCCATTATTTATTCAATAAGCACTTATTATATATCAATAAATTTTAGCCTATAACTTTAAACTCATTAAAGGAAGTCTAGCTTAATTTGGTGAGTGCTCTTAATGCTGTGTTTCTATAGTCATTAAGCAACTAACTATTGAGTTCACACTGCCATGGTACACATGGTCTGATTCTGTGATACTGCTGTTGAGTCTTAAGATCTTACCTGGCAACCAATCAGACATAGGTATATATATATATATATTTTTTTTTTCCAATTATTCCAGTTTTTTTTTAACATCTTTATTGGAGTATAATTGCTTTACAATGGTGTGTTAGTTTCTGCTTTACAACAAAGTGAATCAGTTATACATATACATGTGTTCCCATATCTCTTCCCTCTTGCGTCTCCCTCCCTCCCACCCTCCCTAACCCACTCCTCTAGGTGGTCACAAACCACCTAGCTGATCTCCCTGTGCCATGCGGCTGCTTCCCACTAGCTATCCACCCTACGTTTGGTAGTGCATATATATATGTCCATGCCACTCTCTCACTTCATCACAGCTTACCCTTCCCCCTCCCCATATCCTCAAGTCCATGCTCTAGTAGGTCTGTGTCCATCAACAGATAAATGGATAAAGAAGATGTGGCACATATATACAATGGAATATTACTCAGCCATAAAAAGAAATGAAATTGAGCTATTTGTACTGAGGTGGATGGACCTGCAGTCTGTCATACAGAGTGAAGAAAGTCAGAATGAGAAAAACAAATACCATATGCTAACACATATATATGGAATCTAAGAAAAAAAATGTCATGAAGAGCCTAGGGGTAGGACAGACATAGGTATATTCTTGTCCTGTGAGCTCACAGGATGACTTATGTGAGATAGTCCTCGGAGAATTGCTGATTTTTACAAAAGGACACCTTTTCTGTATACCAACTTACACTGTGATGCTGGAGGCTGTAGCTGATATCCAGTTAATTGACACCACCCTACAGGATAGAGGTCAGGGGACTCACAGTCTACCCACTGATCATATTCTTCTTCCCATCCATCAAAATGTATCCTCAAGAGACGATGAATAATTCGAGTTACTGTGGCTACACATATTAATCGTGGCTCCATGAGATCTACTGCTTCTAATTTCATTCCTACACGAAATCCGTGATTTGGAACATCCTAACATGGAGAAGCAAAATATTAACACTGGTGAAAAGAAGAATGTATACTCTACTAACACTAAGAAAGACAAAAGAGAAGTAACATAACCAATTAACAATTTAGACCAAAAAAATCCCAAATAATTAATTATTGAAACATATGAAGGTGAAGCACATAAGAACTAGTTAGAAAATGTATTCATTCCTATCTTACTCAGATTAAAAATGAAACAAGTTTGGACACAAGCTTCAATGCGTATGTAAAGGAAATACGTACACTGTTTTACTAATATATATTTGTTTATATTAAACTTCACTAAGAAATTCTAACATAAGGCAAAGACATTTTGATCAACGATTTGCATCTGTGAAGTATCAAAAAAAAAATCCACATAAGTATTATGCTATCTTTTAAATTTACCTTATTAAATAGTTTTACTGGTGCTGCAATGGAGCCAGTTTCCCTGAGGTAGTCAAACCATTTAAAAGGAAGTTTTGTGTAACCTGAAAAACACAACTGGTTTAACTAGGAGTTCACCTAAAATTAGTGTAATATTAAAATGTAGACATAAAGTAATTCAGTACACACTACAATCTCAAGTGCTAATGCTGTACAGTACAATAGTTCCTCCCTGTTATACGGATTTTCTCCCTCTTCTAGGCAGAAACAGGTGTGTCCATTTATTCTAATGCCAAAGTAACTCTCCTCTCCTCAGTGTATAAGAACTACAGACTTCTGCTTTTCAATCCTAGGCTTAGAACAGTCTAATATTTAATATTTTTTCAGTAATATTTTTCTTTCTTTGTAAGAAAGAACACTGGCTGGGCAAATACTATTTTTATAGTCTTCTGTTTTGGCTTTTCTCCTTCTTAAGAGAAAAATTCAAGGCTCAGATATTGAAATTAGGAAAGTCACTGGTTAAGCCATATAAGCCATTTAAGGGTATGTAATCTATTAAAAAGTCACATGGTAATCATTTTTATTTTTTAATTTTTTTTGGCCACCCACTTGGCTTCTGGGATCTTACTTCCCCGCCGAGGGATCAAACCAGGGCCTTGGCAGTGAAAGCGCCGAGTCCTAACCGCTGGACTGCCAGGGAATTCCCTCACTTGCTTTCTCTCAAAGGCTAAAGTAGCTATTTTTTTAAAAAGTTCATGTATGCAGTAGCTCTTTGAGCCTACATCAACATATCAACAGGGCTTGAGAATACCAATTCCTATTATAAAATGTACGGATGCTGAGGGAAAATTCTACACCAATGTAATTTATTAAAGCTACCTAGAATACAGTTCTTTATGTTTTCAGAGCACCCCCCAGCTCTTGTTATGTACGCATATGTTTATATATACATATACACACATACTATATTTTCATACAGCAAGAAATCTAGGGCTGTGGTAAATGTTGTAAACAGGTACCATGTAAAAGGAAAGCAAGGATGAAAACCCAGTGTATATATCAGGAAGAAGTACCTCTGGGTGGAGTAAGTTCAATCATGTTAATTTCACAGAAACCAACAGGGAAAATAGAAGGGGAGGTTGCATGATAACAGAACCAGTCAGATCCATCTGCTGCTTCTGAGCCATCGATCCCAATCATCAGGAATCCATCAGCCAGCACCTTTTAAATTAACAGAATTCCAAGTATTTAAAATTAGGTACCCACAGCGTTCACTGCAGCACTATTTACAATAGCCAGGACATGGAAGCAACCTAAATGTCCACTGACAGACGAATGGATAAAGAAGATGTGGCACATATATACAATGGAATATTACTCAGCCATAAAAAGGAACAAAACTGAGTTATTTGTAGTGAGGTGGATGGACCTAGAGTCTGTCATACACAATGAAGTAAGTCAGAGAGAGGAAAACAAATACCAGATGCTAACACACATATATGGAAAAAAACGGTACTGATGAACCTAGTGGCAGGGCAGGAATAAAGATGCAGATGTAGAGAACAGACTTCAGGACATGGAGGTGGGGGGAAGGGGAAGCTGGGACGAAGTGAGAGAGTAGCACTGACATATATACACTAGCAACCAAATGTAAAACAGAGAGCTAGTGGGAAGCAGCCACATAGCACAGGGAGATCAGCTCGATGCTTTGTGACCACCTAGAGGGGTTCGATAGGGAGGGTGGGAGGCTCAAGAGGGAGGGGGCTCAAGATATGGGGATATATGTATACATATAGCTGATTCACTTTGTTGTACAGCAGAAACATAACACTGTAAAGCAATTATACTCCAATAAAGATGTAAAAAAAAATTAGGTACCATTATTATAAAAATAATCCTTTAAGTGACATTCTAAAAGAAAGGAAAGTCTATTACATAAAGATCTCTTAAAAGTGAAAAATGTTTCTTTATTTAATTACCTTAAATAACTGAAATTATAATGAAAAAAATCTGTGTAAGTTCTAGTGTGTACCAGAAATAACAGCATGGTTACACAGAAGTGATTTCAGAGGTCTAGGGAAAACAGTACCTCTGCCAATGGCCAAGGCTGTCTGCTGCTATGGCACAATGAAAGTGGGTTGAGTGCTCTTTTACAATTTAACCATCTAGTCTCAGCTAAGCTTTAAATTTTACTCAGTAATAACTTTATTTCATTCTGATTTATCACATAGAGAAGTTTTTCTAAACCTTTTCCACCTTCCTCAAGCTTCAACTTTACCTCTCTCATGCTCTGGACGATCGTGCTCCTCTATCACAGAAACTATGTGAGGGGCCTCACAGTCCATCCTTTGTACCTCAAATTGTTGTACGTTGTAGTCCTTTCTTTGCCCCTCAAGACAAACTTCTCCATCTTGACCTACTGCCACTGGTACCTTGCTCCTAAAACACCACCTCTTATACTCTAATGTCTCCCAATTCCCATTACATTAAAATATTTTATTTTGAAACAGTTCACACTTACAGAAAAGATACAAGAATAGTACAATGAGTTCCTATATACTCTTCACCCAGAGACTCGATTCAAGTTATATACTATGTAACTCCCTGAAGTCTGACTTCTGTCCTGACCCTACTAAACTGTTAAATTCACCGAAGACCTCTTAGTTTGTCAAATCCAGCACGTTTTTCCCAACATTTCAGCCTCCCTTGCAGTATCCCATACCAGTTGACTACTCAACTTTTTGAAATATTTACTCCCATACTCTCATTATGTTACAGTCTACTGGTCCATCTTCTCACCTCTGTGTTCATTCCTTCACATTATTTTGGTGGCCACCCTTTCACCTCCAACTCTTGTTTCTGATTTTAGCCCTTCTCTTTTGTTTTCATGATGGCATTCACTCTTCAATGGTTGACTTTTATGCCAGCAATTTCTCAAGTTTTATCATGAGTTTGTCACCCTCCCAGTGTCTCAGTCCTGCATTTTACCTGCATGCTGAACATATTCTCTGAGAGTTAGTATAGGGCACCAAACCAACAACTTCCTTCTCCTGCTCCTTTCAAAGGCAATCAATCACTGGGTCCCCACAGCTCTCCCTAAACATTCAGTCCCTTTATCCTTGCCATTAACTAACTCTCTCTCCATTATGTTGTTAGATATCACTGCTTTCAGCCTTCCTCTATGGACATATCCCCTCTTACACAGTTAAACTTTCCTTTGGTATGACCTCTGTTCATTCCAGAAAACTTTACCAACTTATCCTGTTCATAAAGAAAACTCAAACAGCCTGACCAAGCATTAAAGACTGCATAATCTAATTCCACATCATCTTTTTGTCTTTGCCTGCAGGTTCCTTTCTCCTAGTTACTTCTACTATATTGGATACATACATTAACTTTCTCTTTAACCTTAACAGCTCTAAGACCTCTGGAAAAGACTACCTCCACTCACATGGGATTCTTTTCTCCCTTTCTAAATATAGCTGACTGGATCAGGGGTTAGTATTCAACCTTCAGAGGACCAGGCCAAAGGCTGGGCTCAGTTGTTTAGATTCTCTCTCAGTAATTAGAACTAACAGACACAGAGATAGTAGTCAAGCCATCGGTTGGAGCTGGCACTGAAAGGTTGTGATACAGACAGGGAAAGGGGCTACCACGTGCAGAGTGAGTGAGCAGGACACCAACAGAGAAAGAGTGAAAGAAGAGTGGTGCAGACATAGAGCATAGGTGGAATAAAGAGGCCCCCGAGAGGTGGAGGATAACACTAAGTTTATGCCTTCCCACGTCCATCCGTTCCTGTGTCCTTGCATGTCTGTGAGCGTGCCCATTGCAACCTTAGAGTAACTTTCCTAGAGCCCACTTGAGTGGGTTTCTGTTCCTTATAAACAAAAAGCCTGGTCCAGAATATTCAAAGCAACTTGTTTGATGTGTACTGTGTGTGAACCAGTCTCCATTTCCTAAACACGGCCTGTACTTTCCACTCGTGATGCTTTTGTGCATATTCACTTTCCATGGCACAATTTCCTCCTGCATCTCTGCTTGGCAGAGTTTTTCCCATCCTTCAACACAAAGTTTTCAAATGTCCTCTCTTCCATAAAGCTTTCCCTGATTTCTCTGAGAAGATGTGACCTCTTCTTTATTTGAATTCCAACAGTACTTGTACCTTTCTTTTTTTTTTTTTTTTTTTTTTTGCGGTATGCGGGCCTCTCACTGTTGTGGCCTCTCCCGTTGCGGAGCACAGGCTCCGGACGCGCAGGCTCAGCGGCCATGGCTCACGGGCCCAGCTGCTCCGCGGCATGTGGGATCTTCCCGGACCGGGGCACGAACCCGTGTCTCCTGCATCGGCAGGCGGATTCTCAATCACCGCGCCACCAGGGAAGCCCTTGTACCTTTCTTAAATCATAGTTGATCTTGTATGTTAAACTTATTTTCATACATCTTATCTTGTTCTACAAGACTGTAAGCTTCTTAAAATCCAAACCAAACTTAGCATGGCAAGAATTCATAAAGTATTTTCTGAGTGAAGCTGGGTATTCTACTCGCTGGACACTTACTTTTCTTTCACACAGAGCATGGCACAATGGCGCTGGTTCCCAAACCTGGCTGATTTTCAGAATTACCGAGAACTTTTTATTTTCTTTAATTTTTAAACAAATACAGATATCTGGGCAATAATTCTTGTGATTCTGATTGAGTAGGTCTGGAGTAGGTCATGGAAATCTATGTTTTAAATAGTTCCAGGTGGTTTGGATCACTTGTCAGGTGAAGAAGAAGAACAAGGGTTTGGAGCCTGTCTGGTCTAGCTGTGTGAGCTGAACACAAGTGTTTGGGACATGGCAGCCAACACAACTGTTTTTAATTCTTCTGGCTTAAGGCTTAAAACTGTGTTGAAATGTAAATCATAATTTAGTTACACCTTTATGGAAGCAGATTCTGGATCAATGGTTCTTAAACTTGGTTGTACCTGAGAATCACCTGAGGAATTAAAAAAAAAACAACAAAAAAACCCAAACCAATGCTAGGGCCCCAAACCAGACTGATTAAATCAGAATGGGGGTGCGGGGTCGGGGACGAGGCCTAGTCAATGGTATTTTTTTTTGTTCCCCAGGAGATTCTGATGCCTACTGAGAATTGAGAACCACTCTTCTACATCTTTTTATAAAAACAGTTTTAGAAGAGAGGAAAAAAGAGAAAAGAAGAAGTAAAGTACTACTAAAAGGGAAAAAAAAAAAGCACACAAGAAACGTAGGAAACTGAAGATAAACTTGGCCTTGTTACAAATTCTGCGTTGGACAAGCTTTGACCAGGAAGTAAGTTAAATAAATATTCCTCCTCTAACTTAAGGATATACTTCCATAAAATAAAGGTAGCAGACTCAAGATAACAATCTTGACAACAAGATATATAAAAAGAAAAGCTCCTAAGAGAATTCAAATTTATTTTGAAATTACCAGTAACGTTCTCCCCAGTGAAGATGCAGATGCACACACTTTATGTCAAAATGAATATGTTAGGGGCCTCCTTCTCCTATTACCTTAAACCTAGTTCCTATAACTGCATTTCTATATTTTAAAACCTATTCTCTTACCTTTCTAATCGTCGCAACACA
Source organism: Kogia breviceps (assembly GCF_026419965.1). Taxonomy (NCBI): domain Eukaryota; kingdom Metazoa; phylum Chordata; class Mammalia; order Artiodactyla; family Physeteridae; genus Kogia; species Kogia breviceps. The sequence goes on along the minus strand of NC_081328.1, from coordinate 33,436,369 downwards.
TATTGTGGAAAGATTTAATGGGTCTATAGCTTCCAATTTCATTCCTTCCTTGAACCATTCCCCACTCTGGTCTACTTCTTTTACCTAAAGAATTACATGAAAGTACATCTACTGTCACAAGTGTTATCAGTTTAATAATTAAAATAATACCAAGTTGAAAAAGTTTACCAGATGAAAATACCAAGTGTCTTTTCCTACCTACCTAATATTATAACTCAAACTTCCATTAGGCAATAGAGAGAATTCAGGCAAATAGAATTAAAGAATAATTATAATCAATAGTTGTGACACATATAGATTACAAGGTCTTAATCCTTTTAGGTGAACATATGTAATTACAATTTCCATAATATTAGGAAAAAACCCACAACCCTCTTTCAAACCTAATTTACAAATGAGGGTTCTTATAAAAACTTCTTACCTTAGCAAATAAATGTGGTGGTGTATCAAAATGTCCATCCTGTTTCTTTGTAATATCTACAAGGAAAAGTTACATACTAATCTGTCAGCATTTGTGAGAAGACCAAAAACCACGTTTCTTTGAAGGTTTCAAACTCACAAGGTATGTATACTCTAAAACATGGCAAAAATGTATGCCTTCTACATTTATAGTGAATAATATTCTTTAAAAGTCTTTCTCTCTTTAGAGTACATGTGCTGTTAAATACATTCAGCCAATCAGAATTCTGGAAATTCCCTAGTTAGGGAATTACAGCTTTAGAAAGTACGTTTTAATGTGTTTAGTATTAAATCTAACCACATTTAATTAATTTCACTATTTCAACTAAAATTGAATGGAAAGGGAAAGGCTATCTTTAGTTCTTTCAAACAGGCTGGATAAAAAAGTGTAAGAAAACAAATGTAGTTGTGACCAAAAGTGCATTATTTTTTACTTGAGCACAAGTGGAAGGAACATAAAGGAATTGTTAGGACATTAATATCCTGGTGTGAAACTTTCCTAATTAAGGCAGAATAAGCAGCCCCAGCAACTAGTTTTGATCTATGCTATTCTGCGGAGAAAAATAACCAAGTAGTACAATTTAGCCTCAATGATATTTTCAACAGGAGATCTTGTGACAGGTGCTTACCAGATCTTTTGAATCGATGGCCTATGCTTCGAGACCAACCGATATGATGGATTAATGGGCTGTGCATATGGCACCAGAAGTCATCTGTTCTATCTTCACTCTCTTCATACACTAGTCTTAATCTTCCTCCAATTACACTTTCCACCACTGCCACTCGTGTTCGACACAAATGCCTCTTGTCAACCACTTCTACTCTCATGCAAGGTTTGAAAGGATACTGCATGCTCTCTGAAACCTTGAAACAAAAGCACAACTGTTGGGAATTCATGGCAAAGGTCTACAAATAATTTTAGTATTGTACTATAAAAATACCGAGTGCGCTCGATAGTTAACATAGGTCATCTGACTCACTAATTGAAACAATTCCTTAAAAAACTTCGAAGTTACTCCATTTTTTAGAGTTCTCATTTGCCACTTCAGTCCTTTTTAAGATCCTGTCTTTACCTTTTGTGAGAAATCGGGAGGAAGTGTTTTGGCACCAGTAAGTCGTTTCACTAGAAAAGCTTTCCAGTTTGTATACTTATGCTGAATAGCTAAAACAAAAGAAATAACCAGTTACACTTTAGCAAAAGAATAGAATTGCTTCGTAAGCTGTTTGTTAAAAAAAAAAAGTAACAAATTTCCCTGCAATTAAAGTTCTCAAGAAGAATAACAAAAATAGGGAAAATAAGCATGTCTTGCTAGCAAATAAGTTACTTGAAACCAAAAAATATTATTTTAATTTCTATGTCACTTTAATGTTACTAAGTGTAAAACTGCATTAAAGTGCAAATACTTACTCTACAGTAAGGGTAAAGAAGCTACTCACTTCTAGGAGGGACAAGAGGTTTTCCACTGGCTGCACACCAACCAACTGGATGGATATCAGAACCACATATATTGCACCAGAAGTCCAGACCAGAGTCATTTTCGAATCCTTCATATCTTAAAAGGGCATTGTAGCCTGAAACCAACAAAGCAATTGCCACATAATAAGAAAACAAAATGAAATAAAACAGGATATAGCTGCTGGTAGTGGTTGTCAAATGTCAGTGAGCATCTGAAACAGATTCATGTGCAGGGCTTGTGAACAGACAGATAGCGGGGACCCACACCCCAGAGATCCAGATTTAGTAGATCTTGGGTGAGCCTGAGAATCTGCATTTATAACAAGTTCCCAGAGGCTGCTGTCACTAATGGTATAGATGAAACTTTGAGATCTGAACAATGTAATTAGTTTAACTGTTTTCAGAGCATGGCCTACTCCTCTGAATATATTTCAACTTGACCCACAGTTTCTTGAATTCTAGAAAAGAAATTCTCAGTGAAAAGAGGGGTGGGAAAGTTCTATTAGAATGTGTAGTTTTGGAAATAAGAAAGACTGTGGTAAGTTAGTATAACCTTATTAAGTCACAGAAATCCAGTTAAAGTACATTTCAAAGAAACTGCTTTATCCAAGTGATCAGGTGACCAAATTATTTTTGGATAATTTGGACGTGGCTCGTTTAAGAGCCTAAACTTTTCTGTCTTGTTTATTTGGAAATAAGATTTGAAAATGCGAGGTAAAAAAGTTCAATAAACACAAATTAAAGTATGTGAAATCACTTAAAATCTGTATGTACTAAACAAATCAGAAGAATTATTTCCTGAAAAGAATAGTATATGATATATATTGTTTATAATTTAATAAACCTTGCATTGATAATAGATTAAGGTTTAATTTGAGGCCTTTAGTGGAATAAAAAAGGCCCAATAAACTTGTATTTCAGGCTGGGAGCTAAGTTCAGTCAGCATTTTCATGTGTTACTATTTATGATGAAAATTTATAGCATTAAACTTTTAGTTTTAAAATTCAATAATTCACAGAACAACTCATGACTTTGCTAACTGTTGCTGATTCTGGGTTCATGATCAATATCAGGCTCACTTCTAAAATGTCATTTAAGGGGCTTAAAATGAGATATAAGTTGCAATTAGATAAAACAGAAATGTAAAACCAGATGGAAGATAGAAATAATTCTTGGATATTAAATACATTGATCTTTAGAGCCATTTAAATGCAACTGACTTAAACATCAAGCAAAAAAATATACACTGCTATTTTCAATTAAGGTGTAGAGAATAATACAAGCATTTAGAGAATGCTTATATAGCTGGGGAAATGTCTCAAGGAAAAGGTGGGAGCTGAACTGGGTTAAATATGGTTAAGTGAGAGAGTGAGAGTGAGTAAAGGCATGGAGGTGACACAGAACATGCTGTATGAGAGAGGAGGAAAACTGATCTCACAAGAATAGATCATTGATGTTGGGGAACAATAAAAAATCTGGTCAGTGGTGTACGATGAAACTCATCAATAGCTGTAAATGCTGACCATTCTGATCCTTGAAGGACAAAGAAGCCATTAGAGACAAAAATGGAATTGAGATCATTTTTAGGTAAATTAAGTCTATCAGCAGTATGCAGGGTGTCTGGGGGAGAATGGCTGGAGATAAGCCTAGAAAGAATAGGAAGAGTAAGATACATCTTACAGTAATCTCAGGACAACTTTTATCATCTGAGTGGCTGCTCCCCCTCTGAAGTACTACAGTGTCCTACTACACCACTCACTAAGCACCTTGGGTTAAAATAGTCAAAAATTGGGTTAATATAGTCAATATTTAGAAGATGTGAGCTCGCTGAAAAAAATGAATCTTATACGTCTGCATGTCACCTGCCCACGGTGTTTTAACACGGCAGACACCTACTTACTTACACCTATTTACTTCATGAGCAACAATGTAATAAGGGCTGGGGTACTTGGAAGAGGTGGGAATGAAGAAAAAGGTAGTATCCAAAATAGATGCAATTTTCATCACTAGTTTACTTCTCAAATTACGGACCACACCACTTTTTTTTAGTACTTCGAATTTTTTGTTGCTTTCCAAAGCATCTCCCTCTATCAGGGGTTGGTAAACTATATATGGCCCACAGATCTGGCCTACTGCCTGATGTTTTTTAGTCTGTCATCTAAGAATGGTTTTTACATTTTTAAATAGCTGAAAAAAAATCAGAGATAAAATAATATTTTATGACACGTAACAATAAATAAAGTTTTACTGGAACACAGTCATGCCTATTCATTTATGTACTGCTTCGGCTGCCTCTATGCTATGATGGTAGAGTTAAATGGTTATGACAGAGACTGCATTGCTCACAAAGCTGAAAATATTTACTGTCTGGTCTTCTACAGAAAAAAAAAATTGCTAACCTCTGCCCTATATCATACTTATTTGGCAATACTTGAAAATTTACAAATATGCTTTCTTATAAGTTACAAATATAATTGACATTTTTAAAGTAAATTATTACACATGCTTTTCACCTGCTAATTTTACAATCCCAGCAATCCAGAAGACTTTGGTAGGTAGGCTGCAGTCTGTATTGGGAACTTCTACTCTCACATTTTCTGAGATATCACCCCAGCAGGTCCCCATAGGTGCCTGTCATATAAAAATTATTAAATTATCATCTTATTGAATAAAGCCTAAAACACATCATTCAAAATTAAGCACTACTATCAATCATGGAAACATTAAACTAAAAACACCATTTAATTCATTCATTTTTCTCTAAAAATGTAATTGTTATTCCCTGTGTCACAGAATTCTATTTGGAAAAAGCCGATGTCAGGGACAAGCTCAAGATGAAGAGAATTCACATATATTAGGATAGATCCATGTTGAGTTCAAAATTCAATACTGCCCTAAAACAAGACTTGAGCAGCAATTTTTGTAAAATCCAAATTACAAACTTGATAGTAGGTTTCAAAGGAAAAAGCTGATTTAAGAAATTCATTATTTTTAATATGAACTGAATGAATGTAACTTTACCTTAACCTCTAATTTTAAAAGATCTGGTCAAAGAGCAGAAAGAAAGATAATGCCAATCAGCAATGTGGTTTCAGTAACATAGAGAAACAAAACTTAGTTATCTAGGGCTTCCCTGGTGGCGCAGTGGTTGAGAGTCCGCCTGCCAATGAAGGGGACACAGGTTCGTGCCCCGGTCCGGGAAGATCCCACATGCTGCGGAGCAGCTGGGCCCGTAAGCCATGGCCGCCGAGCCTGAGTGTCCGGAGCCTGTGCTCCGTTGAAACTTAGTTATCTATATTTTCAACTTCAGTTAAATTCATAGAATAGAAATATAGTCTGTTACAACTGACCTGTGGCAAAAGCACCAGATAGTTATTAAAAAGGTGGAGTTGAAGAGTTTTTGGAGAATCGTACCATGGTAAATTGTTAAATAATTTATTTCAAAATTTCTCACGCAGAAATTAACATAAACAAAGAGAAAACTTCCAGTGTTAGATCTGGTAATAAACAGCCTCCACACAAATGGTTAAGATGGGGACTCAGAAAACCTATTAAATGAATACCATGAAGGGATTTTCCAAAATTTAATATGTTTCCAAATTACAATTTCCATTATATTTTAATCCTTAAATTTGAGGCAGTTTACAATTATTTGGAATTTAGCAATGGTTAACTAAACCAAATAAATGAATACAGGAATTTAAATGCTGATAATACCAAACAGTTTCTGCGGTCCTTGATAATCAGCTCCTTGTTAAATACAATTTAGAACCTTGATCACAGAAAAAAGGATTAGGTAAGTTTATAAAAGACCTGATAATATGAACAAATCAGGAAAAGACAAAATAGCTTCAAAGCTAAAAGATGACTAAATAAGATATCCAAGAGTCACACAAACTAGTCCATTTGAACACTGGGCAAATGTCTTCCATGCAAGGCTGCTCATACTTGGGTGGATGCTAACCCAAAAGGATTAGCTTAAAACAGTACTCAACCCTTACGCTCTCAATAGTTTAAGGAATTTCTGAAGGAGAGGAAGAAAATGTCAAACAACACTGAACTAGGATAAGTCTAGAAACCAAACACAGAATCAACTTATGGCTATTTTTTAAAGTAGCAAGCAATGAATATACTTCAATCACTTGGAGACAGTGGCCTATCTCAACTATTTGTAATTCTGGAAGGATACACATAACTATCTTCCTGAGCTGTGCAAAAAAATAATATATCCATTATGACTACCTCTTTCTGCTTTTTTTAAATTTAAAGAATGGACTCTTCAGGTTCTGCTATCTCCCCCTATATCATTCTAGACTGTAGGGCCATCCCTATTGCCAGCAGATACGATTAGAAAAGGAGAGGCTGGAAAGAAGATAGGTAACAGATTAAGCTACCATATATTAACACAAAGACCATGTGTTAATTTCTGTGAAGATGAACCAATTAGAGCAGACAGATGCAGTGAAATGTATGCATTAAATTAAGGTAGGATATCCATTCCTCTTTGGCTGCCAAATCTTGTGGAATGGGCTTTATTTTTCACTGAGAAGGAAGAAGCATGGTTATGCTGACAAGTTGTGTGTTAGGTGGGCACACTGCTGAATGAATTTGGCATACAGGACTGACTCCCTTTTGAGCTAGATGTGATAATGTCATACTGACTTTTATTTGTAAGTCTTAACAATTGTTTGGAGAAAATAACTTCTGGCCACATTTCACTAAAGAGAATGTGTCAATATGCTCACTTTAGTGGGGGATGTTATGTTTTGCTCCCTACAGTCTGGATTGGTATAGGAGAAAGTAGCAGAAAGTGACATTTGTTCTTGCCTGTAAGGTTGTGGTTCTGCTAGGCCCTCTTAAACCAATCCATATGGTTCACTCTAAGAAAAAAAAATGAAGAAACAAAAACAAAAACAAAAAAGAGCACCATAGTCATTGCATAGTATGTGCTCAATGTGTTGAAATAATAAAGTCATTTCATAGATATATCTGCCCTTTTGTTTAAAATGAATATTCTTAAGTGTGGAAGACTAAATGACCCAGGGCTTGAGAGCCATCTTCATCCAAGTCATCTGTCTTCTCTTGCTGGCAGGAGGGATACCTCTGAAAGTCTGGATTGGCATAGCATGAACTAGCAGAACCATAATTTACAGGTAACAACAAATTTACCTTCCAGACTCAGGACGAGAGGTCCACCTCAGGTTCCTCCCAAACCAGGAAGATCTGCTTCACCACTTCCTGCTCCAGGGCCACTCGTGAGGGCTATCTGGGAGCGACTCTCCTTCCCTGCAAGGTACGCTGTCATCTGGTCCTGCAGGACATGGCCAAATCCAAATGTTGAGGGCTCCCCAACACAAATGTATGATAACCTCCACCTGACTGTCTATCTGTAAGAAAGTAATTGGGTGGGATTCTTACTTTTCTGTGCTTTAAGAATATTCCCAGATAGTCCAACAGCTCAGATGGCTAGTATTTAGACTCTCGGAGGGCTGACACACTGTACATGTGATGCTTTATGGGAGAAATACAGATTTCCCTCCATAGAGCCGACAACCTACAACTTTTGATAATCACAATCTTCAGCAGTGACAAAGATTTAAGTGGGCAGAAGTTAGTCTTCAAGTTGCACATAGGTAACTATTATTGATCCTAATAATGATATGGCAAAGATACAAAAAGCCACCATTAAAATACTTTGACTAATAGGCATTATGATGACTAAAATGAACCTAGTAGAGAAAGATAGACTATTATTTGGCCAAAAAGGGGAGAAAACATTATAGGAAATTAACTAGAAAGAAATTAGAACTCCTAAGTATTATTTGCTAGAATTGATAGGAAGTAGAAACAGAAAAAAAAATTGTTCCCTCTTCCCCCAGAAAGTCCACTCACCTTTTGATTTGATAACAGAATCTATTGGGTTGGCCAAAAAGTTCGTTCAGTTTTCCCGTAAGATGGCTCTAGTAGCCCTTAGTTGTCTTTAACTTCATTTGAAACAATTTTGTTAGACTGTATTGTGACAGCTGTCTTATCAGTGTGCACTTAAAAAAAAAAAACGTATCGAAACTGGTGCATTTTTGTGTAGTCTTTTTAATATTGAAGATAGAAGAAAAAAAGCAAAATTTTCAGCGTTATCATGCTTTATTATTTCAAGAAAGGTAAAAACGCAACTAAAACGCAAAAAAAGATTTGTGCAGTGTATGGAGAAAGTGCTGTGACTGATGGAATGTGTCAGTGGTTTGCGAAGTTCTGTGCTGGAGATTTCTTGCTGGATGATGCTCCACGGTCAGGTAGACCAGTTGAAGTTGACAGTGATCAAACTGAGACATTAACTGAGAACAATCAACGCTATATCACGCGGGAGATAGCCGACATACTCAAAATATCCAAATCAAGCGTTGAAAATCATTTGCACCAGCTTGGTTATGTTAATTGCTTTGCTGTTTGGGTTCCACGTTAAGTGAAAAAAACCTTCTTAACCGTATTTCTGCATGGGATTCTCTACTGAAATGTAATGAAAACGTTCCATTTTTAAAACAAACTGTGATGGGTGATGAAAAGTGGATACTGTACAATAATGTGGAATGGAAGAGATCATGGGGCAAGCGAAATGAACCACCACCAACCACACCAAAGGCCAGTCTTCAACCAAAGAAGGTGATGCCGTGTACATGGTGGGATTGGAAGGGAGTCCTCTATTATGAGCTCCTTCCGGAAAACCAAAAGATTAATTCCAACAAGGACTGCTCCCAATTAGACCAACTGGAAGCAGCACTTTGCATCGGCAAAGCGTCCGCAATTAGTCAACAGAAAATGCATAATCTTCCATCATGATAATTCAAGACCACGTGTTTCTTTGATGACCAGGCAAAAACTGTTACAGCTTGGCTGGGAAGTTCTGATTCATCCGCCGTATTCACCAGACACTGCACCTTTGGATTTCTACTTACTTTGCTCTTCACAAAATTCTCTTAATGGAAAAAATTTCAATTCCCTGGAAGACTAAAAGATACCTGGAAGAGTTCTTTGCTCAAAAAGATAAACCTTTGGGAAGATGGAATTATGAAGCTTCCTGAAAAAATGGCAGAAGGTAGTGGAACAAAAGAGTGAATATGTTGTTCAATAAAGTTCTTGGTGAAAATGAAAAATGTGTCTTATTTTTACTTAAAAACCGAAGGAACTTTTTGGCCATCCCAATACTTTTTGGGGTGGTGGTAGCAGGGGGATAGGGAGTATAAGGAAAGTTCAAAAGTAAAATGGGATGTTTGGGGTGAAAGTAAGATTAAGAATGAGGGAATGCTAGTGTATGTAAAAAGAGACAGGAAGCAGTGGTTACTAATTTGAAAGGCATAAAATAGTCCATAATTTTAAAAAAACATATCAAGTGAAAATAATCTAGATTATTTAGGCCTTCCTTAAAACAGGTGATTTTTATTATATCAGAGTCCACTGCTTTCCTGCAGAGAATCTATTTTGTGGCAACACTCATAATAGCTAAACTGGATGTAGTACTAACAAGTACCAGAAACTAATTTAAGTTTTATTTCCATTAGAAAGAAGTTTTGCAATCTAGGATGACATACTGAAGATTCTAACTTTAGTTAAAAATGAATGTGAAATACATTTATTTTCAATTTTCAATGGAGTTATGTATGCATGGTTAAGGCTAGGGAAAAAAACAAAGAATAATTTTATTTGAAAGAGATTATTTTAGTAATAAATACAGACCTGAGAAATAAATCATGAGTTTTACTGTAAGCTATTGTTACCACACATACACAAACAAAAAGGCTTTTGTTTTTGTCCTTAAAATCCAAAAATATACTTGTAATATGTGTTGCAAAGAAATATGGATAACCTTATCCTCTTCAAAACAGCTGGCATACAGGTCTGGTACCAAAGAGAGGATTAGAAAACATCATGTAAGCAATACAAGGTGATATCTGTGGAGGAAGGATGAAATAGTACAGTAAACTCAGCTTTAAAGTTATGGCACACATGTGTGCAAAGGACCTTTTTTAAAAAATACCTAACTACAACTATTTTCAAGGGAGAAGAAAGTAGAATGATTACATTTCTGGTTTTGGCAATGACAGTATCAACAAGACACCAGAGTATATAGTCCAGGTACCAAACAAAAGAAATCTGAAGTCTGTAAATACATAGCTAAAGGAATATTATTTTAGTTTTTTATGATTCATGTACATTTGATATTAGCACATTTTGGCCTGTGCTATAATGCTTAGGAAAGACATATTCTACTTGATTTTTTTTTTGGCCATGCCATGTAGCTTGTGGGATCTCAGTTCTCTGACCAGGGACTGAACCCAGGCCAAGGCAGTGAAAGCCCAGAATTCTAACCAATAGGCCACCATGGAACTCTCTGTACTTGATTTTATAAGGCAAATAAAGGGGAACAGGACTGCTGCTATTTAAAAGACTATAATATTAAAAAAATTAAGAATGCTTTAAAGCTAAATGTTCTGCATACACAGAACAACTCTCTTGGGTTCAAACATATATTGTCAATAGGAGAAAATAGTCTGTGAATTTCATTAACGTAAAGTACCTAACAGGCATGTGATACTGCAGTGGTATTTTGGAGATTGTTCCACAGTTAGTAAAGACAAGGCTAAAAGCTGCTTTTAGAAGCTGTGAAATAAAAAAATGTATGTATTAGTCTCTGGCCCTGCTCCTGGCACAGAGGTCTTAACAGCCTTCGTAATTATCTAAGTGGTAAGAGTACTAGAGATATCTTTTGTTTTAATATTTGATCTATGAGCCTAATTCCAAGACACAGACCTCCTAAATCCTTTGGAATTTCTTGGGTGATAAGAGTGTCTTTTGTTCTAATGAGGCAACTCTTTGTGGGCCCCTAGATAGCTTCAGGATGGGAGCTGGTCACCACATAGATCAAACTATGATTAGAAGCTTGGAACTTTCAGCCCCATCACCCATCCTCCAGGAAAGGGAGAGGGGTTAGAGACTGAGTTAATGACCCATTATGCCTATGTGATGAAGCCTCCATAAAAATCCCAATACACAGGATTTGGAGAGCTTCTGGGTTGGTGGATAAGTAAAAGTACTAGAGAGTGGTGCGCCTCGGAGGGCGTGGAAACTCTATGCCCCTTCTCATATACCTTGCCCTACACATCTCCTCACCTGACTGTTCATCTCTTTTATTATATCCTTAATAATGAAACAGTAAACCTAAGTGTTTCCCTGAATTCTGTGAGCCATTCTAGCAAATTATCAAACCAAGGAAGGGGCATGGGAACTCTGATTTATAGCTATCTGTCAGAAGTAGAGGTGACAAAGTGGGATCTGCAACTGGTGTCTGAAGTGGGGCCAGTCTTGTGGGACTGAGTCTGTAAGTGTGGAATCTGATGCTAACTCCAGACAGACAGTGTCAGAATTGAACTAAACTGTAGGATACCCAAGCTGGTGTCAGAGAAACGCTTGATGTGCAGAAACCCACACATCTGGTATCAGCAGCACTGTGTGGTAGAGTTGTGTAAGCAAAGGGGGAGCATGGGAGGGTTGTCCTATAGGGGCTTAATTCAAAGCTATGTTAAAAACCGAACAAATAAGAAAAACTGCATGAGAAAAAGTAGGTTAAAGCCCAAAGCTGAAAATTTCAATCCAGCTACTGAAAAATGTAGCAAGAGTTTCTTCATTTATAATAAGAGACGGAGTAGATGAGCTAGATGATTTTTAAGATAACGTACAGCTTCGTGACCATATGATTTAGGATTAATTAAAAATGATATTACCTAACACCTGAAACCAACACAAGATTATAAATAAACTATACTCCAATAAAAATTTTTTAAAAAATGGTATTAACCTAATTCAGTGGTTTCCAACCTCAGAGACTGCCAAAGAAGGGAAAGTCAAGGATCAGGGGCCAAGGCTCTAGCCATTCCACCCTACTCTTGCCAGACCAATCAGTATAACTTCCCCTTATGCTATCTATGTTTATTAGGGAAAGGGGGAGTTGTAATGCTTTAAAAAAAAAAGTCTGAAAACCACCACCTAGATGAAATGAAAGTTGCATCAGATATATAGCAATCATAATATACAGGTTTCTAAGTAGATATATTTAATGACAACTGGGTTCCATTTACACTGATAATTATAAAAAATGTCAAACACTGTTGTAATTGAGTGATTAAGTAGAAACCATCATGCACAATTACAGCAATATTCAAAGGGAATATTGTCCTATGATATACTTTGCAGAAACTTCCCAGAAATTTAAGGACAGACCATGGAAAAGAGGAATTCTACTGAAATTCTATGGTTTAAGAACTAATCACTATCATTTTTAAGTGCTGGAAAATATATTTACTTGGGGTCCCTACTGCAGAAGAGGTTGAGTTACCTTAAAGAAGCAAGGCAGTCAAAGCTGTGACACCACCCCCACCCCCAAATCCTGGTTCAACCAGAACAGATCTGTTTCCATGTACACATTGAATTTTTCTTTTTTTTTTTGGCAGTGCCAGTGCCTTGTAAGCCGCGGGATCTAAGTTCCCCAACCAGGGATGGAACCTGGGTCCCAGCAGTGAAAGTGCCAAGTCCTAACCACTGGACTGCTAGGGAATTCCCACAGATTGAATGTGTTAAAAAATTATGCTTGAAAAAAGAATCCCCTAGGAGCAGGGAAAGGCTCCCAACCTGCGCTCAAGTTGGAGACAAGGCAGGTGTAGAGTGTGGAGGAAGAGGCCCCACAGATGAACCATTGTTAGAGCAGGCATCAAGTGTTAGAAGATTAGAAGACTGATGATTCAAGGCAGGACCCTGTGCTTGCAGCTGCTCCTGGCAATAGGTTTTCTAAAGCTAAAGCCAGTAATTCTCCTTGGAGACCCCAAAAACTATCTAAGGGGGAGAACCATGAAGAGTCAACTCTAAAGGACAAAAATCAAGTACAGCACAAAGTCTGACCTCCTAAACCAAATGACTTCAAATAAAAATGCTGGTTAAGGCAACAAAGCAAACTCATTTTGTACTAAAGTATACTAAGACATTACCAGTATAAAATGTTTTCCTATTTGGTAAGGAGAAGGCAGTAAAGGAAGATGAGTGGAGCAGGAAGGCACTGGGTGACATAGATACCTTGCTTCTGAACGAGAAGCAGGAGGTCCCACAGTATCATTATTAATCATACAGCTAAGGCTAGCTGCTCTACTCTATATGATAGAACACATTAATCTTAAAAAAGCAAAGTCGAAAAAAATCAGTTTCATTATAATAGAGATTTTCTTGCAAAGAACTTTAACATAGTATTACTATTCAAAGATATGGACATGAAATAAAATATTATACTCTTGGGACTTTGAAATGCTATTTTTAAGAATATCCTGACTACTTATATAAAATAGCTGAACATGGCTTATGATATTAAAACCTAAAAAACCAAAATATTAAAATAAAGATAGGAAAAGAGATAAAGGATACTCAGAAGGAGACAACAGACAAATGTCCCAGGAATCTGGGATGAAAGAGTTATTATAACTGAGAACTTAATCTAATTCTTATCTTCTTAGTACCAAAAAGAACTATCTCAAGAGAGGAGAGTTAAAGACTTGCTTTGTAGTTCTCATGAAAGCTGCTGTTGCCGTGTATTTAATATATCTCATAAATGTGACACTACTATCAACACTACAATAAAATATATCAGCTACTGTATACTAAGGTAAAGTATCTAAGATTCCACTTAGGCTGATTCAGACAGTCAGCATGCCACTGACGAAGGGCTTAACACCTGTACTTTTAAGAAAGAAAACTTAGCAAATGAATGAATTTGGCTTTAATTCATATTTCTACCACTGAATTAATATGTTTGGGCTTGATCAACACCCTTTATTGGACACGAATGAATTAAAATTCATTTGGATTTCCACAGCAAGAACTCCAGCTCAGTTTTGTTCACATGCTATTATTTAACAGTAAAGCCCTAAGTTAACAATATGTTAAGTGTACACAAAATTTCATTCATTAACTTTCTAAATTCTCTTTCCTTCTTATACATGGTCAGTAGCAGATAGAACCTTTAAATATAAATTAAACTTACAGTAAGGTTAAAAAAAGTATTGAGAATTAATCACAGATAACTGAATCAAAAGGAATGAAATCAAAAGGAAAGAATTTATCATTAGATACATTTTAAACATAACTCTCAATTACTTCAGATGTTCTGTGACACTACTTGTTAAAAAGAACATCTCCCAACAGATCATTTCAGCCCACTATACTGTATTACTTTTTGTTCCTTCTTTGTTTCTGTGATTTTACATTTGAGACAAAACAAAACTAGATCTTTCTTTTTCTCAATTATTAGGTCAAATCACAACCATTTAGGAAACATATACAATGCATGGTTTCTATGAGGTTGAACCATATGACTTTGCCAATATACAACTATTTTTGATACACAAAACCAGCAATTTTATATGGTTCAACTTAATATGAAAATTGGATGAGACTAGTGCCTTTCCCCGTTTAAAACAATTTCAACTTGTACCGTCTTTATAGGAACCTTTTACTTATAAAACTTAGAGAAGTTATGTAACTATTCATAGTACAATAATTAATAAAAAAGAAACATTTCCATTACAACGTATAAAATAAAGACCTTCTAAGGATAAGATGTTTAAATGCTACTACTGTGCCTTCAGATTTAAACAATGACTAAGCATTTCAATATAAACCGAGAAATTCCATACTCACATGTTTAAAGCAGGTAACTGGAGCTGCTATAAAGCTATTGCTATTGATGTAGTTACCCCAGCTGAAACCTTCCATGGAGACTGCTACTGAAATAAAATAAATTTAGATATATTACAGTTCTCAAATTTGTAAGAAGGCTATTATTTTAAAATGTGAAATGACCCAAATTTAATTTATCACCTCTAAAGAAAAGTTTTTTCTATAGAGACAGAACTTCTCTAAATAAACATGAACTTTAGCATATATCATATTTGCAAACAAATAGCAGTTTAACTCTTCTATACACAACATATGCTCCTTGGGAAGTGAGGCAAGAGCTCTCCAGTTATAAGAAACAAAGAACAGCGGAGAGCAGATACCTTCAGGATAACAAATGCTGTTCTGGCCGCTCTTGTGTTTTATTCCCATGCAGCTGTTACCGTGCACTTCAATGAGATTTCTATCCAGTATCCACCAACTAATAGCACCATAACTTGTGAACACTATTCTATTCTAGAATAATTTACTGAAACCAAAACCACTATCAGGAAGCCCAGTGTCATAATGTGCAAATACAGTACAGAAATAGCTTTGTTAACAGAATCCAAAATTTAAATGTTATTAATTAAAACTAGATGAATCAGTACCAAATATTTCACCTCCACTACATTCACCCATATTACCTGATTTAGTCTTTGCTTGATTTTGCAAGGTAGCTTGATACTGAGCATATGCAGCTAGTTTAGCAACTAAAGGTTGTTTCTGAAGAACTTTTGCTTTCTTTGTTGGAGGCTTACCCTAAAACAAGAAGAGTTAAGTAAATAGGATTCTTTCTCATCTCCCCACCCCCAAATCTGAAAACTAACTTGATTGCATACTACTCATTCTGCTTAAGTAAACATCAAGGGTTTAGAAAATTATTAAAGCAGAGGAAACATACAAGGAAGTTTAACATGAGAAATGTTTTCTGGAGTTCTGCTACAATGTAGATACCTAATATGGGTAGCAGAGCTGGCACAGACTAAAATAGCAATATGCAAATTAATATGTTAATAAAAAATTATATTCCATAAGATGTTAAAATATAGGCTGTGGTGGATAATTCATTCCTTCTTGTACTAGATAAAACCAGTGGTTATTCACTCATGCAGGTTGCCAAGCATTGCTATTCATATAAGAAAAGATAATTTAATGTTTAAAGAGCAAGTGACTGAGGTTTATACCTTTAGTGCTAACGCAAAAGATCAATGACAAAATGATCATGGGCCAAATTCAGTGTGACAAACTGCCATCCATTTGGGTACAGACCATTGCTCAGGATCTTTAGGTACTGTCTATCTGAAATATAGAAATACATCTAAGTGATGTATTTCCTTAATCTGGGGAATTTAAATAATCCTTTCAGTGCTATGTAATGATCACAATAGGTAAAGAAGAATATGAAACATGTGATCATTCAAATAAAATATATTATAAAAATCAGTTATGTGATGCCTTTAAAAAGTTGCTTATATGCTACAATAGTAATAACTTAGTCAAATGGTCAAATCTCCAGTCATTTTGTAGGCACTGATGTACATTTACAGAAAGATGATTTTCTTTTTGTATTATGAATGTTTCCAAAAAGTTAGTTGGATTAACCAAATACACTTGGTCAAGGTATCAAATGGGTTGCAATCAAAAATACAAACCAAAGATGATGCAAGAATAAAACCAAAGGGTAAATCATTCCCCCTCCCAACACTAAAAGTTTCTACTTTGATGTTAACTCCAAAGAAAACCAGGGGGAAAAATGGCTCCAATTCATATATAAAAAGATGTTTATTACATTTATACTTATTTAGAAAAAAGACACAAACAATTCATAGTTTATTTTGGATAGTATGCCTTCTCTGTTTATAACAGCTACTCAATTTTGTAGAATGAACATATTTCTTAAAAATGTGGGGTATAAACTGATAACTGGCCAATTGGGCAGGTGGAGTGCAGTGAATCACAATCAAATGACAGATAAACAGTGAAAGCCATAGAAATAACAGATATAAAGAATAAGAAGGTTTCTGTACCGTTACCTGAAGTCTGGCCAAAATGCTTGCCTTCTTGGAGTTTGATGAGTAACTTCTTGAACATGAAACACTGCAGAAACGCTTTGTTTTAGAGTAAAAAGCATCTCGCACACCAACCATCCCACACATTTCGCAGGTAGCTAATTAACAAAAACATTGGTGTTATGATCATATAATAAAACCAATTTTCATCTAACAGTTTAATAATTTCTCCAATTATCTAAAGGTTTTAATTTAAAAAATTTCTTTAAAGCAGATAGAAAATTTCATCTATCCGTTACATAAATGATATAAAAACCTAATAAAAAGTAGGGGAAAAAGACTGGAATGATACCACAGCTACAGGCTCCAGAAGGTCTGACAATAGCTTAAGGTCTGAAAAGGCTTTAAAAAGGGTCAAAAGACACACAAACAAATATAAGTTAGATTCAACTAACATTTCCTTAGTGCTCACCTTGTGCCAGACATTATAAGCTCTTGATGCTTGAAAGGATTATAAACAAAAGATTAAAAAAAGTGCAACACAACTGAAGATTAATACAAAGTGCAGCACAGGTCTTTAAAATACTGTAAAGACTGAAACATAAAAATGGCCAACTCAGAAAAATGCTAAAAGCAATATGAGGATTCTCTCAAGTTATATTCAGGAGACGAAGAGAAACAGGATAGGTTCAAAGCTTGAGGTACGTACACTATTATTAACTGGTAATAGAGGGCAACAAAACTTTAACCACTATTGGGTCTCTTTTACAAATTAGCATAATGGACAATAATTTGAAAGGCAGAATTAGAAGAACAGGGTAATAAGAATTGAAGCTCAAAAAAGATAAATAGGTTGTGGGATTGCCAAATTACACAATAGTTCTATTTTTAAATTTTTGAGGAATCACCATAGTGTTTTCAACAATGGCTATACCAATTTACATTACCACCAAGAGTTTATAAGACTTCCCTTTTTGTACATCCTCCTCAACATGTGTGTCTTTTTGACACTAGCCATCCTAAAAGGTATGAGGTGATATCTCATTGTGGTTTTGATCTTCATTTCCCTGATGATTAGTGATGTTGAGCACATTTTCATGTACTATTGGCCATTTGCATGTCTTCATTGGAAAAGCGTCTATTCAGGTCCTTTGTCCATTTTAAAACTGGATTATTTGCTTTTTTTGGCTATTGAGTTGTATGAGTCCTTTATATATTTTGGATATTAACCCCTTATCGAATATATGGTTTACAAATATTTTCTCCCACTCTGTAGGTTGCCTTTTCAATTTACTGTTTCCTTTGCTGAGCAGAACCTCTTTAGTTTAATGTAACCTCACTGCTTATTTTAGCTTTTGTTGCCTGTGCTTTTGGTGTCTTATCCAAGAAATCACTGCTAAGAGCTACGTCAAGGAGCTTCTTTCTTATGTTTTCTTCTAGGAGTTTTACAGTTTCAGGTCTTACATTTAAGTCTTTAATCCATTTTCAAGTTAATTTTTGTGAGTGGTATAAGATAGGGGTTCTGTTTTTCTTTTGCATGTGGATATCAAATTTCCCAACACCATTTACTGAAAAGACTATCCTTTTCCCATTGTGTGTTCTTATTGCCCTTATCAAAAATTAGTTGACTGCAACTCAGTATCTCAAAGAGATATCTGTCCTCCCATGTTCATTGTAGTATTATTCACAATAGCCAGGTTATGGAAACACACTAAGTGTCTTCTGATGGATGAGTGGATAAAAAAAAAAGTGGTGTGTATATATATATATATATATATATATATATATATATATACATACATATATATGGTATCCATATTTATGGAATATTATTCATTAAACTGGAATATTATTCATTATAATTGAGTATTATTCAGCCATAAAAAGAAGGAAATATTGTCATTTCTGACAACATGGACAAAACTGGAGGGGATTATGCTAAGTGAAATAAGCCAGAAAGAGAAAGACAAATAGTGTATGGTATCACTTATATGTGGAATCTTAAAAAAAAAAAAAGCCCATTTCATAGAATGGTGGTTGCCAGGGGTACAAATTTTCAGTTATAAAAAGAATAAGTTGTGAGGATCTAACGTGCAGCATGGTGACTACAGTTAATAACACTACTGTATTGTATACCTGGAAGTTGCTGAGAGTGGATCTTGTGCTCACACTGTGCACACACACACACACACACACACACTCACTCAGTTAACTTTGTGAGGTGACAGATGTGTTAATTATCTTGATCTTGGTAATCATTCCACCATATCCATGTGTATCAAATCACCACATTTATAGACATTTATAACATTTAAACATATACAATTATATTTGTCAATTATTCCTCAGTAAAGTTGGGGGAAAAAAGATAACAGAGAACTATGCTGTTGAATGGGTTGAGTGGGTTCAAATCTCCATCTGAACAGTTATAACTGGAGGAACTTACAGTTTAACCAGTAAGTTCTCATAACAAATTATGAGAAATCATGGAAAAAATGTAAGAAGCCAAGGATAAGAGATAAACAAAGGGTGTCTAAGGGAAAAGAGCCTGAACGATTTTGTTGTAAAAATTCTAGAACAGATTATTTAAAAGGTTTGTGGATCATCTAGGTTAAAAAAAAAAAAAAAGCGATCCCAAGGGGACAGTATATCTTTGCCAAGAACTGAACATGTCAAACTAGAATTCCCATGACCAGGATGTAAGCTCCACCAGGGGGTTTATGCCATATTGTTCCTATTTGTATCTGTAAAACAGAGTCTGGCAAAGCTCCCTTTTGTGATAAGATTACCAGACTGGTATATCATAACTAAACCACGACAAGATGTATATTAACAGGAGTTAACACATTTGATAAAATCTCTCATGTAGCTTTGTCAATAAGGATTGAGTTCAAGTTGAAGTAGAAAACACCTAGGTAGGTTCTAACTGGTTGGATGACCACACCTAGTGAGTCTTGATACAGTGAAGTTAAGTTCTTTGATATGATCTGCAGGACTCTGTACCAGGCCCTTCGATGCTCAACGTTTTAATCAAGAGACTAGATATAGGGCTTCCCTGGTGGTGCAGTGGTTAAGAGTCCACCTGCCGATGCACGGGACACGGGTTCAAGCCCTGGTCCGGGAAGATCCCACTTGACATGGAGCAAACTAAGTCCGTGCGCCACAACTACTGAGCCTGTGTTCTAGAGCCCGCGAACCACAACCACTGAGCCCGAGTGCCACAACTACTGAAGCCCCCGCGCCTAGAGCCCATGCTCCACAACAAGAGAAGCCACCCAGTGAGAAGCCCGCGCACCACAATGAGGAGAAGCCCCTGTTCGCCGCAACTAGAGAAAAGCCCACGCGCAGCAGCAAAGACCCAACACAGCCAAAAAAAAAAAGTACCAATGTCATTAAAGGCCAAAGGAAACTAATTAAAAAAAACCAAAAACTAGAATATGACTTACAGGGCATTATTATCAAGTCTGCAAATGATGGTCAGATGATACTGCATTCAATATTAGATGAAAGAATTAGGAATAAAATATTTCTAAGACCAAAATTTAGTAAGAAAAAGGTTACATGGAGAGTTTTAAAGTCTTAACACCTTGGGTTTAAAAAATCAACTGCAAAAGTGCAAGGTTGATTTAAATTGGTCTAGTTCATGTGGTTTCAGTTATCTGCAAATTCAGTATTAGTTTTAAAAAAGTTAAAGCAATTTTGGTGGCCTGAATGGAAACACAGTGTCCTAAAAAAAGGAGATAAAAGCTGAACTACCTTCTGTCCTAATCACACAGGGTGACCAACTATTTGCCTGAGGTCCTTTTCCAGGATGTGGGACATTTAATCCTAAAACCAGGACAGTCTCAGGCAAGACAAGTTGTCACCCTACTACCACATAATCTGAAGTATTCCCAGAAGAAAGTGAGCAGGATACTGATGAATTAAATCACTGATGCTATGAGAAATGACTGAAATAAATTAGGTTTACTTAGTGTGTCCTAGAGACACACTAGAAATAAGTGTTGAAGTGTGATGGAAGAGATGTCTTTGTAACAGGGATTAGAATCATTCTGTGTACCTTTAAAAATCAAAATTAAGACCAAAAGACAAAAGTTAGAGCAAGGATAATTTTGGTTCAATATAAAGGATATTTTGGTAATTAGAGATACCCTATTGCCAAAGTGTTAAAACAGAAAACTTATAAGGAATTGTTAAAGAGAAGGGAGACTTAACCTTGAAAGTCTCTTTCAACTCTGTAAGTCTTTTATCTTACGCACTTCCAATTACATAGGGATTTATTATTTAATTATGGAATTTAAGTCCCATTAAGTTTCTCAGCTGCCTTTTGTTTTCATTATTTTCTACTTGTTTTCTACCAGCAGGTGGTAGGTATGCAAAATAAAGAGATCTAACACAAACCCAGTGATCTTATCTAGAACTATAAGTTTCAGACTGTGTTTCTTCAAACTGTTCTTTAAAAATTCTAAGGGAAATGACAGGAGAAATGGAATCAAAACATACCCTCAAGTATAAAGGTGTGTAACAGGTGAAGGCTGTTCACCTGAGCTGAAGTATATACTCCATACTCACCCATGCCAGATTTACCATCTGGGTATGTGTACACTTGGCCATTGTTTTTGATAATTGGCAGATTAGAAGGTAAAGGAGCAACTTCCTCTTCACTCTCCTCAGAGCTGGAGCTGCTACTCGTGTCCTCACTGCAGCTATCATAACCGTCAAACATCCCGAAAGAGTCTCTTCTTTTCCTTTCGGATCGTGAAGAATGTTCAGTCTTAAAAGTAGAAGAAATCAGTAACACATGACACAGCACTCATGTACACTACCTAAAAGACCTTAGTTCTAATTGTGATAAATGAGATTTGAAAAATGAAAATCTAGCCCTGAGAATTGATAATTTTATTTTATATGAAAAGCTAAATGTTTGTGTCAAGTGGAGCCCTCCACTTCCATGAGGCACAAATCTATTAGCTACCATGTTAGCTAAAAGGAGTAACAGTAATGATGGAAAAAACACTAAATGGGAATCGGAAGATCATCACGTAATTCAAGTTTTGCCATAAACTAGATATATCACTTCTCTATAAAATGCGATTCGATCAGATGATTTCTTTTTTTTAAAACAACTGTGGTAAAATACACATAACAAATACCTATTTCAAACATTATAGAAGACAGCATTTCTACATGTAACACTATTTCATTTTTTAAACATACATAATTAGAAAAAAACCCAATCATCTCCAGCTAAACACTATTTCCTTTTCAAAAGAAAAAGCACAAAGATACTATATATCATGTTCAGCAAATGCTACTCATATGTTCCTCCAAAAATGTTCCCTCACTCAAGCCACCAAAAAACCCCCAAACACCTACCACCACTCCAACTTTTCCTGAAATCAATTCCAAAACTTCAAGTTCAGTGAGAAGAAAGTTAAAAGAAAGCAGGAAAAAACAAAGAGAAAAAAGAAATGGAATATTTGAAATGAAAAAAAAAATCAAACCATCACTAAACATACAGTGAGTTACAAGTACAGTGAAAACTATCAACCAAAAATTCTTTAGAGTTTGGTACCTATCTTATTCTTTGGCTTCAGTTATAATTTTTTTTGTATCATCTTCCACCTTATGCACAATTTCTTCTCTGGCTAGTTTAACGTCTTAACATGACCAATAATGAAGCTGAAATCTGTTGTCCAAAGTTTGACAAGATAAAACCATCCAAATGCATATCTTAGTTTTACTGAATAAACTGTCATTTTCAGATATGCTTGTATCAAACATCTGCTTTGAGATGGGGAACTGATTTTCATTTGTATCAGGTGTAGCTATGAAAGCAACAAAACTAGTTTCTTAATCCACACAATGGAAATATTATATACTCAAATGAATACTGCCTTTTAAGAAGTCCCCTTGGGAGGCTCTACAAATGTTCTACTAATATTGCCACAACTTCTCTTTTTTTAAAAAAAAAGATTCTTCTTTCAGAACTCTCTTTTAGACCCAATTAAAAAGAGAAAAGCCAATTGAGGTCACTTTAGAATATTCCCCCCTCCCCCACTACTGGTTTCCCCAGCCTGATTATTTAGCAGATTTCAAAAGAATAAAGACTATGAAGGCAATTCAAAAGGAAAAGTCTAACAATATTTTGAACTGGTAAGGTAGCAGGGAATAGGATAATCCTTATTTAGATAAAGTATGGTACTAGCAACACAGAATTCTGACAGACCCAGGTTTGAGACTCAGCTTTGTCATTTATTAGCTGTGAACTTGGGCAAGTGATGAGTTTCTTTCTCTTATTCATTCAACATTCAACAACCATTTACCAAGCATTTGTGTGTCTCACAGTAAGAGAGGTTAAGAGAGATCAATGGTTCTCATAAGGTTATAGTCTACTGGTGGGAGAATTCAAGCAAGACCATGTGATAATAGAGTAATAAGGCAAGTGTAAGTCAACTGAGATTTAGTGGTGAGGAAAGACCCTGAGGACAAAAAAGGCAGCCACTTGAATATCTGGTGCTGGAAGGAAAGGGCAAGACAAAGGCTTTTGGGCTGGAACATACTTGGTGCATTGAAAGGCCAATGTCGCTGGTGTCCAGTGTGAGAGGTGTGGGAGATGAGGGTGGAGGAGGATGCAGTGGCCAGATCACCAGGGCCCTTGAAGGCTAGGGTAAAGTTTGATATATTTTCTTCCTGAGGGCAACATAAAGACACTATGAAATACTTATCACAATGCCTGGAATATACATTTAGTAAACACTGGCTAGAATTCTAAATTCTAATAAATTCATACACCCTAACTCCACACAGAGATGATCTTTTACATCCAGAGTTTTCATATAAGTTTGTCGTCCACTTTATAGTCAGCTTGGTTAGCAGCTATCATATCTACTGATCCTGAAGTGTCAACACAGAATATCTTATTCTGACTCAACTTGTTAGAGAATATAAACTGAAAATTTCAGGTACCCAATGATTACAAACATTTTGGTTTCAATAAGTATAGGCTGTTAACATTAAAAAGAAAGTATTATGGTCAAATACATTTGGGAAATTTTCCTTACTTCAAAGCCCTCTTCGAACCCTTAAGATGCTTGTGAACATTACAATAATTTAAGAGGTATATATAATACGCAGTGTTTTCCAAAGCATCTTTAAGGACTAATGTTCTAGAGAAATGCTCTCTATATCAGACCAAAACCCCTGAGGGGGCTGCAACTTCAATATAAGTTGTAAAATGGGTGGGAAAAAAACTGACTACATGTAAGGAGTTCCCTGGTGGCCTAAGTGTTAGGATTCCAGGCTTTCACTGCAGTGGCCCAGGTTCAATCCTGGTCGGGCAATTGAGATCCCACAAGCTGCACAGCTCGGGGATCTACAAAGGAGGCTTTTTGTCCATGCTCTGGGTGGAGAGGCTTCTCTGGGATTTTGCAACCAAAGACCTGAGGTTGTAACTTATCCTACTCTAGATGGTCAGAAAATTCCCATGTCAAGAAATTAAAGTGGTTCTAGGATACCAGTGCCCCTTGACACCCAGCAAAAGCAATCCTAAATCATTTCAGAAATAATCACCTACAATTCCGTCCTTTCAGCATTTCCACAGATTTTTATCAAATATCAGTACACAATCAAATATCAAACACAATAAGGGGGCCACTGCAAGCGTCAGCAGAAATAGATTAGATATCCCAAATAGTTAGGCACTGGAATTGCCAGATAGAATATAAAATAACCATACAAGAACTAACAAGAAATAAAAAATGTTATTGAAAAATGAACAGAGAATACAAAGCAATCAGAAAGAACCAAATGTAATTTCTGTAAATGAAAAATACAACTGCTGTAATTAAAAAAAAACACAAAAAACCCTAAATGGATTAGACATGCCTAAAAAATAATTGGGGAAATGGAAGATAAACATTAAGAAAGAACACAAAACAGCAAAGAAGAACAGAAACAGAAACTAAGAGCTTAAAAGAGCACTGAATGTAAAGATCTAATAATAAATGTCAATAAGAATTCTCAAAGGAGATGGACTTCCTTGGTGGCACAGTAGTTAAGAATCTGCCTGCCAATGCAGGGGACACGGGTGCGAGCCCTGATCCGGGAAGATCCCACATACTGCGGAGCAACTAAGCCTGTGCGCCACAACTACTGAGCCTGCGCTCTAGAGCCCACGAGCCACAACTACTGAGCCTGCATGCCACAACTACTGAAGCCCTCGTGCCTAGAGGCCATGCTCCGCAACAAGAGGAGCCACTGCAACGAGAAGCCCGCACATGGCAACGAAGAGTAGTCCTTGCTCGCTGCAACTGGAGAAAGCCTACATGCAGCAACGAAGCCCCAACACAGCCAAAAATAAATAATAAATAAATAAATTTATATATTAAAAATTCTCAAAGGAGAAACTATGGAGAATGGAAAAAGGTAAAGCTGAATGAGATACTGGCTGAAAATTTTGAAGAAATAACAAAAACATGAATTCACAGATAGAACTACGATATATGTTAAGCACAACAAAAAGATACCCACATCTAAACAGATCACAGTAAAAGTGCAGGAGACCAGAGAGATTTTAAAAGTAACCAATCACAACAGTGAATCTCACTAGTCAACAAGCCCAGTTTAGGCACATTTAGTCCCATCAGCTGCTTAGTAACTAACCATTAAATATGAATAAACAGGCAAGGATTACCAGTCATTTGAGAAAGGCCTCTTAAAAATGTGAAAGACCAGGAACTTCCCTGGTGGTCCCAGTGGTTAAGACTCCTTGCTCCCAAGGCAAGGTGCCTGGGTTCGAGCCCTGGTCAATCACTGGTTGGGGAACTAAGATCCCACATACTGCAACTAAGCACTTGCGCTGCAACTACTAAGCCTGCGCACCTCAATGAAGAGCCCATGTGCCGCAATGAAGACCCAGTGCAGCCAAGTTAATTAATTGTTTTTAAAATTAAAAAAATTAATTTAAAAAATGTGAAAGACCAAAACTAATCTTCAGAAAAAAGAATCTACAGGAAATAGAAGTAATGCAGGGAGCAAGAGAAAACTTCAAAAAAAATAATAATTCTTCAGAGACATATAATAATAGGATGCTATCAGTGAAGACAGATCTTGGAATTTAAAAAACAGAAAAGGCAAAACAATAAATTAATACATGGATAGTAAAATCAAGGAAATCTTTGAAAAAGCGTGTGTGTATGTGTATACATGAGACAAATAGGAAGATAATAAAAGAGAAAAAATAAAAGTTAAATACAGAAGATACAAAATCCAAAGAATAGAGATACTGAAGAAAGAAAACAGATAGGATCAAAGAAAAAAAATACAACAAGAATTCCAGGATCAAAAGACAGAGTTCCTATACTGAAGGGACCATGCAAGCCCAGCTTAATGACTTAAAAAGAACCCAAACTATACCAAGGTACATCCTTATAAAAATTACAGAACTTTGCCATACTAAAAGCTTCAAGAAAAACACTATATCACACAAAGAGAGAAGGGAATTAGGATATCAGTGGGTTTTTCAATAACAAGATTAACAAAAGTAATGCCTTCAAACTTCTAAAGGAAAAAAATTCTTATCAGAAAAACTATACTTGAAGCTCCAAGTGAAAATCAACTAACTAAAAAACAAACAAACAAACAAAAAAAAGAAGAAAAAAAAGAAAGCAATAGCCAGTTAAGGAAAAAAATTCTTATCATAAAATCTATACTCAAAGATCCAAGTGAAACTCAACTAACTGAAAAACAAACAAACCAAAAAAAAAAAAAAAAAAAGGAAAAAGAAAATAAAATGAAAGCAATAGCCAAGTTCTTTGAGAAGATCAATAAGACTGACTAGAGATAAGCAAAAAAGAGAAAAGACAAAATTTCCAGTATCATGGATGAGAGGCAGCATCACTAGATTCTGGAGATATTGAGAGGAGAGTAAGAATATTACCAACAACTTTATGCTAATAAATTTGACAACTTAGAGGAAATGGACATATTCTTTGAAAGACATAAAACCAAATCTCACATATAAACATATTACCTGAATAGGTAAATAACTATAATAACCTGCATAGGTAAAGAAACTAAATGTGTAGTTAGAAACCTTCACACAAAGAAAACTCCAGCCCAAATGGCTTCACTGGAGAATTCTACTTAAGAAATACTACTGATTCTACAACAGCTCTTCCAGGAAACTGAAGAAGATGACATAGTTTCCAACTCATTCTATTAGGCCAGCATTACTCTGATCCCCAAACCAGACAAAGCTATTACAACAAAACTACAGAGCAATATTACTCATGAATATAGGATGCAAACATTTAAAACTAAATTTTAGCAGACTGAATCAAACACTATATAAAAAGAATAATATAGGATGGCCAAGTGGGTTTATCCCAGGAAGGCAAAGCTAATTCAACATTTGAAAATCAATAAATTCATCATATTAATAGACTAAAAAACAGAAGTCACATGATTATCACAAGAGATACAGAAAAAGCATATGACAGAATCTGAGACCTATTCCTGATTTTAAAAAACCCCTCAGCAAACTAGGAATAGAAGAGAACTTCCTCACCCGATAAAGAACATTTAGGAAAATCCTAAACTTAGCATGAAATTTAATGGGGACTTCCCTGGCGGTCCAGTGGTTAAGACTCCATGCTTCCACCGCAGGGGGCACGGGTTCGATCCCTGGTCGGGGAACTAGGATCCTGTATGCTGTGTGGTGCAGCCAAAAAAAACAAAAACAAACAAACAAACAAAAAACAAACAAAAAAGAAATTTAATTAAGAAAATCTGGATGTTTTCCCATTAAAACTGGGAGTATATATATTTGCTTTTGCCATTTTAATTCAATATTGTACTAGAAATTCTAGCCAGTGCAATAAGAAAAAAAAGTACAGAAATAAAGAAATAAAAGAATCCAGATTGTAAAGAAGTACATTTAACTAAATCTTTATTCCCAGACATCACGACTGTAGAAAATCTGATGGAATATACAGCAAGTGTTGGGCTAATAAGTGTTTAGCAAGGATGCAGGACAAAACATCAGTACAGAAAAATCAGCTGTATTTCTATATACTAGCAACAAAACTCCAGAAGTTGGTATTTCTGGAGTTCAATTTCTGGAAATAAAAAAATACCACTTACAATAGCATCAAAAAATATGAAATAATTGGGGATAAATCTGGCAAAAGATGTGCAAGACCGATACCATGAAAACTACTAAAGGTTCCTGAAAGAGTTAAAGAAAGATCTAAATAATGGAAAGATGTACTGTGTTCACGGGTTAGAAGAATAAACATTGTTAAAATGCCAATTCTTTCCAAGTTGATTTATAGATCCAACACAATTGTAATCAAGGGACTTCCCTGGTGGTCCAGTCAGTGGTTAAGAATCTGTGCTTCCACTTCAGGGGGCAGGGGTTTGATCCCTGCTGGGGAACTAAGATTCTACATGTTACATGGAGTGGCCAAACAAACCAACCACAAAAAACACAACGTAGGGCTTCCCTCGTGGCGCAGTGGTTGCAAGTCCGCCTGCCGATGCAGGGGACATGGGTTCGTGCCCCGGTCCGGGAAGATCCCACGTGCCGCGGAGCGGCTGAGCCCGTGAGCCATGGCCGCTGAGCCTACGCGTCCGGAGCCTGTGCTCCGCAACGGGAGAGGCCACAACAGTGAGAGGCCCGCGTACAGCAAAAAAAAAAAAAAACCAAAAACACAACGTAATCAAAACACAGAAGATTTTGGGGTAGAAACTGACAAGCTGAATCTAAAATTCAAATGGAACTGCAAGGGCCTAGAACAGCCAAAACAAATTTGAGAAGAACAAAGTTGAAAGACTTAAGCTTCCTCACTCCAAGACGTATGCTGAAGCTACTCTAATCAAGGCAGTGGAATTTTTGACATAAAGACCAACAAAGAGATCAAAAGAAATAGACCCATACATATATGGTCAATTGATTTTTTTCCACAAGTGTGAAAAGGCAATTCAGTGGAGAAAATATAGTCTTCTCAAAAAAAGGTGCTGGAACAAGCAGATAACCATATGCAAAAAAAAAAAAAAGAGAAAAGACTGGGATCTATACGTTATATCATAAACAAAAAGTAACTCAAAATGGATCACAGGGAATTCCCTGGTGGTCCAGTGGTTAGGACTTGGCTATTTCACTGCTGTGGCCTGGGTTCAATCCCTGGTTGGGGAACTAAGATCCCACAAGCCACATGGCATGGCCAAAAACAAAACCAAAATGGATCACAGACCTAAAAGTAAGAGCTAAAACTAAAAACTTCCAGAAAAAAAACTGGAAAAAAACATTCACGATGTTAGGTTAGGTATAAAAAGTTTTTGGATATGATATCAAAAGTATGACCCATTAAAGGAAAAATTGATCACTAAACTTAATCAAAATTTAAAACTTCTGGTCTTTGAAAGACACTATTAAGAGAATAAAACAAGCCACAGACTGGAAAACAATATTTGAAAATCATATACCTGATAAAGGATTTGTATCCAGGACATATAAAGAACCGTCAAAACTCAGTAACTTAAACAACATAATTGAAAAAGAAAAAAACAGGCAAAGATCTAAAGAGAATTCACAAAGAAGCTACATGGACAGCAAATAAGGACATGAATACATGTTCAACATCATTGGTCATTAGGAAAATACAAATTAAAATCACAAGATGTTATTATGCATCTATTAGAATGGCCAAACAAACCCACAGACCTCTATGGTCTGTGCAGCAAATGGAACTCTCATATACCGAAGATGGGAATGTAAAATGGTACAAGCACTTTGGAGAACACGCAGTTTTAAATACAGTGTTAAATAAGACGTGCTAAATATACACCACCTACGATCCATTCCACTCCTGGGTATTTATCTAAGAAAAATGAAAGCTTAAGTCCATACAAAGACATATATATGAATGATCATAATAACTCAAAACTGGAAATACCCAAATGTCCATCAAAAAGTAAATGAATAAACAAATTGTGGTACATCCATACAATGATTCCATTTTGCTACCTGTCAATAAAAAGGAATTAATTTTTGACACACACAACAGCGATAATCTCACAATAATTATGCTGAGCGAAAACCATACCAAAAAAAAAAAAAGAATACAAGCTGTATGATTTCATTTATATAAAACTTTAGAAAATGCAAACTAATGTATAGTGACAGAAAACAGATAAGTTACCTGGGGAAGGGATGGGCCAGGGGTGGGAAAGAGGTTATTTAAAGGATCATGAAGAAACTTTTGGGCATTATGGACAGTTTCTGTATCTTGACCGTGGTGATGGTTTCATGAGTGTTATATTTGTCAAAACTTATTAAATTGTACACTTTAAAGATGCCTAGTTTTAATCTCATGTCAATTTTACTTCAAGAAAGTTGTTAAAATCTATATCCTGTCAATCTATCAGCCATGTATAATGGCTGGATAAAGATATTTTCAGATATGCCAAGTATCAAAAAACTTAGATCCCATGTTCACTTTTACTCAGGAGACATGCTTCATTGTAACATCAAAGTAACGAAGAAAGAGAAAGATCCAACAGAGGACAGAGGTAAAGGGAATTCCCAAGATAATGATAAAAGAGATGTCCTCGGATGACAGCTGTACAGCAGGTCTACAAAGCAACCAGACTATACTGGAGGAGGATGGATGATGGCAGCTCCAGGATAAAAATAAAACTTTGTGTTTGACAGAGTTTGTTGGAGGATTTAGGAAAAAGGCAACAGACACTTTTAATAGTGTTAAATGATTAAACGAAAAAAAATGAGACAATTGTTAACTCCAGGAAAAGAAGTTATATCAAAAATGAACAAAGGAAGTTCCCTGGTTGCCTAGTGGTTAGGATTCCGGGCTTTCACTGCCATGGCCCGGGTTCAATCCAGTGACTGGGCTGAGCAGCAGTAAACATAATCATATAAACACTAATGATTTAACTTATGAAGTGGATAAGTATAAAGATATGGTGATTCCTCATTTCCCCATGAGATTAAAAATAACAAGAAGTGAGTTTTTTGATCAACTTGAATAAAAAGTTTGGAGGATGCAGATAAAAAGGGCAAATGTCAACTTATGCCTGAGTTATAAATTTTTTCCATAAAGCTTAACTTATTAAACTTAAATAACTAAATGACTACTCTTTATTATAAGATTATGTCCTCCCTTCTTTAAGAATGGTAACAATAGATGGCTATTTTTGCAAAATATTTCATCTTTACTTACAAGTGATTTATAATGTATATAGTTCTAATAGATTTACAGAAAACTTGAAAATACAGATTTCCCATATTATACCCCAATTTCCCCTAATATCTTACATTAGTATTGTACATTGGTTAATGAACTAAAATTGATATAACTGTCATTTAACTAAGTCTAAACATATTTTATTCAAATTTCCTTCATTTTTACCCTATGTTCTTCTGCTCCATGATCACACACTACATTTAGTTGTTAGGTTTACTTAAGCTCCTCTGGGCTGTGAAAATTTCTCAGATTTTCCTGGTTTCTGGTGACCTTGACAATTGAGGAGTACTGGTCAGGTATTTTGTTGAACGTCACTTCTATTGAATTTGTCTCATATCCTCATGATTAGACTGGGGATACCATCCTGTCAACATAACTTATCCCTGTTGATGTTGACCTTGATTACTTGCCAGAAGAATTGTTTTTTAATAAATTATTTATTTATTTATGGCTGTGTTGGGTCTTCATCGCTGCGTGTGGGCCTGCTCTAGTTGTGGCGAGTGGGGTCTACTCTTCGTTGCAGTGTGCAGGCTTCTTCTCATTGAGGTGGCTTCTCTTCCTGTGGAGCATGGGCTCTAGGTGCGTGGGCTTTAGTAGTTGCAGCACTCGGGCTCAGTAGTTGTGGCGCACGGGCTTAGTTGCTCCACGGCATGTCGGATCTTCCCGGACCAGGGATTGAACCTGTGCCCCCTGCATCGGCAGATGGATTCTTAACCAGTGCACCACCAGGGAAGTCCCACTTGCCTGAAGAATTATTTGGCAGTTTTTTCTACTATAAAATTACCCTTCACCCCTCTCCATACTGTACTCTTTGGAAGGAAGTACTATTCGAAGCCCACGCTCAAGAAGTGGGGAATTAAGCACCCCCTTTTTAAAAAAAATAAATCTATTAAAAAAATAAAGTAGCACTCTTAAACAACTTAATTAAATAATGTAGCACTCTTCACCCCATTATTTCTCATTTCAGTTTCCTGTTTGTTTCTTTCAGAGAATTTATTATGAATTTGATTTTAAGATTTTTGTGTGCACTTAATTTTTTGCTTATCTGTCATCAGCATTGCAGGACTCAAATATTGGTTGTCTCTCAACTGGGGCAGTGGATATTAGCCCCCTGGTAGATATTTGGCAATATCCCTGAAGAGGACTGGAGGAAAAGAGTCACATTCTTTTGCATTAAGATGACAGGAGAGTCCAAAACGTTGTTTAGCGCCACTGTTGAGAAACCCTGATTTGAACTGCGGCTTTATGTTTTTGGTTATAAGCGACAGAAACCGAATTAAACTGTGGTTCCTAATTTGATGAACAAACTGAATTTGGTAGAGGGTAAGCAGAAACCAATTTTACTTTCTCATTATTGTCCTGAATACTTGAGGATCCCTCTCTATTCCTCAGACAAAATCTTCGTCAAAGCCTTTAGCTTTTTTCCCTGGTATTCTGATTTCTTTATCATTCATTTCTTAAATTTGCCATCTTACAGTTCTAAGAGCAGAGTTCCTAGTTTAAAAAATCCCCAATAATGGGTATGCTGTCTTCACCTGGGTTAAGTGCATGCCTAGGGCTATTCAACCAGAGGGTCAGGGGCATAAAAGAACAGAGCAGCTCCAAAGACAATTATGTGGATGAATGGAATGAAAATTTCCAAGAGCGAAAAAAAGGGGGTCAGGTCAACTCAGTATCACTCACTCACACACACACACACACACACACACACAGACACACACACACACACACACTCACAAATGATACTGGTTTAAAGGCTGAGAAAGAAGATTTCTGATGGGCAAGAGGACTTTTTTAGGCAGAGAACAGCGTAGGTGAAAGCACATCAGCAAGAGGCCATTAAGCACCCCCTCTTTGAGGGCGAACTATCTACACAAATTATTTGGAATTCTTTCTCATAGATTTCCTCTCCTTTAAAAATTTCCCCTTTTTGGGTTTGCAGTATTCTCATCATTAGATTCAGACTGTATATTCCCAGTTGAAATACTTCATAACTCATGCTACTCAGGGTAGTAAATCCAGATTATATGATGTTCATCTGTCCCTTACTGGTGATGATAAGACTTGGTCTAGCTGTGGGATCTGGTTCTCCACTGGAGTTTTACTCCTTTGCTTCTTTTAATAAGCAACCTATGGAAGACACTTCAAGACCATGCAAATATACTGCTCATCAAAATTTCACTCTAGACTTAGCATCCAATGATTCTTGCCCAATCTCTTACTATGATTTTCGAATCCCAGAATTCCGTCCATATTCATCAGTTGGCATTCTTCTGTCAGGAAGATCCGTCTTTTTTCTCTTATGGGTATTAACTCCTGGATTCCAACTTTTCAATGGTTTGTAATTCTTTATTGTCCTTTGTTATTTGGGGACTCAAATCATGAAAGATTCAGCCAGTGGGAACCCATTCAAGCTGACTCCTATGTCATTCTGACATGCCCCTATCATTTTTGAACAATTTTTGGCTTTCTGGCATGACAAGACATTCTGGCTTATCTCACTTTCCTGTCTCAGCTCTGGAATCAACCATTTCTCTAAGGAGCCTTGGTTTCTTTTACTAGGAATGTTAGAAATAAAGATCTAGGTGGTCATGTGTTCATTGCTACTGCGGTATGTCTTTGCTTCTGGAGCCCTTCAGTGCATGTGAGTTGGAATATATATGCACACATGTATGTGACATATGTCTTATGTATATACAACGTATTTTCAAAATCATGAGTTCACACTTACACCTCCAATTAGAATCCATCCCCACAGGGCTTTTCCTTACCTTCCCACATCCATATCTGTCTCTCTCTTCTTCTATTGAAAACCCTGGCTTCCAACAAAATTAACATTTATTCATTTGCTCCATCCTTTTATATATTTAAAGTTTCAGAGCATAACATCCATACTGCTATAAAAATGAACTTTTGAGTTCAGAATTTCTTTGTAGTCCCTTCTCCTCAAACTGAGGAACAGAGTACTAAGTTTTAGAGTTACTTGGATTAGCTATTTCTCCCTCCTTCAATTGTCAGTTTGAACTAAGTCGGTTTTGGTTTGCTTTTGGTTTTAGTCTCCCTTGACATCTTTATTAATTTCATTTATTGGGACTATCAAAAAATTCACCCTGCTTTCAAATATAAAGAGCTATACAAAAAGGTATAACTTGGAGAAATATTTCCTTCCCTTACCTCACCACTGTCTCCTGTAGGTGCGTAACCAACTTTATTGCTTTCTGGTTCATCTTTCTTATGTGTGTATGTTTAAAAAAGGTAAACAGGTATATTTATGCTTCCTTATTTCCTCTTCTTTCTTACACAAAAGGCCACATACTAAATTCCTATGTCCTTTAATTTAGAAATACATCCTGGAAACCACTTCGTTTCAGGGCACAGACATCTTCCTCATTCCTTTTTAAGCTGCACAGTTCTCCACTGTGCTTATTCAATCAATTTCATTTGGACACAATAGTTTTCAATGTTTTGCAATAACAAATATTGCTGCAATGAACATATACATGTACATATACATATACACATATATGTATATAAATTGCTTGAGGTATAACATCAGGGTATATTCTCAGAAGTGTGACTGCTGGGTAGAATGGTGAATGTATATGTAATTTTGTTAGATATTGCCAAATTCCCCTCCATGGAAATTTTACCATTTTGTATTTGCTCCAGCAATACTGGGAGGTTTTGGGGTTTTTTTGCCATATAATATGCTGGATGAAAACGGTATGTCAGTGTAGTCTTTTTTCCCTTTTTTAAAAAAAATTTTTTTACTTGGAAATAACTCCAAATTTACAGAAAAGCTGGAAAAATAGTACAAAGAAATCCTGTGTATTCTACTCAGATTCACCAATTACTAAAAAATCACTCCATTTGTTTTATTCTTCTCTCGAAATATATAGATGTTTTTCTGAACCATTTGAGAGTGAGTTGCATACAATTTTTTTTTTGGCAGCAGCATGCAGGATCCTAGTTCCCTGACCAGGGATCAAACCCATGCCCCCTGCAGTGGAAGTGTGGAGTCTTAACCACTGGACCGCCAGGGAAGTCCCATACATGTCTTTTTATTCCAAACTACTTCAGTGTGCATTTCCTGAGAATATAAACAAACATTCTCTCATCACTATAGCACAGTTATTAGTTTCAGGGAATTTAACATTAATATTTTGTCCTAATTTACCATCCATATTTCAATGGACCTAATATCTTTCATAGAATTTCTTCCCAATAGTCCAGCATCACATGTTGTATTTGTTTCCTTTAATCTAGAAGATTGTTTTTGGAGAATGTAGGTCTCCTCTCCTTTTTTTTTTTTAATAAGCAAGAAATAAGGAAATTTATTATATTAGTAGTAAGTTACAATATAAGGACAAGCTATATATATATATATATATATATATAGAGAGAGAGAGAGAGAGAGAGAGAGACAGAGACAGAGACAGAGACAGAGACAGAGAAAAATGTACATACATCACCAATTTGGGAGAACTTACATCACCAAGTTGGGAGAACAAGCAATATATATATATAGATAGAAATAAAAGCGCATACATCACCAACTGGGGAAACACCTACATCCATACCCAAGCAATGCTGGAAAGACCTCTCCTCTTTTTCATGGGATGCTTTTCATTTGGGGTTCATCTGAAGTTTCCTCATTTTCAGGTTACATATTCCCATAATACTACATAAGTGATATATCCTTCTCAAGAGTATTACATCCAGAGGCACAAGATACATATCTGCCCCTCAGTGGTGATGTTCATTTTGATCACCCTGCCAAGGTGTTTTCCAGTTTTTCCAGTATACTTACCATATTTCTCCTTGCAACTAATAAGCAATCTTGGGGACACATTTAAAACAAACAAATACAGTTGCTCATTGAAATTCTACCCCCCTTATCCCTAAATTAGGCATCCAATAACTCTTGCAGAACCAAACATTATTATGCTGTCTGCAAAATGATTTTCTAGTGCTAGTACTTACCAGTCAGCAGGAAACTCTCATCATCCCCTTTATATATCTACCTATCTACTCATTATCAGTATGAGCTCACTAACTCCTATTTCCCCGCCCCACCCCCGTAGTTCATAATTCATTACTGTCTTTAATTATTTGGGGGTTCAAATTGTCCCAGATTTGGCTACTAGGATCCCCTCGAACTGACTCCCATGTCATTTTGACATGCCTACATCAATTTTTGAGCAATACCTTACTTTCTGGAATATCAAGATATTCTAGGATCATTTTAAACCCTACACTGCTCCAGCTCCTAAATCAACCTTTTCTCCAAGGAGCGCTCATCCTTTTTAGTGGGGATTGGTATTAAAAACCAGTATAGTTCTACACTAAGGCATTTTCGTACCTTTCTGTATATGTGTGTAGACTTGTCTGTTCTTATCTCTTGCCCTTTTTTCTTTAGTGTTTTTAATCTTTTAAATGTTTTTTCAAAACTCTTTGTATTTAGGAATTTATCCTAAATTTACCTCTGTTATATATGGCAAATTTTGATTTTATGGAGTTTTTTGCCATGCAATTAAAAAAATTTTTTTAATTAGTAAAATTTATCACTATTTTCTTTCATTGTACCTTGAGTCACAGAAAAATTTCCCTTATACCATGGTATAGAAGAATTCACCCATATTTTGTTATTTTATAGTTTTTTGATATTTACATCTTTGATCCATTTAGTTTATTCTTATGCATGTTATTAACGATGGCCCTAATATTATCTTTTCCCAACTATCTAAGTTGTACCAACGCTTTTTACTAAAATGTCCCTTTTGTCACAGTGCTTTGAAATACCACTTTATGTTTTAGATTTTCATATGTAGTTGTGTCCATATCTATACATTATACTATCTTATTGGTCTGTCTATTCATGTGCCAATAGCTTCCTTTTTAAATTATAGAGCCTTCCTAGTATATTTTGAAATCTGGTAGGCCTAGACACCCTCCCCACAATATTTTCCCTTTAATGTTTTGATATTCTTGCATGTTTTATTTTTCCAAATGAACTTCAGTATTAACTAGCTTAGCTCTATACCAAAAAATTGTTGGGTATTTTTATTAGGATCTCATTAGATTTACTAACTTCAGAATCTTCATAATGTTGAGATGTCTTAACTGAGAATAAGAAACGTTTTACAGTTTGCATCATATGGGCTTTTGAACAATTCTTGTTAAAAGGAAATCCTTATGAATTTAAGTATTTTATTTATTTTTCGTGGCTAATGTAAATGCAATTTTCCCTTTTGTTATATTGTTGAATTGATTGAGTACACTAAGATTTATTATTTTATATCCTGCAGTCTTGCTAAATTATTTGGAAAGTTTTATCATTGATTTTCTAGGGCTTTCCAGATACACTATCATGTCACTTGCAAAGAAACTTTTCTCTTTCCTTAAGAGAAAAGGGAAGCTTATAATTTTCTTTTTCCTAACTGTATTGGTTCATACTTCCAGTACAATGTTAAATAGTGGAGACAATGAGCACCCTTTCTTTCTGATCTCAGTGTTTCCCCATTAAGATGCTAGTTTTAGGATTAAGATGTTTTGATGTATGTATGTATGTGAGTGTGCATGTGTATTTACGAAAATCATGTTAAGCAAGGATCTATCCATTCCTGTTTTCTTAAAAGTTTTTATTAGGAATAGGTGTTGAATTTGTCAGACTTTCCCAACATCTAAAAATAGAATATGACTGTTCTCCTTAGGGCTATTAATATGGTAAATTATATCAACAAACTTCCAAATACTGAATCATTCTTGTACTCCTACTATAAAGCTCACTTCATCACAATGTATTTGAATATAGTGTTAAGAGATTGCACAATAGTTAGGATTTTGCACTGATATTCATAAATGTCTAATTTTCATTTTTTTGCACCATCTTTATCAGGTTCAGAAATCAGTATTAGTCTTGCTTCATAAAAATAATTAGAAAGTTTTCCTTCATTTTCTATGGTCTGAAATGATTTGTGTAGCATTGGGACTACATGCTATCTAAAGGTTTTGCAGATTCCCTTGTGAAATCACTCAGGCCTGGTGTTTTGTGGGATAGCTCCTTGATAATTTCCATAAAAGAAATAGAGAAATTTATCTAAGTTTTTAAGAAACTCTCTAGTGAGGTCAATTTTCTCAAACTGTATTTTCCTTATAATCCATTTCATCTAGGTTTTCAAATTTATTTGCATAGTGTGTGCAAAATAGGTGTGTACGATTTTCTCAATTTCTTCTGTATCAAGTTATTTCCTTATTTCTAATTTTGTATGTTTGTGCATTCTCCTTTCCCCCTTGATTAAACTAGCTAGTGGTTTATGTACTTTGTGAATTTTCCCACAAAGGTCCAGGATTGGCTCATCAATTTTATGTATAGTTTTTCTGATCTTTAATTCATTAACTTCTACTTTTATCTATTATTCACTTTTTTTTGTGTGTTTTGCTTTGCTCTTTTTTGTTTCTGAGTTGGGAATTATTTATTTTCAACCTTCTATTTTTACTGTGCTAAAGTAACCAGATTAGGCCCAAGGTGGAGTTGCTCATGCTAAGCCCCAAGTCAGAAAACCAAAATTTAGTGGTTAGGTTTCTACACTCAGCTCTTCCACAAAAGATAAGCCTAAGTCAACCTATCAGCACAAGTTACTTGACCCAGCTCCAAGACTTCCTTTTGCTCCATTAAGGCCAGTAACCCCATTTTAACCAATCAGCAAATGCCCAGTATAACTTCCTCGTTCCTCCTGCTCACGTTGGTCTATCAAAATCTCTTGGCCTTCTGCAGCTCTTCAGAGCCCCCTTCTATGTGCTAGACTGGATGTTGCCCAATGAATCAACTGCTGATAAAGCCAATAAAATCTTTAGAATTTACTTTTGAATTTTCCTTTAACAGTTGATAATTTAGGAGTATGAATTTTCCTCTGCTCACTGCTTTAAACGTATTCCACAGATTCTGGTGTATGTATGTAGCATTTTCATTATTATTCATAAATTTATTTATTTATTTACTTTTGGCTGCTTTGGTTCTTTGTTGCCATGTGCAGCTTTCTCTAGTTGCAGCGAGGAGGGGCTACTCTTCATTGCAATACGTGGGCTTTTCATTGCAGTGGCTTCTCTTGTTGTGGAGCATGGGCTCTAGGCACGTGGGATTCAGTAGCTTTGGCACATGGGCTCAGCAGTTGTGGCTCATGGGCTCTAGAGCGCAGGCTCAGTAGTTGTGGCGCACAGGCTTAGTTGCTCCGCAGCATTTGGGATCTTCCTGGACCAGGGCTCAAACCCATGTCCCCTGCATTGACAGGTGGATTCTTAACCACTGTGCCACCAGGGAAGCCCCATTATTATTACTTTTTAGAAACTCTGTAATTTTTTTGCATTCCCTGTTTATCCAAGAGTTAATTTTTTAAATTGAGGCATAATTCTGAATGCATATCAAAGATGTTGAACTTTTCAAGTTCAATCAAGATGCTGAAATTTTTCTATCACTCTAGAAAGCTCCCTCATGTTCTTTCACAGTCAGTTTTTCTCCTCCTCCCAGTTTTAGCACAATTGCTTAATTTTGCATATATTTAAGATTTTACATAAATGGAATAAAACTATATGGACATTTTGAGATTTATCCATGTTATTGCATGTATAACGGTTCAATGCTTCTTACTGCTGAGTGAAACTGAACTTTATCAATATATTAGTCTATCCATTCTCCACCCAGACTTGAATACTATGAATAAAACTGCTATGAACTTTTTTGCACAAGGCTTTCTAACATATAATAGAAGGTTTCTAAATTTCAAGATAGAAAGTGCCCTTTTGCTTTTTGGTTTTGCTTTTGCTTTCTTGAATGGAACCTACTGATGTTTTCCTAATTTAGCAACAATTTTTATGAATATTCTGTGTTTGAAATATAGTCTCTACTAGGATGTAGTAATGGATATACCTGATGATCTGCCTTATTATGTGGTTTAGATCTTTTATAACCTTATTTTTTTGTCTACAACACCTATCTTGTGCTAAGAGTATTAAAGTCTCCAATTTTTAGTGCTTTTCACTACTTGTTTTTTTTTTTTTTTTTTTTTTTTTTTTTTTTTTTTGCAGTACACGGGCCTCTCACTGTTGTGGCCTCTGCCTTTGCAGAGCACAGGCTCCGGATGCGCAGGCTCAGCAGCCATGGCTTACGGGTCCAGCCGCTCCGTGGCATGTGGGATCTTCCCAGACTGGGGCACGAACTCGTGTCCCCTGCATCTGCAGGTGGACTCTCAACCACTGCGCCACCAGGGAAGCCCACTACTTGCATTTTTTTTTTATAGCTTCTGATTTACAGATTGTTGCTGTTATTTGGTTCATATACATAACTATAGTATCTTTGTTGTGAATTGTGGTTGTACCATTATAAACTGTCCTCTTTTGTCTTGTTCAATGCTTTTTGGTTTGACTTCTACTTTGTTATCAGCATTGCCAAACCTGTTTTCTTATTATTTGTTTGCCAGGTGTATCTTTGTTCATTCTTTTACTTTTACTGTTTTAAGGGCCTTTTGTACGTTATAAAGTGGGTTTTGCTTTTCTAAGCCAATTTGAAAATATTTTTAATTGGTGATGCGCCACTATTTCTTGCTGTGTATCTTGCTTTTGAGAAACCCAATACCATTCTAATTCTCTGGCCCTTGTAAGTCACTTCATCTTTTTACCTTGGAGGCCCTGAGAATTTTTCTGAATCTTTAAAGTTGTATAGCTTTACTAGAATATATCTTGGAGTTTATCTTCTGGTATGAACTTTTCATATATTCAAAATTCAAGATTCAGATCTTTTATTTCCAGAAAGTTTTCTTGATTATGCATTTAAATGTTATGCTTTTATTCCTCTGCCTTCTTGAGAGACACCAATTACATGTGAGACTTTTTGTACCCACCTTTCACTAAAACTGTCATTTTCATTCTTTTGGTTTTCTTGTTTTTCTTCTATGTCTTTTATCACATTTGCATTTGACTCTATTGTTTGTTGGGAAACTTGTAACTTAGTCTTCATTTCTGATATGATTTTTTTCCTTCTACTTGCTCAGTTTAATCTAATCTGACTTTATTTCATCCTGTTTTTTGTCCCTTTCTGTTCTGTGTTATATTTCTGAGTGAAGGTATTTTTTTTACCCTTATCTCCAAATATGGTTTGAAGATGTTTTATTATTATTGTGTCAATTTTCTTCTGCCTCACGTTTTTCTTTTTTGGGAGAGAAGGACAGATATTCATCAGCTGATATGCTTTGATTCACATTGTCTCTTCTCAGAGAAGTTCTGTATGGATGTGATCCATTCTTTTCTATTTCTATTCATTTCATGGTCAGAGTTCCTAGTTAAAGAACATCCTCTTTCTTTTTCTGAAAGATTATTAATTTTTCCCTCTTCCTTCTTTCTCTTTATCCATGACTCCACGTCTCCATGTCTTCAATCCTTCCCTATGAAGCACTGGTAATTTCAGCTTACCAGTTCTGGTATTGCTTGCTTTCAAGCTCTTCTCTGTGGCTGGAACTGTGAAAAATCAGATTTCAAACCTGTGTTCAGTATTTTGGAACTTAAGTGATGAATTTCTCTCTTTTGGAAGTGGTATTTTTGTGCTTCATCTAAGCCTTCCATGTCCCTAAACTCTTTCAACAAATCTGTTAAGACTTCCCTTTCCCACTTTTCACATGGGCAGGAGGAGCTCTTGGAATCTAATTTCTCTGCTTATAGGTAATTTGAAGGTTGTGGTAATCTGTTTCTTAATGCTGAGGGCAGGGGTGGTGTGTGATTTATATATGCTTTTTTTATTGGTTTATAGGTAGGTGGGTGGGAAAATTACATCAGGCTTCTGCCACTGTTCTCCAGACTTAGAAGTCTATACATATATGTTTAAGTACCATATTAGAATATATTATCTTAGAAATATTGCTTTTGCCATTTTCTGAAACACTTCACCTGTCACACTTTAGATTCACTTTCTGTATTACTTGACAGTTTTCCAGAGTAAGTCTTGTTCATTTTCATCTAATTTAGTTTAGAAACACATTTTCTCTACAGGAGTTTATTTGTAAATTCCGCAGTAACCTTATGAAACACTTTTGCTACTTATTTGTAAAAAGTCTGTTAAGA
The DNA here is from genome assembly GCF_026419965.1 of Kogia breviceps. Classification (NCBI taxonomy): domain Eukaryota; kingdom Metazoa; phylum Chordata; class Mammalia; order Artiodactyla; family Physeteridae; genus Kogia; species Kogia breviceps. Next base: position 33,394,322 of record NC_081328.1, on the reverse strand, counting down.
TTAGTAATATAACTAATATAAGTCATATAACTTATAGGATGCTTAATATGTGCTAGGGACATTCTGAGCACTTAATATGTAGCAATGCATTTAATCCTTACAAATATTATTACTCCCTTTTCACAGATGAGGAAGCAGAGGTTCAAACGGATTAAGTAATTTGCCCAAGGTCATACAGCTAAAATGAACACTAGCAATATGAATCAAGGGAATAATCTTAAATCTATGTTCAATTTTAACCTCCTTTCTCTTTCTTTCTTAATTATAGTTCTATCGGCTAACTTCTGTAAGCACGGAAAATATAAAATAAAACTGTTTCAGGTAATGTGCCATTCTGAACACATTGCTCTTCAAAATAAAACTGAAAAATCATGTTAGGTGACTACTCAAGGCTTTGAATATAAAGTGATGGGATGACTGCAGGTGGTGAAACCTTGCCTAATATTAGGACATATATGGTAACTCCTCAACTAGCACAGAGGAAGTCAAAATATAATACTTAAAATTCACACATCAGGTAATGGAAGTCTAATATTTAGAATTATGGAGATGGATATTAAATCAAAAATATAAAAGAATTAAAAGTAGTTGTGTCAGGACTTCCCTAGCAGTCCAGTGGTTAAGACTCTGTGCTTCCACTGCAGGGGGCATGGATCTGATCCCTGGTCAGGGTACTAAGATCCCACATGCCGTGAGGCACGGCCAGAAAAAAAAAAAGTACTTGTCTCATGAAAGCTGAACTGGGAAGAGAAAAAAAAGATTGCTGCAAGGGATCCTTTTTGGGGGTACACTTTTATTATTGTTTACATGGTACTATCAAGTGCATGCATTAGTTTTATAAAAATAAAAGTTAATTTTTTTTTTTGCGGTACGCGGGCCTCTCACTGTTGTGGCCTCTCCTGTTGCGGAGTACAGGCTCTGGACGCGCAGGCTCAGTGGCCATGGCTCATGGGCCCAGCCGCTCCACGGCATGTGGGATCCTCCCGGACTGGGGCACAAACCCGTGTCCCCTGCATTGGCAGGTGGACTCTCAACCACTGCGCCACCAGGGAAGTCCAAAAGTTAATTTTTATAAAGTATAAACTACCTCTAAAAAATTCAATAATTGGTAAAAAATTGAGAGACTGATGATATCTGGCATTGGCAAATTTATGTATGGGAGAAAAAGCACTCATATACACTTGGTAGGAAGGCAAATGTATGCCATCTTTTTGGAAGGCAATTTGTATTACTTATGAAAACTTAAAAAAATGAGCATGCCTTTGACCAGGGAATTCCACTTTTAGGAATCTGTCCTTCAGAAATACTCATAAGACACAAGAATCCATGTGGAATGATATTTCTTGCAGCAATAATGTAATAGTGAAAAATTGAAGGCAATCTAACCGTAAGTAGGGGGGTGATTTACTACAGGTAAAATACTGAGTGAAAAAAACTAAATTGCCAAATACGAATAATATGACTCATTTTTTATTAAAAGAAACAATATATGCTGGTATATGCACAGATTGATATATCTGTGCTTGTTTTATGTATGCATTTAGAAAGATTCTGGAAGGAATAGCTAAACTGTTAACACTGTGAGAATGGGATAGGAGGATAATTTTAACTTTTCCATATTTTTCATTTTCTTTTTTTTAAACAGGAAATATGTAACACTTCTATAATGAAAAATAAAACAAAAAAGAGGTTTTTAGAGTGACAAAATGTAGGAAGAAGTCATAAATTGCAGCAGAATTTCATTTTCCTACCGTGACTGTAAGTAACCCTGATGAACCTTCCTCCTTATAAAATCTACAAAGGAATTAAAAAGTATAACTATTAACTTATTTGTATAATCACCCACAGGTTGCAATAAAAGTGTAAACCTCTCCAGGAGAAATTAAAAAAAAAAAATATTTGAGATTCTAAATGCAAGCACATATAAATATGCAACCAAGTACTAATAGCATAATTTCAACATGAATAAACTAATCAAAAGTTAACCAATTCTCCTTTATCCACACTAACAGGGTACAGTGACCCATATAATTATCAAAGTGTTATATTTAGTCATGGAATATAAGTTTTCTAGAACCTTAAGTTTGAAAGTTGTATGTGTGAACTGACAAAGTTCAAAATAAGAATTAACAGATACTCTATGATGACTGGACTCAGTAAGAGCTACTTAGCTCTTGCTTGTTTCTTCCTCATACCACTATCAAGATACAATTCACTGGGCTAAACAGAAGGGCCTTCGTGCTTTCTAAGCTCACTATTAGGAGAAAAATAAATGGTAAGGATTTGGGATTGTTGAGTTTTTGTTTCCCACAAGTTCAACGTGAAAGAGTAAGTCCATGTCAATGATACAGTCATTGAAACTGAAAGCAATAATATCCTGAATATCCCACCTAGAGAAAGTGAAAAGTACCCAGAGAAGGACAGGAGAGGACAATGTTCTACATAACAATACTCTGAGGTTTAAAGCAACAGTGAGCAAAGGGAAGCTATCTTTGATATATAAAAAATACAAATTTCTATCTCTTTGGGTTCAGGTCCTGGTTCTATTACTTAGGACTTTGGATGTAACAATTGTTTGGGTCTCAGTTTCCCTTTCTTCTAAATAAGGAAAACACCACTTATCACACAGGAAGGATGTTTGAAAAATAAAATAATTCACATGAATGCACTTTCAGTTCTTCAGAAGAAAGTTATGAATCCTTAAGTATGAACCTGAAAAGCTAATTAAAGATAAGATGACCTCGTCAAAATTAAGTGTGAAATGCAGTAACTGAGAGGGTCTTTAAGATCATTCATTATCATTTATCAATTCTACTCCAAATAACTGAATTCATACTAAGGCTGGGCTGAAGTGTAAATATAATTTAAGTAATCAAACAAGAGCATTGGGCTTCCCTGGTGGTGCCGTGGTTGAGAGTCCGCCTGCCGATGCAGGGGACGCGGGTTCGTGCCCTGGTCCGGGAGGATCCCACGTGCCGCGGAGCGGCTGGGCCCGTGAGCCATGGCCGCTGAGCCTGCGTGTCCGGAGCCTGTGCTCCGCAACGGGAGAGGCCACAACAGTGAGAAGCCCGCGTACCGCAAAAAAACCCAAAAAAACAAGAGCATTTATAATGTTAATGTAGCAAAAATAAGTTAAATAGGTTATTCAGCATCATCTTGATTTGATATACCTAAAAATACTGATACAAAACAATGACATTCTCTTGGTGTTTATCTTTTAAAAATATATTTGGAGCTGGTTGCTCAAAAGATACACAATCACTAACAATGAACACTATAGAGTATTAATAATGGAACAATTGAAATAGAGTTAAACACATATGTGCACACAAGGGGGTTATTTCTCTGGTGTATAAAATAATCTGAAACTAGGTAATTAAAGTTTTGAAGTCTAATGGTAAAGTAATAGATGGTATTATCCAACATTTACTGAGCAATATATACAAATCATTATGCTAAGCACCAGAAATACAAAAAAGTGTTAAACTTAACATGCATGTCCTAAAACTAGACTATAAACTATGGCCAAATAGTTGAGACAACAAGAAATTACTAATTAATGTGTACTGTTATACAACTAGTTCTACAATATAAGTAGGAATTAGATAATACAGTGAAAAGGGCAATAAGAAAAAAGGGATTCTGGATAGAAATCTTAACATTTTATCATTTATAGCAGCTCACATTTTCTTATACAGTGGTCATCACATCTGACTGGAGGTTTACAGAAACCTTGGGAAGAAGGCACGGCTGATCCCTGGCCCTTATTTTAGATGAGGAAAATGAAGCCTGAAGAGATTAGGCAACTTGCGTTAAGATCACAGGTCAGGAGGTGGCAGAGGCAGAGCCTGGCCAGTTTGCCAACTTTGTCCGTAGCTCATTTCTACTACATTACATTTTAAGTTATCAATACTAAAGTGAAAACTAGAAGGGAGCTCGGAAATCTTCTCATGCAGTATTGCTCTAACCAATCTGATAAAAACCTTTCTGAAGAAGGCTCCACTGCAGACCTACTGAATGATAACCCACGAGAGAGGTTTTGTATTTTTATAAGATCCCGAGGAGGTGATTGTGGTGATGGGTTAAGCTTGGAAAACACTGTTCTATTATCTGTATGTCAAGTGTGGCAGACATGTGGCTATTTAAATTTACACCTGATTAAATCAGATTGAAAATTGGGTTCCTCAGCCACACTAGTTACCTTTTAAGTACTCAACAGCCACATATGGCTAGTGGCCACCATACAGATGGCACAGATATAGGACAGTTCTATCACTGCAGAAAGTTCTACTGAATAATGTTAATTCTAGACCAACCTTTCCACTCTAAGGATGAGAAAACTGAGGCACAGAATCTTGTCCAACAAGGCATATGAAGTTACTTACTGGCAGAATTGAAATGCTAACCTAATCTGCCAGTGACCCTCATACTGTATCATCACTTCATCCCCATAAATTTAGGGTTTATTCAAATGGGAATTGTTTTCTTTCCACCCTTCCTTGTGGGTTGCAATAAAGTAACAAGACAAATTTTAAATTTGTGGGGAATAAATCCCCAAAAAACCCAAAGGTTTATTTAAAATTCATGACTTAATCAAACAATCTGCAATTTTTGTATAAAATTAAAAATAGCCTTGGATAGTTAAGAATACCCTAGTGTTAGGAGGCATATCTAAGTTTAACTATTGTTAACTCCTTTCTCTTTTACCATCCTGATGTTTTTATCTTTCTTTTGGATCTGAAACTCTGAAACTAATGATAATTGGCTTACCTTAACATTATAAATGTGAAAAAGTTAAATCTTACTTAGCAAACATTTTAAAGATGAAAAATTGAGAAACAAGGAGCAACCAAAAGAATAGTGACTTGTCTAATTTTTGGATGTGGTCACTCAAATCACTGAGAACTCATGGCTTTCAGTAATCTAGTGGTTTAGTATTTATAATATTAATAGGTTGTTTTCACTTCTAAGCTATAGTTTAACCTTCCTTTGACTACTATGTTACATTTAAAACAATTTAAATAGTTTTAATTTCTGATGAAACTGAGGGTTTGAAGCCTCTGAACATCTAAGAAAAGGTTTAGACACTAATTAAATCAACATATAACCAGCCATAAAAATATACAGTAGTGTCTTCTTTAAAAATAAAACCAGTCATTCCTGTCTAGTATGTTTAGAATGCAAACGTCTCCAAAGTCAGTCAGCTTAAGTCATGACAGTTCATGTTTAAAGTGAACAGGAACTTGGGAATTTCACCTTAATGAAAACTTTCAAGACAGAATTATGCAGCTCCATTAACTTTTATCAGTATCTAGTATTCATTCCCATGTTAACTTTCAGTGACTAGATTTAGAGAAAATATCACATGTCAAAGTGTGTACGAAATTAAAAACTGGACAGTTAAAAAACATGGTTCAACACAAGATACTTACGAACAGATACGCATTCAAGACAGTTTTTGCCATAATTTGCAAGGCACCCAGAAGCGTGGAATATGGGGTTCTACATAAGTAGAAGCTACTTGTTATTCAGAGAAGGAGGTGGTGCAAAAAAAGACAGTTATTTTCTTTCTAAACACTCATCAGTGTAGAGGCAAACAAATGAAAAAAATACAGTGTAAGCATATTAGAGCAGAGCAACAGTCTCCAAGTCATAAAAGGGGGAGAGAAAACAATTTCTGTGCTCTAAACACTTTAAACAGGGGACTGGGAGTTTACAGTAAAATTTACTCTCTGGCTTTTATACCAGATTCGTTACTTCTACATTTTATCTGTTAACGTCTTGACTCCCACACTTCACCATATTAGGAAGAGGAAAACATGTGCCCCCAAGATTCCTATTCCAATAAAACTTCTCTTGGAAGCAGCATAGCTCACCAAATGAAGGACAATATCAGAAAAATGCGAAGTGACAATAGTAGAACTGAACTATCTAAACCACCAAGTGATAACTACTGATGTATACTAATATAAGCATGAAAAATACTGCAAACTCTAGGCAAATATTGAAGTGCTGCAAAAATTTCATATCTCATTAAAAACTGGAAAATAAAAAGAGAAAGTATTGTGAAGGAGGGGCCCCAAGCAGGAAGCCCAGCTTGAAAGAAAATCACAGGTCAAAAGGAGGAGGTGGCGGGGAGTGCAGTTCTTCTGATCATCCCTCTACCAGGAGATGCTTCTAACAGCTTCGGTACTATCTCCAAGAGGCAATTTAGGCATCCCGTAGGGAAAGTGATTTAGGCAACAAGAAATGTGCTTTGAGATAGGATGCTGAAATTTCTAACTTTAAAAAGATGCACTAGTGAGAGAAAACAGCCATGAAATTCCCAGATCCTATTTCTCAAACTTCCCGTAGAAAAATATCAACCATTCTCAGACATAGAAGCCAGCACATTTGAACTGACCCAGCAAAGTTTTCAGACGGCCCTCACTATCTCTCAAGCCCCCCTTCCCCCATTTCCCTGCTGTTCTTTCCTGGCACACAAAATATAGGCCAATGAGCAGTGGGTGGGTGAGGAGAATGTTAAGAGAAAATTTAAGAAGTAAAAAGGGAAACCACTTAATAAGGACATGAATGAGTCTAAAGAGTCTAATAAGGGTAGGCAAACAATCAGAACTGAACGGCAAGGGCTTTCCATGGCAGCAGCGAGCGCTCAGTGTTTGCAGGGGTTTAGGCAGAGGCCAGGCTACCTACCACTTGTCAGAGAGGCTGCACAGGGGACGGCTGCTTTGGGTGACCTCTAATGTCTCTTCCGACTCTGAAATGTTAGGATTCTTATTTCACAAAAGAGAACGCAACGGTCATAAAAGCCCACCGACTTAGAACCCTTTTAAACAGGCGGCCTAGGCGGCGGCTTCCCAAACACCACTCCCACCTCTCCCATCCCACACGTGCCCACCCCGCCCCCTTTCAATTTTTCCACTTCCACGTGCGAAACGCCTCGTGGCACCAGCCCCATAGCGGAGAGGCGCCTTCCCCTGCAAAGCACCAAAACTCTGCCCCCTTGGGAGAAGTGAGGACTCCACTCCCCGATTCTTTGGCGGCCAAAAAAGGAAGTCTCAAATCCAGCCTTTCTCCCCCAGCCAGAGCTGAAGGGGGACGGGGAGCCGGAACGAAGAGAACTTTCTTCTAAAATTTTTCTTCCAAAAAGTAAAGAGGATAGAGAGAACCCTGATGAGTCCGGGGGTGGGGGGAGGGGAACCCCCGAATCGTTTAACGGCCGGTAGGGGGAGGGGGGCTCCGGAGGTGGAGGGGGCGTGGGATGGAGAAGCAGGCTTGGGAGCGGGGTCAGGGGCTGCAGGGGTTCCTGGGGTCGGGGGGTTGCCGGCGTCCCCCCCACCTGGCACACAAAGCAGCTGCCGTGCTCAGCTCTCACCAGATCCTTTGTGTTTTCCATCAGGGCCTCATGGGTAGGGGTTGTCCGTGCTCTCCGGGCCCGCGGCGCCCCCTCCCGAGCTGGGGGCAGGAGCCTCTCCCCGGGACTACGGCGACTACAGGGGGGCCCCGACTGGGCCCAGACCGGTGGCGGCGGCGGCGGCAACCCCCGGATTTCCCCCCTTTAACTCGGGTGGCCCCAGGATATCAACAACATTAGCATAGCCCTCCCTCCCCAGCGCGCCTGCGCCGTGACCCGCGCCCCGATTGGCCCACTTCCCTACATACCCTCCGCTCTGTCTTCCAGCGTGGGACCCTCTGCAGGCTCCGTACTCCAAGGGCCGTACCAAGACGAAGGGGTGGAAAAGGCGATTGGGCTCGTGTAAGTCGAGTGGTTAAAAAGTTAGGGAGAAGAGTAGCATTTTTAGCCTGTCATCTCAGTTTATACCCTGGCTTCCTTGCGCTCCTTTCAATCAATTGCAGCTGCGAAGTTGTGTTGGAAAAAAATTTCCACTCCAGTTACGCCGCTTCCCCCTCCACCCGGAAGATTGGTTCTCTCGGAGGAACTCCCAACGGGGAGGGGCTCGTGAGGCGATGGGCGTTACACAAGGTGGGGGGAGAGAGAGAGGGAGAGAGAGACAGAGAGACAGAGACAGACAGTGCTGGTCACGTGCTCACAGGGCGGTGCAGCCTTCTTCCGGCCCCCTGCGGCCTCAGCCGCTGCGGAAAGCGAGGGGCCTCGGCGCACGCGCAGTGAGGATCCACGTGAGCGGCTGCGTTCCTTCTCAAACCGAACCATGCCGCCGGAACGGAGGAGCCGAACGAGACCGGATCGGAGAGCCGGAGCGAGACCAGACCGGAAGACCCGAATGAGGCCGGACGATAGAGCCGGAGCAGGGCCGGGCGGGCCGCTCCGAATGGCTGCTCCTTCATCTCAGCGGAAATCGCCGGCCCGGCCGTGCGCGGCGGCCGCCGTAGTCGCGGCCGAGGAGGAGAGACGGCTCCGGCAGCTGAACCGCCAGACGCTGGAGGAGGACAAGCCGGCCGTGGAGCGGTGCTTGGAAGAGCTGGTCTTCGGCGACGTCGAGGACGACGAGGACGCGCTACTGCGGCGTCTGCGGGGCCCGCGGGTGAGGCAGGCCGCGGCGTGTGGGCTGGGCACTCGGTGGGCGGTGTGCCTCCCGGGGCGGAGCCTGGGCGACCTGTGGCGCAGGGAAGCGTTCAGGTGGGAGGGAACCGGGAATGCGGGCGCCGAGGGGTGCCAGACTGAAAGTCCCGGGAGGGCGGAGACCGCGCCTTTCTCCGCCCCCGAGTGAGCCGCTGCGCCTGGTATGCAGCAGGCGCTCAACACATATTCGTTTAGCCAAGTAATCGTGAGCATCTTTCGATTAGTGGCAGTGGCTCAGTTCCACTGGTTTCTCCCCAGACTCTGTTTCTTCTCTCTTGGTCATTCAGTCGCCTGCCTCAATACTTTGCTGTGGTTCAGGGGTTCCACTTCGTTTGTGAAATCAGAATTCGTGGGCACAGGCCTGGGAGTCTGTTTTAACAACCACATGGAGTGTTTGATAAGCCAGCTTTTGAAAGTGACCGTGTATTCGTCTATTAAAGTAATATTTGTGAGCCCGTTTGGCACCAGATACTTTTCCTGGCAGTGAAAACCCTGCATGATTGATTGATTATAATTTTTAAGCATGCTTTTTGCTTTTTTTAAAAAAAAAATCCTATACCTGTCTTTTCTTCCAATATAAGGAGTCCCAGGCAGTTTCTAGGCACTGGAGGAGAAACAGCAGTGGATGAAAACTAACAAAAATTCCTGCCTTCTTGGAGCTTGGATACTTAATGGCAGAGGCAGAAGATAAAATTCAAGTTATGTCAGCGAAGTGCTGAAGGAAAAAAAAAATAAAGGCGTTCAAGAAAGGGGGATAAGCATGTGTCAAGGGGGCCTGTGAAATTTTACATAGGGTAGTCAAGCAAAGCCTTACTGAGCATTACTCAGTTTGATAAACGAATGCAGACCTAGCAAGTATCAGTTGATTTCCAGAACCTCCTTTGGGTGCTTATGGGAGAGGTTGCAGAATCCAGTTGGGAGGTAGAGAAATACTACTGGAAAAATGCTGAACTGTGTGACAGTTTCCCATCGGGAAAAGAAGCAGTTTAAGTGAGGTGAGGTTTGTTGGGCTTTGAAGGATCATAGGCCAGTAATAGAGCAAGTAGAAATCATTTGGACATTTCTATCATGTGGTTTTGGGAAAGCTCAAGCTCACTTCAGGTGAAATTCTGTGGTCTAGATTTAGATTTGTTTGGATAGTATAAAGTTTCTTGAGGAGGTAGGGGGTCAAGAACAGTTAAGAAAAGGGGAAAAGTATGTTTATGAATATGAAATATGACTTATGACATTCAATCATGTTATTTTATCTTTGGTGTCTGCCTTTGGTCCTGTGATTTCTGTAGTTCTGTGATTTTCCCTGCTCCTTTATTCATCTGTCAACTTACCTTTTTTTACTTGTCTTGGTCTTTTCCTTTCAGCAAGTTGACTCTTTGACTATCTTACCTCACGTGTCCAGCGGGTGGTGACATTCTCTAATCTCCTCATTTTCTGTTCGATCTCCAGCATTTGCTGTGATAGCATTCTGTCCCATAATTTGATCAGAGGGGCATAAAAACAAAGCATTCTACAAGCCACCATTCTGCAAAGTCTGCCACCATGGGGTATGAAAGACTCAGTGCTTGTGGGCATTTTGTCTTTTCTAGGTTCAAGTACAAGAAGACCCAGGTGACTCTGAAGTGGAGAATGAAGCAAAAGATAATTTTCCACCTCAAAAGAAGCCAGTTTGGTTGGACGAAGAAGATGAAGATGAGGAGATGTAGGTTGCCTAATCTTTCTTCTGGAGTCCCTCTGGATTCTTCAAAAGTTACTTGGCAGGTTTTAAGAAAGTTCTCTTTCTGAATATGTGATTACGTGAAGACTTGAAAAATACTGGAAAGTATAGCAAAGATCATTCATAATCACATCACCGAGGGAGAACCACTGTTAACATGTTGGCATACATCTCTCCCTCTTTCTTCTGTGCTGTATAGAAAAGCTAAAAGAGCACAGTGTTTGGGGTTAGAACTGAGTTTGCCTCCTAGTTTGGCCAGTTCCTAACTGACCATTGGCAAGTTTGGAACCTACCTTTTCTCATGTGTAAGATGGAGGTAATAGTAACTATATCAGAAGGCTCTTGAGATTAAATATTGTATGTAGAGCTCTTAACACAATGCCTGAAATTGAGAAAAGACCAAAAAAAGTTAGCCATTATGTACAATATGTACCTTAAGATGAGAATGTATTGTATTGCAGGTATTTCTCCCCAATTAAAACCTTTATAAACATTTTTAAATGGATGTATTATATAGTCCATTATATGATTTAACCGTAATTTACATAGCTATCGTTGAATAAATATTTTTCCTTTTAATAGATTGATGTTGAGATGAGCATCTTTACGCATAAATCTTTTTCTACTTAAAATTATTTAAGAAAGATTCTTTGAGGTAGATTAACTTAATCTAAGAGCAGGCATTTTTAAGGTTCTTGATAAATACTGCCAGGCTGACCCTGAGGTTTTGCCAATTTACCTTTCCATTGAAAGGTGTCAGTTTCACTCCATTTTAAAAGAAGTGATTTTTCTGGACTTCCCTGGCAGTCCAGTGGTTAAGAATTTGCCTTCCAGTGCAGGGGGTGTGGGTTTGATCCCTGGTGTGAGAGCTAAGATCCCACATGCCTTGCGGCCAAAAACCCACAACATAAAACAAAAGGAATATTGTAACAAATTCAATAAAGACTTTAAAAATGGTCCACATCAAAAAAATCTTTAAAAAAAATAAAAGCAGTGATTTCTCTTTTTTCAGACATTGTCGGTTTAAGGTGACAGTTTAGGGTAGGAAATATCTAACTTGTGTTGAGAAAACATTTTTTTTATCAGTCATTGGTTTTTCTTAAAAGTAGTCTCTGTTAATGTCTTTGCGTATTTGTGTACTGGAGACTTTCATTTTGTTTATTTATTTATTTATTTATTTATTTTTATTTTTTTTTTGTGGTACGCGGGCCTCTCACTGTTGTGGCTCTCCCGCTGCGGAGTACAGGCTCCGGACACACAGGCTCAGTGGCCATGGCTGATGGGTCCAGCCGCGGACTGGGGCACAAACCCGTGTCCCCTGCATCGGCAGGCGGATTCTCAACCACTGCGCCACCAGGGAAGCCCCTGTTTTTTTATTTTTAAAATAAAAATTGTACATAAGGTGTACAGCATGATAATTTGCTATATATATACATGATGAAGTTATTACTACAGTCAAGTGAACTAATTAGCATTTCCATTTCTTCAGATAGTTACCATTTTTATTTGTGGTGAGAGCCCCTGAAATCTACTCCCTTAGCTATCAGTTTACGATACTGTCATTTTTTTTTTTTTTTTTTTTTTTTTTTTTTTTTTTTTTTTTTTTTTTGCGGTACGCGGGCCTCTCACTGTTGTAGCCTCTCCCGTTGCGGAGCACAGGCTCCGGACGTGCAGGCTCAGCGGCCATGGCTCATGGGCCCAGCCGCTCTGCAGCATGTGGGATCCTCCCGGACCTGGGCACGAATCCGTGTCCCCTGCGTCGGCAGGTGGACTCTCAACCACTGTGCCACCAGGGAAGCCCACGATACTGTCATTAACTGCAGTCATGCTACATAACTGCAGCTTTGTACCCTTTGACCAACATCTCCCTATTTCCTCTACCTTCTCACCCCTGGTAACCATTCTGCTCTTTGCTTCTACGTATTCTACTCTTTTCAGATTCCACATATAAGTGAGATTATGCAGTATTTCTCTTTGATGTCTGTTTTATTTCACTTAGTTTGACATCCTCCAGGGTCATCTATGTTGTTGCAAATGGCAGATGAGACTGTTTGTTAGTGATTTTAGTATATCAGCTCCTTACATATTGAGAATTTCAATCCTTTATATGTCAAATTTATTGCACATTATCTTCTAGCTTTTTGTTTGCCTTTAAGTTTGTTTTAATGTTGTCTGATGCACAGAATATTTTAATGTTTATGTAGTGAAGTCTATGACTCTTTTCCTTTTTTTTTTTTTTTGCTGTTGTTTTTAGTAAAAAGTTCTTCAGAGAGAAATATTTGCCTATATTTTTCCTTCACAGTATTTTAAAGTTTGGGTTTTGGTTTTTTGGGTTTTTTTTGTATTTAACTCTGATTTACCTGGAATTTGTTTTGGTGAATGGCATAAGCTGTGTCTAGATAAGTAATTATGAATTTGAAATAGCTCTTCAAAGGGTAAACTAGATGATCCAAAATATTGGAGATTCCTTTTTGTTTCGGGAGGAATGGAGAATGTGCATTGGAGATGTTCCACATCTTATAAATCTTGACCTATGTTGTTTGCTCAAAATACTAAAGGCAGCGACTATCTATGTTGATTCTTTAAGTTATTGAAAGCATGCTGTTTTCTGTTTTTTTTTATAGGGTTGACATGAAGAACAATCGTTTTCGGAAAGATATGATGAAAAATACCAGTGAAAATAAACTTTCAAAAGGTGAACTTCAAAAGAGACTTAAGGAGGAGTAAGTGTTCTTTTTCATAGTTTTGCCAAGATGTATTTATAACAAGTATTTTATTTTGATTTGCTCAGTCTTTGGCTTCTTGGGTAGTCAGATTTCCATTTTGAATTGGAAGAGCATTGTTCTTGGAAGACATGATTAAGCTTTAGTATGGGGGCCTGAGAAGGAATACAAGTACAAAAAACTTTGGAAAAAACTTGTAATCCCGCCATTTAAATATAATCAATGATATTGTTTTTTTTTAAGACATCTTTATTCCAGTATAAATGCTTTACAATGATGTGTTAGTTTCTGCTGTATAACAAAGTGAATCAGCTATACGTATACATACATCCCCACATCTCCTCCCTCTTGCATCTCCCTCCCACCCTCCCTATCCCACCCCTCTAGGTGGACACAGAGCACCGAGCTGATCTCCCTGTGCTATATGGCTGCTTCCCACTAGCTATCTGTTTTACACTTGGTAGTGTATGTATGTCCATGCCACTCTTTCACTTCGTCCCAGCTTACGCTTCCCCCTCCCCATCTCCTCAAGTCCATTCTCTATGTCTGTGTCTTCATTCCTGTCTTGGAAAAAAGGTTCTTCAGAACCTTTTTTCTTTTTTTAGATTCCATATATATGTGTTAGCATAGGGTATTTGTTTTTCTCTTTCTCACTTACTTCACTCTGTTTGACAGTCTCTGGGTCCATCCACATCTCTGCAAATGGCACAGTTTTGTTCCTTTTTATGTGTATTAGCTATTTTAAAGTCCTTGTGTGCTAATTCTGTCAGGTCTGTCATTTCTGTTTCTGTTGACTGCTTTTTCTTCTGGTTATGGTTCATGTTTTTCTGCTTCTCTGTATATCTAGTAATTTTGGTTGGATTCTGGGTAGTGTGAATGTTGTTCAGTGTCTGGATTTTGTTTTTTGCTTTTAATTGTGTTGAACTTTGTCTTGGCAGGTAATTAATTGACTTGGAAATCACTTTGATCCTTTCAGGATTTGTTTTTAGCTTTCTTTTATAGTAGCATTTATTCTAGGCTGGTTTAGCCCCATTATTAAGGTATGACCATCCTGGAATCTCTCCTGACTGCCCTGAATGTTCAGTAAGGACCCTTCCTCACTGGTTGAACTCAAATGTCTGAGTTTTGGTTCTGTGCAACTTACAGCCCCCTAGTAGTTCTTTGCTTGACCTCATGGAGTTTCTTCCTATGAGTGTGCAGTTTAATATTCAGAAGAAGTGTCTGTGGACCCCTGTGCAGATTTCTGGAGCTCTTTCTCTTCCTCTTCTACAGTTGACTGCCCCTCAAATTCCTGTTGTTTCATCCTCTTTCAAGTCTGATCTTTTTCTCCTTGTCTCTGTGTCAGGGTCCTATAAAAATGCCTTGAGGGGAAAATCCCAGTAATGGCATTGCTCACCTTGTTACTTTTCTTCTCTTAGAGATCATAGTCCTATGTTGCCTGTTGTCCAATTTCTGAAAATGGTTTCACATATTTTGTCCAGTTTTCTAGTTACTTATGGCTAGTGGGCTTAGTTTGGTGGACTTGTCTATGATTCTGCATTAAACAGAAAGATTCTTTTCAGGCTTCCAAATACAAGCCCTTCAGAATATAACTGTCAGGCTTCTCCTGAAGCTTACTTTTTCCAGGATGAAATGCTCCCATTTTATTCAAAGGATATATGGTGGAGTTTTGTTTATCGTACCAATCTGGTCGTTTTCTTTCAGACATGTTCTAGTATTCTTTTGTGTACTCTGTGTACTATAGCATTGATTTATAACCACAAAGAGATTTCTATTTCTTTACTTAGTCACCAAATCTGGTGTGTTGATATGTGCAAATAAGACAATTGTGTAACTAGATGTAAATAAGTAACAACGAATATATATCCAGGTGGTTAGAAGTTCATGAAAGTTACCAATTTAGGACTATCCTGTGTGAGTAGCCCTTCTGTTCTGAAAGATGAAAACTTCTTTGGAAGAGATTCTATTCATGCTCTGACCTATATTCTTTAAATGTATTAAGCTCTATATAAATACAGTGGTCACTACAAACTTTTATTTTTACATTTTTGCTTAGATTCCAGCATGCCATGGGGGGAGTACCTGCCTGGGCAGAAACCAATAAGTGGAAAACATCTTCAGATGGTGAGTGTTGACACCTCTGTTTAAGTTGGTAAATAGATTCCTATTCCTGTTCTGTTATTATTTGAGGTTTCTCACGAGGCTCGTTAAAACCTGGTGTTTGAAATATGTCTTTTTTTTTTTTTTTTTAAATGTCTGGTTTTGAAGTCTACCATTTCTCTGAAGGAAGCTCTTTTACAATAGTGTAAGACGTACTTAGTAGCATTTCTTTACTTGTAGAGACAATAATGGATGAATTTTATGATGTTTTCCCTCAACAGAACTATGTTACATTATGGCATAGATTAAGTAAAAAATAAGTAGTAGTGTTATTTCTTGATTCAGAGCCCCTTCCAAAGACATGAGCAGCTGATCTAGCTATCCACTAGGAAATGGAATGTCTTTCTAAGGAGCACATGTCAGGTTAGGCCCAGATGATTATTCACTTTCTAAAAACCTATTTTTCAACTGCAGATTTTAAGTTTGACTTGTACCAAAACTGTTTTCTGCTGTTTAGATCTTTGAGTTTAGATATTATTTATATGGATGGTTTGGCCAAGATCTGATTCGAGTTCTTGGAGTTATAAATTTTAGACTTGGAATTGACTTCTGAAATCCTTGAGGAGCTCTATAGTATATCCTCCCATTGTAATACAGGAGCTCCTTTCTTAGCATCTTTGGTATCTGATGAACCTCTGTTTGATTATCATCATCACCTCTCCCTCCCTTCTCCCCACCCGTGTCAGTCTTCATGGTATTCACATATAGGGAGCCCTTACAAGGAGCCAGTTTTATATAATTCTGTTAGAAAACTTAAACTCTTATTAAGTAGAAACTTACCTTCTCATTTCCAACCAGATACTTTTAGAGGTTGAAGGACTCTTAGTGATGTAGCCCGACTTTATCTGCTGCAAGAGACTTCTCTACAACATCTGTTAGATGATAATTTAGCCTCTGCTTAAATATTTCAAATAATGTTGTGCTCTTTATTAGACTGTTTCTTCCTCTTTTCTTCTTTGCTTTAAGAACTAATTGTAATTTTTTTACTATTGAAATTTAGCCTCCCTACACTCTATAGTCCTACCTTTCGAAGAGATATAATCTTATCTCTCTTTCATATAAAACTCTTCTGTTATTTGAGAAATATCTTTCCAGGTTTTTTTGAAATATGTCAATCATCTTGTCCTGTTTTTGTTTTTGTTTTGTTTTTTATTTTGGCTGCCCCATGCAGCATGTGGGATCCTAGTTCCCAGGCCAGGGATCAAACCCATGCCCACTGCATTGGGAGTGTGGAGTCTTTTTTTTTTTTTTTTTGTGGTATGTGGGCCTCACTGTTGTGGCCTCTCCCGTTGCGGAGCACAGGCTCCGGACGCACAAGCTCAGCGGCCATGGCTCACGGGCCCAGCCGCTGCGCGGCATGTGGAATCCTCCCAGACTGGGGCACGAACCCATGTCCCCTGCATCCGCAGGCGGATTCTCAACCACTGCACCACCAGGGAAGCCCGGGAGTGTGGAGTCTTAACCACTGGACCACCAGGGAAGTCCCATCCTGTCACTTTTTTTTACATGGCATAATTATAAACCTCGGTCATCAGTTTACCTTCCTAGATGAAATATAATTTTATTATCCATTTTAGAATACTGCATTCATAGAACTACAGCAGCTTAGATCCATGTAATTATAGATTAGGTTTATGTTGACATTGAAGCAGAAAATCTCCCACATCCCAGTGGCTTAATCCAGTGGAATTTTTTTTTTTCTCCTATGAGTACAATTGAGGTGGTGAGAAGGTGATGCTCTGCTTAAGGGACCCAAGTTTATAGAGGTTCTGTCATCTTCAGGCTGACTCTTCCAATGTTGCCTAGGATATTGGCCACCAGTTGACTTATAGGAGAAGAGAGAGAAGGCTCACCAAGGGAAGTTTTTATTGGCCTGTCCTGGAAGTGGTACGTGATACTTTCACCTACATTTTATTGGCCAGAACTCAGTCATGAGTCCACACTAACTGCATGCAATACCAGGAAATATAGTTTGTCTTTGTGCCCAGGAGAAAAAGGAAATGAATTAAGTCAACAGTTAGCCAGTCTGTTACTATCTGGGATATACAAGTCTAATACCTTAATTGTACAGATGACGGGAGTAAAGTTCAAAAAGATAGAAGTGACTTGTCCAAGGTATACTTATTGGCAGAGTGGTGACTACAACCCAGCTTCACAGTTATCTCCAACATATTATTTGTTTTTCTCTGTAAATACTAGATTATCTTTTTTTTTTTTTTCCTGAATTACATTTTTTTTTCCCCCCGGCCCACTGGCATGCAGGTTCCTTGACGAGGGATTGAACCTGTGCCCCCCTACAGTGGAAGCACGGAGTCTTAACCACTGGACCACCAGGGAAGTCCCTAGATTGAGTATCTTTAAAAGAGAAGTACTCCCCCCTTTAAACATAGCTATAATGCTATTATCATACACCTTCAGAAATCAGTAGTAATCCCTTAATATTATGGAGTTTTATCAGTTTATTCACCACCACCGCCACCCCCCTGCTGCAGTTATCCAGTTTTTTTAGCTTGCTTTGTATTCTGCTTGGTCTTCGTAGGTGCTGTTGAATCTGGCTATATGTCTTTTCTAAGTTTTGGAAATTCTTGCCTATTATCCCTTCACATATTGGTTTTGTTCCATTCTTTCTTTCTTTCTGGGATACCAATTACATGTATGTTAAAATTTTTTTTTAAAACATTCTGTGTTCTTTTCTGATGAGATTAGGTGCATTCAGGGTGGTATGGCTGTAGACTGTGTTCTTTTCTGTATTTTCTGCCTTTTTGCTTTCTGTACTTTAGCCTGGATATTTTTTTCTGATCCTTTTTCTAGACCACTAATTCTCTCTTCAGGTAATTTTGATATCCTGTTAAAACCATCCACTGGGGTGTTAGTTTTTTTTTTTTTTTTTTTTTTTTTGGTGGTACATAGGCCTCTCACTGCTGTGGCCTCTCCCTTTGCAGAGCACAGGCTCCGGACGCACAGGTCCAGCGGCCACGGCTCACGGGCCCAGCCGCTCTGCGGCATGTGGGATCTTCCTGGATCGGGGCACAAACCCGTGTCCCCTGCATCCGCAGGCGGATTCTCAACCACTGCGCCACCAGGGAAGCCCGGGTGTTAGTTTTAATTACTGTTTTTCAGTTCTAGAATTTCCATTTGGTTCTTTTTTTTTTTTTTTTTTGTGGTACACGGGCCTCTCACTGCTGTGGCCTCTCCCATCGCGGAGCACAGGCTCCGGACGTGCAGGCTCAGCGACCATGGCTCACGGGCCCAGCCGCTCCGCAGCATGTGGGATCTTCCGGGACCAGGGCACGAACCTGCGTCCCCTGCATCGGCAGGCGGACTCCCAACCACTGCGCCACCAGGGAAGCCCTGGTTCTTTTTTTTAATAGTCTAGTTCTCTGGCTTAATTCTGAGTCTTGCCTTTCATTATCTCTAATATGTTAAACATAAATTTTTTATTTTTTTTTAATTATTTTTCCTTCCAGTTTTACTGAGATATAATCGACATACAGCACCATATAAGTTTAAGGTGCACAGTATAATGATTTGACTTACATACATCATGAAATGATTACCTCAATAAGTTCAGTGAACATCCATCATCTCGTAGATAAAAATTAAAGAAATAGAGAAGTATTTTTTCTTGCGGTGAGAAGTCTTAGGGTTTACTGTCAACACCTTTCATACATAACATATAGCAGAGTTATATTTATCACGTTGTACATTATATCCCTAGTACTTATTTATCTTATAACTGGACGTTTGTAACTTTTGACTGTCTTCATCCAATTCCCCTCATGTTACCCTCCATCTCTGGTAACCACAGACCTGATCTCTTTTTCTATGAGTTTTAAATGTAATATTTAAAAATTTTATGTCTGATAACTTCATTATCTAGATCTCCTGTGAGAATTGTTTATTTTTCTTTAGGTTTTCAGTTAAGTTATCTTACCTTGTCATTATTTACCTGGTTATATGTCATTGAGTGGTGGGCATTGTATATGAGAAATAGTATTGATTAACTAGAGGTCTAGGACAATGGTATCTTTTTCCAGAGAATTTGTATATTTGTTTTTGGGTAGGTGGTTGGGCAATGGGCACTAGCAATCCTAGAACATCTTATTCTAGTGAGAGAGTGTGAGGATTCGATGCCGGGTTTCAGTTCCTGGGAGATTTTCTCATAATTCTTTGATTTCACCTTTAATTTTGTGTATAGCCTTTTGTGGCAACAATCCAGAGCCTGGTGGTTTACCAGACTCCTTAGGAACCTTAGAGGGCTTTTGGTGCTAGTTTTTGCTCTCTTAACCCTACAAGTGTTTTAAACACTCTGCTTAGCTTCTCAGCTTTCTTTACTAGAATCGTCAATCATCTCCAGGGGAAAAGCAGCCCTGTTACCTCTCTTGGAAGTTCTGATACACAGTTTGCTGGCATTGTTCTTTCAGTCAGCTAAAGGCTCCAGTTCTTTTTCCTGTGAGTTGTTAAGCTAGATCTGCTGTTCATCCTGTTGCCCATCTTGCCACTATTACGAGTTTCTCTTTTTAAATTAAATGCTGGCTCCGTTTCATCTTTATTTCATTTCATGTTGTTTTAGTCACTGTAGTGAATGTGTGTCTTTTGTTCCAGAGTCAGGCATTGATTTTAACCACATACATTGAGGACTTGTCATCTTTTTCCTCTCCGTCAAATTTATTTTGCTGTTTTACTTTTACCAGTTGCAGCTTAAATAAAACGATTGAGGTTGGGAGACTGGGAGGGGAGTTGAAGTTTGAAATATAGATGTTTGGGATAGGTAATGGCCATCTCATTGATTCTGAAGATCAGCCTATGGGTTTGTTTACTTAGATGAAAGTGAAGAGGATGAAGATGATTTGTTGCAAAGGACTGGGAATTTCATATCCACATCAACCTCTCTTCCTAAAGGAATCTTAAAGGTGAGAATCAGTAAAATTGTGTCAATCCAACTAATTACCTCTGAAATCCAATATACTTCCCAGTTACAAATGTATGGATTCCTGTTATCTGTGGGATTAAATGTGCTTGCTGTCATTTTGCCTTGGTAAATATTTGTGTTAGGTTTTTTACCTTTTGCAAAAAACAAGATTAAATTATGTTCCCAGGAATTTTTTAGGAATGTTATTTGATTCCTCCTTTTGCATTTCTTGTTCCTTCTGTTGGCCCCAGCCTTGTTCATGCTGCTCTCATCTCTCACCCAGTGCATAGCAACAGCTTCGTGGCTAGACTCTCCACTTCCACTTTCCTTCTTCCTGAACCGTTCTTCCTATAGTAGCCTGAGGGATCTTTTAAAAATAAAATCTCATGTCCTGTCACTTTTCATTGCTCTTTGAAAACTTCTGAATTCCTTACCATAGTCTACACTGCCCTTCACAGGATCTGGCCTTGCCTATGTCTTCAACTTCATCTGATGCCTTTTCCTCTTATTCCTTACTCAAGCCACACAGGCCTTCTTCCTGTTTCTTGCACATGCCAAGTTCTTTCTTGCCCCTGAACCTTTGTGCTTGCTCATCCCTCCATGTGTTCTTTAAGCACTGCCAGTGGCCAACTCATTCTACTTTTCTGCTCACATGATGCCCTAGAAATGTCTTTCCTTGCCCTTCTATCTGAAGCGGCTTACTCTAGTTACTGTCTAACTCATCACTGTGTCTCACTTGTTCATTGTGGTAACGAAGTGCCTGCCTAGCACTTGTTTCAGTTAAATATATGTCAAATGAACAGTTCTCTCTTTGACATAATTTTCCCCGTTATAAAATGGTAGCATGTGAATTTAGATGGGGAGAGGGTACCTTATTATGGTAAATTATTAGACAGAGTGATTCTGTCTCTCCCCACCCTGTGCAGATAATTCATTTAGCTCCTCATAGGGTGAATTCACCTCCATTGAAAATGTAGTCACCACAAAAATTTATCTTCAGGGGTTACAGAGAAAACATCATGTGATACTGTGTTTTTTATGTAATTGCATTTTTAATGTAGAGGAAGCCCCTGAAAAATGGATTCTTGTATGGTAAAGCACTATACTAGAATACTAGTTGGTACCAGAGCTGTGGTCTTCTGGTTACTCTTCCAATGCACTTTCTTCTGCATTGTAAACTACTTTATAATGTCTTCATGCTTTAAAGAAAATAATGTTAACCCATTCGAATTGATAAAATTCCAGCTTTATTTTTCTGTAGATGAAGCACTGCCAGCATGCTAATGCTGAACGTCCTACTACTGCTCGGATCTCGTCTGTGCAGTTCCATCCTCGTGCACAGGTTGTGATGGTCGCTGGACTAGATAATGCTGTATCGCTATTTCAGGTATGCATTTTTATTTTTTATTTTTTATTTTTATTTTATTTTTTTTGCGGTACGCGGGCCTCTCACTGTTGTGGCCTCTCCCGTTGCGGAGCACAGGCTCCGGACGCGCAGGCCCAGAGGCCATGGCTCACGGGCCCAGCCGCTCCATGGCATGTGGGATCTTCCCGGACCGGGGCACGAACCCGCGTCCCCTGCATCGGCAGGCGGACCCCCAACCACTGCGCCACCAGGGAAGCCCTCAGGTATGCATTTTTAAATGAAGACTTTTAGGGACTTCCCTGGTGGCACAATGTTTAAGAATCCGCCTGCCAATGCAGGGGACACGGGTTTGATCCCTGGTCCCGGAAGATCCTACATGCCGCGGAGCAACTAAGCCCGTGCTCCACAACTACTGAGCCTGTGCTCTAGAGCCCGTGAGCCACAACTACTGAGCCCACCTGCCACAACTACTGAAACCCCATGTGCCTAGAGCCCGTGCTCCACAAGAGAAGCCACCACAATGAGAAGCCTGTGCACTGCAATGAAGAGGAGCCCCCACTCGCTGCAACTAGAGAAAGCCCGTGCACAGCAATGAAGACCCACCGCAGCCAAAAATAAATAAAATAAATAAATTTTTAAAAGACTTGTAGTGAAAAGTGTTTACAATCAGCATACATGGTCTGTGGAAATAATCAAAAGGAATATTTTGTACTTCCTTATAGGTTGATGGAAAAACAAATCCTAAAATTCAGAGCATCTATTTGGAAAAGTTTCCAGTCTTTAAAGCTTGTTTTAGTGCTAATGGAGAAAAGGTTTTAGCCACGAGTACTCACAGCAAGGTTCTTTATGTCTATGATATGCTGGCTGGAAAGCTAATTCCTGTGCATCAAGTAAGAGGTAAGGTTTCTAATGAACATATAGCTGACACGCACCTCCCTCCTCCCTAGCCCATAGTTGAGTTTGTTTAACAGTATTTACAACCACTTTTTTTCCTCCCCGTAGAATTATTAAAAATAAGGGTTTCTTTGGTTTTAGTATTTGGAAAATGTCGTGTTGTTGAGATAACATGTTTGAATGAAAAAAGTGAACTGACTCTTTACTGAGTACCTATGGGAAGAAAATCATAATTTGCAAATATATATTCCCCTAGACCAGAAAAGTAGTTGCATATACTTGGCTGTAAAGTTAGCAGTTGCTGCAGCAGAAAGAACATGAGCCTGGGAGCTAGAAGACCTGGGTTCTACTTCCTTGGACAAATTATTTCACTTCTCTGATCTGAAATTTGGATGCCCTCCAGTTCTTCCGCTGTTTGTTATAATACAATTTTGGTTTACATTTAAAGGAAATAAAGCACTGCTTTTGGAATTTGTAATGTATTTTGAAGAATGAACTACTTAAAAAATACATCTTTTTTTTATCAGATGAAAATTTATCTTTCCTCTGCCTTATCTCTTCTGCATTCTCCTACTCCCATTACCTCAAAAATATAACACCTTCATGAATCCTTTGGGAACTAAAGTCTTTGTAATGAAGTTGGTTGGGTTAACATTATAAATCTTGGGAGGTGGTGTTGTCATATGCTACAGCTTGCTGGCAGTCTCCCTGTTAATTGCACATATGTGGGGCTATAAAGGTTACAGGTTGCTCTGTACAGCCTTTTTTCTGCTAGTGGTTAAAAGTGAGTAAGGCCAACTTTAGAAACATTTATGAAGTTTATTTTCAGTGTTTCCGGTCTTGTCTTTCCTGTGTTCCTGACATTTTCAGTGATCCTTTCCAAGGGGGTTTTTAATTTATCTATTTATGCTTTAAATCAGTGCTTCTCAAACATTAATGTGCATATGAATCACCTGGGGATCTTGTTAAAATGCAGACTGATTCTGTTCTGAGGCGGGCCTGATTCTGCATTTCTAACAAGTTCTCAGATGCTGCTGATGCCACTGGTCCATGGACTTCCCTTTGAGTTGGAAAACCTTAAACTGTCTCCCCATATTGAAATAGAAAACAACATGTAGTAGTTATTATTCTTAAATGTCATTCCACTAATCAAAAGGAATGTGCTCTGGTCCTTCCTTGCCTTGCATCCTCTTGGGAAAAGGAAACCAGGTGTGGCTGAGATCCACTAGTTAGTGATGTGTACTGTGGATCTGCTGGTGTGCCAGGGTGTGTATCTGATCACCGGATTCTTCTAAGACATGGCATTTATCTTTGCCTTTTAATATTTTTCCTTCTTTTTTCTCAATAAGCATAACTTGGTAATAATGATAATTATAATAGTAATGGTAAATCAAATATATTTTTTCTTCTGGTATGTTATTGAATATAATTCTCAGTCTCGTGATTATAAAACAGTATTAATAACTCGAAATTAATTAAGGACAGTAGAACAAGGGGGAAAATTGCTGACAAGTTAGGATGTGCAAGCCTTACGTGTATGTGAGCTCTTGGTTCTTGCAAATGCAAGTCTGAAAAATGAAGAATTCAGAATTGATGCATTCTGAAGAATTCCACTTTGATGGTTCCTTCCACTAACCTGTCAGGGCTTGTAAAGTGGGGTCCATGGACTCTCAAAATTCAGGGGTCTGTGAAGCTGGATAGGAAAACATTCCATCTTTATTTTCACTAATCTCTAACTGAAATTTAGCATTTCCTTCGGTTACGAAAGTTTTATACAACCATTATTTTGAGAAGGGTTTCATACACTTCACCAGACAGGCACACAGAAAGGTTAAGAACCACAAATTACTATTTCAAAGTCCAGAAGCAGTTTCTGTTGCATCATTTAGAAGGACAGTTCTTTTATCTGTATCTGTCCATCTGTGCCGGGTCTTAGTTGTGGCATGTGGGATCTTTGTTGCCACATGCAAGATCTTCATTGCGGCATGCGGGAATCTTTTAGTCGTGGCATGCAGACTCTTATTTGTGGCATGCGGAATCTAGTTCCCTGACAAGGGATCGAACCCGGGCTGCCTGCATTGGGAGCACCGAGTCTTAACCACCGGACCACCAGGGAAGTCCCTAGAAGGACAGTTTTTTTTTGTTTTTTAAAGATTTATTTATTTATTTATTTAATTTTATTTTTGGCTGCATCGGGTCTTAGCTGCGGCACACGGTATCTTTGTTGAGGCATGTGGGATCTTCTCTTGCGGTGTGCAGGCCTCTCTCTAGTCATGGCATGCGGGGTTTCTCTCTCTAGTTGTGGTGCGTGGTGCACAGGCTCCAGAGCACCTGGGCTCTGTAGTTTGCAGCTTGCAGGCTCTCTAGTTGAGGCGCGCGAGCTCAGTAGTTGTGGTACGTGGGCTTAGTTGCCCCGAGGCGTGTGGGATCTTAGTTCCCTGACCAGGGATCTAACCCCTGTCCCCTGCATTGAAAGGTGGATTCTTTACCTCTGGACCACCAGGCAAGTCCCAGAAGGGCAGATCTTAAGAGAGCTGTCTTGTTGTAGGAAAACACAAAGAATTTGACCATTTGGGAATCAAATTAGTTTGTCAGGCAGCCATTTTGACTTATAGGCTTATGGTCATTGCTGAGCCTTAGTTTTTCTGTAAACTCAAGGGTTCTAAAATATTAAAAGAAATTTTTAGAAGATTGTACCTAAGCACCACCTGCCACTTGGTAAATGCTCAGTCATTGTTACCTGCTGTCATTGTTAAGAACAGCATATAGGGCTTCCCTGGTGGCGCAGTGGTTGGGAGTCCGCCTGCCGATGCAGGGGACACGGGTTCGTGCCCCGGTCCAGGAGGATCCCACATGCCGCGGAGAGGCTAGGCCCGTGCGCCATGGCCGCTGAGCCTGTGCGTTTGGAGCCTGTGCTCCGCAACGGGAGAGGCCACAAAGATGAGAGGCCCGTGTACCACACACACACAAAAAAGAACAGCATACAATCTATCTGATCACAATCAGTTCACTTCCCATCCTATGGAATTTGGCTCTATTCTAATTAAATTGGCCATTCTTTTTCTTATCTATCAGTTACTCAGCAGTTGTCCTAAAAATCTCATTCCAGGGACTTCCTGGTGGTCCAGTGGTTAAGACTCCGGGCTTCCAATGCAGGGGCCATGGGTTCGATCCCTGGTCTGGGAACTAAGATCCCACATGTTGTGTGGGGTGGCCCAAAAAAAAAAATCTCATTCCCTAATCCATAGAAACATTTATACCTGATATCTTTTTTTTTTTTTTTGTGGTACGCGGGCCTCTCACTGTTGTGGCCTCTCCCATTGCGGGGCACAGGCTCCGGACGCGCAGGCGCAGTGGCCACGGCTCACGGGCTTAGTTGCTCCGCGGCATGTGGGATCTTCCCGGACCGGGGCACGAACCCGTATCCCCTGCATCGGCAGGCGGATTCTCAACCACTGCGCCACCAGGGAAGCCCCTATACCTGATATCTTTAAAGCTCTATATCTTAAGACCATGTTATAAATTTTGTCTGGCTTCTATTTTGAAAGGTCTACCTTTTATAATATTGATATTAGCATTTATTATCACTATTCTTTTGTGAAGTCAAAAGTATAATGCTATGTACATATAACTGGTGTACAGTACACTGTAAGCTTTGGATAAAAATATGGTTATCTTGGGCTTCCCTGGTGGCGCAGTGGTTGAGAGTCCACCTGTCGATGCAGGGGACGCGGGTTCGTGCCCCGGTCCAGGAAGATCCCACATGCCGTGGAGCGGCTGGGCCCATGAGCCGTGGCCGCTGAGCCTGCGCATCCAGAGCCTGTGCTCCGCAACGGGAGAGGCCACACCAGTGAGAGGCCCGTGTACCTCAAAAAAAAAAAAAAAAAAGGTTATCTTTCTTATTTTTCCAATTAATTGATAAAGTAACTGTTTGTCCTTATTTGTTGGAAGTCTAGTATTTCCTTCCTGAAGACAACCCCCTTTCCTGAATTACCCCCAAACAACAGGCTTACTCAGGCCAAAAACATAAGGTCTTTCACCGCAGGCAGAGAGCAGTGACTGTGTAAAGAGTCCTCTGGCATTTTGCCTCTGTTGCTGCCATCCTGGGTCTTTGTTCACACTGGTCCCACACAGTATGAGGGAGGTTTGTTTACTGTTGCTCTTGTGACACCTATGCAGTCTGCAGTCCTCCAGGACTGTGGTGGTGCCCAGCTGTAGGCTCCAAAGTGAACACTTTTGAGTTCTGTCTTGCATTCCCACTGTGCTCTTACGATTGGGTCTGGAGGGGTTTCCAGAACTAACCTTCCTTCTCTGCTTCATCATGTAATGATATTTTCCCTATGTTTGGAGCTGTTTCTTTCTGTATGCTGTAGTCAGTATGTAACGTTTGCCCCCAATTTGGGATGAATATTACCCTTAGTAGGACTAGAGTCATTGGGAAGAAGATGGTCATCCCTAGCAGAAGTAACCCTAGTGATTGGAAATATGTGTCTGGATTGATTCCAGTAAAGGAAGCTAGGATGTAGTCTCTTGGTGGGTGGGTCTAGAGTGGGAGGCCCAGTTTTGTAGTATTGTGAACCATCTAGACAAAGACTGTTACTAGCACAGAGATGGTCTGTGGGACCTTTAACTGTCATTTTCCTGTGGGGGAACAGGAACTCTTCACTGGATTTTTCTAAATTCTTTTTTCTGATTAATATTCTAACTTAGCGATATGTTCACATGGTGCAGAAGTCCAATACATACCAATGAGTGGATAGTGAAAATTCTCTTCTGCTCTGTCACCCTGGAAGCGTAGCTAGTTATTCTTATGTATCCTTTCTATTAGGCAACTTGTTAATAGGTAAGTTGGCTCTATAAGCAATTTAATATCAGAAGGGTCTCCATAGTCAGTATGAGCCTTTTAGGTATGGGAAAGGAACATGTCCCATTATAAATAAGTAAATTGACATCTGGTCTATATACTTAGCTCATGTGATTTGGTTACATGAGTCTTGAGAAGCTAATCAACTTTTTTTTTAACATCCTTATTGGAGTATAATTGCTTTACAATCGTGTGTTAGTTTCTGCTTTATAACAAAGTGAATCAGTTATACGTATACATATGTTCCCATATCTCTTCCCTCTTGCGTCTCCCTCCCTCCCACCTCCCTATCCCACCCCTCTAGGTGGTCACAAAGCACTGAGCTGATCTCCCTGTGCTATGCGGCTGCTTCCCACTAGCTATCTGTTTTACATTTGGTAGTGTATATATGTCCATGCCACTCTCTCACTTTGTCACAGCTTACCCTTCCCCCTCCCCATATCTTCAAGTCCGTTCTCTAGTAGGTCTGTGTCTTTATTCCCATCTTACCCCTAGGTTCTTCATGACCTTTTTTTTTTTTTCTTAGATTCCATATATATGTGTTACCATATGGTATTTCTTCTTCTCTTTCTGACTTACTTCACTCTATGACAGACTCTGGGTCCATCCACCTCACTACAAATAACTCAATTTCGTTTCGTTTTATGGCTGAGTAATATTCCATTGTATATATGTGCCACATCTTCTTTATCCATTCATCTGTTGATGGACACTTAGGTTGCTTCTATGTCCTGGCTATTGTAAATAGAGCTGCAGTGAACATTTTGGTACATGACTCTATTTGAATTCTGGTTTGCTCAGGGTGTATGCCCAGTAGTGGGATTGCGGGGTCATATGGTAGTTCTATTTGTAGTTTTTAAAGGAACCTCCGTACTGTTCTCCATAGTGGCTGTATCAATTTGCATTCCCACCGACAGTGCAAGAGTGTTCCCTTTTCTCCACACCCTCTCCAGCATTTATTGTTTCTAGATTTTTTTTTTTTTTATGTGGTACGCAGGCCTCTCACTATTGTGGCCTCTCCTGTTGCAGAGCAGCACAGGCTCCGGACGCACAGGCTCAGTGGCCATGGCTCACAGGCCCAGCCGCTCCACGGCATGTGGGATCTTCCTGGACCGGGGCACGAACCCGTGTCCCCTGCATCGGCAGGTGGATTCTCAACCACTGCGCCACCAGTGAAGCTCTCTAGATTTTTTGATGATGGCCATTCTGACCGGTGTGAGATAATATCTCATTGTTGTTTTGATTTGCATTTCTCTAATGATTAATGATGTTGAGCATTTTTTCATGTGTTTGTTGGCAATCTGTATATCTTCTTTGGAGAAATGTCTATTTAGGTCTTCTGCCCATTTTTGGATTGGGTTGTTTGTTTTTTTGATATTGAGCTGCACGAGCTGCTTGTAAATTTTGGAGATTAATCCTTTGTCAGTTGCTTTATTTGCAAATATTTTCTCCCATTCTGAGGGTTATCTTTTGGTCTTGATTATGGTTTCCTTTGCTGTGCAAAACTTTTAAGTTTCATTAGGTCCCATTTGTTTAGTTTTGTTTTTATTTCCATTTCTCTAGGAGGTGGGTCAAAAAGGATCTTGCTGTGATTTATGTCAGAGAGTGTTCTGCCTATGTTTTCCTCTAAGAGTTTGATAGTGTCCGGCCTTACATGTAGGTCTTTAACCCATTTTGAGTTTATTTTTGTGTATGGTGTTAGGGGGTGTTCTAATTTCATACTTTTACATGTAGCTGTCCAGTTTTCCCAGCATCACTTATTGAAGAGGCTCTCTTTTCTCCACTGTATATTTTTGCCTCCTTTATCAAAGATAAGGTGACCATATGTGCGTGGGTTTATCTCTGGGCTTTCTATCCTGTTCCATTGATCTATATTTCTGTTTTTGTGCCAGTACCATACTGTCTTGATTACTGTAGCTTTGTAGTATAGTCTGAAGTCAGGGAGCCTGATTCCTCCAGCTCCATTTTTCGTTCTCAAGATTGCTTTGGCTATTCGGGGTCTTTTGTGTTTCCATACAAATTGTGAAATTTTTTGTTCTAGTTCTTTCAAAAATGCCAGTGGTAGTTTGATAGGGATTGCATTGAATCTGTAGATTGCTTTGAGCAGTAGAGTCATTTTCACAATGTTGATTCCTCCAATCCAAGAACATGGTATATCTTTCCATCTATTTGTATCATCTTTAATTTCTTTCATCAGTGTCTTATAATTTTCTGCCTACAGGTCTTTTGTCTCCTTAGGTAGGTTTATTCCTAGATATTTTATTATTTTTGTAGCAGTGGTAAATGGGAGGCTTTTCTTAATTTCGCTTTCAGATTTTTCATCATTAGTGTATAGGAATGCCAGAGATTTCTGTGCATTAATTTTGTATCCTGCTACTTTACCAAATTCATTGATTAGCTCTAGTAGTTTCTGGTAGCATCTTTAGGATTCTCTATGTATAGTATCATGTCATCTGCAAACAGTGACAGCTTTACTTCTTCTTTATCAACTCTTGAATACACTACTGACACATGGTTTTGGTTTGTTTTTTCTTTTTGATCCACAAAGTTAAGAATTAGACTCCCATTCATCATGGGATACTTAGTAGGTGGCTAACAACTAGTTTCTGCATGTTACTGTGTTTTAGCTGTCTCTGTGGCAGTATATTTTCCTTCTGGTGATGAACGTTTTTTTTTTTTTTTTTTTTTTTTTTTTGTGGTATGCGGGCCTCACTGTTGTGGCCTCTCCCGTTGTGGAGCACAGGCTCCGGACGCTCAGGCTCAGCGGCCATGGCTCACGGGCCCAGCGGCTCCGCGGCATGTGGGATCTTCCCAGACCAGGGCACGAACCCGTGTCCCCTGCATCAGCAGGCGGATTCTCAACCACTGCGCCACCAGGGAAGCCCGGTGATGAACGTTTTGACAAAGAAGTATAATTTGTCCTTTTAGTTACTTACAGGTATTGCTGTTTACATTTGGAAAATTAGTCGGTAAGTTTACTGGTTGGAGAGCTGGCTCTCAGGCCTGTAATTAGAATAGTGAATGTTAACCAAGACAAAGAACATAAGTTTGCTAAACATTTGTAATGACCTTGTATTTCGGTCATACTCAATGATGCATGGGGTCAGACTTATTCAGAGTCTGAGCTCATGTTTTATTTAAGGCACTTCCAAAGTAAGAAACTCTCAATTGTCAGTGAAAGCTTTACTGCAAACCATTAATCCTTATTGATTCATCTCCTTTCTTAGGTTTGAAGGAGAAGATAGTGAGGAGCTTCGAAATCTCCCCAGATGGGTCCTTTTTGCTTATAAATGGTGTTGCTGGATATTTGCACTTGCTGTCAATGAAGGTGAACCATTATTAGCTGTTGCTTGTTCTTCTAGGATAAGACATTAGTGTAGGGATGGTCTTGAACCATAACTCATGGTGTCCTAAATCTGCATCTCAAGTAGAGGAACATATTGAGACTTGGGGAGAAGTTGTGGGCAGTTTGGGAAGAATTTTTTTTTTTGAGGGTAGGGAAAAATAAAGTTGAGTAGGTGCTACAAAATAGAGAACTAGATTGGTTTTATTTTGCACAGTGTGATTCTTCTTTGCAGCGCCTAACAATTTGATAAATAATATTTATTGTTCTTCCAGACTAAAGAGCTAATTGGTAGTATGAAAATTAATGGAAGGATTGCAGCATCCACATTCTCTTCAGATAGTAAGAAAGTATATGCATCTTCAGGTAAGTTGAGTTAATGACAAGATGATCTGAAGCTTCTTTGAAGCTTTGGGTGTGTTTAAATATCAACTTTAACCAAAACTGGGTTTGATTTTAGACTTTTTTGTGTTAGTAAGAAAATCATTTTTATTTTTACAATTCATTTTTCATTGCTGTTTGCCTTCTCATTTACTAACTAGTAATGGTGAAGGGTTAACCACTTAACATGCACTGTTTGGGGAAAAGATGGGAAGAAAATGCATTTTAATTAATTAATTAATTAATTAATTTTTGACTATGTTGGATCTTTGTTGCCACGCAGGCTTTCTCTAGTTGGGGTGAGACAGGGCTGCTCTTCGTTGCAGTGCGTGGGCTTCTCACTGCAGTGGCTTCTCGTTGCAGAGCACGGGCTCTAGGTGTGTGGGCTTCAGTAGTTGTGGCATGCGAGCTCAGTAGTAGTGGCTCGTGGTCTCTAGAGCACAGGCTCAGTAGTTTTTGGTGCATGGGCTTAGTTGCTCTGCCACATGTGAGATCCTCCCGGACCAGGGATCAAACCTGTGTCTCCTGTGTTGGCAGGCGGATTCTTAACCACTGCGCCACCAGGGAAGTCCCCAGAAAATGATTTTTTTTTTTTTTTTTTGTGGTACGCAGGCCTCTCACTGTTGTGGCCTCTCCCGTTGCGGAGCACAGGCTCCAGACGCGTAGGCTCAGTGGCCATGGCTCACAGGCCCAGCCGCTCCGCGGCATGTGGGATCTTCCCGGACCTGGGCATGAACCCATGTCCCCTGCATCGGCAGGTGGATTCTCAACCACTGCGCCACCAGGGAAGCCCGAAAATGCATTTTAAAAGATGATTTATTCTGAGACTTTATTACTTTCTTCTTGAAAGTTACTTAGAATCATCGCTTCTTTTCTTTTCGCCTCTTTTGACTTGGATAATGTTTGGAATTTTATTCATTATTGACTGAAAACAATTCTGATCTCATACTGATATTTCTGTAGTACTACCAACCAACGCTTTATCATTCCTGACAGTCTCTAATCTTGTGCTTTTCTGCTGACCTTTCTGACTGTCCTGTGACTCTTACGCCTTTTCCTAAAGGATCTTGGGGACCATCACAAGCTCAGCTTAGCTCATGCTGTTTGGTAGTGGGAGGCATTAGAGTGGTTCTGACAGTGAGTAGTATTCTTCAATCTATTCAAAAACTTTTTTTTTAAAAAGGATTAAGTTTAGCATTAACTTTAATTTTTGTTTTTGTTTTGGTCCAGAATCAAACTTTCATGAGGTTGAGTTACTTATATTTGTATATTTTTAATCCAATAATATGAGAATGTCAGCAGCATATATAGTCCCTATTAATTAATATGCTAGGTTTTATGAGGGGTAAGGAATAAATATTGGTTCAGAGAAATAATGTTCCTAATGAAATGGCCCTTGGATCCTGGGAGAGTCAGAGTTGGGGAGAAGAGTTGAAGGGTCAGCACAGGTACTGAGATTTGGTTATATGAATTGGATATAGATGTTAAATATTTACAAATTAGGTTAGTACCATGGAGGTCTAATTTACCATAAGAAGAAAGGTCCTAAAATCAGAGAAGGAGTAATCAAAAGTTGAGCCTTGGTAAGTTAGGGGTTACCTATATTTTGATTGGTGTTCTCCCCCCTCCCCTTCCTCCTTTCCTTCTTCTATAAGGAGTGATTTATGTGATTGGCATCATATTGTTCATATTTATTGTTTTATATATATAAAGAATATTTTGATAGGAGTGTTGAAGAAAGAATTTACCTTTTATTTTAAAATTTTTTTTTGGCGGTACGCGGGACTCTCACTGTTGTGGCCTCTCCCGTTGCAGAGCACAGGCTCCGGACGTGCAGGCCCAGTGGCCACGGCTCACGGGCCTAGCTGCTCTGTGGCACGTGGGATCTTCCTGGACTGGGGCACGAACCCGTGTCCCCTGCATTGGCAGACCAACTCTCAACCACTGCGCCACCAGGGAAGCCCCTACCTTTTATCTTTTCAGCTGAACCATTTTTTTCTTTTTGTTTTCTCTTGGATTAATTATTGCTTCTTAAGTCAACATCAGCTTATGACCATCTAATACACTTGTTTTTTAGATGGTCTTCCTGCCCTTAATCCCTTCCGTTCCCATTTTAGTCTGTTGCTAGCTAGGCTGATCTTTAAACCCCTTCCTTTATTGTACCATTACCCTACAGACAGACATAAAGTTTTTAAAATTTGAGCCTATTAAATTTTTTCTAAATACCTATTTTACTTCTACCTAACCTAAACTCTTATGCCAGCCTGGGAAATTTTGTTTCTTAATGAAATAGTTGAAACAGTGAGATTCATTGAATTCTCATTGGAAGGATAATAGTATAGAAGGGTGGACATTAGAGCAATATCCACAGAAAAGAAAGAGATGAAATACATGAGTGAGGAGCCACCTTTGAGATGGGTATAGGGTCGTTATACACATCTATAATGGGTGTGAGGAAAGGGGTGATCATCAATATTGAGTGTATAGGAGAGAGAGAAAAGGACTGATTTTGGCAATTAGATGGCCATTTCTATTATGAAAATATTTGTGTTCTCATCAGATTTAATATCCTTTATCTTTCACACATTCTACCTTCTCTAATATATTTGTGCTTATTAAAATAAATTATCCATAGCTCCTTAATTAAATTATAAATTCATTTTGGTCTGGATCAGTTAATTCTTCATTTCCTCCTCTGTTGTCAACTTCATCATCAGTTTGGTGTCTAAATCACCTATCCTTACATGTTAGGTACTCTGATACCTCTTGATAGATGTTGGAAAACCTTTGCTGGTGGGTTTTTTGTTTTTTCAAATTTTGTGCCAATAATTTATCTGAGTGAAATGTAGAAACTTTTTCTGAAAGTTCAACTCAAGCCAAGAGTTTGTGATTTTCACTCTAAATCTAAAGATATTGTTTATTAATGACTAATGAGGATGTAGTTTTCTATATATGGAAATGTATACAAGAAACATCTTTAGGCCAGTTTTCTAGACCAAGGAGAATTACAGTATATAGTAGGTCTTTATTTGTAGTATCTTGTACTATTAAAGAGGGACTAAGAATGGTCAGTTCACTTGCCTTTCAAGTTTAAAACAAAATTAACCAAACCCATTTTTTGGCTGTTTCATTCAGGGGATGGTGACGTTTATGTTTGGGATGTGAACTCTAGGAAGTGCCTTAACAGATTTGTTGATGAAGGCAGTTTATATGGATTAAGCATTGCCACATCTAGGAATGGACAGTATGTGGCTTGTGGGTAAGTAAACTGAGGTTCTGGTAACCTTTAATCACCTTTTGCTAATGAGAAAATATTGAAGAATTGAGGGGCTTCCCTGGTGGCACAGTGGTTAAGAATCCACCTGCCAGTGCAGGAGACATAGGTTCAAGCCCTGGTCCGGGAAGATCCACATGCCGTGGAGCAACTAAGCCCGTGGGCCACAACTACTGACCCTGTGCTCTAGAGCCCACGAGCCACAACTACTGAAGCATGTGCGCCTAGAGCCCCTGCTCCTCAACAAGAGAAGCCACCACAAGGAGAAGCCCGTGCACCGCAACAAAGAGTAGCCCCCGCTTGCCGCAACCAGAGAAAGCCCGTGCACAGCAATGAAGACCCAATGTAGCCAAAAATAAAATAAATAAATTTATAAAAAGGAAGGGGAAAAAAAAGGAATTAAATATACTAAATGGTGCCTAGTAGTTCTGTTTATAAACTAGTAATATGAAATTAATAAACCCAGGTCTTATATTTTATTGTCATGTTAATATTTGTGTTTAATAATATTAACGGCAGTTTTTCAGCTTTTTAGCAAAGAAAATACTGGACTACCTTATTATGTTATGGTAATGTTTTCTTATGTTTGAAATATTTGTTTGATTTAAGTCTTAAAGATACTTAAAGCATTTTTGCCTTTAGCTAGCTAAGTGGTGTAAACCAGAAACATGTTTTTTGACAACACTGTTGTTAGTATTATAGAGACTTTGAAAATATTATCTAGAACATGTTACTGTGTCATTGCTGAAAAAAATGGTTATTACACTGGGGAAAAGATGGCTTTATTGTCCTACTTGATTTTAAAGATGCAGGGTGGGAGGAGGGGGTATTGGATACTTACCTGTAATTCTAAACGATTTTACCTACCGAATCACTAATCAGCACCTGTAATTGTAGAACTTCCAGAAGTCAATCTTTATGACTTTCTTAGACTAAACACAATTGATCCATAAAGAGATTTCAAATTCTCCCTTGGTGGGAGGTCCAGTGGGTTTTGCTGTCATAGCATACTCACCACTTTTTCTTCACTTCACTACCTCCTTCAACGGTTAAAATTGGGGAAACTGCTTATAAATATCCCTACCACCATTTGGAAATTGATCAGCAGCTAGCTACCTTGGGGCCTGGGAAGAAAGGAAAGTGGAACCAGGCTGTGGAGCTTGGAGGCCAGGCTAACATCACATGGGTCTGCCATAGGCAGTAGGGCAGCCTGAGCCCAGCGTTGCTAGAGCACCGTGCACTATGGCAGCAGTTCATGATTAGCAGGTCTTCTGAGACTAAATCTCCTTTAGAATGAAGACTGATATTTAAATAAATGATAATTTTAAGCTGACCTGCTTTTGCCTTTATGTGGGAAGGAATAACTGCACAAACATAACCTTCACTCAAATCTGTGAAGTTAATCCTTTTCTAGTTCTTGCCTCTCTTTTTTGTATCACTTTTTATTAATCCCCTTTGAAGGGCCCAAAGAGGAAAGAATCTAATATTGGTTGTTTAAACTCATTTGATTTTAATTGCCTTTCAGTGTAATTGAATTCTGATGTGCTTGGTCAAAGACCATTATTAGGTTTTCATTGTTAAACCTGGAAAGAAAGCCCTTAACCCTTGTTAGAGGAATTTCCCATGTTATCAGACAGGCAGGGAAGAGTTGGTGGTGGAATCAGGGCAGAGATAGGAGAAACTGAACTCACTTGACTGGTTGGCTGGCTGCTCCTTCCCTTCCTCCCACCTCCCTCTCTTTCCCCTCTCCATGTACTGGTGTGAAATTTCTCTATCCTGGACTTTGCTGCTGGGAATTAACTCCTCCCTTGATCTCAAAATTTGTCTGATAGTGTCTTTTAACTCTTCTCAGTGTCCTGGCATAAAGTGGATGCTTTTGATTTACAGCTTTGCTCTGATAAGGAAATAGGGAAACTAAGAATGTTGTAAATAGAGAGGTCTTTTAGTTTACAGTATCTTTTTTTATGGCTTTGGTTAATATAAGGATTGCTGCATATTTTTAGAAAGTTTTCACATTAATTTGTACATCAGTGTTAGGACATACTTGGGAAATCATTAGGGGCTGACCCTTCCTTATAGGTTGGGGGGGCTGATGCTCTGAAGCGTTCTGTAAGACACAACTGAAATCATTGATAAGGAGGGGTCTTGAAGCCTGCAGTCTTAACTTTTCCAGGTGCAGTGCCCTTCTCGCTCTACTGGGTAGAATCTTAGTTACCTAAGTTGTACCTTTGCTGCATCTTCTATGTATGCAGTAGTGTGTTTTGTGACTTCCTATCTAGTCTAGAAGTCAGTCAGTTTAAAAAAAAAAAAAAAGAAAAAGAAATATTTGAATGCTGGCTATGTATTACAAAGCACTGTATATTGAAGAATGGGAAGTTGAGACATGGCATATTCTCTCCTTTGCATGTGACAGCTCTTTGAATACATAGACTTCAGAAGATAGCTCACTAAATTCAGGTGGCCCCATAAGGTGACTTGGAGAATCCCCTTTATCTTGTTGCTGTTGCTTTATTTTCTCTGTTTTACAGTGAAGAAGTTAGGAGCGTCTTGTGCTGCAGTCATGGAACATCACTGGCTTGGGCTCCTGCCTTGACTGGGGGTGTGCAACCTATAAACCACTTTGGGCTCTTTGTATTTTGAGAACTGTTGGTCAAAGCCATAAAGATACCTGTTTTTATATTTTCTCATCAGTTCTATCAGGTGGTTAGATACTTGTTGACTTTAGTCTTTATTACCTTCTTAAAAATACACAAATTAAGATTTTTTTACTAGTTTCCATCTAAATAGTCTCGAACTGTGCTCTGAATAATAATTACAATAAAAAGATTTATAATATTAATAGCAAATTTTTTCAGCACTTAGTATCTGCCAAGCAGTTTTTTATATATAGCTGTATATGTGTATTGTGTGTGTGTGTATATATATATATATATTTATATATATATATAAGCTATGTATGTATGTGTGTATGTAAATATATATATAGATATTTTTTCATATATAATCTAACTTAATTCTCATTTCCTACTCCATGATATTGGTACTATGATCCCTGCTTTACATGTGGGGAAGCTGAGGCACTGTGAGTCAAGTAACTTGGTTAGAGTCAGACAGTAAGTGGCGGACCCAAGATTACAAATAGTCTGGCTCCAAAGCCTGAGCTTTTAACCTTTAAAAATTCTTTTTGTTTGTTTGGTTTCTTTTAAAAAATTTTATTGAAGTACAGTTGATCTACAATGGTGTGTTAATTTCTGCTGTACAGTAAAGTGACTCAGTTATACATATATATTCTTTTCCATTATGGTTTATCCCAGGATATTGACTATAGCTCCCTTTGCTATGCAGTAGGACCTTGTTTATCCATCCTATATCTAATAGTTTGCCTCTGCTAATCCCACACTCCCACCCCTCCCCACCACCCCCAACCACAGGTCTGTTCTCCATGTCTGTGAGTCTGTTTCTGTTTTGTAGATTTGTTCATTTGTGTCGTATTTTAGATTCCACATATATAAGTGGTATAATATGGTTTTTGTCTTTCTCTTTCTGACTTACTTTACTTAATATGATAATCTCTGGGTCCATCCATGTTGCTCAAATGGCATTATATTATTCTTTTTTATGGCTGAGTAATACTTCATTGAATATAAATATATACCACATCTGTATCCATTCATCTGTCGATGGACATTTAGATTGCTTCTGTGTCTTGGTTATTGTACATAGAGCTGCTCATAGCATAGGGGTGCATGTATCTTTTTGAATTATAGTTTTGTCTCAGTTGTTTTATTTTATTGAAGTATAGTTGATGTGCAATATTATGTAAGTTACAGATGTACAGTATAGTGATTCACAGTTTTAAAGTTTATACTCCATTTATAGTTTTTAGAATATCGGCTATATTTCCTGTGTTGTACAATATATCCTTGTAGCTTATTTTATACATAATAGTTTGTATCTCTTAAACCTCTACCCCTATATTGCCCCTACCCGCTTCCCTCACCCCACTGGTAACCACTAGTTTGTTCTCTATATCTGTGTCTGTTTCTTTTTTGTTACATTTACGAGTTTGTTGTATTTTTTAGATTCCACATATAAGTGTCATACAGTATTTGTCTCTCTCTGACTTATTTCACTTAGCTTAGTGTCCTCCAAGTCCATCCAAGTTGTTGTTGCAAATAGCAACATTTCATTGTTTTTTATCGTTGAGTTCTACTGCCTTTTTAAAAGGTACATCTCTGTGTGTTGATGTGTTTAAATATAAAATGGTACAATCACTAGGAGTTTTGCAAATTATGGAGTCTTACAAGAAATAAAGAACATTTAGTCCAGTTTGTCTTGAGAATGAATCCTTTTGTGCCATGTATATAATCCCTTTGGAAAGTCAGCTTCAAACATTCTGTGCTTCAGCTTTTTATATAGCTTTATCTTTTATCTTTAAAAATGTCTAAATATACCTTGGATTGCCATTTTTCCTACTTAAATCTGGGTTTTAAACCCTTAGCTTAAAACTTTGCTTCAGGATTTTTGTGCTTTCAGTAATCTACCTGGATTGGGAGAATGTGGAAACCAGTCTTCCGTAACTTAAAGCTAACAAAAAGTTTCTCTTTCTAAGATATTTTCAGTATTAGTTTATTCTGATGATGATTGTCCCTTTTCTGTTATCTTTCCATTTGTTTGTATATCTGTTTTTAATTTCTTGCTGGTGTCTTAGTCTAATTCTGCACGTCCATCACAGTAACTTCTAGCCACATGTGCTATTTAATTTTAAATTAATTAAAACAAAAAAATCTAGTTCCTTGATGACACTGGCCACATTTTATGTATTCAGTAGCCACATGTGTCTAGTGGCTATCATATTGAGCAGCACAGCTATAGAGTATTTCCATCATCACAGAAAGGTATGCTGAGCAGTGCCAGTCTAATCCAGTCATTTTATTGCTAAGGAAACTGAGGTCTAAGTTAGGTAATTTAAGTGTTGTTACTCATCAGACTAGTTACTGGCAGAGCTGGATCTGGAACTAATGTTGTCTAGTTTCCAGTTCTGTGTTCTTTCCACACTGCCACCCCCAAGTATTTTTGATTTTATTTTAAAAGAATACTGAATAATTCAGGGCTATAGAAAAGTATGAAATTTGTTATGATTTAGGGCCTGGAATTAATAGTTCTTTAGTTTTAGTGCTCTCATTGAACATACAAAATGGGGTTCATTTTGCTTCATCTAGAGATTTGTTCAGGACATGTATGCTTTATAATGCAAGGAAAACCTGTTTTATTCACTGAAAACATTTATTGAGCATTGAGCTGGGGACTGTGAGATAGAACTGTGCATCATCACCTCATAGTTTATGATCTTACGTGAGGACATGCATACATGTATCTCTGTTTACAAGGCAAGATGTCTTAAGGGCTGCAGTTGAGATACAGTGTTTTAATTTTAAGAATGTTAGGAATGGTGAAGGCTGTTATTGTTGAACGTCTGTCTGGAAAAGGTTTTGGGGGATATTGGCACTTGAGCTGGCCATTTTGAGGACCAGATGGAGTTCAGAGAAAGGCATTGCAGGTAGTGGAAAGGATGAGAAAATTCAGGTTTGTGTTCTGAGAGAAGTCTGGATGGGATGACTCTTAAGGGGGGTTAGGCTACAAAGGTAAGCAGTCAGGGGATAACTTGTAGAAAGGTCTTTTATGCCGTGTTGAAGAACATGGACATTATTTTAAGTGGAAAGAGAAACTGTTAAGGGTTTTTTTTTTTTTTGCGGTACGCAGGCCTCTCACGTTGCAGAGCACAGGCTCCGGACGCCCAGGCTCAGCGGCCATGGCTCATGGGCTCAGCTGCTCCGCGGCATGTGGGATCCTCCCGGACCGGGACACGGGTCCCCTGCATCGGCAGGTGGACTCTCAACCACTGTGCCACCACGGAAGCCCCCGTTAAGGGTTTTTAAGTAGAGGAGACTCATGATGATGTTTGAAGTAGATAATTTGCATGACAGCCTTTTGAAGGGGAATAGAGGTGCAGGTAGATGAGCCTTGAGGTCATTGCAATAATCCAGGCATTAAGTAGTAAGGGTGGGAATGGAAATGGGAGGTAGGTAAACGATGCTTGTTAACATATGTCATAACTGCTTAGAAAATTGGGATGGGAGAGAAGCAGTGACATTATCAGGCTCCAGGCCAAGACAGCCAGAAGAGTGGAGTTGTCCATAGAATGAGGGTGGAGGAGGGAGGCGTGCCAGAGATAGGCATGTCAGGGGGCTGTACCACAAGCAGTTAGAAGTGAGTGAAATTAACGACACTGATGGTCCATGGGGGTAAATGAGGTGAGAGAGACATTAGAGGTAGGTTGATGTGGTTAATTGCCATCATTCCTGTTGGGGGAGATTTTTGTGTACCAGGATACATCATGGTTGCTGATCTGCTAATGGATTGGCTTCTTGATTCAAGAACCTGCTTCTAGTCCAATCAGCTTGTGGTTGAGGGTGGAAAGATAACAGTCATGTCTGTTTCTTTAGTTTGGAGTTCAGGGGTGAGCTCCTTTCTCCCTTTGGTCCTGTTCTTCCACTTATGATACTCGGTTTTAGTTGCTGTTGTTCTTTGTTTGTTTTTTTAACCTAATATCTCCCTTCTCCATCTCACGTCTTACCTACCTCTTCCACAAAGCTTCACTGGAGCAACTTCACCTCATATTGATTTTTCCCTTCTTTGAGGTTCTAGATCACGTAAAGAGCTTAGCTTATGTTCTCCTGTATTTCTGGGTATTTCTTGCAGGTGTATTTTTTCTGGAGTTAAATTCCTTCTGATATTCTGTGTTCCTGTGACAGTTTGCATATTGCTGGTTATATAGGTATCATTCAATAAATAACCACTCTTGGGGCTTCCCTGGTGGCGCAGTGGTTGGGAGTTCGCCTGCCGATGCAGGGGACATGGGTTCGTGCCCCAGTCCGGGAGGATCCCACATGCCGCAGAGAGGCTAGGCCCGTGAGCCATGGCCACTGAGCCTGCGTGTCCAGAGCCTGTGCTCCGCAATGGGAGAGGCCACAACAGTGAGAGGCCCGCGTACCACACACACACACACACACACACACACACACACACACACACACACACAAATAACCACTTTCAGTAGCATATTAGAATCAGTTATCAATATATTTTAGCACAAATACCAGTGCAAGTTTCCATATATCAAAATGATTAACTTGTACCATTTTTGTTCCACACATCTAAGCAACAGAGGCTATATTTAAGGGTACTCTGATGTTCATGAGGATAAGATTTGATCTAAAATTGATATTTAGAAGAGAGTATATGGATTATAACTTTTCATCTTTAATTAAGATGGATTTAGGCATAAATTAGTTTTCAGCAAGAAAAGAGATTTAGTATAAAATAAGTACAGTGAGTCAAAAATATAAATAAGGAAAATATAAATTTTGTCTTAGGTTATTGTAACAAAGTACTTTAGACTGGTGGCTTATAATCAACAGAAACTTACTTCTCATATTTCTGGAGACTGGAAGTCTGAACTCAGGTTGCCAGCATGCTTGGGTCCTTGGTGAGGGCCTTCTTTCCAGGTTGCAATAGGCTGGCTTCTTGCTGTGACCTCACAGGGTAAAAAGAGAGTGAGAGAGCCTCTGGGGTCACTTTTATAAAATCCCTAATCCCATTCATGACCTAATTACCTCCCAAAGGCTCACCTCCTAATACCATTACATTTTGGATTAAGATTTCGACATAAGAATTTTAGTGGGACACAGACGTTCAGTCCATAACAAAATTATATAAACTCAGGATATATATTGTTTCTCCTGAGTGGTTCATGTGGACTATATAGAGTTAGCTGTCCTTAAATTAAGGCATTCTTAATGTATATGAAATATATATCAGAAACTGTATATGTAAGCGGTTTGAAGACTTTAAAGCACTAAATCTAACATACTATTTGTGTGTTGGCTATAATTTCAAGCTATGGAATCTTGTATGTGAACTGAATTTGTCTTGTGTATGCGCTGTGCCTGGTTCACTGTAGGCAGTAAGTTTAAGTGAGAATGAGTATAGGAATGAGAGAACACTTAGTGGAATACATGTGTGTCGCCCTTGTTAGTTTGAGGCTTAATTTCTTGTATCTTTCAGGTTGATGTTGCATTAGCTTATCAAGTTTGAATTAAGTATCTATGAATTACAAGTACCTTATTCTTATTCCTTATAAACGATGCCCATAACATTAGGTTGTCTGAACACTGAGGGCAAAAAAGTTTACTGAAAGTTCTTGTCTGTGGATGATTCTGTTAAAGCCATTAAGATCTACTTTTTATGAATATTGGGTATAATTCATTGCTGGTAAATGTTTCAGTAAACTTGGGGTGGATGATCATTTCCATAACTCTTGACTGTAGATATTCCTGGTAGAGCAAAAAATTAATATGCTTGCTGTTACAGCTGTTGTTCAGCACTGTTTTGGAAGTTCTCATAAATAGAATAGAAAAGTAAAGGAGGAGATCTATTTAGATAGGGGAAGGACAGCTCTCATTTGCATGTTAGGATGTTAGGTTGGCCATAAATACCATGAGAGTGGCAGTCTTACTCTCTTTTGTTCACCTTTGCATCCCAGGCACTTAAATAGTGCCTGGCATAGAGTTGAAATTCAGTAAATATTTATTGAAGGAATGAATAATGAAGATTTTACACTTTGTAGGATTTTCTAGCTAGGCTAGTAATTAAAAAGCTGCCAGAGTTAACGAGAGTTCAGTAAGACTACAGTAGAACTGGTAGACTGTGTCTAGCTTTTGCCTTGGGATGAACTCTCAAGCCCATGGTCCCTGTGTAACACAATACGATTGCTGTAAATATCAGTTTGGGGGGTTAAATCTTTATTCACTTAGGTTGTGAAAACTCTTTTGCTTGTTTTTAATCTGTTGTATTCCTTTTTCTCTTTGCAGTTCTAATTGTGGAGTGGTAAACATATACAATCAAGATTCTTGTCTCCAAGAAGCAAACCCAAAGCCAATAAAAGCTATAATGAACTTGGTTACAGGTGTTACTTCTCTGACCTTCAATCCTACTACAGAAATCTTGGCAATTGCTTCAGAAAAAATGAAAGAAGCTGTCAGATTGGTAATATTTCTTTACCCTTTCCTTTTAGCATTGATAATTTTGAAATTTAAAGTTGAAACATGGAAAGATAATAGGAAAGTGTTGGATTATTTTAAAAAGAGTAGCCTCTTTTGATGTAGAAATTCCTTATATTGTAGCTTTTGGGTGTTATTATAGAAATGACTAACAGTAGCCACCAAATTGGTATTATGTCAGTTCTTTTGGGAAAGCCATGCAGTCCATTCCTAGTGTTTCTTAAGTGGTAGTCTTCATTTTCAGAGGTTTCGTTCAGCATATACATGAAGGAATATGTTTAAAGCAAACACTTCATTCCTTTATAGTTTTCTTTTTAATTAATTAATTTATTCATTCATTTATTTTTGACTGCGTTGGGTCTTCGTTGCTGTGCACGGTCTTTCTCTAGTTGCGGTGCGCAGGCTTCTCATTGAGGTGACATCTCTTGTGGAGCACGGACTCTAGGTGCGTGGGCTTCAGTAGTTATGGCACACAGGCTCAGTAGTTGTGGCTCATGAGCTCTAGAGCTCAGCCTCAGACGTTGTGGCGCACGGACTTAGTTACT
The DNA here is from genome assembly GCF_026419965.1 of Kogia breviceps. Lineage (NCBI taxonomy): Eukaryota > Metazoa > Chordata > Mammalia > Artiodactyla > Physeteridae > Kogia > Kogia breviceps. The sequence continues at coordinate 33,350,485 of NC_081328.1, read as the reverse complement.
CCATGGCCTGTGGGACCTTCCCCGACCAGGGATCGAACCTGTGTCCCCTGCATTGGCAGGTGGATTCTAAACCACTGCACCACCGGGGAAATCCTTAGTTTTCTTTCTTCATCTACCTTTTTTTTTTTTTTTTTTTTTTTTTTTTTTTTTTTTTTTTTTTTTTTTTTTTTTTTTTTTTTTTTTGTGGCAAACAGGCTTAGCGGCCATGGCTCAGGGGCCTAGCTGCTCCGCGGCATGTGGGATCTTCCCGGACCGGGGCAGGAACCCGTGTCCCCTGCATTGGCAGGCGGACTCTCAACCACTGCGCCACCAGGGAAGCCCCTTCATCTACCTTTTTAAGGTCTGGTGTCATAATGGAGTGGAGGCAATTCTTAAGTTTTGAAAATAAATTGAGCTTGAAAATAAATTGTGTAAAAAGATTGCAATTTAAATAACTAGATAGTTACTTGTGAAGATAGCTCTGTGCCAGGGGTCCCCAGGACTTCCCCCAGGTTTGGTGAATAGAATAGTAAATAAAAGGACTCACAGGACTCAGAATATGGTCATACTCATGGCTAAGAATAACTACAGGGAAAGGATACAAAGCAAAATCAGCAAAAGGAAAAGGTGCATGGGGGTGAAGCCTGGAAGAAACAGGCACAGGCTTCCAAGGGTCCTCTCCTAGTGCAAGTCACATAGGACACATTTAATACAAGTCCTCTCCCAGTGCAGGTCACATAGGACACGTTTAATTCCTCCAACAGCAAGTTGTGACAACATGTGTTAAGTGTTTTCTGCCAGAGAAGCTCATTAGAGACTCAGTGCCCAAGGTTTTTATTGGGGGTTGATCATGTAGGTACCCTCTGCCTAGGAGGTACCCAAAATAAAGGCTCCCAGAAGTAAAGGCAAGTGTTCAGCATAAACCACATTAGACAAATCATTTAGGCACAGTGAGCTGTCCTTATCATTTAGGGAAAGTTTCCCATGTGTGTAGGGACCTGTATGCTAGTCAAGTTCCCAGACACCATCTAAGAGCCACTTGAAAGCAGGCCTTTCTAAGGATAGCAGCCTCAGGCCAGTGTTGACTCTTTTCTGCCCAACCTCAGAGTTCAGCTTAAATGTCACTCCATCTGTGTGAAGTTTCCTACCCTTCAAGCAGAACCAATTTCTTCATTCATTCAACAGTTACTTGCTGTGGGCCAGGTATACAGATGGCATAGAACTTTGAATGGCAGCATTACACTGTGCTATTGTTATGTGTATACCATAAGCACTTTACAGAGATTCTTATTTTTATCTTGCTTACTCAGCAAATAAACCTTGCACACTTCATCAGCTTTGTTTAATAGTGTATAGTTTACAAAGATTTATAAAGAATTCTACAAAAATATTTTGAGCCAAATAACAGTCCTCAGAGGATTGGCTCACCCCAAGTCAACAGTTAGTAAAGGGCAGTGAACTGTGATGCTAGATTCCATATTCTTTCTAACATTTTAATGGCTTTCTGACTGAATTCCTCAGAGCCCTAGAATGTGTATAGGACTTCAGATGGTAAGTAGGGCAAGTAGGAGGCTAAGCTTCTCCCTGTATTATATAGAGCAGCTTCAGTATTACTGGTGGTATGTATTGGCATTCTGCATAAGATTTTCTTTGAGGGAAGAAAGAGTTCTGCTGGAAAAAGTGTTTGGAAAATATAGCATTGCGTTTTATTGCCTCTTGAATGAATCATTTGATAAATGAGAGGATCCTAATTCAAGTCAGCTTTAAAATCTCCACTCCTGTAACGGTAGTGGTGGGCTAGTACATATTAACCTTTTATCATTTTAATGGTAGTAAGTTGTTTTAGAAAACCATGGGATCTATCTCTGTTGACATAATGTATTCTGCAAGATGCCTAGTAGTTAGTTCTGCCAAGTTTGCTTCAGTGATCATGGCAGCATTTGTGGTTTTTTATTGTGGCAAAATCACACAAAGAATTCATTAGTAACAGCCAACTCCCATTTTTTAAATGGTAGTCAACCATAATATCTAATGGAAAGAAGCCAGGCATAGCTTCAGAATGCCTCAGTGAAACATTGGTAGTGTCATTAAATGCAATCTCTTATAATGATTCAAAGAGTTCTGTTATTCCAGCACAAAACAGTGAATATAAATCTAAGCCATTGCACCAGTAAGAGACTCAGAAGTTAAATTGTTATTACATCTACAATTTTGAATGTTGTAGAAGTTGTGGAACTCCTTATCCATTAAATTAAGGATGAGAGACCTTTTATTTGTTGAATTTTGGTATCTGGAGCCTTAAATGTAATACAGAAATTACGTTGGAGATAAAGGGAACTTTCTGAATTAAAGCAGTTGGGTTTTTATGGGACTTTTTCTTATTAGTTCAGTTACAGCTTTTAATACATGGGTCATAAAGAGAGGTTAGAGCACAGCTGAGTTCTAACGGGGGGGGGGGTCATTGGTCTGAGGGAAGATGTACTAAAAACACTGGGGAATAGTTACAGTTGAGTCTTTTAGGAGGGCAAAAACATGTTTTTTGCCCCTGATATCCAAGTCAGTAAGGGAGATAAAATTTAAAATTAAATTGTCCATAAGTTGGTATTTATCCTTCATCAGGAAGAACACATCAGCTTGTTGTGTGAAGCCATGGCCACTGTGTGCGATTGTATAGGTTATTTGTTGCACAAGGCACCACATCTAAAGAGACTCCATTTACACCATAAACTTTGTGTTTGTATTTACTGTAGTATTTCTGATAATTTTGGTAACAGAATTGTTCTGTTTATTTAGCTAGAAAAATACACAGCTACCTTCTGGTAAAAATGAACTTTAAAAAATTGCTTTGTGTCTTGTGCCCCAACTTTTGTGAACTTCTTAGCTTTAATGGGTCAAGACCACTTCTAATGCCTTTGCATTGATGCCAGGCTGTGCAGGCAGAGCCTGCTTCCCAGAGAAGTTGAAAATAATTGAAAATGGCTTGGAGATTCACTGTAAACTTTACTTTCTTGACAAAAAGTGGTCAATAGGCATTTGTCGGGGGAGTAGGGCCTAGTGACTGACTGAAACCAGTGTAATAGACAGGTGTATCTAACAGTGGGTTTTACCTGGTACTTGTCTATGAAAATCACCTTGATTGGGTGGTTTAAAGTCTCATCTAAAAGTGTGAAGGATGATAGACTACCATGATTAATAGCTGAATGATAATTCTGTATGTGAATATGAAGGTGGTGTTATTTCTTGGAAGAGCTAGAGAATGTGTGAAAATGAGAGTTTGTTAAAATCCTAGTCTGCTTAAGGTAACGGCTTCTGTGCTTGGGTTTTATTTATCCACAAATTGGATGAGGACTTGTCTTGCCTAGCTTGGATTTGGGCCTGTTTTCCCCCAAGTAGACTTTCCTGGAGAAAGAGACCTGGCCTTGAGATGAGCTTTTGGCTCTTTCTCAGTCAGAACACAGTTTCACTTGATGAACTAGGTTTTCATGGTTTAGCCCTCCTCAAGGAGAGATTGCAAAAGGCAAAGAATATACCACAAAATTGAGAAATAAAAGTGAAGAAAGGGGAGTTATATGATATTGGAAGATTTGATATGACTTTGTCTTGGATTCAAACTCTTCATAATATTTGAAGTATCTGTTCCTTGTGATTAAATTTTAGTGTCCTTTACTGTGGTTATTAAGTTAGAGCATTAATGGGCTCGCTCTACTGTTGAGTTTTCACTTTATTCATTCACTTATTCGTTTGACCCTCCCAGGCACCATGCTAGATGCTGCATTTTATTTATTTATTTTTTTTTTTTTTTTTTTTTTAATTTTTTTATTTTTTATTTTTTTTTTTGCGGTACGCGGGCCTCTCACTGTTGTGGCCTCTCCCGTTGCGGAGCACAGGCTCCGGACGCACAGGCTCAGCGGCCATGGCTCATGGGCTTAGTTGCTCCGCGGCATGTGGGATCTTCCCGGACCAGGGCACGAACCCGTGTCTCCTGCATCGGCAGGCGGATTCTCAACCACTGCGCCACCAGGGAAGCCCTAGATGCTGCATTTTAATGCAGCATCAAGAAAGCACTTTCAGGCTTCCCTGGTGGCGCAGTGGTTGAGAGTCCGCCTGCCGATGCAGGGGACGCGGGTTCGTGCCCCAACATGGGAGGATCCCACATGCCGCGGAGTGGCTGGGCCCCTGAGCGCGGAGCCTGTGCTCCGCAACGGAGAGGCCCGCTACCGCAAAAAAAAAAAAAAAGAAAGCACTTTCTTCTCTTCCTTCCCTTCCTTCTCAGTTAATAGCACATTGAGAATCAAATTTTAATTTTGGAACACTTTGCCGTATTAAGAGAACTGTACTTGATGTGTGCAACAATCAAAATGAACTTTTTGTTCCAGCAAAATGACAGAATGAAGACTAAAATTTAAGAAAGATGAGCTCCCAGTTGTTGTAGTTTAAAGCTTTTTATTATTTCCTACAGGTCCACCTTCCTTCCTGTACAGTATTTTCAAACTTCCCAGTTGTTAAAAAGAAGAATATTTCTCTTGTTCATACTATGGATTTTTCTCCCAGAAGTGGTTATTTTGCCTTGGGGAATGAAAAGGGCAAGGCCCTGTTGTATAGGTAGGTATTATTTATGTTTAGAAGTCAGAAAGAAGTCTCAGCTTCTTTTGAAAATGTGAAGATAAAGTTGTTATATTCTCAAGTCTATAATTATGTATAATTTATTAGATCTGTAATTTATTACTTATAATTAAGAATTATTAACTGATAATCTATAGAGTGTTTATAGTCGATTCCCATCATCATATCTAAAAAAATGTGCATTTTGCTACCATAAGATTTTTCTAGCAGAAAATTTACTTGGGGAATTTTTGGAGGAGAGGGGGGAAGCTATATTTTGAAAATGTCAAATTGAGGAAAAGTTGCCACTTTAATAATACTGCCACTTTCTTGGTGCCTTATGTTTAGATTAGCCTTTGTTGACTTGACAATGCTCTATTTATTCCACTAGATTTAAGTGATTTTTTTAAAGAGGTACTTCTTTTCTTGCAGCTGTAAGCTGTAAATAAGGATGTTAACTACAAAGATACCAAAAGCCTGTGCTCTGTCCAGGTTCTTTTCTGTGCTCAACCTACTTGGCTATAAAGCAAGAACAAATAAAATCTAATTACATTGTTGCTAGAAGACACAGGTGACACAGGGTAGCTCTGGGGGAGAACCTGTGACTTAAAAATAATAGCCACCTGCCCCAGTCTGGGAAGATCCCACATACCATGGAGCGGTTGGGCCCGTGAGCCATGGCCGCTGAGCCTGCGCGTCCAGAGCCTGTGCTCCGCAATGGGAGAGGCCACAACAGTGAGAGGCCCGCGTACCACACACACACACAAAAATAATAATAGCCACCTTTCCTTGCTCCCATGTGTTGGCAGTGAATGTTGCATAGAACCTTGTGTTTATGTTTGTATGCTTCAGGGAAGGCCTGCTTTCAAAGAAACTGAAATCTGGGGTGAAGAAGAGGAGGAATACAGATTTGTTTTGAAAAGAGAACATACCAAACAATAATATGGCTTATAGTTTTACTTACTTTGAAAGGAAGATGGTTGGGTGGTACCGGGAAAATTGATAATTCCATCATTCTCATTTCACGTCATTTTTGGAGTGGTTCTTTCAGTTTGGATTTTATAAAAGAATGCAGATTCTTACTGCACTTAGGAATTCTCTTCCAAAGCTTTGGTTTATTATAACTGATTTTTTTCTTTTCTTAAGCCCCAAAGCTCATTAGAGTTTTTACCAGAGCATTGGTCTCTAGTGAGACTGTTTCTAGCATGTGGGTTGGACTGACAGCATTTCTGTTGGATGTGGCTGATCAGGTATTTCATAGACCCTGATGTAATGCTTTGGAGCAAGCTGATGGCTTTTATCTAAAATCTGAGGTATTAGCATTAGGACTTCAGAATGTCAGCTTGAGGAGTAACCTAGCTGCCTAATGAGAGTGATTGTAATTACATTTCCGCACCTGAAGTCTTCCTAAGTGTCATTCTGTGATCTGATTGACAGTATCCTGGGTAATCACAAAATTGTTTTGATGATTTGTCTTTTACTTTTTCAGGTTGCATCATTACTCAGACTTTTAAAGAGATTATTTGAAGTAAGAAAATCTTTCACTTTTTTTTCATCCTACGAAGTTTTAAGGTTACACCCATTGCTGTCAATTGGCAAAGGGACCATATTAACTGATTTTTGTTTCTTTGCCTCTGGGTTGCTCTATCTTCAGTTAAGGGAGTGGGATGGATATAGATCAGGAAGAGCTTAGTTGGAGTTGAACCTTCCTTGGGAATTTTTTATCACAACAGTCTGGCTCTGTTCTTCTGAGGGCAGATCTTTAATACTGTGTCCATAATGGTCATCAAAATTATAATTACCAAATATTTAATCCACAGAGGAAAAGAGACTTAACTGAGAGAGATAAGTATCTCCAGATATAATTTTAGCTTCTGTAAGCTCAAACCCTTTTATTTTGTATGTTTCTTGAGAGATTATTAGTGGCTTGCCTTGTAGCTAGTTAATGGTTGGTCATTAGTTTTGCTGCCATGTATAGTATATGTATTTGGCATATGCATATATGTACACATATATGCCATATATGTATTTCTTTTTCTTCCAGTTTCATTGAGATATAATTGGCATACAGCACTGTATAAGTTTCAGGTGTACAGCATAATGATTTGACTCACATACGTCATGAAATGATTACCACAATAAATTTGGTGAACATCTGTCATCTCATATAGATAAAAATTAAAGAAATGGAGAAAAACTTTTTTCTGTGTGGTGAGAAGTCCTACGGTTTACTCTCTTAACCACTTTCCTGTATAACACACTGCAGTATTTGTTACATTTATCATGTTGTACATCCCATCCTTAGTACTTATTTATCTTATAACTGGATGTTTGTGTACCTTTTGACTTCCAGGTACAAAATTTGTGCCTTCCTCCAATTGCTGCTTGGTATTTAAAACAGTAGGACATACTTCTCTTCCCATGGCTTGATTTTTCACATGAGATATGGTGGTTCTGAGGTGGAGCTGCAACCAGCCTGTTCGTCATAGTTGACTAATTTGGTCTTCTCCGAGACTCATACATGTTGAGGAGAGACTCTGGGAGTGCATATAGACTTAAACAGGGGAAAGAATTTTTGAAGGTGGCGGAATTTTGAGCAAAACATTAGCCAGGAGGGGAAAGCAGTCCAGCTGCCTTGCCTCCCAAAACAGCACTGCCAGTGCATGTTGTTTGTTGGTGACCAGTGACTGTAAATCAAGTATAAAATTTCTTCTGTTCTTTCCTCAGATCCAGTTGAGCCACAAGAGAAACTCATCCTGATAAATCTTCTCAGAAACTTTCCAGAATGAGTGATAATATAAGGATAATGATATATTGAGCCAGCTGTGCTTATTTAAGTTACCAGAAATTTTTTAATAAACCCATAGTAACTTTTGTTTGAAACTAAGTGTATGCGGTTCTTCCCTCTCCACCTACACACATGCTAATTTGGGTGCATTTCTTTTAAGACCCAGCATGAGAGATTGGAAACATCTGTCTGTAGCCAAAAATAATACAGGTAGTTAGTCTCCTGTTTCACAGTTAACCTTGATTAGTATTTCCCCCTTTCCCAGCATAGATCTCTCTGTGTTTCTGGGTATCAGCTAACAGAGGTTCTGATGAGCCATGGAGGTCAGTCCACATTTATGAGAACCGTGGGATCTAATGGTATAAATTTTGAATCTTCAGGTTTTCCTAGAAAGGTAGTTGTGGAAGCGAAAAGACTTTTCTGGGCTTAGTACTTCAAATGATTGTCACTGTTACTTTGTGGGGAAGGGGGCATATGAAAACCTGGTATGCTTGTCATACTAATTACTAGCCACTCCCCTTCCTGGAAATGTTCCTGACGCCAACTTAAAAGTTTAGTTGAGGTTCCAAGTTTGTCAGTTGATTGCGTAATTCTTTAATCATAATGTAACCTTGCTTAAGTCCCTATGTTTCTTAGGAAAAACTGACATTATATTATGTATTTCACCCCACCTCCTTTCTAAAATGTGGAAAAGAAATGGCAGGTTAGAAAAGGAAGTTACTCCAATGACAAAAAATGGTTCTGGCTCTGCCCAGAGAAGTAATAGATCCCACTTAACTGTACAAACAAACAGGCCAGTGCAGGGTATCTTTAGTGTCTTCAGGTTCCTTTCAGGTTTACGGGTGATGACCTTGAGCAGCCCACTGGATTGTGTTAACGTATCCCAGCATCCTTCTAAAAGAACATTTTCTATTAAGATGAGCTATTGCTGTACAATTGTGGAGACCCTTCCTACGTGGTCTCCTTTTTCAGCATCTTCTGTCGTAAATAATACTAAGACTAAAAATTTCAGAGTCCTAGATCCAGTAGGCTTATTAATATTATTTCTCTTTTGAGTTGCTAGAGAGCAGCATTAGATTATGTGAGTAATTGAAGCTTTTGTAGCTTTTTGTCATCACCTTATCTTTAGCTTCAGCTCAATCATTGTTTCAGAAATGGATGCTAAGCGTTATATGTGCTTATTTTGCATGTGGATTTCAGAGTGTGAAAGACTTATAGGAATTTATCGTTCTAGAAAAAAATAATGGAAGCAGAGTTTACATTTATTTTATTTATTTATTTTTGGCTGCATTGGGTCTTTGTTGCTGTGTGCAGGCTTTCTCTAGTTGTGGCGAGTGGGGGCTACTCTTCCTTGCGGTGGCTTGTCTTGTTGCGGAGCACGGGCTTCAGTAGTTGTGGCACGTGGGCTCAGTAGTTGTGGTTTGCGGGCTCTAGAGCGCAGACTCAGTAGTTTTGGCGCACAGGCTTAGTTGCTCCGCAGCATGTGTGATCTTTCCGGACCAGGGCTTGAACCCGTGTCCTGCTTTGGCAGGTGGATTCTCAACCACTGCGCCACCAGGGAAGCCCCCAGAGTTTAAATTTTAATTCTACTTTGTTAATATCTCTAGGTCATATTTATACTCTACTAGGGGCAGAATAAAGAATTCCCAGTTCTAATTTTTTTTACTCCCTTGATGGGGATTAGAGGATTTGAGTCCAGCTCAAATCCTTCTTCTTGTAACCAGTGCCAAGCTAACTCTTCAAGGAGATAAGAGCCACAGTCATGAACTTATTTACCCACTTCTCTATTGGCAGTTGCTAAGGTAGCATGAATGTGGCTTATATGTGTTTTAGGGGGGACTCTCAAGCTGTGAGGTGATATTTTGTCATCTAGAGCCACATGGGATTGATATGGAGTAATGAATTGACCTTTAGTGTATTCAACTCATCTCTTGCCCAATCCCTGCTAATATTCAATGAACTGAAGAATTATTAGCCTCTTGAAAAATTTCTTCATTTGTGAGAAGTCTCTTGCTTTACTAGATGTTAAGTGTGGTGTGTTTCTGGTGAGGGTATATAACCCTTTCTAAGCCTGTGCAGAATGAAGTGACCAGCTGCAGGGTTTGTGACCAGCATTTCTGCACTTCACCTTGGGGATGGGATGTAAGCAAGCAAATGCCTTTGAAATGAAGTGCTTGCTCACACCTGTAATCAGCTCTCAAGCTACTCGGGAGTCCACTTAAATGCATCTCCAGATTCCTCACACAAGAAGCAAAAAAAAGCATTGGCTATTCTGTTGTTCTAATCTGGAGGAAATGGAGACTGGGGCACGAGGTGTGGGGAGAAAGAAGAATGGAGTGTAAACAGCATTTTGCAGCCCCTGGCACCATACTTGTGCTCACATCAGTATATATGTATATCTCATGACATTTTCATTGTTCCTCTGTAAGGAAAGTAGTATTTTCTATAAACATGGAAGTAAATTGAGGTTCAGAGAGGTTGAAAAAATGTTTATTATGGAAAACTTCAAATGTATACAAAAGAAGAGAGATTAGTATAATACACCCTCTTCTATGAATCACCCAGCTTCAACCATGATCAGCTCCTGGGAATTTTTATCTATATCCCCACCCACAAACTCTGGTTATTTTGAAGCAAAGCCAAGATGTATCATTTCATCTCTAAATATTTAAGTATGTATAGAGATGTGTTTTAAAAATATAAATCTCAACATGCTACTCTTGCTTAAAATCCTTCAACAGCTCATCTCTCCAAAACTGTTTAGTTTCCCCATCTATGGAAAGGGCATAAAAGTTGACTTGCTTTGTAGGACTAGTTATTAGATTCAGAACAGCACCTGGTCCAGAACATGTTCTCAGTGAATGTTAGCTGCCATCATTAGAATCATCATGACCACCGTCAGGTTCAAGCTGACAGTCAAGCTTCTATGCTCGTAGAAAGACCCTTTATTTCAGCCTCTTTCCATCTCTCCAGCTCTCACCACTCCAGAAATCTTGAGATTTCCCTGAATAAACTTAGCTGTGTTTCTCCCACATGCCTTTGTTCTTGCTGATGCTTCCTCCTTGCCTTTACTTTTTCTGCCTTTCAAACTCTCTAACAAGACTGAGATGGACTTCTATGATAGTACCTATACCCTTTGTTGCATTTTTTAAAAAATAGTCTTTCAACAGAAGATTTGAAGTGGCTTTCCAAAAACACACAGTAAAGAGGGAAAATATAAGTGAATCAGAGCCTGGGAAAATGAATGAGACGGGGGAAATTAGAACCCAAATATGTAGGCCATATGTGGTTACTAAAGTTGAACTGTATTTGTTTTTTCAATTTTTGACCTAAGCAATACTCTCATATATTTTTTGGGAAAAATATATTTTCAAGAAAAAGTGAAAGTGCTCTTTCCTATCCAACGGAACCTCTATTAACAGTTCGATGTATATTTTGCTAGTAGTGTTTTTTTGGGGGGGTTATTGAGTCAATTATATGTTCAGATGCAAGAAAACCTGACAAATACTGGCTTAAATCATAAGGACATTTAATGTTTATGAAGTCTAGAGGTGGCAGGCTGGCTTCAGAATCCATTTGATGGCTCAGCAATGCCCTATCTTTGGTCAGTGTGTCTGTGGTTCTCTTTGCCCGTTTCTCATGGCTGCAAAATAGCTGCTGTACCTGAAGTCTCACATCCTCACACAACCTAAGAGCATTCCAAGCTGGAAGGAAGGGAACAGGGAGAAAATAGTCTCTTCCCTGGCTAGGACTTTTCTTTTTCTTTTTTCCAGTTTTATTGAGAAGTAATTGACATACGTCACTCTATATGTTTAAGGCATACAGCCATGATGGTTTAACTTACATATATTGTGAAATGATCACCACGATAGGTTCCGCTAACATTCATCTCATGTAGTACACTAAAAAGAAAAGAAAAGGAAGAAGAAAAGAATAAAGGAAAATTTTTGTGATGAGAACTCTTGGGATTTACTCTTTTTTTATAAACACAACATGATTATATTTTAATATACAACCAAAATACAAATAACCATAGTAAGTTGATGGCAATAAAATATGGTATTTCATTTGCATTGCATGACAAATTGTTACCATCCTCAGTCATAAATGAGTTCTTAGAAACCAGTAACAAACACATTGATATACCAAGGGAAATGAAAAAACAAAAAACAGAAGAAAATGAAATAACACAAGTGACTAGTAAGGATTAAGCATATATGAAGATGACTGAGCTGAACAATAAGAAAAGCAATTTCTTTGTAATATTACCAAAGATTAAAAATCTAACATTTGTACTGCTTTAGGAAAAAGACCCACATAAACATGGGACAAGATTGATGAGGTCCCATCTATATAGTAGGGGGGAATCTAGTTTGGACTCAAACAATAAATTTTGGATATCCTTAGTCCTTGCAGTTCCAATTCATTGGAATTATTTCAACAAATTAGTTGGATAAATTTACAATTTATATAAAAACCATGTTTACTGCATAGAAAATTTGTAGCTAGTATATAGATCCCCCCAAATGACTTGCATATTAATTTATCAATACACCCAAAGGGATTTGCACAAAATTCCATTAATAGTAGATAACATAGATGGAGGTGGCAGAGAGATTTACTCTCAACATCTTTCCTATATGCGCCACACAGCAGTGTTCTCTGTAGTCATTATGTTGTACATTATGTACAGTACACCCTAGTACTTCTGTATCTTGCAGCTGGAAGTTTGTATCTTTTGCCCACCTTCCTCCAATTCCCTCTCTCCCCCTACCCCCACTTTCTGGTAACCACAGTCTGATCTCTTTTACTGTGCGTTTGGTTATTATTATTTTTAGATTCCCTATATAAGTGAGATCATATAATATTTGTCTTCGTCTGACTTATTTGACTTAGGTCCATGCCTTCAAGGTCCATTTTATTGCAAGTGGTAGGATTTCCTCATTTTTTTATGGTGGAATAACATTCTCTTTTATGTGTATATGTGTGTGTGTGTGTGTGTGTGTGTGTGTGTTTGTGTGTGTGTGTGTATATATATATATATATATGTGTGTGTGTGTGTATAGCACAACTTCTTTATCCATTCACCCATTAGTGGACACGTAGGTTGTTTCCATGTCTTGGCTATTGTAAATAAAGCTGCCATAAACACACAGATATCTTTTTGAGTCAGTGTTTTTGTTACCTTTGGATATGTTCCCAGAAGTGATATTGCTGGATCATACATGATAGTTCTTTTTTTCATTTTTTGAGGCTCCTCCATACTGTTTTCCATAGAGGCAACACCAATTTACATTCCCAGCAACAGTGTACAAGGGTAGCCTTTTCTCCACATCCTCGCCAAGGGCTTTTCTTTTTGATCAAAGGAGAAAGTCTTCGATAGAAGTCTCCCTGCAGACTTTCCCTCATGTTTCCTTGGCAGAATAGGGTCACAGGCCCACCTCTAGACCAATCACTGTCTAAGAGGACCGATTTTTCCATAAAACCAATCATGCTTCATCCCAAGGGCTGGGAGTGGGACCTCTTGCCCCAGATAGCACATTGCTATCTGCCTGTTGCTTGAAAAAATTCTGGGCATTCTGTTTGCAAGGAGGGCGGGGGAGGAGGGAATGCTGTTGAGAGAAAACCAACAGTGCTTGCCGCAGATACATGCATGCATGTTTTAAAATTTTTTTGTTTTATTTTTTTTAACAACAGTGGGCCCAAGTTGCAGTATTCTCCAACTCGCTATTTGCACTTATTTTCACTTACCCAGCCGATATGGCAGTGCATATGGATTTACCTCCTTTGTAACTACTGCATAGTATCTCTGACTGAGGAACATTTGGGTAGTTTTCTGTCTTTTACTATTGTAACTAAACAATGCTGCAATTAACTGTCTTATACAGGCTCTTTGTACACATACGTATTCCTCCAGGGGAGATACCTGGAAATAGAATTGCTAGATAAAGACATTAAATTTTTTTTTTTTTTTTTTTTTTTTTTTTTTTTTGCGGTATGCGGGCCTCTCACTGTTGTGGCCTCTCCCGTTGCGGAGCACAGGCTCCGGACGCGCAGGCTCAGCGGCCATGGCTCACGGGCTCAGTTGCTCCGCGGCATGTGGGATCTTCCCGGACCGGGGCACGAACCCGTGTCTCCTGCATCGGCAGGCGGATTCTCAACCACTGCGCCACCAGGGAAGCCCAAGACATTAAAATTTTTGATTTAAAAGTTTGATAAAAATCGCTCTCCAAAAAGGCTATGCCAATGACATTTCCACTGACGGGCATGAACATTCCCCTTCCCTTCTTTCTCTTTGACAGCTAAACAGTGATAAAGTTTCACCACTGGATATTCTTGTTCATAACCTAATGAGGGAAAATGATACCTATTATTATCGTACTTTGCCTATGCTATCATTCTGATTCCATTAAGAAAAAAACAACAAAGTTCTATGATCCACGTTGTCCATAAGAGAAGTTAATAGTCTTCCTCCTCCCCTCAACCCATCCTTGACATGCATTTGTTAATATATTTCTGTCCTGCTAGTATTTTATTAATCTCTGTATCTCCAGCATCTAGTTCAGTGCTTGCTTCATATATTAGATACGTAATTTTATGAGTTCAAGAAAATCTGACTTGATTACAGAGAGAACAAGGGGTAAATATGGACTGATAATGACTAAAAGCACATTTTCTGCATCTCAAATCAAGATGCAAGAGTTTACTAAGGATTTTTGTGCCACTTTCTGATGTGAGACGCCATCTTGGAGGTATAACATGAATATAGAAATGAAACTTCTGAGGTATTTTGATGGTTTATACAGACAGCAGGTCAGTATACTTGAAATTGGGACTATTTTGGAGGTTAAGTTGTAAAAAAGAGCTTAAGAGAGAATGCTGAAGCATAAGGAGAGATGAACTGCCGATAGCCAGAGGCAAAACTCAAGTCAGTAGTTTTAAAAATAGGTAATGAGTTGAAAATAAACTCTGAAACTTTGAGGCAGCGCCAGCAGTGGGCAAATGCGTTATCTCACAGACAGCTGAGAGGTGACAGAATTCCCTCTTTGTAGGTCCTGGCTCCCTTCAGAAAGCATGCATGGACTTGTGAAAGGAAATCAAATTCTCAGAAGATGAAATACTGTTATTTTAATGGGCCTCTGTTCTCTGTTCTACCTCAGACTCTCACTCCCTATTCCTGTTGCCTTCACCTGAATCTTTAGATCATCCATTCATCTATCCATGCACTGAATATCAGGTGAGCTCCTGTGTACGTCAGGTACTGTGTCGTTCATGCTGGATTCCCAGCAGTCATGGACAGATACAGGCCTTCCTCTCACGAAGGGAAAATCACACATTAGACAGGTAATTGCAAGTTCAACAAGCGTAACTGGAAGGGAAGGGCAGAGTGCTTTGGGTCACGGAGCAGGGAAGCTCGACCTGGTCCGAAGGGTCCTGGAAGGCTCCCTGAGGAAGCCAGGTTTAAATTGAGTTTGGAAGAGTGAGTAGGAGTTAGCCCAGTGCCTCCATGTCACCGCACCCCATTCCTCTCTAAGGCCTTGGCCTCTACTATGCTCTATGGAATTTCTCATCCTATTGGGAAGACTCCCTGTGCACTCTCTGACTGCTTCTCTTTATTTGGAACCCTGGGTTGTCCCTGAAGACCCCGGGTCTCCGGTGGACCTCTCTCTCCTCTTCGATGGATCTGCCCATCCACCTCGTTCCCCCTCTCAGTTTGGGGAGAGAGAATGCTACAGCTTCTCTTTTTTCTTAGACAATGCCCTAATAAAGATATGGAGAGATCATTTTGTCTTATTTCCAACTTTTGGATAACTTTTCTTATCATAACATAAAGCAGTTTAGCACTGGGTCAAGCACAGAGTAAATTCTTGATATATGTCATATTAATGCTATTACTATTTTAAAAAGACTCTGACAATACATTGCCCATAATAAGGACTTCATAAGTAATGAGTCCCTTCTTCCATCCAAGGGCCCCATGGCCCAGGCAGAACAGAGAAGATAGGGCTGTGGGAATCAAGTTTGGTAGGGACCTTAGAGGTCATCTGGTCTTGACAGTGGAATGATTTATCCAAGGGCACACAACTTGTCCATGTTGGAGCTAGACTTAGGATCCAAGTTTTGATACTCCATCCCAAGTTTCCTGACTTGTACTTTAATGCCGTTTCTACTACAGTACCCCATGCTCTTCACTCTCTGTGGGGATGCTCACTGCGGCTAGCTGTCTCTTTTCACCAGAAGACCTTGAGTCTGTGCTCTCAGAAGGCTCCTCTTGTCTCCTCTACAAAAAGCAGACTGTCCTGTGCAACCTTGGAAACTCCCAGGACCTCTCTCTTGTGCAGGGAGCACCTCTGGCTGTCTCACAGGGAAGGGGGTGGGGTAGGAGAGGATACAACACCCCCTCCTGCTATCTCCAAGTCTCTCTTGTCTTGAGGGTTTGAAGGACATATTCCTGAATCTCCCTACATTCTTCAGTCTTCACTTGGAGGTGTCCTTGAAGCATCCCTTCTGCTTTGCTTGGGGAGACATTGCGTTATAGATGGCATTTGGTACCTACTGTGTGTCTTCCTGTTGTACAGTTTTAAGGACACAGGGTCCTTTTAGTTATGTTGTATGTACTCCAGGGGGCAGTACAGCATCACAGTTAAGAGCATAGAACCCAGAGTCAATCTACTTGCTTTAGAATGTCAGCCCTAACTTGGGCAAATTATTTACACTCTCCAAGTCTCAGTTTCTTCACCTGTAAAAGAGGGGCAATAATAGAGGCCACTCCAGAGGCTTGATGGAGAATTAAGAAGTACTGCAGCATATAAAACGTTTGGCCCATTGCCTGGCATATGGCAAGCATTCAGTAGATGCCAGCTGTTATTATTGTCTCATCAGCCCGAGGAGGTAAGCAGGGCAGTTTTCATTAACCCTTTTATGCCCCTGGGAAGACTGAGTTTCAGAAATGTTAAATGACTTGGTCTGAGGTCACAAATCCAGTAAATGACAGTCAGGACCCCAGGTGTCCTGACTCTGAGTCCAGTGCTCCTTCTTTTCTCAGAGTGGCCTCTGGAATGAGTGGTGTTTTCCTTGGAGACTTGCCTGACTTTCACGTCTGTGAATTCTCTCTCCTTCCTGCCGCTCCTCCTCTTACCAAAATTCTGCCTGGTGCTTTCTCCAGAAACCCAAGGGCCAAACTTCTGCCTGTCGCTCAGAGGCTCTGGGATGCAGGTCTCTCTCAGGAGGGACCAGGAAGGGCACTCAGCGGCTGTGAGGCTGGTGGGTTCATCCATGCAATGTGAGCACTGAGCCTTCAGCTGGGTGTTCACCTAGATGCCTACTGAGTAGAATTACTTCGAGTCCCTCCAACTTGAAATAAGACCTATCATATGTTTATGCATTTGAAAACTGCAGAATCATTTAATTCTTTCTTTTTAAAAACACTTGTTAGGGCTTCCCTGGTGGCGCAGTGGTTAAGAATCAGCCCACCAACGCGAGGGACACAGGTTCAAGCCCTGGTCCGGGAAGATCCCACATGCTGCGGAGTAACTAAGCCCGTGCACCACAACTACTGAGCCTGCGCTCTAGAGCCCGCGAGCCACAACTACCAAAGCCAGCATGCCTAGAGCCTGTGCTCCGCAACAAGAGAAGCCACCGCAATTAGAAGCCCATGCACCGCAACAAAGAGTAGCCCCCACTTGCTGCAACTAGAGGAAGCCCGCGCACAGCAACGAAGACCCAACGCAGCCAAAAATAAATAAATAAAATAAATTAAAACAAAAACAACAAAAAAACCCACTTGTTTTTAAAAATTATTTTATTTTATTTATTTTATTTTTATTTTTGGCTGCGTTGGATCTTCGTTGCTGCGTGCAGGCTTTCTCTAGTTGCAGCGTGCGGGCTTTCTCTAGTTGCAGCAAGCAGGGTCTACTCTTCGTTGCAGTGTGCAGGCTTCTCATTGTGGTGGCTTCTCTGTTGGGAGCACGGGCTCTAGGCACACGGGCTTCAGTAGTTGTGGCACACGGTCTCAGTAGTTGTGGCTCACAGCCTCTAGAGCGCAGGCTTAGTAGTTGTGGTGCACGGGCTTAGTTGCTCCGCGGCATGTGGGATCTTCCCTGACTGGGGCTCGAACCCGTGTCCCCTGCATTGGCAGGCAGACTCCCAACCACTGCGCCACCAGGGAAGCCCAGAATCATTTAATTCTCATAACAGGTATTGTAATATGATATTGCTGAAAAGATACTAATGTGTTTTTACACTGTTACTCTTTCTATAAAAGATTATTTCTCATCCAAGGCCTCTGGGCTTCTTGCTTTTATATATCAGCAAGAATATTCCATTTTGTTCAATGAAAGCACTGGGTTTCATTCTTCTTTGATGTCCAACGAATTGTCAGGGTAGATGCTAGTGCTTCCCTATTCTCTTACCTCTGCAATAGTAATTTCTGAAGTGAAAGCTCTTTCACTTGTTGGCTAGGTAACTCTGGGTAGGTTACTAAACCTCTCTGAGCCTTCGTTGCCACATCTGAAATGATAATTATCTGACAGAGATTATAAAGGTTTCAATGAGATGATATGTATAAAGGACTCTTTATATAGCACTCTCCCTGACATTTATGAGGTGCTCGATCAGCCTGAGTTTGTCTTTACCTTGTGTTTCTATAGTTCTTCACACTTATCCATCTGTAGTCACATTTATTATTTCGTTTTCTTCTGACCCTGTGAAGCACATGGGACCAGTATTAATTTGAAATATGGATAGATATGGCTAAATTGCTTTACAAAACCCTTATCAGTTTATACTCCCATCACCCCTGTGTGAAAATCCCAATTTACTATCTTTACTTAAGCATGTCACACATTTTTAATTGAAAAATAAAGCACAGATACCAAAACTCACACATAACAAATCTATGGCTTACCAAATTATTTATTATTAGGCAAACATCACCCAGGTCAAGAAATAGAACTTTGCCATCCACCCCGGGAACCCCTGCACATGGCTTGTCCCTATCCAGTGCCCTCTCTTCCTATAAATAACCACTCTCCTGACTTTTATAGTAATCACATCTTTGCTTTTTTAGTTTTATTATGCAAATGTATGTCCTAAAAGAGTATTGTTTAGTCTTGCCCATTAAAAAAATGTGATATTTCTTTTAAGTCTCTTTTAATCTGTAAATTCTTCCTCCATCCTTTTTTTTTTTTTTTTTTTTTTTTACAATTTCTCTGTTGAAGAATTCAAACCATTTGACTTGTAGAGTTACCCACAGTCTGGGCTTTGCTGATTGCTTTCTCATGGTGCAGTTAGGCATACTCCTCAGTCCTCTATTTCTTATAAATTGGCAGATAGATCAGAGGCTGGATCAGAGCTCAGGGTCAATCTCTTTGGCAAAACTACAGGTGGTTTTAGGCATGAGTATAGAAGGTGAATAATGTCTGGTGGTCTTTTTTTTTTTTTTTTTTTTTTTTTTTTTTTTTTTTTTTTTTTTTTTTTTTTTTTTTTTTTGCGGTATGCGGGCCTCTCACTGCTGTGGCCTCTCCGGTTGCGGAGCACAGGCTCCGGACGCGCAGGCCCGGCGGCCATGGCTCACGGGCTTAGTCGCTCCGCGGCACGTGGGATCCTCCCGGACCAGGGCACGAACCCGTGTCTCCCGCATCGGCAGGCGGATTCTCAACCACTGCGCCACCAGGGAAGCCCTGGTGGTCTTTTTTATGCTTAATTCCGTTAGGGGTTGTAGAATGGTGATATTCTATCATTTCCTTTTATTTATTAGTTGGAATACTTTAATAAAGAGATATCCTCACTTGTTATTTGGTTACTCAGTGGTGCGGTCATATAGGAAAGGTAGGATAAATGCTGGGTTATTTCCCTTTAACTCACTAGTGGTTTTCTTTTTTTTTTTTTAAGTACAGTTTATTTACAATATTGTGTTAGTTTCTGGTAGAGTTGATTTACAATATTGTGTTAGTTTCTGGTGTACAGCAAAGTAAATCGTTATTTTTGCATATTATATTCCATTATAGGTTGTTACAAGATAATGGATATAATTCCCTGTGCTATACAGTATATCCCTGTTGCTTATTTATTTTATATATAGTAGTTTGTATCTGTTAACCCCATTACTCACCAGTTTTCAAGATGATGAGTTGGTTTTCTATCATCCTCTGAGGGTGACCAACCTTTTTATTGTTAATATTAATATCATTACAAATCTATGAATTTAAATGTTTGATGGGTTTTAATCTGCTGCAGTTATTGTCACTGAAGCTCAAGTTCTCCCATCTTTGGCCAGCGGAAGCTTCTTCAGGTTTGTCCCTGAGTCCTTTGACATGACTCTAGTGGTTTTCATACAGCTTCCTCACTATTTAGTATGACAAAATGTTCCATGCTCATCTTGCATATTTCCTGCCCCAGGCCTGGAACAAGCCATTTCTTTGAGATCACTGGTTTCTTTGAATGAGAAATTATGTTTCGAGACTACACACTCTGGTTGCGATGATCAGTCACTATTGAAGTTGGTTATTATTTCCAGACCTGTTCAGTAGACAGAACTGGAGGTGGGGTGGGTAATTTATTGCATGTTGGTAGCACTTGTCTGTCTTTGTTGGATGAGGTCATCCAGAGGACATGACTGCTGGTTGACCCATGAGCTGGACCTGGGCAGTTGGAGGTTCCTCCCTGCCACCCCCTCGCCCCCTTGCCCCATGCTTGGAACGTGCGTTCCGCCTGCCTTCTCCGCACTAGAAGCTGCCTCACGGAAGCAGCCTTGACAGTACGGTGTTGCTGAGACCAGCTGGACTGAATACCGTGACTGAACCCAGCTAAGTCCTCTATATAAACTTTAAGATTCTGGTGGGCAGTGCAGAGATCTCTTTTTGTGGCACCCAAGACAAGTCTTGTAGGTAAGTTCCCTGCTCCTTAAACCTGCCACCTCCCAATCTGGAGGGTCTGCCTCTTTCTTCTATCTCTCCTTGCACTCTGTGGGGGGGCGTGGGGGGAGTTTCAGATTTCACCCAGGGGAACTCCTGAGGTTGCGAAACAACAGTCTTTTACACTTGAAGGTCAGTTTTACTAGATGTAAAGTTTCTGGCTCATACTTTCTTTCCTTGAGTATCTTGAATATGTTACTCTATTTCCTTTTGGCATATAGTGTTGCTGTTGAAAAGTCTGATAATAATTTGAATTTCTTTCATTTATTAAATCATATGCTCATATTTTCTAGATTGTTAAAGGAATTTTTCTTTTTCTTTAAAAACCCAGTAATTTTTCTAGAATGTTTTGCTGCTGGTCATTCTGGGTTAGTATTCTCAGGTTTGGGGTCTACCCTTTCAATATGAAGTTTCAAATCTTTTTTTATTTCAGGAAAGTTCTCTTGAATCATAGTTTTTGGTGCCTGTTCTAGTCCCTTGTTCTGGTTTTTTCTTTAAAGACTCTATTATAATGATCTTCTTTGGCTATCTTCAATATTTGTTGAAGTTTATTCAAGTTTCTCTTATTCAAGTTTCTCTTGAATCCTTTTTATCTCTTCTTCATTTCTCTTTATTTTAATTTTTTCCCTGATTTTCACTTTCTGTTTCTCTTAAGAAACAGGTTGTGCTTATATGATCTTGTGTTTCTTCTAGACCAGTCTTTTTTCAGAAATGATTTTTATCGTTTCTTTGCAGGTCTTTCCTGAATTCTGTCCTCTCACTTCTGACTTTTTCTGATTTATAATGTTCTTTTATGTCTTGTGGTTTAAAAAAATGTGTTTGAGCTTGATTTGAACAGTCACAGTTTTATTTTGTTTTATGGACCTGTCTTTTCAGTGTTTCGTTTCTCCTGCACGTGGGGCCCAGTCCTAGCAGTAAGCTCTGTCTTTACCACAGACCCTTACACTCACGCAGTATTGGAGACAGCTAAACCCTTCCCGTTTTGGGCTGCTGCTTTCCAAGTGGCCCTCCATGTTTCCTAGTGAATACGGGTGGGCTGCTTCAGGGTTCTCCTGTTCTCAGCTGCTGCCCTGTGGCTTCTCTTTACTTCTTCCTACTGGATGCTGATGGTGCTCAGGTCTTGTGGTTGTTGGTGGTTTGTCCTCACTCATTTGTATTTTGGGGTTTATGAGTATACCTTGTCACATTTTGACCATTTTTGTCCTTTTTTTTTTTTTTTTTTGTTTTTTGTTTTTTGTTTTTTGTTTTTTGCAGTACGTGGGCCTCTCACTGTTGTGGCCTCTCCCTTTGCAGAGCACAGGCTCCGGACGCGCAGGCTCAGTGGCCATGGCTCACGGGCCCAGCCGCTCCGTGGCATGTGGGATCTTCCCGGACCGGGGCACGAACCCGTGTTCCCTGCATCGGCAGGCGGACTCTCAACCACTGCGCCACCAGGGAAGCCCCCATTTTTGTCCTTTTTTGGTTTTGTTATCTAGTTGCTCTTTTTTTTTTTTTTTTTTAATTTGGAGGTATGAGAACTTATAATCCCACTGCTGTCATCTTCCCAGAATTTTTTTAATAATAAATTAAAAATTTTTGTGTTACATGCTGAAATTAGGCCTAATATATAAGTATACATAAATAGATATAAAATATATAATATTTAAAATAATTATATACTATATAATAATAAAATATAATATATAATTGTATAATACATGTATATTTGTTCATTTTACCACTATGACTAAATGTAATAGAAAACAATTACCCCAAACCCTCAATACATTAGCTGCTTTGTGTTCTTTCTCTTGTCCGTCGGATTTATTGTTTCATATCATATTTCACTCCGATTTTAAAATATTTGTCAAAGCAATACTGTGCATGGTTGAGAAATCAAGTGGTAGGGAAATGTTTACCAGAAAAAACAGTCTCTTCCTCATCCCTCCTACCCCTCAGCCCTACTTCTTAGAGGCTACAATTTTGAATCCCTTTAGCCCTTTCTTCTGGTTGCTTCTAGTTGCTTCTGTATCTCTAAGTAATATCATGCTACTATTTCATGGTCTATCATCTTTAGACATTTTCTGTTTACTTCCTGCTGTAACAAATAAGGATTTTTGTCTATTGCACCAGTCTCCCCTCCCCTATTCAACCCTCCCAATATGGTAATTTAGTTATTTTCAGTTACATGGTGTTTCCATTATTACGACTAAGTAAATATTATTAACAAGAAAAGGAAGTAATGTACTTTGATTACATTTAATTTATTGTATTGCCTGCCTTTATAGCCATCTCCTCCACCCCCACCGCAAACTGCCATTAGATCAAGGTGTTTGTTTTCTGCAACCCTTTGTTCTGTCCCATCTGGATTCTGAGATTCTGCTTGACTGCTCTCTTGGCTGTTATCCTTCATTTTCTGGTCCTTCATCTTCCATTTTCTTGGGTTAGTTCTTTGTTTTGCTCTGGCACATTCTCAAATAACGTCCTAAAATAAGGTGTATTGGAGACAAATTTCTTAAGAACTTGTGTGTATGAAAATATCAGCTTGAGTCTGAAAATTAACGCCCTTAGAATTCTGAGGCGGGACTTCCCTGGTGGCACAGCATCTGCCTGCCAATGCAGGGGACACGGGTTTGAGACCTGGTCCAGGAAGATCCCACATGCCGCAGAGCAGCTAAGCCTGTGCGCCACAACTACCGAGCCTGTGCTCTAGAGCCCGCGAGCAACAACTACTGAGCCCGCATGCCACAGCTACTGAAGCCCGTGCACCTAGAGCCTGTGCTCTGCAACAAGAGAGGCCACCGCAATGAGAAGCCCATGCACCGCAACAAAGAGTAGCCCATGCTCGCCACAACTAGAGAAAGCCTGTGCACAGCAACGAAGACCCAATGCAGCCAAATATAAAAAAAAAAAGAATTCTGAGGCATTGTCTTTCTGACATACATTGTTACTGTTGAGAAATCTGGTAATACTCTAATTCGATTTACTTTCAAGGTAACTTAAAAAAAACTTTTCCTTTGGAAGCTTTTAGAATCTTTTTTAAAAAAAACTGAAGTATAGTTGATTTCCAATGTTATGTCAGTTTCTGGTGTACAGCAAAGTATTCATATATATATGTGTATATATATACACATATATATACATATATTCTTTTTCAGATATAATCTATTTTTTATTCTCAGTAAAGCAGGACTTTATAGTGATGTGCCTAGATATGTGGCTTTTTACATCCCTTGTTCTGGGTGCTTGGAACTTTCTGTCTGGAAACATTAACTCTGGGAATTATCTTGAACTACTTCATTGATAACTTCATCCCCTCTAGTTTCTGTTCCCTCTTTGCAAAACTCCTAAGTCAATGGTTAGATTTTGGACTTCTTGAGCATTTGCTAGGTTCAGAAATCCTGCTGGTTGCTTGGGATAGTGAGAAATATGAGGTGCTTCCTGCCCTTAAGGGTCTCACTGAAGGCATAAACCTTTGGCGAGGAATTTATGATCAGGAGGACCTTCCTGGAAGAAATACTAATAGGAAGACCCGAACAGCTCAACAGATGCTGTCTCATCGGTTATTTCATTTGATCTTCATAAAAACACTAGGAGTTATTATCTGCATCTTCCTTTTGCTTAGTATCCTTCAGGTAGTAAGGATCAGAGAGGTAAGTTCAGGGTCACAAGCCAGTAAGTGGCAGAGATTTGGATATTGACTCCTAATTCTACAGCTGCATCACCCCTAGTACATTTCAGCTCTTTCTGATGACACCTGTTCAACTTTGGAGTCTGGGCCAGTGGAAATAGATGTCCTTGGCTATTCTTAAGATCTGATCAATCATTTGATATGGGAAGATTTCTGATCCCATTCCTCAAGAAGCAGTAGGTCAGAGCATGTCTCTTTAAAATAACTTCCAGATATTTTCACAGTGGGAAAGGATCAATTTTTAGTGATTCTGAAGTTCCCACTTGGATTCTATTCTCAAGCTCTCAGAAAGCTCACTTCTTCCTGGGCCTTATTGTTAACTTTTCCATCCTTGTTGAGGAGGGATACCTCCCCACCGCCATCCAGCCTGTGGGACACACTGAACTTGAGGGAGGATGCTCTGACCTGTGATTTTTGTGATTGGTAACCAATTACTGCAAACCCTGGGGAGCCTGAGGGAGGTGGGGAGTGGGTGACAGCTCTGCTAAGAAAGATGAGACTAATTTGCTAATTTCTTTGTCCCTTGGTTATTGCATGTGTATGTGATAATTGCAAAAAATATTTACTTTCCCCAGAGTTGCTCAGCTCAGGGTTTGGGGCTGTCTAATTTATTAGTGTTGGTGGTATATGTCACATTTGGCCATTTCAGGTAACGGGAAGAAAAGGAAGAAAAAAAAAAGAAGACAACCAACCTATTGTGGGCTCTTACCAGGTCACTAGTTTTATAGCAACACATGCTTTTTTTTTTTTTTTGTGGTACGCGGGCCTCTCACTGCTGTGGCCTCTCCCATTGCGGAGCACAGGTTCCGGACGCGCAGGCTCAGCGGCCGTGGCTCACGGGCCCAGCCGGTCTGCGGCATGTGGGATCCTCCCGGACCGGGGCACGAACCCGTGTCCCCTGCCTCAGCAGGCAGATTCGCAACCACTGCGCCACCAGGGCAGCCCACAACACATGCTTTGAAAAGAACTTGCATGAGCGAGTTGTCTCACTCTCTAATCCAAGAATGTTTAATTCCTGTGTGATGAAAAATTCTCTGGCCTGACAGGAAAATATCCAGACAGCAGCAGAAGGAGAGGGGGAAGTTCTTTTTCTCTATTTTCCGGCATGGCTCCTTTTGATTTAAGAAAGCCCTCCTGTCCTCAACAGCTCTTTCCTGCTCACAGCCCCATGTAGATCCCAGGTGGAGTGCATTTGCCCCATGCCCTCTTTAAACTTCACCTCTTCTGTGAACCTCCTGGACTCCTGGTTAAATTCTTCTTCACTGTTGCCATTCTATCTTAAACACCCACCTGCCTTATCTTAAGGTATATGTCCTATCATATCATAGGATACCTGTCTGTTTACCTAGCTATTTCTCCCCTGACCATGGGCTTCTTGAGAGATGCTATCTTTTTTTTTTTTAAACTTCTGTACCCCCCCAGCACCCAAACAGTGGTCCTGTGATAAAGAGCATGAGTGTGTCAGTTTTTTGTTTTGTTTTGTTTTGTTTTGGGGGAGAACAGTAATGTGAGAATGTGATAATTATCTACATGATTCAAGATTACCAGAAAGCAGGAATGGAAAGTGTTTAGATTTTTCTCTGAAGTCACCAGTATAAAGATATGTAGATTTTCTTGAGAAGGAATATCTTCCAGGTTTTAGAGAGAAGACTAAGTTTGAGACCTCACTTAGCTGTTTAAGTAACTGGTATCTGAGAGGTTAGATAATATTTCTGAGTTTGGAGTTTTTTTCCCTGTAAAATACCCAACAGGGTCATTATGAGGCCCAAATGGGGTTGTGGTGACCATAAGGCACTCGATCTTGTTACTTCCAGCAAGTCTGCGGGCTCATTTTAAAGCCTCTATCCTCACATTCACCTTCTTTAGATCTGTTTCCTCTGCCCTCTGTTCAAAAGAGCACTGTGGCCAACAGAAGATGTCTTCAGAGGCTGATACATACTGTCCCTTCTCTCTCATCCGGAGGAGAAAGAAATGATGCTTTCCAGTCTCAGAATTTCAGCCCAGTGGCACTCTCCCTGCCAAGCACCCACCCCAATCCGTTCACTCATCCAGTAAATATTTTCTGTTCTCCCCCCCAAAACAAAACCCCAAACTGACACACTCATGCTCTTTGTCACAAGGCTTTTAATTGTAAATTTAGTTTTATATGTAATTTTAATTGTAAGTTGTAAATTTAACAATTTACAATTGTTTTAATTATAGAAGCCTGCCCTGCAGGGATGGTAGAAAGAACTAGCGGGAGAACAGATGTGCGACCTCATGGGGCACGAAGATTCACACCAGGAGAGCCAAATTCAGTCATCAGGTACAGGTACTAGATGAGGGGCTGAGATGGGGCTCTGGGCAATGCATGAGAAGCCGATGGAAGTGGGGACGGAATGGACACTGAGAGCAAGGTCACAAGCCAGCCGAACCCTCCCGTGCCGACCTGCGGGACTGCGAGTGGGGCTGTGGGTCAGTGCCCGAGGAAAGGTCACCTCCACACCAGCTCAAGAGCCTTCGCCCGTTTCATTTACACTGAGTCTAGCGCTGGGCCTGGCATTTCCTAGGACAGAGAGGATGTGGTCAGAGGGTTCAGAGCACGGTCAAGGACGCAGTGATAGTATTCGTATTGGGCCTAATGACTCAGGTGGGGTTTGCGTGAGAGCTTATGGAACCTGGCCTTTGTCTGGCAGGGACACGGGGGAAGTCCGAGGCCAGTGCTCTCTTTGTATCTCTCGAGGCCTTGGGTACAGTGCTGGGCACACAGTGAGTGCTACGTTCACCAGCTATCCAGTTCCCCAGACCCCAGAATCAATCTTGGCACCTCCTTCTTTCACCCTCTGGTCGATGATGTCACTGTAATAGCTCATAACTCTGCCCGTTGTTCTCCCCCTGTAGTCACCACCCTAGTTCAAGGTAACGTCACCTTCCTCCTGGAGTCCTGTGATAGCCCTCCCATCTGCTCTCCTCTTATTCCCTGGAGCGTGCGTGTTCTCCTGCTGCCACTACTTCCAGCCTGTTCTCTACACTGTAGCCAGGGATCCTCTCAAAATGCACATCTGATCTTGTCCCAGAGGTACCCCCACCCCCTGCCCCCTGCCCCCCCATTCTTTTGATCTCATCTCTAACATCACTTTCTTCAACTAGGTCAGGTCCTTTTGTTATTTGCCCTTCAAGCATCATGTACTGTTCCTTCCAAGCCCTTATCATGGTTTTTAATTATACATTTTTTAAATGCATGTGATTAATTTCTTTCTCCTCCACTAGACTTTAAATTACGCAAGGAGAAGGACAGTGTCTATGTTTTGCTCATCTATGATCGTGTTTCCCAAGCAACCAACACAGTCTATGACTAGGTGATTGTTAAATAAATAAATAAATGTATGAATATATTTTAGTGAATGAGGGGATTAACAAATAAATGGGTGGATGATGTGACAGGGAGTCATGACTCAAGGCAGGCTGCTGTGCAGGGATCAAATGGAAAACAGAACAAGACTGAACAGTAGGCTGAGACCTCTTGCCTACTGCAGGAAGATGGAGACTCATTTTTGAAACACTTACTTACAAACATGTTTCATTATTTTCAATACATCCATTTATGCTCCCCTAA
The DNA here is from genome assembly GCF_026419965.1 of Kogia breviceps. Taxonomy (NCBI): domain Eukaryota; kingdom Metazoa; phylum Chordata; class Mammalia; order Artiodactyla; family Physeteridae; genus Kogia; species Kogia breviceps. The sequence goes on along the minus strand of NC_081328.1, from coordinate 33,322,937 downwards.
ATGGATGTAGTGAACTAAAAGTGGGAATCATATAATGTAATCTGACACACAGAAATGAAGCAAATTGGTTTCTATCAAAGCAAAGATAAACTAGACTAGACTAGACTAGACTAGAAATTATAACATTCTTGGATCTTTTAGACCTGAGAGGAGGGGAGAGTGGAGTAGGAACGGCAAACATGTCAAGTGAGCTTGTACAGTCTGACGTGAACTTCCTTCAGCCACTTGGTGCTTGAATGATTTTGGCTTTGGACCAAAGGCACTTGCCTCACTGTGCCGCTCTCTTCAGAAACCACCTCTTCTTCTGCTCGTGCATCTGCAGAGTAAACTGCCTTCAGGGACAGTTCAGTTGACCACACTTGACAGATAAGACCACTGAAGCGAAGTGAGCTTAATCACTTAGCTTCAATCAGAGGCAACAAATACACGCTTTCTCCGTAACCCAAACCCCTCCTTCATCTGGCTCATACGCATCACTCCATGGTGAAAACCACTCTTAGATCTGGCCTGGATTCCATCATTTCTCACCATAGCTGGTGGAGACAAACACTAATCCCCCAACCCCCCTCTGTGTGTCGGTGCCCAAATGACCAGTCTAGCCCCCAGTCCCTGTTTCTCATCTCCTTTGAGCCAGTGCTTTAGGAGCAGGGTGGGGAGGGGTGGGAGAGTGGAGGTGGAGGGCTGCAGGGAGAAGGTCAGAATGTGTTAACGAGTACTGATGGTGTGGTGGAAAGATTCCAGGATTTGGAGTCAGACGGACCTAGGTCCAGATCACAGCTGATATTGTAGCAATTTACTAAACCTTTCTGAGCTTTCGCTTTCTCATCTGTGAAACGAGTTTAATAAGATCTGCCTTTCAGTATTGCTGTAAGCATTGAATATGTAAGCGGCCAGCACAGACTCTGTGCAAACAGTTGGGACCCATCAGGGTTTGCCCTTTTCCTTCTTTCCTTTAGGCAGTAGCATGGTGCAGAGGATGAGTGTGAGTTTTGTAGCTAGACACACCTGGGTGAGATCCTGGCTTGGCCATGGACTAGCTGAGTGGTCCTGCACAGGTAACTTAACCTCTCAGAGCCTCCCTTTCCTTTACTATAAACTGGGGATAGCAGGTGTGGGAGGACCCTCCTCGCAGGTTGATGTTTCCCTAAGGTAATGTATGCACAGTGTCTGATGCAGAGCTGGGAGGAATCCATCACATGCAAATTTCCTCTTCCAGTTTCCCTTGTGCATTGATGGAGTGATTCATGGTATTTGCCCATCTAGGGGTGATTGAGTCTTACAAGACTCTCTCTCTGAACCTCACAAAATGAAAAAGTGAAAAAGTAGTCAAGTGAGTTTGGAGAACCTATATTCTTTTTTTTTTTTTTTTTTTTTTTTTGCGGTATGCGGGCCTCTCTCATTGTTGTGGCCTCTCCCGTTGCGGAGCACACGCTCCGGACGCGCAGGCCCAGCGGCCATGGCTCACGGGCCCAGCCGCTCCGCGGCACGTGGGATCTTCCCGGACTGGGGCACGAACCCGTGTCCCCGGCATCGGCAGGCGGACTCTCAACCACTGCGCCACCAGGGAAGCCCGAGAACCTATATTCTTTTTTTTTTTTTTTTTTTTTTTTTTAAGAACCTATATTCTTTAAGGCAGGACTTCTCAAGGTCTTTAAATTGTTAACAAGCTGTGGGGATTGTTAAGAGGAGGATGTAGGGTGTTGTAGTCCCCAAATTTATTTGGTCTCAGAAATCTATTTTTATGGAGCATCTCTCATGATAAGTGACCAGCAGAATAGATTTTGGAATATTGGAAAGGGGAAGGGTTAGATCTCCTCTCCTTTTCTCCTCCCATCCCCTCCTCTTCTTCTCTCCGTCTCCCCCACCTTCTGAGCACTCAGTTGGAGTGGGGATACGCTTTCAGGAAATGTAATGAGTTTCTTCCTTGTCCTGAGCTCCCTTAGTTATGATCCAAGATCATTAGTTCTGGAGAAATCCTCCTTTCATTCATGTAAACGGGGTTTTGCAAGGCAAATGGAAACCCATAGGCTCTCTCACCTCAGGGACTTCAAATGTGCTGGGCCCTCTCCTTGTAGGGAATAATCACCATCCCCTTCCTCAAGCCAGCTCCTGCTCGCTCATCTTTCAGGGCTCAGCTTAAACATCACATCCTTGGAAAAGCTCTTCCTGACCCTCTGCCCAGGGGGTATCCACATCTTACAGGCTCAGCTACTTACTAGCTGCATGAACTCCTTGGTTCAGTTGTCAAGATAAGATACAGATGTGTTAATGATCTTTATCTTGGTAATCATTTCACAATGTATATGTATATCAAATGATCAAAACTTAAATATATATAATTATATTTGTCAATTATTTATTTATTCCTCAGTAAAGTTGGAAAATTTTTTCTAAATAAGAAAGATCAAGAGATAGCCTATACTAGAGGGAAGCTGCTGCATAACACAGGGAGATCAACTTGATGCTTTGTGACGACCTAGGGGGGTGGGAGGGAGACGCAAGAGGGAGGAGATATGGGATGTATGTATACATATAGCTGATTCACTTTGTTATACAGCTGAAATTAGCACAACAGTGTAAAACAATTATTCTCCAATAAAGATGCGAAAAAATTAAAGAGATAGCCTACACATATCATTTTTGTGTGTACTTGGCATTTGTATTTGAGATCCAAGAAGAGGATATTATTTGGTGTTTGTAGGCTGGGAGTGGTTGACAAACCCAGGTCATAAGAAGTGATCTTACTGTGGGCATAGCGGGGGTCCTCACAGCGTCCTGTGCTGGTGTAGCTCTGTCTCCACGGCAGCCTCTGCCTCTGGCCCACGGCGCAGGGAAAGAACACTGCAACGGCAGTCAGGAGCCCAGGGTTCCAGGATGAATTTTCAATACCCTTTCAAGGCCTGAGGTCTGTGATTATGCAAGCGACTGAACTGTAATACACTGATCTCCTGAGTGATTATTTTCCTACCATCTCCCCACAAACATTACTATAGAGACTGCTGCCAACTTGGCTGTTAATTATGTGATTGGGAGTCAAAACATATAGGTACAGTACAAGCTAACATCCCTGTAGCACCATAAGGCTCATGAATCAAGTGTCAAAGCAGCCTCGTGAGCCCCTGTCTCTGGATGTTGCTGAAACCACAGTCCTATTCATCCCCTTATTCCTTCAATGGATACTGATTGAGTTTGACCTTGAGCCAGGCTCTATCCATGCTGGGTACGGGAGATTCAAAAATGAGCAAGACAGGGTCCTCACCCCCAAGGGCATCATCCTCCATTTCTCTAAACCAGAAACTCCAACCTCTCCCCCACTGCATCTCCAATCCTTAGCCAGATACAACCACACCTCCTGAATCCATCACCTTCCATAACTGCTGCCATTATTCCAGTTCATCCTTGTTGCCTCTTGAGTCAGTGGTCCGGACGCTTCCTTTATAGGTGAAGAAATTTAGGGGGCTCTTTCTCCTTCTCTCCACAGGTCCTTATCTTAGGCTATAGAAGAGGGAACTTTGCTATCATGGCTCTCTTCTCAGGGAAGTGCTACAGGGTAAGCTTATTCCTCTCTCTGCCCCCCCCTTTTTTCTGTCATGCTGCATGGCTTATGGGATCCTAGTTCCCTGACCAGGTATCGAGCCTGGGTCCCGGCAGTGAAAGTGCTGAGTCCTAACCACTGGACTGCCAGGGAATTCCCTGTGCCCTCTTACTTGTTTGTCCTCCTTTAAATCAGAGGACTGTTTTAGTCATGTTTTACTGGTGGGCAGGGCTCCTGGTGTCTCCACTCTTTTTGACCTGTTGGCCCCAGGATTCAAAGAGCTCTGTTCTCACCCCATTCCTGACCATATGGGATGTCTTCATGGTCCTGTGGGTTCTAAGGTCTAAATTTTGGGAGAGCCTCAGTCTAATTTGTGTTTTTCCTTCCAGCTATGTCAGAGGGCTCCTCCGTGCATACCAAAGGACAACTGTACATACATCTAGAACACCACAGGCACTAATATCTATAAATAGTGAGGAAGCAAAAATGAGAGTTCATTAAGTTCTTACTGACTGCTGAAAAGTAAATTAAAAAAATAAACAGAGCTGAACATTTGTGTAAACCTCAATCTTTTTGATGTTTTTCAATTAGCAGAGCCATTTTTCGTGTGAAAAATTAATAGCTGTCATGTGCCACCTGGCTATAGAAACAAGTGACAAATTTGCTTTAATGACCGCTGTCACATCTCTGGATTTAGCTAGGCATGACTAGTAACAGGCCATCTGGGGTGGGAGGAGGCAAAAGAGAGGGCGCTGATCTTCTGGGAATACTGCCTATGTGCCAGACACTGCGCTAGGGTCAGGACTCACACCATCCCTTGAGTTTTCTCCATGGTCCGGTGAAGCTGTTATCCTCATTTTATAGATGAGGTTCAGAGAGGTGAAAGAACTTCCCCAAGGTCACACAATAGATGTGCAGGGAGGTCTGATTCTAGTCTGTGTCTTTTCCACTAAGCCACATTCTGCAGGAGGGGGACAATTTGGCAGGAAGGCAGAAGGTGCCTGGTAAGCTCTGGCAGGCAGCCTGAAGCTGGGGTGGGCCTGGAATGAAGTGATGGCAGTTGAAGTGGGCAAGTTCAGCTGCAGGATCCCTGACATAGGAGATATAGCAGACCTCAGAGATACTGCGGTTTGGTTCCAGACCACTGAAACAAAGGGAATATCACAGTAAAGTGAGTCATATGAATTTTTTATTCCCCAGTGCATAGAAAAGTTATGTTTACATTATACTGTCATCTATTAAGTGTGCAGTAGCGTTATGTCTAAAAAAAACCACTGTAGACATCTTAATTAAAAATACTTTATTGCTGGGAATTCCCTGGTGGTCCAGTGGTTAGGACTCGGTGCTTTCACTGCTGGGGGCCCGGGTTCAGTCCCTGGTCTGGGAACTAAGATACTGCAAGCCACGTGGTACAGGCCAAACAAAACGAAACAAAAACCAAAAAACAAAAACTCTGTTGCTTAAAATGTTAATCATCATATGACAACGCAGGGTTGCCACAAACCCTTCAGTTTATAAAAAACACAGTATGTGTGAAGCACAATAAAGCGAAGTGCAGTAAAACGAGGTATGCCTGTACTTAGGATTCTGTTGGTCTGGAGGTCTTTTTCTGAATAATAGAACCTCTGCCACCAAACAGGGGTTCCTGCCTCTGGGAGAGGGGCAGAAAGAGCAAGGCCGAAGGCAGGGAGGATGTCTTTTGGAGGAGGGACCTGACTTTAACAGGTGTTTGGTACACATTCGGTAAAGACTATCAAGCAGTTTACGAGAACAACACATTAGGGGCAGATGCCAGGGCCAAGGCCCGTCTCTAATGCTGGGGCAACCCTATGAGGGTGGGGTAGCGGCAAGGAAGCCTTGGTTTCCAATTTCCATCTGGAGCTGCATTCAGTCTGCGAGTGAGAGGGCCACAAAGCCTGCACATGGGGGCAGAAGCCCAGGACAACACCCATGACAACAGCTTTCACTGGTGGCAGGACAGGCCCTTTTATACAGAATCTTTAATCCTGAAACCACATCAGGAGAAAGACACTATCTCTTTGCATAGGTGAGGAAGCAGAAGTTCAGAGAAGTGAGGCAACTTGCTTAAGGGCACAGGTGCCAGCTGGCAGAGTAGAGAAGCAAACCCAAAGACCTGTGTGTGTTCCCCTCCCCCTCTCCACATTGCTTCCCTGCCATTCCTACTCAAAACAGATGATTACTTTCTCCATCCGCCATTCTTCCTGCCCCAATGTGCAGAAACAGCAGTGACCTTGGCTCTGGTTTCCTGGGCATTCTAGGCTCTTGTCTGGGCTCTGATTTCCTAGAGTGCCGAGAACATCTTGGCTGTAGGGACAAATCTGCTGCTTGCAGATTTCTTGCAGCCACAAGAAGAGGAGCCCATGGCTCCTCTCAAGAGTTTTGCTGATTGATTTGAACTTGACTTTGAACCTGGTTGTAGATAGAATTAAGTTTTTTCATAGGTCTCTCTTTCCATTTGGTTTCCTCTTCTGTTTCTAATTACTAAGTTCGTAATTATTCCATTTGTTCTTTTGTAGTTTGGGGACTGTTATTTTTTGTTGTTGCTGTTTTTTTTCAGCAACGTGAATATTGTTCTATGTACACCCCATCAGCTTCCTGGAAGCTGCACTCTTCTTCCTGATGTTTCTAGAGAGACAGTTTGTTTCAGTTCTGGTGTTGCTGGCTATTAAAAGTTTATTCTCTTTGTCTCTGTCTCTGCCCATCTCTTCTTACAGCATTCTCAATCTACGAATTAATTCATCCATTGATTAAGCCATTTATCTATCTAACTATCCCTTATTCCTCCATGCATGCCAGGGCTCTGAATTAGGAAAGATTAAGATGCTTGGCTAAGGGATGTAGACTGCTCATGCTTTCCCATAGTCATGGAAACCAAAGAGAGTTAAAACAAAAAGGGAAAATTCAGTTAATCTTAAACCTTGTATAAATTTATAGCTTCTCTTTCTTCCCCTAAAATGTTCTCTCTTCTTGTCTGTGTTGGAGACAGAGAAGAAGGAAAATCAGACTTATGAAAATCAGACTGGGGGTTTTGACCCCACAACTAGACTTCCAATCTAGAGGGCAGATTTATAAGGTCGAAGAAAGGAGGGTGGCAGCCCAAGGATCCTGAGAGGAGGTAGTCAGGGGCAGGAGTCGCTGTGATGGCTGCTGCTCACCACCACTCCTGGTTGCCCACAGGCGACGGCTTGGGAACCATTGCTAGTCCTTGATCAGCTTGTTCCTGGTCTTTCGCGTTGTTACTGGATATTCATTCCTGAGTCCAATAAGCGGTCTTGGAGTGGGAAGTCCCTGGAACCCTCTCCAGGAGCTGATCTGCCTCTCTTCATGGCCCAGCAAGAGAAGGCAGGACAAGATGCTGGTGCCTCAGGATCTGCAGTTTCTCTGCTTCCCGCTGTGCTCCCAGAATATTCTGGCTTGATTTCAAATCCTGACTTCACCACTAATTTACTGTGTTATGTTGAGCAAATTACTTAACCTCTCCACTTAAGCCTTAGTTTCCACATTTGTAAGATGTAGAAATAGTACTAGTGATTACCATGGGCTGGCTAGTGATGCCTGGATTGGCCTGCTCATTCTTCAGTCCTCCGTCCTTTTGGGCTGCCTTCTTGTACTACAGAGCCTGGAAAGGCAAAATCTACATTTTTTGGATGCCCTTGCAGCCAGGGTTAGGGATACAATGAAGGGTCTGCTAATTAAAGACCCTTGTGCGGGATTTGGTAGGCCACGTGAGCAGGAGGCACAGAACTTCTTCCTGGCCCTTCTGCTGATAAGCAAGGGTGCAGGAATGAGAGGCTTTGCAACAGCGCTCCAGTGTTGGTCCCTGCCTCCTGGGGTGAATGGTAGTTATAGGGACAGCAGTGGGGGTCAAGGATCCTTGACTCTGGTTTCTGAGGGCTGGCTCACAGCGATGGGGCTGTGCTGGGGACTCAGTAGTTCTAGTGTCAGCCTCAGGTGACCACCTCCCAGAGTTGGCCAGTCTTATTATTGTGGATAGCAGTCCTGGGCACCTAGATGAGAACCTGCTCTTCCAGCCCTTCCAATGACTTTGCAGCGCCTAATTTCCTTCATGACATCCCTTCCTGCTTAAAAGACCCAGAGTTGTTCCAGTTTATTGTACTGAATCCCGACTGATACAAATACCTCTTGGGTTTGCTCTAAGAACTCAGGGAGGTCACGAGAGGACAAAGCAGCAGGCCCTGACATGAGGTTAGTTTAGTCAGCATTTAATAAACATTATCATCATTGCTGTCACCATTATTCCATTCCAAATGTGTGTCCATCTTGGCCCTTGGGATGCAGCTGAAAATGATAGGCTTCATCCTCCAAAAGATCTTATGATCCAGAGGACTTAAAATGAGATTCATTTTTATGACTGATTTTTAATGATCAATGATAGTTCTTTTAAAATAGTACTCTATTGCTTTCTTCGGAAAAATTAAAAGCTGGTCAACCAACACCACCAGTTCCCTCATTTTAATTGTTTTATACCTATGAGTACCAAAGCCTGGGAATCTCTGTCCGAGATGTCATCCCCAGTCCCCTGACATGAGAGCCTAGTTCTCAGAGACCAGGCCTCATGGCTCTGGGAGCAGACCCTGAGCTTTGTGAGCCAGGAGAGCATAACTCCTTCTGTTACTCACCCTTGACCCAGTGACTGGCAAGACCAGGTCTCAGGGAAGCAGGATGAATGAATGAACAGCGAGGTGCCTTGCCTGACACTGCTTTCCCGGCCCTGCATCTAGGCCAGTATTTTTCAACCATGCCTGGCATTAGAATCATCTGGGAGCTTTAAAAAATTCTGATGCCCAGGATTCCACTCCAGAGGTCATGATTTAATTAGTCTGGGGTGTACTCCTGACCTTTGTATTTTTTAAAGTCTCTTTGATCACCTGTCATTGGCCTTAATAATCACTTCCTGCAGGACTCAATGCTGTAAGAATTAGCTACACGTATGTACAGCTATTAGAATGAATTGCTGAGGTCCCAGTCATTGGCCGAGAGGCAGCAACATCAACCAGTTTAAGTTTAGTCTTCCTTTATTGCCTTTCCCATCCTTGGAGGGGCAGGCATCACAAGGTGTTGGGTGAAGACCCAGTGACCCAATGAGTTCACAGAGGTTCCTCTTTTCCCCCTTTATTTCCAGGATCTGCCTCTTGGGCTTCACTGAAGCTGTCCCCCTGGCACTTGCCAAAGAACTTGGTTCATTTTGACTTGGGAGTGGCGGGAGTGAAATCCTTAGGAAAGACAGCCTCTGTGCAATCCCCCGCTCTTCAGGAACAGGTAGACATGTTGCTATTATTGTTTAAAAATGTTTATTGCTGGAGCCTTTCATGTGTTCCTCATGTAGAGAGAGGAGTTTTGCGCATTTCCATTTTGCTTCAGCAGCAGTCTCGGGTTATGGGAGCTGGCTCCTTCCTGTCCCGGGCAGCTTGGTGGCAGTAGCTGGAATCAACTCCAGTCACTGTAGTCAAGGTTTCACACCTGGGCTGGGGAATCAGAGATGGAAAAGAGCCAGGTCCTGCCTTCCAAGTGTTCACAGCGTAGTCCAACAGGGCAATAATTACAGGGCAGCAAGGGTAACTGCAAACCCAGAAGCATTAACAGGGCAAAGGCAGATGGTGGGGAGAACCGACTCACTCTTTCCAGGCTGAGTAACGCTGGAGTCTTCAACGGAGAATGGACATTTGCCAAGTGGAGAAGGAGGGGAAGGGCATGCCTGACAGAGGGTACAGTATTGGCAAAAGCACAGAGGCAGGTGTGGGGCACACAGAGGGAGGGACAGCAGCAGAAGTCGGAAGAGGCCAGGCTGTGAAGGTCCGCCCAGCCAGGCTCAGGAGCTGGAATTTGGTTCTGGGGGTATGAGAAGCCATGAAGTGTTTTTTAAAAGAATTTTTAAAAAAATTTTATTGAAATATAGTTGATTTACAATGTTGTGTTAGTTGCAGGTGTACAGCAAAGTGATTCAGTTTATATATATATATATTCTTTTGTAGATTCCTTTTAAAAAAATATTATTTGGTTGCACTGGATCTTCGTTGCGGCATGTGGGATCTTTAGTTGCTCATGCGAGCTCTTAGTTGCAGCATGGGGGATCTTCTAGTTCCCTGATCAGGGATTGAACCTGGGCCTCCTGCAATGGGGGTCTTAGCCACTGGACCACCAAGGAAGTCCCTAGATTTTTTTCCATTATAGGTTATTACAAGATATTGAGTATAGTTCCCTGTGCTATACAGTAGGTCCTTGTTGTTTATCTATTTTATATATAGTCGTGTGTTAGTCCCAAACTCCTAATTTATCCCCCCCCTTCCCCTATGGTACCATAAGTTTGTTTTTGAGTCTGTGAGTCTATTTCTGTTTTGCAAATAAGTTCATTTGTATCATTTTTTTAGATTCCAAATATAAGTGATATCATATAATATTTGTCTTTGTCTGACTTACTTCACTTAGTATGATCATCTCTAGGTCCATTCCTGCCAAATGGTATTTCATTCTTTTTTATGGCCCAGTAATATTCTATTGTGTACACATACCACATCTTCTTTATCCATTCATCTGATGATGGACACTTAGGTTGTTTCCATGTCTTGGCTATTGTAAATAGAGTTGCTATGAACATTGGGGTGCATGTATCTTTTTGAATTATGGTTTTCTCCAGATATGTGCCGAAGATTGGGATCACTGGGTCATGTGGTAGGTCTATTTTTAGTTGTCTGAGGACCCTCCATACTGTTCTCCACAGTGGCTGCACCAATTTACATCCCCACCAACAGTGCAGGAGGCTCCTTTTTTGCCATGGAGGGTTTTAAGCAAGGCAATAAATTACTAGGATTTGCCTTGTGGTGGGATTCCAGGCAGGACCAGCATGGCGGAGGGCACAGGTGTGGATTCAGATGGCCCAGAGTCTGGGACTTCCCTGATGGTCCAGTGGTTAAGACTCCTGGCTTCCATTGCAGGGGGAGTGGGTTCAATCCCTGTTTGGGGAAGATCCCAAATGCCTCACAGTGAGGCAAAAAAAAAAAAGTAGGTCAGATGGCCCAGATTTTTTTTTTTTAACATCTTTATTGGAGTATAATTGCTTTACAATGGTATGTTAGTTTCTGCTTTGGCCCAGATTCTTATCCCAGCTGTGCTGCGTGAATGACCAACTGTCCTTGGACTTGTCTCACTTCTTTGACCCTCATTGTCCTATAAAATGGGTATGATGATAAGTTATAATACTGTCCCAAGACTGTCCAGAGGCACAGATAGAGCAGGGGATATAAAGGAAACGTGAGAAATTGTGCTTGAGCAACTGTGCCTATTTTTGATGCTGGGGTACAGGGTTTAGAATCCTTCTAAGTGCCAGAAAGGAAGAGGGGAAATATGAAGGGAGCTGGCTGTACTCAGCATGGCAGCAGATGTGAGGCTTTCCAACCCCCTGTAAAATCTGTGCTTCCCCCCACCCCTCTCTTGCAAGGCTTCTGTCCCCACTGTAGGTGGCTTGTCTGGGATATTTTCCAGGCAGAATCCACTTCTAGGGGACACACTGACTCCTCAGACTAACTGGACATTTCTCCTTCCTTCCCAGAGAGGGATGGACGATAGGCAGTCTGCTCTTGGGAGCTTCCAATGACGTGACTGCTTGCCTGGTGTGAGGGATGTGTAAAAGTGACATGCTTGTGCCCCGAAGAACTTCAGGGCTCCAAGGACGCTCAGGCCAAAATCAAAGGAAGTTAAGAAATATAGCCAGGCTTCTTACTGAGGTCACTGGTTTAGATAGTCACAAATGGGTTAACATTTTGTTTATATATCAATAAAATAAACAAATTAATTTGGGGGAACAAAATTTTATTCCAAAATGCTGGAATAGATTTTCTTCTTAGTTCTTTCTTTCTTTTTTAGTTTTTTCTTAGTTCTTTAAAACAAATAAGGGGGAAAAAAACCCAAAAGAAACAGGAAGAAAAGAATATCTGGCTTTAGGTTAACTCTACTCAAGAATTATTAGCGTATTTTTGCAGAATATTATAATTATCAAAATAATATCTTTTGGGTTGCCAGACATCTGTGATGAACATTTAACATTTAATCCTCACAGTAACCTTATGTGATAGATATATTACCCCATTGTACAAATGAGGAAACTGAAGCACAGAGAAGTTATATAACTTGTCCTAAGTCATCAAGCTAGTAAGAAGCAGAGCTGGAATTTGAACTCAGTTCTGACTCTAAAGCCTGTGTTTAACCTGAATAAAAAAAAAAGGGGGGGCAGTTTAAAACATCTATTACTTTAACCTTAATTTTGAGAGCACTAATTATAAAAATACCTTTTCAAACTTCATTTACCCATCTGGGAAAGCCTCTATGAGAATTATATTTTCTCTTTTTATTTATTTATTTCTCTTTTTATTTATTTTTTCCTTAATCATCTCCCATGATAAATATTTGATTAGCCTATGGTCATGAGACTTTAGAGATTTTTTAAAATATTGCAGGAAAATCAGTAAAAATGATGGAGGAAGGACATCTGAAAATTCATCCCTCCATACAAGCAACAATAACAGTAACAACAACAACAAAACTGGCAAAAATGGTCAGAATCAACTTTTTCTGAACTCTGGAAATTTAACCAACAGGCCTGCAGCAAATTGGAGAGCAATTTATTCAAGGAAAACAAATTAATTACTGTAAGAACAATGAGATCTGTGTTGCTTTAACTTGTCCTTGACCTTTGCTCTCCATGCCAGTGGTAGCCTTGAAAAATAGCCCCCATCCCTGGTACCAGAAGGAGCAGCATGGACTGGGAAGGCAGTCAAAGCCTCATTCCCAAAGAACTGTCATTGTTTGACATGTCTGGTGGTCCCCTGGAAGACCTCACTTGAAAGCCTTGCCTTTGATCTGACTGAGAGCTGTCTAGTGAGAAAAGCCTCTCCTCAGGTGGCATTCCTGGAAAACATTTTCAAGCAAATATTTTAACATGGAGGTTGCATGAGGCAATAGATAACAGTTTGGGGCAAAAAACAGCCCAACCGAAAAGCTTAAAAAGAAAAGCCGAGGAATGAGATGTCCACAGAGACTTTGAAATGTTCCAAAGTATTGCTGGGAAACTGGAAGACCACAAGACATATTCCTGGGAATCTAGGAAAATAACTGCTGGCATTGATAAATGAGTTCAGCAAGGTGGTAGGATATAAGATCAATATTATTACTACACACCAGCAATGAGTAATCCAAAAATGAAATTAAGAAAACAATTCCATGTGTAACAGCATCAAAAGAAATAAAATACTTATGGAAAAATTTAACCAAGTAAGTGCAAGATTCACACTGAAAAGTACAAAACTGTTGAAAGAAATTGAAGAAGATCTAAATAAATATAAAGACATGCTGGATTCATGGACTGAAAGATAATCTTACTAAAATTTCACTACTTCCCAAATCGACCTATGGTTCCATTGCAATTCCTATCAAAATCCAAGCTGACTTCTTTCCAGAAACTGCCAAGCTAATTCTAAAATTCATATGGCAATTCAAGGAAACAGAATAACCAAAACAATGTTGGTAGAGAACAAAGTGGGAGGACTCACACATCCTGGTTTCAAAACTCACTTCAAAGCTACTGCAATCACAGTGTGGTACTGGAATAAAAACAGACATGTAAATCAATGGAACAGAACTGACAGTACGGAAATAAACCCTCATATTTATGGGCTATTGATTTTCAACAAGGGTGCCAAAACAATTCAATGTGGAAAGAACAGTCTTTTCAAATGATGCTGGGACAACTGTACATCCACACACAAAATAATGAAGCTGGACTCCTCCTACACGTCACACCATATATGAAAATTAACTCCAAATGGATCAAATATCCAAATGTAAGAGCTAAGGTTATAAAACTCTTAGAAGAAAACACAGGAGTAAATCTTTATGACCTTGCATTAGACAACAGTTTCTTAGATAGGATACCAGAAGCACAAACAACCAATGGAAAAATAAATGAATGGGATTTTATAAAAATTAAAAAGTGGGGCTTCCCTGGTGGTGCAGTGGTTGAGAGTCCGCCTGCCGATGCAGGGGACGCGGGTTCGTGCCCCGGTCCGGGAAGATCCCACATGCTGCGGAGCTGCTGGACCCGTGAGCCATGGCCACTGAGCCTGCGCTCCGCAATGGGAGAGGCCACAACAGTGAGAGGCCCGCGTACCGCAAAAAAAAAAAAAAAAAAAAATTAAAAAGTTTGTGCTTCAAAGGACACTATCAAGAAAGTGAAAAAACATATAAAATGGGAGAAAATACTACAGGTGGGAAGAATAAGATGCAGTTGGGAGAAGAAAAGTATAGTAGTTGCTGGATGTGACAATCTCAAAATTTTGAACTATTACAAATAAAACAGCCACCATAAATCACCCCAAAGGCAGACCCAAGTTATTTTTCTTTTTAGCGCTTAAGCCTTTCTAAATCTGAGAAGCTGCCAGGATGCTAGTACACAGCAAAAAGCGATGACAACACCCTGAAGTGTGCAAGCTTTTGTGTGTACCTAGCTATCTAAAGGAAACCAGTGCTAGTTGACCGGGGGAGCATTAGGGCGGCTCGGCGACCACAGCTCAATTTGCCTTCCTAGTGTGGCCACACCTCCCTCACTGATAGTCTCAACAATGGGGTAAGTAATTCAATAGGGAAAAGGATTTGATTTTCCTCTTATTCTCTCTTAGTGTTTATGTTCTTGGTATAATATTGATGTATTACCACAGACAAGCCAGCATGTGAATGTGCTCTGTCTGGTTAAGTTATATAGCCTTTCTACATTGTAGAGTCCTTCAGTTTCTGAAATCATGGAGCTTGTATTGTTAGAACCAATGAAGTGACTCAAAGAATTTTTAAAAATAAGCCATCAGTCTGGACCTGCATAGGTGAATGAAGGAGAAACACTTTCAAGTCAGAAAAAAAAGTATACTTAACATTTAGGATTATCAACCACTGCTGGTTTTCCATAATATAGTTCATGCCTGATTTTATCTGAAAGAGATATGATTACTACCACCATTCCAAAAGTGGTACTTTATTAATTAATAAGCTCTTGGCTCATCTTTGAGGTAGATTTCGGACTTAAAATAGACTACCACCTGCTAACTACTTCACCTGATGTTTATCAATAACAAGGAGGCTTCATTCAAGAAAGCTACTGACTTATAATTACCGGAAACCTGGTGATGAATCAAGGTTTTGTGGGGCCTGAACCTCATCTACTTTGGGAAATCCTATCTAATAAAAACTTGCAAAGTTATGAACACAAAAATCGCTAGGACCCCTCTCAAGACCTTGGAAGGGACCTATGCAAGTGAACAGCCCTGAAGCCAATGCTTCATTGAATTCATGATAAATCCACCTCAGCTGGGGCCCTTTTCCAAACTTATTTAATGCAGGCAACTTATAAACACCCCAGTAATACGTCATTATAGGTAGTAAAATGACTTAACTCGAGGGTGGCATCTTCACTTGGTGGCTTGCCCTTGGAAAGAGATGCAATACAGTTTATATCTCACCATGGCAAATGTTTCCTGAAGCAAATTAGCTTTGTCTGTTAGAAAGACTTAGCCCAAAACAAAGACTTACTATACTGTGACAATCTTCTGAAAGTAACTGTGAATGAGTTTTACGAGTACAGTACTAATTTATTTCCAACACCAGATAGTTCTGATTCGTTCACTACCTTTTTCTGTCATTTAAGAGGAACACAAATTCAAAAGGAACAAGTTGGTGCCTCTTCCATTACAAATCTTTTCTAACCTACCACCCATTTTCTAGTTCATCACTCCCCTTCCTCACCTTGTTACCCTGCTGCATAGATGCTAGAATGGCTCTCATATATGTTTTCTCATCAACATCCATCTTTCTCTATCCAGTATGAAAGCTTCTTGGGGACAAATTCCCTGCCCTATGCGTCTTTGTATCCCCAGCACTTAGTACAGTGCTGACACACAGTGGGCATGGCACTCAGTGAATGTTTTTGAATGAATTCATTAATTTTTAAACTGATTGACTGATTCATTTCCACAGTGTATTTTCCTGTGTTGCCCACATAACTGTACTGAAACTCTGATTCTATAAGGAACTCTTGGTGTTATAGGATGTTTAGGAAAGGGGGTGAGTTTAAGATGCTGTATTGATGCTACTAAAACCTCCCGGTGAAGGGACCTCATGAGCCTGCGCTCCG
This sequence comes from Kogia breviceps, assembly GCF_026419965.1. Lineage (NCBI taxonomy): Eukaryota > Metazoa > Chordata > Mammalia > Artiodactyla > Physeteridae > Kogia > Kogia breviceps. Next base: position 33,307,191 of record NC_081328.1, on the reverse strand, counting down.
GTGTGCTGGCAAAAGAAAAACTGACCCTTGGTGCTCTCTCGCCAAGGTAGGCATCAGCAAACTAACAAGGGAAACGAAGGAATTCTAAAGCTTAAGGTGCTGTCAGGTATTGCCTAAGATAGAAACCTATATGGTCAGGCAAAAAGTTCTGCCCAGGGCTTTAGTTGCTTAGCAAAAATGATGATGTATCTGAAAAGCTGAGTTTCAGAAAGAAAGGAAAAAAGAGAAATCCCACTCCCTCACCTCACCCCCCACACATACTGGAAAACACACCTTCCTCCAACTTATCCAAAGGTTGCTCAGCCATGCCAACTCCAGGACTCCTGCACTCGTGGGAGGGCAACACCATCTGTAACGCAAAGAAGAACTTCAGGCTTTGCTTCTGTAGTGGTGTCACAATATCTTCATTTTCCCTTTCTTCAAGGTTAGAAAGATCCTGAAGCTGTTAGGATTTTGAATTAAAGGCTAGACTTCAAAATATTCTGTTGTTAGAAATAAAAACTAAACTCCAGCAATCCCAGGTAATAGTTTAGGTATGCTATAGCTTCAAAATCAAGTGAGACTTGCAAATGAATGACTAGATAATGGACTATTTTTAAAAATATATACCATACAAATACTGGAGAGAATTATGGACACCACCATCCAAACCATTGAGATTTTCACTAATTCTCAGTGGCAGGCCAATGCTCAGATACTTCCATGTGGAAGCCTCTCACATCTCCTCCCCATAGCCCTGTTCTATTCTTCTCTCTAAAGTCTACGAGTCCAATGTTGAAAGGAGTCTGGTTAGTCAAAGAAAATCTACAGGGTTTACCTTGATGATCCTTTTTGACCACCCATGGAAACCAAAGTAGTAATTTACCAATTCTTGCATCTGGAGCTGTTTAAGGCAAGTGTATTATGTTGAACAGCCTTATGTCTGGTGCCGAGACGAACCTAAAGATATAAAAGACCTACAAATATCACAACCCTACATAGACACTTATTTTGGATATACCTGAGATTTATCAATACCAATTTCATAGAGTGGTTGTGAATATTTAGTAGGACATTTTAAGCAATGAGTTCACAGTGAGCCCTAAATAAATGTTATTTATTATTTTTAAGTCAGTACTTTTCTGCATCATTTCCAGGGCCCCTGATTAACTGGAAGGTTCCCTGACCTTTGGTGGTGCAAGTGATGTTGAAAGCAACCAAGGAAGCCCAGCAGAAGCCTATCATGGGGCTGGGGGTAAGCAAAGGAAGTGAACGGTTTTAGTCGTCTCATCCTGTAGCTCCTGCTTGAGAATATGACCTGAAGAGGAGACAAGATGGACCTGCCACTGAATTAGAACCTTAATCTGTAGCACCCCTCCCGAAGTTACTAACCCCTGTTAGAAGAGGAAATACGTATACCAGCATAAATGTAAATAAAGCAACCAAAAGAATTAGAGGTTCATCTGCATTAACAAGCTTCTCTGAGAGTGCAAGTATTTCCAGTCTTAACTCTCTAAATAACTTACATATTACTGTGAACTTTTTACATCACTAGTTCTTTCTTAAATGTCTACTTCCACTTTGAACAGGGTGTAGTGTACAGTCATAAAAATTCAAATAATACAAATAAAGTCAAAGCATTGTTAATTCTTTATTGATTTGTTTGTGCATCTTCCTCTGTCACTAGTTTATGAGCTCCTTAAGTGCTTGAAGGAACCATATATTATTCTTTCCTTGTTACCAGAAACAAGCATAGATCTTGGCATATAACAGAGGAGTGATGGTCTGTTGACTGAGTGAATTAATGAGTACATAAGAAAATGAAATTACTTTCTCTAACTGAAGCTGCCTACTGGGAAGGAGAAATGAAGACTAATTTTTAAATGTTGAGTGTCACATGGGAGGCTAGGCCCTGTATGGGGAGTCATAATGGAGCTGTCCTAACAATTAGGAAGCTTCAGAAGGGCTCTGAGCCCCTGGGTAGTAGAGACAGTTGACATCTGGGATAACCTTGCCACAGTTCTTGCTGGCAAACATTTCCCTTCGTGCTGAGAAAAACTCAGATACATTAGGCCTTTCCTTCATTTTATGTTAAGATGTTATTCTCTTTTCTGTATTTATAAAAAATACAAGGGGGCTTCCCTGGTGGCACAGTGGTTGGGAGTCCGCCTGCCGATGCAACGGACGCGGGTTCGTGCCCCGGTCCGGGAGGATCCCACGTGCCGTGGAGCAGCTGGGCCTGTGAGCCATTGCCGATGGGCCTGCGCGTCCGGAGCCTGTGCTCCGCGGTGGGAGGGGCCTCAGCAGTGAGAGGCGCGCGTACTGAAAAAAAAAAAAAAAATACAGGGCAAAAAAGATAAGTATGTATACCTGCCAATGAATAAAAGAACACATAATTGGAACTTCCCTGCTGGTGCAGTGGTTAAGACTCCGTGCTCCCAATGCAGGGGGCCCGGGTTCGATCCCTGGTCATGGAACTAGGTCTCACATGCATGCTGCAACTAAGAGTTTGCACGCCACAGTTAAGGTGCCTGCGAGCCACAACTAAAGGAGCCTGCCTACTGCAACTGGGGAGCCCTTGAGCCGCAACTGGGGAGCTCTTGAGCCGCAAGTAAGGAGCCCGCCTGCTGCAACTAAGACCCGGTACAACCAAATAAATAAATAAATAAAATTGAAAAAGAACGCATAATTAAAGTAGGTAACAATTTCGGGTGGGTGTGGGTAGTAAACTAAGGCTCTGCATGAAATAAAGAAATCTAATACGAATGCCCTTTCCTCTCAACTCTATAGTGACTTGTAGAACATTTTCTTCATTACTCTATCAGTGACGGGCTTTATGCTATGAAAATCTAAGAACCTAAGCTTATGCAATGGTCTTAATGTCCAATATAAGAAAAGAACTCATTACTCACAACTGATACCAAGTAACTGTTTCATAATCTTTCCAGGACCATCTGTAATATCTGAGTGGTTATGTGAAATGGTCGCAGGGTCCGCAAATTAAAGAATGCCTGATACAAAATCATTTCAATCCCAGGGAGTACAGCCAGGATTGAAGAGGGTGTTAAACAGGGTACAGAAGTGGGAGGTAGTGTACATGGAGTCACATCTGAGGAGAGTTCTCAGATTCAATAAAGTTGAAATCAGTGAGTAAAGAAATATGGGTGAGAATAGGCAGCAAGGTCAGTAGGAAGTAGCCAGAGCAAGAAGCCAATCAGAGAAGACACACCAGTATAAAGTGAAAGGTCTGGGAAATGTAAGCCTCACTCACTTATTCAGAGGAATTGAAAAGGTCCTTGAAAAAGGAATGGTGGCTGAATGAAGGCACATCATGAACTGTTAATTCTGGGGAAGTAAAATTGGATGGCATGTTAATATGGAATCAGGTTTCTACAATGCATTAAACAATATTTTAACCATTTTCTGGAATCTGAAGGGAGTTCTGAATAGGCAGTTTCAGAGTGATGATGATGATGAAGCCTCCTTTATGTTACATCTGACAAGTTTGTCAAGCTCGGGACTCCCCTGCTGGCACAGTGGTTAAGAGTCCGCCTGCCAATGCAGGGGACACGGATTCGATTCCTGGTCCGGGAATATCCCACATGCCTCAGAGCAACCAAGCCCGTGTGCCACAACTAGTTCTGAACCTGTGCTCTAGAGCCCGTGAGCCACAACTACTGAAGCCCGCATTCCTAGAACCCGTGCTCCGCAACAATAGAGTTCATCGCGATGAGAAGCCCACGCACCGCAACGAAGAGCAACCCCCGCTCGCCGCAGCTAGAGAAAACCGGCGCGCAGCAACAAGAGCCAACAGAGCCAAAAATAAATAAATAAATAAATTAATTAAATAAATTATCAACCTCATACATTTAAAATCCACATAAAAGTAAATATAAGAAAGACTCTTGTGAAGATTTCTTAAATTAAGGGGCAGCATAAAATGACATGGGGTTTAACATCAGTTAAGTTTGGGTTTGGCCTCTAGTTTCCACATTTACTGTCATGAGCCTTAAGTAAGTCACTTAACCATCCTGAGTTCGAGTTGCTTCATCTAAAAAAAAGAAAGAAAGAACTGGGGAACTGGGGGATCAGTGGAGCAGTGCATCTGAAAGCATTCTGTACACCACAGTGCTGTACAAACGCTGGCTCCCCCCCCCCCCCCCGCCCCGGGATCTTAGTTCCCCGACTAGGGATTGAACTCGGGCCCTCAGCAGTGAAAGTGCAGAGTCCTAACCACTGGACCTCCAGGGAATTCCCGAAGGCCTATTAGTTTTAAATTCAGCACTTCATCCCTGTAGACCGAGGAATTCCACATTTGGACACACCTTCACTGGACGTGTCTGAAAAAGCTGCTTCTAGTCGCATGCCTTTTGGGATCTGTGGGCATCCCTTGCTGAATAAAACTTGATGGCATACAACCCAGGACCGGTCACTGCTGCGTTTGGGAAGGTTCGGACCGAATACAGAAGGCCAAACTGGGAGAAGACTGTGAACAGAGAATGCTGTAGGATGGTCCCATGCTAAGTAAGTGCAGGAAATTTCACGCCCAGGAAACCAAACCGCCCACTCCCTTATATTCCCCCAGCCCTTCGCCACAGGGCAACTGTGATGAGCCTGCAACTAACTCCAAAGACTTCTCATTTCATGAAGAAGGTTCCCTCTGAAATCCTAAGCTTCGAGAAACATTAGGAGGCAATGCCCTCTGTTGAGAACTATCTCTCAAAAATCTATGTGTGCGAGCTGACTGCTCAGGTCGTCTCTAGAACTAAGATTCCTCTCAGCGGAGACCACAGGCACATGAGGTGCTGAAGGGGCGCCCAGTTCCTCCATCCCTCCCTCCGCCCCGGCTCGGCTTACTTGCAAGGCCTCGGTCGTGGGTCCAGAGCTCAGCTCCCACACCAGCAATGTTTTGTCACCCCCGATGGGAACCGTAAAAGGTACAAACTCCACCATCCTACCAAGACCGCGCATGCGCGGCTCGGGGCGCAATGGGACTACGCCTGCGCACGCGCGCTCGCGCTTTTAAAAAACGGGAGCCTGAGGGGTGGAGCCAGCTTGGTGGGAGTGGGACGAGGGCGGTGCTCGGACCTCTCCCTCGCCCCTCCCACTCCGGGCTTGTCTCTGCCTCCAGTTCCTCTTCCGCAACCCCCGCGGCCAGAAGTCTTGGAGTTTAGCGCTTCTATTCAAGTGTATTTTTAGCGTAGAGTTCAAAGTATGTGTTTACAGGACCGAATGCTGCGGACATCTTTATAGCAGCTGGCTTCATCTTCCAACTCCCAGAGACTAGAGTACTAAATAGCGCTAGCTATCCACTGAACTTTAAAAATTTACATTTCCCGACTCTGTGTGAGAAATGCCCAACAAAGATGCAATCCTTCGACTTGAGTGTTTTCATGAGTCCTAAATATGCAAATCAAGGTATAACTCATTAAAGCCATCAATAGTATGAAATTCTTAATAGGCTGATTTCTAGCCCATTTTCCTAAAGTACCCCCAAATCACGGAGCACTTTTCTCCATCCCCACCACGACTTTCTCCACCTCAATATATCAGACCCTTAGCCCCACCCATTACCTACTTCTGAGCTCCTTTACTTCAAAAATTGTTGACTTTGGAGGAATTACTTGGATCTTGATACTGTTTCAAACCAATAACTGTAGATTTATTATCCATATCATTGTCCATTGCATTCACGGTATGCATCTATTTATTCATTGTATCCATTATCTGTGTATGGAAAAGATCCATAATCTTCTCCAGATAGATTATGAACACCTCATGAACAATATTTACAGATTTACCATCCTTTTTCTAGTACCTAGCACACTCATACTCTATTAGATACTCAAATGTACTATGGATTAATCCGTTGTGGAGCACGGGCTCTAAGCAAGCGGGCTTCAGTAGTTGCAGCACGAGGGCTCGGTAGCTGTGGCTTGCAGACTCTAGAGCACAGGCTCAGCAGTTGTGGCACACAGGCTTAGTTGCTCCGCGGCAGGTGGGATCTCCCCGGACCAGGGCTCAAACCCATGTCCCCTACACTGGAAGGTGGATTCTTAACTACTGCGCCACCAGGGAAGTCTGGAAGGCAGATTCTTTATTACTGGACCATCAGGGAAGTCCCAGGATCAGCCTTTTAAAGAAGCATCCCAGAGATGTTTTGAGTGTAGAGGTCCACAGACCATATTTTGAGAAATGATATTTCCCTATGGACACCTTTTCCTCTGTCAGGCCTTTTGAATGGCAGCTATGTTCTCTCCGACGCTGCACTGCCTGCAGTCTACCCAGCTTTCATCCCAGTGAGAACATTCCAGAGACCAACTAAGGATCAACTCCAGGTGTTTCTCCAGTCACCTCTGGGGCTGACTGCATGTCAGCAACAACAAGTACCTCACCTGCTGCCCAACTACAGTGACACCTTCCGGATTTGTGACTCAGCTAGCTCTTCACCATGTTATTCTATGTAGACACCATTTTACAACGCCTTGGACACCCATAAGCCTATAAAAAAATAAAGGAGTAGGGCTCCAGGACTTCTCCAAGTACAGGTGGTGCCTCCTCACCATACCTGTATATGGACGCATGTTGGATATTGTTGGTTGGCTCTTGACACCCATTTCTACCCCCTTCTCTGCAGGAGCTAGAAGCCTGGGAACCATATTTCACAGATCCCCTCGACAGCAGAGTTCTGCCAATAAAATGTACTTGTGTGAAATTTGGAAGGTGGAGAGCTGATGGAAATCATTCTTTCCTCCTCTGCAGCAGACTCCATATTCCCCATCTAGTGTCCACCCTTGGGGCTTTGGGGCTGCAATGACCTCATCAGTGGTTTCCCAAAGTTTCCTGACTTCTGAGTGGCAGCAGCAGTTTTGAGTCTATGGAAGGCAGCTGTGGTGAAGTAACCTGAAGGCTAGAGCTACAATGCCCCCAGCCCCAACTTTCACCACCATTAGTCCCCTCAATGATAAGCACCAACTGTTTGGATATAATCTTTCTTTCTGGTTTTTTTTTTTTTTTTTTTTTTTGCTTGAAATATCTAGAGTGCTTTCAACTTTCTTCTCTATGGTAGCTTTAAAATATGTCCGCAAATTCTTTGACTCTTCTTTTTTCAAAAGGTAGAGTCTAAATCCCCTCCTCTTGAATGTGAGCTGGAATGAGTGACTGACTTCTAACCATGCTATGTGGCAGAAGTGGTGCTATGTGCCTTCTGAGGTCAGGCCATAAGAGGAATAACCTCTGTCTCTCTCTTGGACAGCTCCCTCTGGAGGAAGCCAGCCATCATGTAGTGAGGACATTCAATCAAGTAGCAGGTGGACAGACAGGCCCATGCAGGGAGGAAATGAGGTCTCCCTCTAACAACCAGCACCACCCTGGCAGCCAGGTAAGGGAGTGAACCATCTTGGAAGTGGACCCCTCAGCCTCAGTCCAGCCGTCAGATGACTGCAGCCCTGGCCGATATCTTGAGGACCTCAGGAGAGACCCAGACACAGAACTGCCCAAGATATTCCTAAAGCCTTGACTCAAAAATTGTGAGGAATAAATGTTTATTGTTGTTTTGAGCCACTATTTAGCTGTGCTCTGTTACATACCACCAGATAATCAGTACATTATCTGATTCAGGGGTTGAACCAGACAGACTTGAGACCCTCAATATATTGAACTGGCATATTAATGAATGATGCCCTCTTAACCGTTGGGGACTTCGGTCCTGGGCTCCAAGTGTTTTCCTTTACCACAATACTTCCCATGCCAACAACCCACAGATTTTCCTGGGCACCAAATTCCTCAACGCCCTGCTGTGCAAATATACAGTAGGGTTTTACTGTTCGGGGGGCAACTTATAAGCAGAAGCATAACAGAGTGCACTCAATCCCCCACGCTTTCAGAGAAAGGGATTAGACCAGACTTAGCTGGATTGTGTGTCCCATGACCCGCACGGTTCCCGTAGAGAAGGAGCCAGGCTGGAGTGCCTCACAGTTACATGGATGGTGGGGCAGGAACGTCTATACTACTAACGGTGGCACCTGCTTGGTGACAGAAGTGATCGCAGTAGGAGGCGGAGCCTATTTTTTCCATTGAGCTCGCTGGTACCTGCTGAGCTAGCTGTTTGCTGAGCTACTGAAAGGGGAAAGGAATGAGTGTCCAGGACTATCCAAATTATTTCTCATCACCTGGATTCCCAACACCTCACTGATTTCCATTCCCAGGTTACATTTGGACCTTATCATCATCTGGAATTTGTCATAAAAAATCTTAAAAGTACAATCTTTCATTCTCTGAACATAAGCTCTTGTCCTTTCAGTTCTCACTCATGTGTATCCACTGTACATGCTCTTCAGTTGCATCAAAACCTCTGGTTTGGTGCCCCATTTTCTCCCAGTTCCTACTTGATCTAAACACCCAAGTTGGCCTCTCGGCCTCTCTACTTTTAGGCCACCATCAAAGTACTCTTTATAAAACTCAAGCTTGGTCATGTCTGTTCTCTGTTTAAAACATTTTAGTTTGTGCTGTTTGGTTAAGGCCATGTGCCTTCACCACGCCCTCTGGGATTGGTTCTCTGCTCGCCCGCACAGCCTCACCTACTGACCTTTCCTCCTTGTGCTTCATGCTTGGGAATACCAGACTGCATGCGCTTCAAGCCCACCCAAGGTTTCATGCCTCTTGCCTCTGTACTGTCCTCCGTCTAGAATGCCTTTCCTTCACCTCGTCCTCCCAAGAAACTTCTGTTTGGCTTTCTTCTTCTTCCCTTCCTCTAAGCCATCCCTCACCTTTACTCCTTTCCAGCCAACCAAGAGCTGAACCACTTCTTGGTACACTGCCATTGTCATGTCAACACACTGACTTCTATGTATAATGTCTTTAGGTGTCTGTGCGTCCTCTCAGTCTTAGGGCCCCACAAGAGCAGGGACTCTGTCCTAATCAACTCTTTCCCCAGCACCAGGCACAGTGTCTGGCATATAATCCAGGTCCAGATCAAGTTCTACCTGTTTCCTGGACCCTCCCTAGTTTCCTAACCTTCCCTCCTCTGAATCCTACAATTTTGTTCTCTGTATCATTTTTGCCCTAATCATATATTGTCTCATTTCATTATCTTTTAAAAAGTGGCTCATTTCTCTGACAGATTTCATCGGAATCAGAATTTTCATTCATTGAGTAGCTGTTGGCCTTCTATCTCCTCCCCTTCTACCTCTCAGGTCTCAGTAAGGAGTTGGGCTCTGAGCTAGTTTGTCCATCATAAGATGGTGACAGAAGCAGCCCCAGGAGGCCATGTTTTGTACCACCTGACCCTGGGCACCCCTCCTGCTTCTGGGCCACAGCCAGGGATGAGTCCCTGATCCAAGGAGAGACAGCTCACTCACAGGCTGGCCAGGTGTTCTTTGGCTCTGACTAAAAACTGCCCATTCTAGGTCAAGCTGTGCAAAGCAGAATCTTACTCTTGGGAATATTAATTTAGAAATATGGTAGGGTAGCCTTTGAGACTAATAAAAAATTGTGCAAATCTGAGGTCATATGATACAAAATATATTATCTAAGCCTCATTTATGTACCAACTTTGAACTAATGGAAATATCCCAAAATAGGAACCTGGAGCTACCTGGAATCCTGGTCTACACTTTGGGAAGCCCAGCAGTACAAGGATCTCTACCCCTGGTCTTTTGTCAGCTCCCTGTCTTTGTAACCAACACTCGTATTGAAATCAGACCCCCACTCAATCAGAGTTTGAGTGCGCAGGGGGACCTTCCGCTCTCGTGACCTAATAGTGTAACCAAAGTGCGTAGTACTGTACCTGGTCCATAGCAGGTGCTCAGTAAACAGCAGCTGCCTCCTTCTCCTCATTAGTATCATTATTATCAACTCTTTGGTGGCAAACACAGCTTATGCTTCTCTGCATCCCTGTTGGAGTCTAAGAGTTCTGGGCTCCAGCCTTAACTCACACTTTTGGACGTGGGGCCTTGGGCCCTTGAGCAGGTTACCTACATTCTTGAAACCCTGTTTCCTATCTGTCAAACGAGGATAACAAGATATGCTTCTACTGACTGTTGGGCTAAATAAGACCATAAGATGCCTAACCCAGGGCTTGCCACCAAGCAAGCAAGTGGTACATGTTAGCTGCTGCTGCTTCCTATCGTTAGTAGTATTAGTCATGCGCCTTAAACACAGTAAATACTTGTAGGCTCACTGAAGTCACCGACCAGAGAAAAACCCTTGTTTTTCATTCTCAGTAAGAAACTTTGGGAGGTGACTTGGGCAGGCACTGAGAGAACAGATATCTCTCATGCAGCATCAGCAAGCTAATAAATCAGAAGCACTGATAGACCGTTCACTTTGCTTGGAACCCCACCCAACTGGCAGAACCTGCTGGGCTATCTCCCAGGCCCCTGATCCTCTGGGGGACCGTGTGTTATCACCCCATGGCTTGCACCGTTCTTCACCTCATATTATGAAACCACCAGCACTATCTGTGGTCATTTTGGTAGATTATCAAATCTCGTTCATCCAGAATTTCTTTTACTCATTAATGTATTTAACTCTCACTGACTTAATAAATGTGATTAATGACTTTCTTTGCAGGAGTGGAAGAGCCTTTGCACTTTCCGCAGGAGGCACTGTCATTATATAATCACTTGGAATCATGCAGCCCTGGGCCGGTTCTGGGTGAGGCAGGAGGTGGGTAGGTTTGGTGCTGGGCTGAGCTGGAGGGAGCTGAGCAGCAAACAGCTGACCCACAGCGGGGCCAGGAGAGGCCAGGGCCTGAGGAGGGCCATCTTGGGCAATGGCTGCTCTCACACATTCTTCTTTACCCTGTCTTTCTGGCACCTCCCTGCTAGTTATCCAAGGGTTGGGATATTTTTTAAGGAAAAAAACAACCCCATGGGAATTTTGCACCAGCTTGAAATGGTGGAGAACCCCTACCAAGACAGGGTACACATTGTACATGAGTTTGAGAATTTGGGAGAAAAGTCAGGCCTTGGCTCCACAGTGGAAGAGGCCCAGTCATCCAAATCTTCTGGCAACCCCAATGGCCGTACGAGAGGAGCCAGTAGATGATCCTCTATGGGCAGGAGGTCGAGCATGTTGTAAATAACTGGTACTTGATGAACCAGGAGAGAGAGAGAGCACCAAAATAAATTGTTATTTGATTTAAAGTTCTAGGCCCCTTGAGCATGGTATGTTCTCCATCAGTCCCAGGGACTGATGATACTGGGGAAACAAGGGAGGGAAGCCCCTCTTCATCCTTCTACACACCCTCCTTTGCCCACATTTCCCCTTGTGGAAGTACTGGCTACCATGAGGGACTCTAGTTTCAGCTCTGCTTCTTCTTGCAGGCCCTTGTTATTGGTATATAAATATTCAACTATTTACATTTTAATTCCTTACCACATGGTTAGACTTGGTTATGAATTTATACATTGTAACATGAGAAAAATAAGTATTTAATAAGCAATGCTAAGAAGTCAATATTATAAACAAAATTTGCAGGTGGCCTGAGGCAGAACAGCGCTCACCCTGTGACAGTCTCGTGTGCTGTCTCACTGTCCTCACCCGCACTCTTTTTCAACCCAATATGCATCCCGAAGCTTGTCTGCTGGGGCTTTGATGACTTCCCTGGGGTAAGAAGAATAATGCCAAGGCTTTTACTTTTGAAAGGAACAACTATAACTTTCATTATGTCCTCATTTTAGAAGAGAATTTTAAATTGTCCCCTATCATTTACCCTGCATCCTTAGAGAATATCTCATCCTCATCAGCAGATTCGCTGTCGCGTAACTTTTGTGCCATGTTTTTCCTGCGTGTGGCGTTGAGAGGCCTATACATATCCCTAAGCCAAAGTGGCTGCGTTCTCCTGAAAAAGTCCTCCTAGAACACAGAAAGGGAAATATTAATTCTGCATCTCCCCTGCTTTCTCTGGCCACAGTACTTTATCCTCCTCAAATTTACCTGATTCTCATTTTCCCTTGAGCTTCTCTTATGCAGCAGAAATCGTAAAGAGCCCCTTGAAGGAAAACACACACAGTTAGTGTTACATGTCATTTTTCATCTCCCTCACAATGTGTTATCTCTGGTCTTATTAGGACTAAATGGGTACCTCAGTCCATAATCACAATGAGCAAAATCACCACAGACCAGGGATCTTGAAAATCATTCCATGCAAGCCTTCAAGAAGTTCTCTCTGTCCAAAATGGTCCCCCAGTGTCTCTGGGGAGACCTGTGCATGTGGCTTAGCATGGAGTATAGGCAGGATTTTCAGCCCCATTCACCTTTCTTGCCCCTTGGCCAAGTGCCCTCGTGCAGTGAAAACACTGCACAACGGCGCTGGGCAGAAACACGTTTCTCTCTAGAGGCGCTTCATGCCTGTCCGCTTCGGACTTGGTCACACATGCAGCATTTGCTGGGGGTGTGGGTGTGGGGAGAAGGTGCTTTTATTTTCCTGGCTGCTCTATCCTATAAGTTGAATCACACCAAGTAAACACCTGAACCCAACGAGCAAAGTCATCTGTAGCTCTCTGACTTACACACTGCAGGCTGTCACTGAGGTGTCAGTGAATTGCGAAATCTGTTTAAAGGCCATGACCAGCAGGGAAACACAAAATACTCTTTTTGAATACAAATAGAATAGAAAAAAATCACAGTGCACAATAAGTTTGTTTCAGAAGCTACTTATGTCCATCTAGTATGTGTCTACTGAATTGTGACATAAAACATAGGTCACAGCCCAAGCACAGTGTGATCAGTAGAGAAGTCCTCAGTGGAAAGGGACCATCTTCTTTTTCATAATCACTAGCAGTGTGAACATAGGGCAAGATATTTTCCCTTTCTCTTTCTGCATTTCCTTATTATAAAAGGAAGAGGCAAACTATTGTCTAAATTTTCTCCTGGTTAAAATTCTATAAGGTTTGCATAAAGGGAATAGATAATAGGGGCCTGAAATACACTAGGATGAAAAGGGAAGTTTTTTTGCCACTTTACAGAAAGGACTCATAGGTTCTACCTTTGGTCAGCTTTGAGTGAGGCCAGCCCCTAAATCCCCAACCATGTGACCCTCCCTACCCCAGAGCCTCCTACGAGGCCTCTGGCCTGACCTGATACCTAGGAACAGGCATCAGGCCAGCAGGAACTGGTACAACCAAAACCCTCTCCCCATCCACCCTCTTTCCTTAAAGGACTAGTGAAAGCAGATGAATCTGTGCCAGCCCTGCTCTAACTCAGCTTGGGCTGGGGAGCTAATTCTGCTGATAAATAAATTAGGGTAAACCATTAGGGTAATTATACATTCTTCCTGCCTTTGGTGAGGAAATTGAAATAGATGAGTTCTAAGTTCTCCTCTAGTTGTAAAATTCTGCTTTAAAAGACCAAAATGTACCTTCTGCTTCTTGATTTATCTTCCTCTTTTGCAATTCTATGAGAATAAATCTGTTTTGAAAGAAAACATGATCATGATTATCCATTACAACTATTTCCAAAAGGGAATTATTAATTCCTTTTTACTTTAAATCTTACCTACCCAGTGAGATGATAACTTTTTGAAGAAAAGGAATTCAACCCTGTTTAAGAATTCTTTGACTCTTCCACAGTACCTAACTTAGGGTCTTGCATGCAGCTGGCTATATATTTTATTGACTGTTTTAGATAACGTTCACAGATAATTCCTAATAAAATCTCATAGAAGTAGGAAAAGAAAAGAAAAGTATCTAGCAGAAAGCTAAGTATTGTTTTAAAGTCAAGAACAAGAGTAGGATGCCCATCATTACTGCTACTATTGATCATTGTGAAGGAGGTCTTAATCAGTACGATAAGGAAAACGAAGTATTGGAAAGGAAGAGACAAACATATCAGCACGTGAAATGAAGGACCTAAAAAGACCAAAACAATCAACTGAAACTTTTTTGGAAGTAACATGAGTAAGATGGCTCCATGCAAAATCAAGAGATCAACATATAAGTCTCAATAGCTTTCCCATATAACATAAATAACTGACTAAAAAACAGAAGAAACATCCCATTTACTATATCAATAAAAATGCATAAAGTCCCTCAGAATAAACTTCACCAAAAATTTGTAAGACCTATGTGATGAAAATATTAAAACTTTTCTGAAGGACATTAAGAAGAAGTACTTACATGGCATGAGATACCATCCTCCTAGAATGTTGTAAGAGGTCAATTCTCCTCAAATAAACCTACAAATTCAATGCAATCCATTTATATCCAAAATAATTTTTAAATAAAACCTGGACAGCTGACATTTGGTAGAGAATATATGTAAGAATAGTAATGAAATGTTTGAAAAAGGAGGTCAAAGAGTAGGACCTTGCCCTACTAGATATAAAATATGTTATAGAGCAACTGGAATTAAGCAGTGTGATATTGGTACTGGTACAGGACAAGATAACAGGATCACAGAATAGAGTCCTGATGAAGATAGTATATTAGACCACTGAAGAAAGCATAAAACATTCAGTGAAAGATTTGAAAACAATTAGATTTTCATGTAGGGGGAAAACGTTAGATCCCCTACCTCAACCACACTAAAAAACAAATACAACAAATTCTAGACAGATTATAAAAGTACTTGAAGAAAATATTAGAGATTATTTTCATGTCATGAGGTGACAAAGGCCTGGCTAACAAAACCCACTGCACATGAGCCACGAGGAGAGGACGGGCAGATATGGTGGCAGACTGTCAACACACCTCCTACTCTTCACAGCCCTTGCCCCCTTTTCCCCTGGACTGTTTGTCTCTTCTTGTTGACTTATAAAACTCTTGGGAGTTCCAGGGTGGTGCAGTGGTTAGGGCTTGACGCTTTCACTGCTGTGGCCTGAGGTTCAATCTCTGGTCAGAGAACTAAGATCCCCAAAGCTGCACGGCATAGTCAAACCCTGCCACCCCCAAACAAACAAACAAACAAATAAACAACTCTTTATAGTAAAGCAATACTGGCTTCATTGAATTTCAGTGTTCCGAGTCTTTCCAGTGTTTTTGTCTCTAAGGAGACAAGACAGAAGAGTGGAGGGGGGAGCACGAGCTCTGCCGTCGGGTGAGACTGGCTTCTGCTTTGGGTTTGGCCACTGGGCCTTACATTGACCTCCTTCATCTATGAAGGAGGGATAGTAATATCATCCTCACAGAACTGTGGGCATTAAATCAGACAATATATGGAAAACTCTTCATCGTACACTTGGCATGAATCAGTGCTACGCTGGGGTCACACACTAGATGGTGGAATATATCAAAGGCTCTGCTTGTGGCATCAGGCTCTGAAGGTTCTTTCCCACCATAAGATTATAAAAATATTTCTTTTATTTCCTTCTAATACCTTTATATGGTCTTTTTTCACATTTATGGAAATATGTTTAAGATGACAAATGGGGATATGCTGTGGTTTACCCCCCAAATACTTAGGCAGTTATTCTATCACCATATATTCATTTTATCCACTGATTGGAATATTAAAACATGACATTTCAAAAGTCTTAAGAACACATGGGTCTATTGCTGGACTCTGTGCTACTTCAAATAAATATTCGGTTGCATTATTCCTCACTGTGGAATTGACATAACACCTCATCTCTCTTCCATTGAACCCCATTATTATCTACTATAGGAAGAACACTGCATGGCCCCTGTCCTCAAAAAGCTTATCATATAAGTGGGGAGAGGAAATAATGGTTAGGACTCCTCGCATTCACTGCCGAGGGTACAAGTTCAATCCCTACTTGGGGAAATAATGGTTAGGACTCCTCGCATTCACTGCCGAGGGTACAAGTTCAATCCCTACTTGGGGAACCAAGATTCCACGGGCCAAACAAAACAAAACAAAACAAAACAAAACAAATGCAAGGTTAAACTACATAGAAGTTAAAAAAAATAAAAAGGGAACTTTACAGAAATTCTAGAAAAGCAAAAGGCCATATGCCACCTGGAGATGGAGAGGGTACAGTGTGGGCAACGGCCAATGACTAGCAAGCTGACCCCATGCTAGTCCCCAGCCTCCTCGTTTCAGAAATCATACTCTTCCTCACCAAGAGAGGATTCAGGTCTTCCTGTGGCGGCAGTCTCAGTCTATCAATATCACAGGATGGATCAAAAATCAGAATGCCAAATTATTACTTGACAATGAGAAATACATCTGTTCTACACAGATGGCATCCATGTCTACACACTCAGAGAATTACCTTCTGTGGAGACGGGCCTCCGTGGCATACTAAAGCACAATCACACAATCGAAGGCTACTTGGTGAGAACAGAATTAGAAAAGGAATCAGCTGAATCCAGAATTTAACGGGAAGGCCTGAGGTAGCTGGATGCATCCGTCTCCTCAACACGCACAGCCTGGCTAGTGGGCCTGACTCTTCAGTTAAGCTGCCTAAGGTGCCATCTCTACTCTCGGGCAATGTGAGGCTGGGCACTGCCCATGTTGGTCTCTCCTCACCTTTTCTACGCTTTCACCACTGACCAACCCTCCTGCAGATAGACACATTTCTCTTTAGAAGTTAGTACAGCATGTCAGGTTGTATTCAAGTCTGATAGGCCAGGAAGCCATTGGTCCTCACACATCTCTGCTCAGCTCCATGATGTGCTAACTTGGTGTCTCTCTCTAAGAGGCTGCCTTTGAAAAAACTGCTTACCACTTTTGTGAGTTCTGATGGGAGGGGACTGCTTTGCTATGGCCCCTAAGAAATGGTGACAAACCTCACTGGACTAGGATCAGGAGGGCTGGAGTAATCAGGGAAGGCTTTATGGAGAGATATCTGAACTTGAGTTGGCCTTTGAGAGATTCATAGGACTTCCACAGACAAAGCAAAATAAAGGAATTTTAGATGGGAAAAAGCACAAACAAAAGTAGGAATGGGTATGGTGTAACTAGCATATAGTGAGGAGCTGCTTTGGCTGGAATGGAGGGCTGCCATTACAAGAGAAAAGGTAAATAAAGTAGGTTGGATTGGTAGGGTAGAATCAACATTGTCAGCTCATTATAATCACTCTTTTAATGTTAGCAACTGCCTGTTGGGAAAAGTAATAAACCATTATGGAACTGAACAAAAGGTAAACAGGCTAGCTCCAGGAACAGGCTACTATAAATATGACATACTTTAGAGTAGCCTGCTGCAGGATTGTACTTTCAGTGTTTTAATGGAATCTATCTACACAATTCCTAATACACCGGAGAAGAAAGCTGCTAAGTAAACCTAAGGAATTGATGAGATCACACTTTTATCTTTTAAGCATGTCCTTTTAGCCCTCCCAGGGTGAGTGATAGCTCCATGAGTATGGAGATCCTATATCTCTCATCACTTCAGCCAACAAGTAAAGAAATCAACAGTAGAATGAGAGTGACTGGTGAGTACATCAAATCAGCATAGTGTTTTGAGTTGAAGAAATTTTACTATCATGTCAACTCTGGCCTGCTTATAAACTTAACTTGTCAAAATTGTCCAATGGCTTGTTATCATGGATCCAATTCCATAGAGATCTCCTGGGAGTGGAGTTCCATTAAAAATCCTGTGGGGACTTCCCTGGTGGACCAGTGGTTAAGAATCCGCCTGCCAGTACAGGGGACATGGGTTCAATCCCTAGTCTGGGAAGGTCCCACATGCTGCGGTGCAACTATGTCCGTGCGCCACAACTCCTGAGCCCGCGCGCCTACAGCCCGTACTCCACAACAAGAGAAGCCACTGCAATGAGAAGCCCACGCACCGCAATGAAGACCAAACTCAGCCCCCCCAAAAAAGAAAAAAAAAACAAAAAAATCCTGGGAATATACTTTTCAGTAAAAGAACAAAGTGTATCTCAGTCCTCATGACTAAAGAATCAGGAAGTAGTAGTTGGAAAGGTGGCTTTGATTCTCAGTTTGTGGGTTCTGAATCTGAATTAATTATTGTCCTTACCTCAAGGAGACAGAGAATTGTAACCAAAATCGTCGCCACTACAGTTATATATATTGCCAAGTTGAGTTTATTCTTATAGCCATATCCTGGAACTTCTTTTGTGAGCTAAAAAAATAAATAACAATTTTTTAAAAACAAGGAGATAGAAGGGATGAAAGCTATCTATTCATAAACCTATTCAAAACAATAGCTAACTATTCTTAAACTACTATAAAACCCAATCCTTTTAGGCGAGTAGCTTCCATAAGAACAAGCCAAATTTAAAGTTATGAATGTTATCATTAGCATTTTCTTCTACAACTTATTTATGCTCTGAGGTGCATTTTCTGTATGCCCCTTGGGCCCTTGAGAAACCTGTTCACTCTCAACAGCTTTTCCTCTGTACTCTTAATCTTTGCTAGGCTGTCCTTCTGTGGTTGGGTAGTTTCCAATTTCTTTTGAAAGATGTAGCATTTAAACATGGCACTTAAAAGGTTGGAACGCGTACGCGTGGCAGGTTTTTCTTCCTTTTTAACCTCATCAATTTTTTCTTGAGTTTCTGCATCTAACAAATTTTCAAGAAAATGGAGTTTCCTCAATTTATTTTTGTTAGTTGAATTCTTGCGTACAGGTTTAACAGAAGGGCTCCTTGTATTGTTTTTCAAAAGGCCCAGTGGCATATCTCCATCTCCTGTATTTGAAAAAAGAAGTTGAATGAATGGTAATAATGTTGATTCCACATCTCCTAGATTTCCCTCTGAGATAGAAGGCAGTATGTTATTTAGTGAACTAATGATATTACTGTTTTAATTAAACTCCAGCTGCTCATTAATGAAGACTGACAACTTACAACACTTTTATCTGAGGATGCCCTCTCTGACTCAATAGTCAGCTTGGTGCTCTTGTTCTTCCGGGCTTGTAACACCTTCATCAACGATCCTCCGGCATTCCTTATAGATGTTTCTTCATCTGTCAGAAAAGAAGGGACTGTTTTTGATCATTGAAGACTGACGGGACAGCGTTTTGTCAGTCCACAGCCAAATAAATTAGGAATCAGTCAACGTTTGAGTGCCACTTAGGAGAAAAAGAAACCCACACTTAAGCCTATGACTGGCAACAACAAAATGTGAAAAAGATCTCTCTGGAAAAAGTGACTATCTACTCAGAAACTTCTGTAGCATGAAATATAGTAACTATATTCAGGATTACTCCACTGGTTCCCAGGGGCCATTGCTCAAGAAAAGCCAAGGCTGGAAGACAAATATTCCCCTACTCAGCTGGACTCTCTGCAGATCTACTGTGACTCCTCACATTCATATACCCCATCCTGTCCTGTCTCAGAGGCAGAGGAGTGTGAGGCTTCCTGTCTCTACCTCTTCAGTGTGCTTATGTTCTTGCTGCTATCACAGATGACCACGACAACCACCGCCGCTAACAGATCGTCATCGGGACATGTCCTTCTCCACCCACCCACCAAGTCCCTTGCTCAGTCCCTGCTTCCATATATCCCAGCCCCCATAACAGATGGCTCTATACAGAATAAAACACTATGTCCACCCCGGCTCTTTGCTAAAATTTGGGCACGGATCTCGGGTATAAGTTAAGAGATTTGCAGGATTGTATGCCAATGTGGAATGTTCAGCAAATCAATGGAATAATACTTGAAATCCTAAAATGCAGAAGGGAAAAAAGTAACTTCTGTCAGATGGCTACTTTGCTTTCATTTCATTTTACTTCTAATATTTCCAGTTTTACTTGGGGAACGATCCAAACTTCTGATTGTGTGAAGGTAATGTGTACCATTGTGTTGCTGGGCTTCTCTTCCAAAAGGATTAAAAGTATTTTTGGTGAGGGTCAAAGGAGGAGGGAAGGGTCATGAGAAAGGAGGAGCATGGGCTTGCAGAGAGCCTCAAACTGGGGACAGGAGATCGGGGCACTAGGGTCATAGCACTTAACACCTCTGATCTTGTTTTTCCTCACCTGTAAAAGGAGATTAAAAATGCCTTTTCTGCCCACTTCTGGGGGAGAAGGGAGGAATATAATTAGTAAAAAAGTTGTTTGGGAGGAGTCCCTGGTAGTCTAATGGTTAGGACCCAGCAGTTTCCTTGCTATGACCCGGGTTCAATCCCTGGTTGGGGAACTGAGATCCCAAAAGTTGTGTGTCACGGAAAAAAAAAAAATTGTGTTGAAAAATCAGCAATATTTTCTTTATATAAGTAGCAAAGTGTTATTATTTATGATGTGCTCTATATCACTGAAAGAGACCTGTATTCAAGCTCCCTGAGCATGAAAGCACATTTTGGAAGTCATCAAGTTACTGCCAATAAATCTAATATATAGAAAAATAGTTGAAAGCTCCTGCATGTTTTGTGGATAGAAAAGCTTGAGATTCAGAGCAAGTTCAGAGCTGGAGAGTCTAAGAATAAACTAGCTCTCCCATCCATTAGAAGGGCTAGGTAGCAGCGTCTGGGTATGGAACCAGAAACTTGCAGGCTCCAAATAGGACATATATCAGCATCACTTGTACTCTTCATAAAATTGCAGAAACAAACAAAATAAACAAAAATATATTACACCTGTCATATAAGACAAAGGGTACTTGAGACCTAATGTATATAAAATCAGTTTACAAACTGTGATGCACTATATGAATAAGTTCTCATTTTCAGAGAGCACAGCATAGGACATGAGGTCCTTAATTTTAATTCCCTTGCCCCTTCCATTCCTTTCTCTTGTTCCTTTATGTATTCTGATCAGTTACATTATTAAGGTAACAATGTAGCTGAGTTATTATTAGCTTAATAATGTAACCAAAATTCTGATTTTTAGCAAGGGGGTAGTTCTTAGAAACTTAGGGAGCTGGAACTCTGAATGAATTAATTAAAATAATGCAATTACATCATTAATTTAAAAATCTATCATCATTGATTAAAAATTAAAATTAAAAAATTAAATTAAAATTTATTATCCCATAAGGGAGACTCACCACAATGTGTCGTATGTATCAGGCATTCACTGTCACAACGCAGCTTGACTGTCTTCCAGAAAACCTCAATAGTATTTTTAAATTGGCAGAGGCAGCAGAACATATGGTTAGGTAAAATCCTATAAATGGAAACACAGGAAATTAAATTCATGGTAAAAGAGTTACTTGAGTAGGTAGAAGAGGTAGGCCAAGGCCACCACAGAGCAGTGCAAAAAGGAGTTCTTGGGGCATATGGACTGGAATATTGGATAGGGGCCGGTTGGCCAATTGCTGCTCTTGACTGTTGTAAATAAATATACAGGAGGAGAGAGGTGCCCAACAGAAGGACTGGGATGGCAGTAGGTATGGTATGCCTAGAAAAAAGGGAATAGGGATTAGAATTGGGTGACATTGCTCTGTAGTTTAATTCAGAAGTATCTCCTTCCAACCCAAATGCCTCACTTTGTGTTGAGAGTACACAGGAAGAAGGAAGCCTTCTAAGAAGAGTCTGAATAAGACCGCACCTTCTCGAGTCCCTTTCTGAGTTCCTATTTGTTAGTAGTAATATATCAGAAATTATTCTAGTAACAAAAAAGCATCGTGTGGTTAAACAATAACAGAGATGGCGTTGGCCAAATCTGGACAAAAGGAACATTCCAAAGAATAACATTATCATTATAATAACGTATAACATAGTTATTTTTTAAAAAAGAACATGAGTTCATAATGATACTCAAAATGAAAAGTAACGGAGCTCTTTTTTATAGAATAATGTCAGCTAATAAATGCAAAAGGAATGATAGAATTAAGAAAGTGTCATTTTGCAACTATCAACATAGTAATCAATTCAGACAAGGATTATCATTGATGCACCTTTGGGTGAAGAGTTGTTTGAAAGTAGGATCTTCACTGATCCCAAATTATAACTCCACATATTATTTGTCAATTACCAAGGGGAAAAATAACTTTACAATGGAGAGATATGGAAGATACCACCTTAATCAAGTGATCAAACTTAGCACTGGGCCACATGAAGTGATGAAGTATGAAGAATACATTACCTATATAGTATTCTTCCCCCAAATGTTTACTTTGAATCTAATGAGGAAACAGACAAATCCAGAGTGCGGGGCAATTTATAAGACAAATGGCTTAGACTCTTCAAAAATACCAATGTCATAAAAGACTAAAAAAAAATAGTAGGAAAATATTTTAGATTAAAGGAAACAAAGACATGACGTGCAAGCGTAATCATTAATTGGAACCTGTATCAAAACAAACAGCTTAAAGAATGTTATTGGCTTCTGGCCAAGATAAAGTAACAAGGACCAATTTAACCTCCAACGTGAAACAATGAAAAAGTCAGACAGAACATATGAAACAACAGTTTTCAAGAAAATGGACCTCGGGCGATAAAGTTCAGTGATCCCCAGGAGATGGGAAATCAATGAATTGATCCCTATAATTGCCCTAACTTACTTCTCTGAGAGAGGTTCCAGGTCATGGTACAGGGAAGAGAAGTCCAGGTGGACTCCCTGACTGAGGAAACAGAGATGAGAGTCTGGGAAAACCAAGGTAACTGGAGTTCACAAAGCAGAGTATCAGAGAGAAAAGAAGTGCACAGGCAAAGAACTCTGGAGATATGCAGAGGGATCTCTTGAGAATTCAACAGAGTGTTGGTCAGTACATTTGTGTGAGGAGTTATTTGATGCCAGGAAGATAACCACATGAAAGGATTAATAGTAAGAATAACTGGATATCACACAGGGTTGTAGGAATAGTACCTGTTCCTACAAGTCAGACTGGAAAACCTCATGATACTCAGAAAGGACTTGTCTCAGTAGTTGCAAATAATGAGCTCCAGATGAAATAAAGGCTACTTGGACTCCTACCCAACAAATCTTAAAAGCTAGACCTAAAAGAATAAAATTGCTTTCAGTAACATAATTTCACCCAAAACAAAGCCCAAGCATTTTACAGGAATATAAATATATGTAGCACACAATAAACGAAAACTCACAATATCTGGGATCATATGCAAAATTGCCAAGGATGCAAAGAAGTAGGAAAATATGACCCATACTGAGGAGAAAAGGCAATCAATCAACACTAACCCATAATCTATACATATGTTAGAATTGGCAGAAAAGAACATTTTAAAAGTTATTATACATGAAGAAAAGTTATTATAACTGTATTTTATATGTTAAAAAACACAGACTAAACACTGAGAATGTTAAGTACAGGCACGGAAAATGTAAAACAGACACAAATGGAGCTCTAGAGATTAAAAACAATGTCTAAATGAACAAGACATTGAACGAGGTTAATGGCAGACTAGACACTGCAGAAGAAAGGGTCAGTGAACATTAAGGCATAGTAATAGAAACTATCCAAAATGAAACAAAAAGAGTAACAAAACAAAACAACAACAAAAATGAATAGAGCATCAGTGAGTTGTGCAACAACTTTAAGTGGCCTAATACATGTGTACTTAGAGTCCATGAAGGAGAGGAGAAATACAAAAATTTGATGAAATAATAGCCAAAATTTTTCCTAATTGGTAAATACTATAAGCCCAGAAATTCAAGAAGATCAATGAAATTTAAGCATAAGAAACATGGACAAAACTACACCAAGGCACAAAAAATAAACATATTGCTCAAAACCAGCAATAAAGAGAAAAAGTTAAAAGCAGCCAGAGGAAAAAACTACACACTACCTACAGAGGAACAAAGATAACAATGACAACAGAATTCTTGTTGGAAACAATGTAAACGAGAACTCAGTGGAATAATATCTTTAAAGTAATGATTTGAATTGTATCAAGCTAGAATTCTATACCCAGATCTGTCAGCACAAAAGCAAAATAAAGACTATCTCAGGTATACAAAAGCTGAAAGAATTCATTACTAGTAGCCTTTTACTATAAGAAATGTTAAAAGAAGTATTATTAAGCAGAAGGAAAATGACACCAAATTGAAATATGGATCTATGTAAAAGATTAAGAATATTGGAATTGGGACTTCCCTGGTGGTTCAGTGGTTAAGAATCTGCCTGCCAATGCAGGGGACACGGGTTCGATCCCTGGTACGGGAAGATCCCACATGCCACGGAGCAATTAAACCCGTACGCCACAACTACTGAGCCTGCACTCTAGAACCTGTGGGCCACAACTACTGAAGCCCACGCACCTAGAGCCTGTGCTCTGCAACAAGAGAAGCCATCCAATGAGAAGCCCATGCACCACAATGAAGAGTAGCCCCTGCTCACCCCAACTAGAGAAAGCCCATGTGAAGCAACAAAGACCCAATGTAGCAAAAAAATAAATTAAAAAAATACTTAAAAAATTTGTTGAAGGATTTTAGTCATTCAATATATGTCTCTGACCACAATGGAATTAAATGAGAAATTAACAAATCCAAAAAATCTCCAAATATTTGGAAACTAAACAACACACTTTGGAGTAACTTTGTGGTCAAAGGAGAAATCAAAGGAGAAATCAGAAACTATTTTGAACTCTCTGAAACAGAAAACATAAAATGTCAACATGTGGGATAATGCTAACGCTGTACTCAGCTTCCTCAACTTCCACCTTAAACTGGAAAAATGAGAGCAAATTAATCACAGAGTAAGAGAAGAAAGAACACAATAAAGATCAAAGTAGAAATAAATAAAATGGAAAACAGAAAAATACTATAGATATTAAAAGGATACTAAGAGAATATTATAGAATACTTTATACCAATAAAGTCAAGATGAAATGGATACATTCCTTGAAAGACATGCACTGCTAAAGTTTATTCAAGAATAAAGATATTAAAGACATTGGATGTTCAGTTTAAAACCTTCCAACAAAGAAAGCTGCAAGTCCAGGTGGCTTAACTGATAAATTCTACTAAACATTTAAGGAATAAAATAATGCCAATTCTACACAAACTCTACCAGAAAGTTGAAGAGTAGGGAATACTTCCCAACTTATTTATAAGGCCAACTTTCACCGTATCAAGATTAGACAATGTCATTACAAGAAAACTGTAGACCAATATCTCTCATGAACACAGAGGCAAAAATTCTTAACAAAGTTTTAGCATATCAAATCTAGTAATATGTAAAAAGACAATACATCATGACCAAGTGGGGTTTATCTCAAGAATGAAAGGTTGGTTTAATATTTGAAAATCAATTTACCCAACTTAGTACACTAAAAAAGAAAAATCAGGACATC
This sequence comes from Kogia breviceps, assembly GCF_026419965.1. Lineage (NCBI taxonomy): Eukaryota > Metazoa > Chordata > Mammalia > Artiodactyla > Physeteridae > Kogia > Kogia breviceps. The sequence goes on along the minus strand of NC_081328.1, from coordinate 33,282,150 downwards.
TCTGGTGGGACAGTGGTTAAGAATCCACTTGCCAGTGCAGGGGACATGGGTTTGAGCCCTGGTCCGGGAAGATCCCACATGCCACGGAGCAACTATGTCCCTGCACCACAACTACTGACCCTGCACTATAGAGCCCGTGAGCCACAACTACTGAGCCCATGTGCCACAACTAGTGAAGCCCGTGCACCTGGAGCCCATGCTCTGCATCAAGAGAAGCCACCTCAATGAGAAGCCTGCATACTGCAATGAAGAGTAATCCCTGCTCTCCACAACTAGAGAAAGCCTGCATGCAGCAATGAAGATCCAATGCAGCCAAAAATAAATAAATTAAGAAAAGAAAAGAAGAGAAAAATCACATAATCATTGCAATAGATGCAGGAAAATAATGAAAAAAATCTAACATCCATTCTTGATTAAAAAAAACAGCTATCAGTAGACTAGGAATGGAAGGAGACTTTCTCAACTTGACAAATGACTTCTACAAAAATCCAAACATCATATTTAATGGTGAAGCACAAAGTACTTTTCTCCAGGATCAGGACAAAGGCAACGATGTCTACTCTCATTACTTCTATTTGACATTGCACTGAAGGTTCTGGTCAGTGCAATAGGGCAACAAAAACAAAAGAGATATTCAGAATGCAAAAGAAGCAAAAGTATCTTAATTTGCAGATAACATGATGATGTAGAAAACCTGATAGAATCTACAAAAATGCTACTGGAACTAATAAAGGAGTTTATCAAGTTTGTAGGGTACAAGATCAACATACAAAAAGATTAACTTATCTCAATGAACAATCAGAGATCAACGTTTTAAAATACTACTTATAATAGAATCAAACATATAAAATACTTAGAATAAATCTGACAAAAGTTGTAAAAGACTTGCACACTGAAAACTGTAAAATATTGCTGGGGGAAATTAAGGAAGACCTAAATAAATGGAGAGATATAATGTATTCATGGATCAGAAGATTCAATATTGTTAAGACATCAATTCTCCCCAAGTTGGTTTATAGATCAAAATCCCAGTAGGCTTTTCTATAGAAATTGACAAGCTAATTCTAAAATTCATACGGAAATACAATTTAGAATAACTAAAACAACTTTGAAAAAGAACAAAGTTGAAGAACTAACAGTAACTGATTTCAAGGCTTATGAAGCTACACTTTCAAGACATTGTGATAGTAGTGTAAAGATAGACAAAAAGATCATAGGAACAGAATAGAAAGTTCAGAAGTAGAGAGATGTGAACAACTGACTTTCAGGTTCAAAGGCATTTAAGTGGAGAAACGATAGTGTTTTCAACAAATGATGCTGGAACAATTGAATATCCAGGTGCATAAAACAAAACAAAACAAAAAGAACTTCCATTCAAACCATATACAGAAATGAACTCAACTTGGTTCAACGATCTAAATGCAAAACATAAAAGTATAAAATTTCTAGAACAAAACAGGTGAAAAATTTTATGACCTTGAGTTTGGCAAGATTTCTTAGATACAACACCAAAAGCATACTCCATAAAAGAAAACAATAGATAAATTAGACACCATCAAAATTAAGAATTTCTGCCCTGCAAAAGACATTCCTAAGAGAATGCAAAGATGAGTCACAGAATGGGAGAAAATATTTAGCAAGTTATCCATTGGATAAAGGACTAATCTCCAGAATATATAAAGAACTCTCAAAACTCCAGAAAAATATAGATAAAAGATTCAAAGATATACAGATGGAAAATAAACATATGAAAAGATGTTTCACATGATTAATCATTAGGGATGCTACAGTGACATACAACTACACACCTATTAAACTATCTAAAATTAAAAATACTGAGCATAGTGTTGGCTGCAATGTGAAGAAGATGCAACTCTTATACACTGCTGGTAGAGATATAAAATGATCGAACCACTATGGACAATAGGTATTTTTTAAAAACTTAGGGCTTCCCTGGTGGCGCAGTGATTGAGAGTCTGCCTGCCAATGCAGGGGATACGGGTTCATGCCCCGGTCCAGGAAGATCCCACATGCTGCAGAGTGGCTGGATCTGTGAGCCATGGCCGCTGAGCCTGAGCGTCCGGAGCCTGTGCTCCACAACAGGAGAGGTCACAACAGTGAGAGGCCCATGTAACCGCAAAAACAAACAAACAAACAAAAACCCTTAAACATCCACTTACCAATGATCCAGCCATTCTACTTGCAGGTATTGACCCTTGAGAAATGGAAGTATACATCCATACAAAGACTTGTACACAAATATTCATAGCAACTTTATCTGTAATAGACAAAGACTGAAACAACTCAAATGTCCATCAATGGTGAATAGATAAATTGTGGTACATCCATATAATGGAATACTATTCAGCAATAAAGAGAAATGAATTACTGATATCTACAACAATATGGATGAAGATTAAAATAATCATGCTGGGGGCTTCCCTGCTGGCGCAGTGGTTGAGAATCCGCCTGCCGATGCAGGAGACACGGGTTCGTGCCCTGGTCCGGGAAGATCCCACATGCCGCGGAGCACCTAAGCCCGTGAGCCATGGCCGCAAGGCCTGCGCGTCCGGAGCCTGTGCTCTGCAACGGGAGAGGCCACAACAGTGAGAGGCCCGCATACCGCAAAAAAAAAAAAAAAAAAAAAAAAAATCATGCGGGGAGAGAGAGAGAGAAGACGGCAGAAGAGTAAGGCACAGAGATCACCTTCCTCCCCACAGATACATCAGAAATACACCTACACGTGGAACTGCTCCTATAGAACACCCACTGAATGCTGGTAGAAGACCTCAGTCCTTCCAAAAGGCAAGAAACTCCCCACGTACCTGGGTAGGGCAAAAGGAAAAAGAATAAACAGAGACAAAAGAATAGGGATGGGACCTGCACTACTGGGAGGGAGCAGTGAAGAAGGAAAGGTTTCCACACACTAGAAGCCCCTTCACGGGCAGAGGCTGAGGGTGGCAAAAGGGGAAGATTCAGAGCCATGGAGGAGAGCGCAGTAACAGGGGTGCGAGGGCAAAGCAGAGAGATTCACGCAGAGGATCGGTGCCAACCAGCACTTACCAGCCCCAAAGACTTGTCTGCTCACCTGCCAGGATGGGCGGGGGCTAGGAGCTGAGACTCAGGCTTCAGTCGAAAGCCGGGAGAGGACTGGGGTTGGCTGCGTGAACACAGCCTGAAGGGGTTAGTGGGGTTAGTGCACCATGGCTAGCTGGGAGGGAGTCTGGGAGAAGTCTGGAGCTGCCGAAGAGGCAAGAGACTTTTACTTGCCTCTTTGTTTCCTGGTGCGAGAGGAGAGGGGATTAAGGGTGTCTCTTAAAGGAGCTCCAGAGATGGGCACAGAGCTGCCGAAGAGACAAGAGACTTTCTCTTGCCTCTTTGTTTCCTGGTGCGAGAGGAGAGGGGATTAAGGGTGCCTCTTAAAGGAGCTCCAGAAACGGCCACGAGCCACGGCTATCAGTGTGGATCCCAGAGACGGGCATGAGACACTAAGGCTGCTGCTGCTGCCACCAAGAAGCCTGTGTGCGAGCACAGGTCACTTTCCACACCTCCCCTCCTGGGAGCCTGTGCAGCCCGCAGCTGCTGGGGTCCCGGGATCAAGGGACGGCTTCCCCAGGAGAGCGCACGGCATGCCTGAGGCTGGTGCAACATCACGCTAGCCTCTGCTGCTGCAGGCTCACCCGGCATCTGTACCCCTCCCTCCCCGTAGCCTGAGTGAGCCAGAGACCCCAAATCAGCTGCTCCTTCAACCCCGTCCTGTCTGAGCGAAGAACCAACGCCCTTGCGCTACGTACACGCAGAGGTGGGGCCAAGTCCAAAGCTGAACCCCAGGAGCTGTGAGAACAAAGAGGAGAGGGGGAGGTCTCTCCCAGCAGCCTCAGAAGCAGTGGATTAAAGCTCCACAATCAACTTGAAGTGCCCTGCATCTGTGGAATACCTGAATAGACAGCGAATCATCCCAGGTTGAGAAGGCGGACTTTGGGAGCAGGATATATTATTTTTTCCCCTTTTTCTCTTTTTGAGAGTGTGTATGTCTGTGCTTCTCTGTGAGATTTTGTCTATCTAGCTTTGCTATCACCATTTGTCATAGGGTTCTTGTCGTCCCTTTTTTTTTTTTACTTTAAAAAATTTTTCTTATAAATAATAATTTTTATCTTAATAAGTTGATTTTATCCTAATTTATTTAATCTTATTTCTTCTTCCTTCCTTCCTTACATTCTTCCTTCCTTTCTCCCTTCCTTCCTTCCATGCTTCCTTCCATCCTTTCTCCTTCCTTCCCTCCTTCTGTTCTTCCTTCCTTCCTTTCCTTTGTATTTTTTCTCCCTTTTATTCTGAGCCATGTGGTTTAAAGGCTCTTGGTACTCCAGCCAGTAGTCACGGCGGTGTCTCTGAGGTGGGAGAACCAACTTCAGGACACTGGTCCACAAGAGACCTCCCAGCTCCATGTAATATCAAACGGTGAAAATCTCCCAGAGATCTCCATCTCAACACCAAGACCCAGCTTCACTCAATGACCAGCAAGCTAGAGTGCTGGACACCCTATGCCCAACAACTAGCAAGACAGGACCACAGCCCCATCCATTAGCAGAGAGGCTGCCTAAAATCATAATAAGGCTACAGACACCCCAAAACACTCCACCAGACGTGGACCTGCCCACCAGAAAGACAAGATCTAGCCTCATCCACCAGAACACAGGCACTAGTCCCCTCAACCAGGAAACCTACTCAACCCACTGAACCAACCTTAGCCACTGGTGACAGACACCAAATACAATGGGAACTACGAATCTGCCAACTGCAAAAAGGAGACCCCAAACACAGTAAGATAAGCAAAATGAAAAGACAGAAAAACACACAGCAGATGAAGGAGCAAGGTAAAAAATGACCAGACCTAAAAAATGAAGAGAAAATAAGCAATCTACCTTAAGAAAGAATTCAGAGTAATGATAGTAAAGATGATCCAAAATTTTGGAAATAAAATAGACAAAATGCAAGAAACATTTAACAAGGACCTAGAAGAAATAAAGAGGAAGCAAGCAATGATGAACAACACAATAAATGAAATTAAAAATACTCTAGATGGGATCAATAGAATAACTGAGGCAGAAGAATGGATAAGTGACCTGGAAGATAATATAGTGGAAATAACTACTGCAGAGCAGAATAAAGAAATAATAATGAAAAGTACTGAGGACAGTCTCAGAGATCTCTGGGACAACATTAAATGCACCAACATTCGAATTATAGGGGTCCCAGAAGAAGAAGAAAAAAAGAAATGTACTGAGAAAATATAGGAAGAAATTATAGTTGAAAACTTCCCTAATATGGGAAAGGAAATAGTTAATCAAGTCCAGGAAGCACAGAGAGTCTCATACAGGATGAATCCAAGGAGAAACACACCAAGACACATATTAATCAAACTATCAAAAATTAAATACAAAGAAAACATATTAAAAGCAGCAAGGGAAAAACAACAAATAACACACAAGGAAATCCCCATAAGGTTAACATCTGATCTTTCAGCAGAAACTCTGTAAGCCAGAAGGGAGTGGCAAGACATATTTAAAGTGATGAAGGAGAAAAACCTACAACCAAGATTACTCTACCCAGCAAGCTCTCACTCAGATTTTATGGAGAAATTAAAACTTTTACAGATAAGCAAAAGCTGAGAGAGTTCAGCACTACCAAATGAGCTTGACAACAAATGCTAAAGGAACTTCTCTAGGCAAGAAACACAAGAGAAGGAAAAGACCTACAAGAAGAAACTCGAAACAATTAAGTAAATGGTAATAGGAACATACATATCGATAATTACCTTAAATGTAGATGGATTAAGTGCTCCCACCAAAAGACCCAGACTGGCTGAATGGATACAAAAACAAGACCAATATATATGCTGTCTACAAGAGACGCACTTCAGACCTAGGGATACATACAGACTGAAAGTGAGGGGATGGAAAAAGGTATTCCATGCAAATGGAAATCAAAGGAAAGCTGGAGTAGCAATTCTCATATGAGACAAGATAGATTTTAAAATAAAGCCTATTACAAGAGACAAAGAAGGACACTACGTAATGATCAAGGTATCAATCCATGAGGAAGATATAAGAATTGTTAATATTTATGCACCCAACATAGGAACACCTCAATACATAAGGCAAATACTAACAGACATAAAATGGGAAATCGGCAGTAACACAATTATAGTAGAGGACTTTGACACCAGACTTTCACCAATGGACAGATGATCCAAAACGACAATAAATAAGGAAACACAAGTTTTAAATGATACATTAAACAGGATGGACTTAATTGATATTTATAGGACATTCCATCCAAAAACAATAGAATACACATTTTTCTCAAGTGATCATAGAATATTCTACAGGATAGATCATATCTTGGGTCACAAATCTAGCCTTGGTAAATTTAACAAAATTAAGATCATATCAAGTATCTGTTCTGACCACAACGCTATGAGGCTAGATATCAGTTACAGGAAAAGATCTGTAAAAAATACAAACACATGGAGGCTAAACAATACACTACTTAATAACGAAGTGATCACTGAGAAATCAGAGGAAATAAAAAAATACGTGGAAAGAAATGACAATGGAGACACGATGACCCCAAAGCTATTGGATGCAGCAAAAGCACTTCCAAGAGGGAAGTTTATAGCAAAATAATCCTACCTTAAGAACAGGAAACAACTCAAATAACCAACCTAACCTTGCACCTAAAACAATTAGAAAAAGAAGAACCAAAACTCCCCAAATTTAGCAAAAGGAAAGAAATCATAAAGATCAGATCAGAAATAAATGAAAAAGAAATGAAGGAAACAATAGCAAAGATCAATAAAACTAAAAGCTGGTTCTTTGAGAAGATAAATAAAATTGATAAACCATTAGCCAGACTCATCAAGAAAAAACGGGAGAAGACTCAAATCAATCGAATTATTAATGAATAAAGAGAAGTAACAACAGGCACTGCAGAAATACAAAAGATTATGAGAGATAACTACAAGAAACTGTATGCCAATAAAATGGACAACCTGGAAGAAATGGACAAGTTCTTAGAAATGCACAAGCTGCCAAGACTGAACCAGGAAGAAATAGAAAATATGAACAGACCAATCACAAGCACTGAAATTGAAACTGTGATTAAAAATCTTCCAAAAAACAAAAGCCCAGGACCAGATGGCTTCACAGGCAAATTCTCTCAAACATTTAGAGAAGAGCTAACACCTATCCTTCTCACAGTCTTCCAAAAGTGCTTCCCTGGTGGCGCAGTGGTTGAGAGCCCACCTGCCAATGCAGGGGACATGGGTTCATGCCCTGGTCTTGGAACATCCCACATGCCACAGAGCGGCTGGGCCCGGGAGACATGGTGGCTGAGCCTGCGTGTCTAGAGTCTGTACTCCACAACAGAAGAGGCCATAGCAGTGAGAGGCCCACATTCCACACACACAAAAAAAGAAAAGATAAACTCTTCCAAAAGATAGCTGAGGGAGGAACACTCCCAAACTCATTCTATGAGGCCACCATCACCCTGATACCAAAACCAGACAATGACATCACAAAGAAAGAAAACTACAAGCCAATATCACTGATGAACATAGATGCAAAAATCCTCAAAAAAAGACTAGCAAACAGAATCCAACAGCACATTAAAAGGATCGTACACCATGATCAAGTGGCCTTTATTCCAGAAATGCAAGTATTCTTCAATATATGCAAATCAATCAACGTGCTGCACCATATCAACAAACAGAAGAAGAAAAACCATATGATCATCTCAATACATGCAGAGAAAGCTTTTGACAAAATTCAACACTTATTTATGATAAAAACCCTGCAGAAAGTAGGCATAGAGTGAACTTTCCTCAACATAATAAAGGTCATATATGACAAACCGACAGCCAACATCATCCTCAATGGTGAAAAACTAAAAACATTTCGACTAAGATCAGGAACAAGACAAGGTTGCCCACTCTCACCACTCTAATTCAACATAGTTTTGGAAGTTCTAGCCACAGTAATCAGAGAAGAAAAAGAAAAGAAAGGAATCCAAATCGGAAAAGAAGAAGTAAAGCTGTCACTGTTTGCAGATGACATGATACTACACATAGAGAATCCTAAAGGTGCTACCAGAAAACTACTAGAGCTAATCAGTGAATTTGGTAAAGTAGCAGGATACAAAATCAACGCACAGAAATCTCTGGCAGTCTTATACACTAATGATGAAATATATGAGAGGGAAATTAAGAAAACACTCCTATTTACCATTGCAACAAAAAGAATAATATATCTAAGAATAAACCTACCTAAGGAATCAAAAGACCTGTATGCAGAAAATTATAAGACACTGATGAAAGAAATTAAAGAGGTTACAAATAGATGGAGAGATATACCATGTTCTTGGATTGGAATAATCAACATTGCGAAAATGACTCTACTACCCAAAACAATCTACAGATTCAATGCAATCCCTATCAAACTAACACTGGCATTTTTTACAGAATTAGAACAAAAAATTTCACAATTTGTATTGAAACACAAAAGACCCCGAATAGCCAAAGCAATCTTGAGAACGAAAAACGGAGCTGGAGGAATCAGGCTCCCTGACTTCAGACTATACTACAAAGCTACAGTAATCAAGACAGTATGGTACTGGCACAAAAACAGAAATATAGATCAATGGAACAGGATAGAAAGCCCACAGATAAACCCACAGACATATGGTCACCTTATCTTTGATAAAGGAGGCAAGAATATACAGTGGAGAAAAGACAGCCCCTTTCAATAAGTGGTGCTGGGAAAACTGGACAGGTACATGTAAAAGTATGAAATTAGAACAGTCCCTAACACCATATACAAAAATAAACTCAAAATGGGTTAAAGACCTACATGTAAGGCCAGACACTATCAAACTCTTAGAGGAAAACATAAGCAGAACACTCCATGACATAAATCTCAGCAAGATCCCTTTTGACCCACCTCCTAGAGAAATGGAAATAAAAACAAAAATAAATAAATGGAACCTAATGAAACTTAAAAGCTTTTGCACAGCAAAGGAAACCATAAACAAGACCAAAAGACAACCCTCAGAATGGGAGAAAATATTTGCAAATGGAGCAACTGACAAAGGATTAATCTCCAAAACTTATAAGCAACTCATGCAGCTCAATAACAAAAAAACAAACAACCCAATCCAAAAATGGGCAGAAGAACTAAGTAGACATTTCTCCAAAGAAGATATACAGATTGCCAACAAACACATGAAACAATGCTCAACATCATTAATCATTAGAGAAATGCAAATCAAAACTACAATGAGATATCATCTCACATTGGTCAGAATGGCCATCATCAAAACATCTAGAAACAATAAATGCTGGAGAGGGTATAGAGAAAAGGGAAAACTCTTGTACTGTTGGTGGGAATGTACATTGATATAGCCACTATGGAGAACAGTATGGAGGTTCCTTAAAAAACTACAAATAGAACTACCATACGACCCAGCAATCCCACTACTGGGCATATACCTTGAGAAAACCATAATTCAAAAAGAGTCATGTACCACAATGTTCATTGCAGCTCTATTTACAATAGCCAGGACATGGAAGCAACCTAAGTGTCCATCAACAGATGAATGGATAAAGAAGATGTGGCACATATATAGAATGGAATATTACTCAGCCATATTAAGAAATGAAACTGAGTTATTTGTAGTAAGGTGGATCAACCTGGCATCTGTCATACAGAGTGAAGTAAGTCAGAAGGAGAAAAATAAATACTGTATGCTAACACATATATATGGAATCTAAGAAAAAAAATGTCATGAATAGACTAGGTGTAGGACGGGAATAAAACACAGACCTACTAGAGCATGGACTTGAGGATATGGGAAGGGGGAAGGGTAAGCTGTGATGAAGTGAGAGTGTGGCATGGACATATATCCACTACCAAACATAGGGTGGATAGCTAGTGAGAAGCAGCCGCATGCAACAGGGAGATCAGCTAGGAGAAATGCACCACCTAGAGGGGTGGGATAGGGAGGGTGGGAGGGAGGGAGACGCAAGAGGGAAGAGATATGGGAACATATGTATATGTATAACTGATTCACTTTGTTGTAAAGCAGAAACTAACACACCATTGTAAAGCAATTATACTCCAATAAAGATGTTAAAAAAATAATAATCATGCTGAGTTAGAAGCCAGTTAGAAAAAACTATACACTGTATGGTTCCATTTACATAAAATTCTAGAAAATGCAAACAGAAAACAGATCAATGGTTGCATGGTGATTGGGAAGGGGAAGGAACGATGGGAAGGAAGAATTACATTAGACATTAAGAAACTTTCTGAGGTGATGGACATTTTGATTTTGGTGAAGTCTCCATGTTGTGTAAGTATGTGTGTGTGTGAACACAGATTATTGTTATGTCAATTATACCTCAAAAAGCTGATAAAAGAAATGATATTATATGAGAGAGACAGTTGGGGAAATTTGAATAGCAACTCTTTATTAGGTAATATTCTTGTGTAGGAATTTAATTTCTTCAATACTGTGTGTTAACATTATTGTAGTTACATAGGGAAATAATTTTTAATATCCAGAGAGGAGGTCATCTAGCTGACAGGAGAGGGATCACAGTTGTGGCAGATGCTGTGGGAGGCTGAGGAAGATGAGGCTAGAGAAGTGACCAATGTGTGACAGCGTGGTGAAGAGAGTCATTTGTCAGCTGACATGACAAAGATGGTTGGAACAGACTGCTAAATGCAGGGTCTTTTCCACATACTAATCTCACGCAATCCCCTCAACTAGCCTGGGCATAACAGAAAGTTTCTATTAGCTTGCCATATTGTAGGGGGGATGGCACAATTTAAGGTGCAGTAAGTTGTGTAATAAACTATCACAATAGGGTCCTACAGAAATAGTTTTTTTTTTTTTTTTTTTTGGTGGTATGCGGGCCTCACTGTTGTGGCCTCTCCCGTTGCGGAGCACAGGCTCTGGACGCACAGGCTCAGCGGCCATGGCTCACGGGCCCAGCCGCTCCGCGGCATGTGGGATCTTCCCGGACCGGGGCACGAACCCGCGTCCCCTGCATCGGCAGGCAGATTCTCAACCACTGCGCCACCAGGGAAGCCCAAATAGTTTTTTAAACTGCAAAAAAAATGAAACTTGACCCTTCCCTCACAAGATGTATGAAAATTTACTCAAAATGAATCATAGACCTAAATGTAACTATACAACTTCTGGAAGAAAACATAGGAGAAAATTTTTGTGATTTTGGGTTAGACAATGGGGTCTCAGATAAAGATTTCTTAGATAAGACCAAAAAAGCACAAACCATCTAAGAAAAATTGCTAAGGGACTTCCCTGGTGGTTAAGACTCCGAGTTCCCAATGCAGGAGGCCTAGGTTCCATCCCTGGTCAGGGAACTAGATCCCACATGCAGGCCGCACCTAAGAGTTCACATGCCACAACTAAGAAGGCCATGAGCCGCAACTAAGGAGCCCATCTGCCGCAACTAAGATGCAGCACAAATTAATTAATTAAAGAAATATGAAAAAAAAGATTGCTAAATTAGAGTTCATCAAAAATTTAAAACATCTAGTCTTCGGAGACACCTTAATAAAATGAAGATAAGTCACAATCTGGGAGAAGATATTTACACCCACACATATCTGAGAGAAAGGACGTTTTCCATTGCTTTTCGTAAAACTCAATATAAATATCCAATTTAAAAATGGATTTGAACAGACACTTCTTTTAAAAAGATATTTGCACATGAATAGACCCTCAACATCATCAGCTATTACAGAAATGCAAAATGTGGCAAAAACCACGAGATGCAACTACACACCTACTAGAAATTCTAAAATTTTTTTTAAAAACAAATATAAGGATCAGGTGAAGATGTGGAGCAACTGCAACTCTCATAGACTGCTAGTGGGAAAGCAAAATGGCACAGGCACTTTAGAAAACAGTTTAGCAGGTTCTTAAAAAGTTAAATATGCACTTAGCATATGATGAAGCAATCCCACCCTTAGGTATTTTAACCCAAAGACATGAAAACATGCTCGCACAAAACATATATTCACACACACATGTGAGTGTTTTCAGAAGTTTTGTTCATAATAGCCAAAAAACGAGAAACAACTCAAATGTTCATCAAATGATGAATGCGTAAACAAACTGTGTATCCACACAACTAGAACACTACTCAGCAATAAAAAGGAATGAACTACTGACAGGTGCCACAAAACAGATGAAACTGCAAAGAGACTGGCTAAGTGAAAGAAGCTAAAAGCAAAAGGCTACATACCATAAGTTATTCTGGAAAAGGCATTATATGGACAAAAATCAGATTGGTGCTTGCCAGGGGCTGGTAGTGGGAGGAGGATGGATTGACTACAAAGGGACATGAGGGGTCTTTTGGGAGCGCAGAAGTTTTCTTTACCTCAAATGTGGTGGTGGCTACAGAACTATACGTTTGTCTAAACACATCACACTGTATATTTAAAAATAGTTAATTTTGTTAAATGAAAATTATACATAAATAAACCTGACTTAAGAAAATAATAAAATAAACCTAAAGAAACAATTGAGTGAGAATAAATGTAAGAAAAATCAACTTACAGTTTTTCCAATTGAAGGGTCATCATGAGGATGCTTTCAATTGTTGTAAGTGACACTTGTGTGGTTCCCATGTCTCTGAAGGAGAAGCCCCAACATGCATGATATAAAACCCAAAGACAAAAATTCTAAACTTAAAAGATACTTAACATGTGATTACTTCACTTCTGGCTTCTTACTTGCCATAGATGATAATTCCAAAGAGCTCTTATTGAAGAAATTTAAATTTGCATCATCAAATTAATGACCTTGGTGCTGAACAGTACAATCATTTTCTATTATGCTAACTTCTCATTTTCAATTACATCTACCTCTTTTGATCACTCTTTTTTTAAAAAAAATAATGTACCCCTCATTCCTTTTTGCTTTCTGGGATAAATAATACTCCTACATGCATCAACATGTTCCATATCTATATGTGTTCCTCAACACTGTTCTCATTCTCTGCTGGCTGTCTTACCCATATGTATTCTTTCCTAATTCTTTTCTTTGCTACTAACTCTTATTTTCAATAACCCCATTAAAATCTAAATTATGACATTTTAGCCAAAGTACTCAATCTTTGACAAAAGTAAAAAGGAGCAGAAATTATCTCATGAGCCATGAAACTGTTGCAATACTTACAAATATTTTAAAGCTGGCAAGTTAAAAAGATAAGAATCTTCAACTGTTGTCAAAGGATTACGACTGAGAATTCTGAAATATGGAATGGAATTAAAATTATCTGCATTTTCAATTACTTCCATGAAAGCTTATATTCATTTTTTTGGTATGGAACTGAAAGGTTAAAAAAATCATTTTCTGTCTTTACCTATAAATCACCCTTAGAATCTGTAAAACACTCTTTCATTGGGAACTACCCAGGTCTCTAGATGATAATGTGGACAAGAGAAAAAAACAAACAAAGAAACAAATAGAAAAAAAGTGGCTAGCAAAGAAAAAATATGCCAAAGAACTTTTCAAGTTAAAAACCCTTGAAGTGACTATGCTGGTAGGAAGCCCTTGCTCTGTAAAAAAGTACTATTTCTAGCATCCTCCATAATTCAAGGTGTTTTTCTTACATCTCTACACATTTTTTAAAATTTCATGATTTAAACTACCCACTTAAAGACAAAAATAGGGCTAATTCCTTGGTTCTGGAGCCAAAGAAGAAGAGATACATCCAAGAGGAACTGGTGAAAGCCATACTCCCATCACATAGTCCCATGTGTATTCTTGTATCATAGCTTTTGTTACTGTGTATGTAATCACCTGTTTACTTGTCAGCCTTGTACATTGTCAGCAACTTGAGAGCAGGCACCACACTTTATTGTCATTATTATTCCTGTGTCTGACATAGTGCCTAATATTTACTATGTATTTAATAAATGTTTGCTGAATAAATAAATAACATTTTGTTTATATATCAATAAAATAAACAAATTAATTTTGGGGAACAAAATTTTATTCCAAAATGCTGGAATAGATTTTCTTTATTTTTTTCCCCTTAATTCTTTAAAACAAATAAGGGGGAGAAAAAACCCCAAAAGAAACAGGAAGAAAGTAAAGAATATCTGACTTTAGGTTAACTCTACTCAAGAATTATTCGCATATTTTTGCACAATACTTTAAAGATAATTATGAAAAGTAATATTTTTGGGGTTGCCATGCATCTGTGATGAAAATTTAACATTTAATCCTCACAGTAACCTTATGTGATAGATATATTACTCCACTGTACAAATGAGGAAACTGAGGCACAGAGAAGTTATATAACTTGTCCTAAGTCATCAAGCTAGTAAGAAGCAGAGCTGGAATTTGAACTCAGTTCTGACTCTAAAGCATGTGTTTAACTTGAATGAAAAAAAAGGTTTTTTTTTAAAAAACATCTGTTACTTTAACCTTAATTTTGAGAGCACTAAATATAGAAATACCTTTTCAAACTTCATCTAACCATCTGGGAAAGCCGCTATGAGAACTGTATTTTCTTCTTATTTATTTATTTGTTTCTCTTTTTATTTATTTTTTCATTAATCATCTCCCATGATAAATATTTAATTAGCCTATGGTCGTTGAGAATTTAGTGATTTTAAGAAATATTGCAGGAAAATCAGTAAAAATGATGGAGGAAGGACATCTGAAAATTCATCCCTCCATACAAGCAACGACAACAATAACAACAACAACAACAAAACTGGCAAAAATGGTCAGAATCAACTTTTTCTGAACTCTGGAAATTTAACCAACAGGCTTGAAGCAAATTGGGGAGCAATTCATTCAAGGAAAACAAATTAATTTCTGTAAAAACAATGAGAGCTGTGTTGCTTTAACTTGTCCTTAACCTTTGCTCTCCATGCCAGTGGTAGCCTTGAAAAATAGCCCACATCCCTGGTACGAGAAGGAGCAGCATGGACTGGGAGGTCCTTCAAAGCCTCATTCCCAAAGAACTGTCATTGTTTGACATGTCTGGTGGTCCCCTGGAAGACCTCACTTGAAAGCCTTACCTTTGACCTGACTGAGAGCTATCTAGTGAGAAAAGCCTCTCTTCAGGTGGCATTTCTGGAATACATTTTCAAGCAAATATTTTAACATGGTGGTTGCATGAGGCAATGGATAACAGTTTGGGGCAAAAAAACAGCCTAACTGAAAAGCTTAAAAAGAAAAGCTGAGGAATAAGATGTCCACAGAGACTTTGAAATGTTCCAAAGTATTCCTGGGAAACTGGAAGACCACAAGACATATTCCTGGGAATCCAGGAAAATAACTGTTAGAATTAATAAATGAGCTCAGCAAGGTTGTAGGATACAAGATCAATATTACTTCCACACACCAGCAATGAGTAATCCAAAAATGAAATTCAGAAAACAATTCCATGTTTAACAGCATCAAAAGAAATAAAATACTTAGGGAAAAATTTAACCAAGTAAGTGCAAGATTCACACTGAAAAGTACAAAACTGTTGAAAGAAATTGAAGAAGATCTAAATAAATATAAAGACATGCTGGATTCATGGACTGAAAGATAATCTTACTAAAATTTCACTACTTCCCAAATCGACCTATGGTTCCATTGCAATTCCTATCAAAATCCAAGCTGACTTCTTTCCAGAAACTGCCAAGCTAATTCTAAAATTCATATGGCAATTCAAGGAAACAGAATAACCAAAACAATGTTGGTAGAGAACAAAGTGGGAGGACTCACACATCCTGGTTTCAAAACTCACTTCAAAGCTACTGCAATCACAGTGTGGTACTGGAATAAAAACAGACATGTAAATCAATGGAACAGAACTGACAGTACGGAAATAAACCCTCATATTTATGGGCTATTGATTTTCAACAAGGGTGCCAAAACAATTCAATGTGGAAAGAACAGTCTTTTCAAATGATGCTGGGAAAACTGTACATCCACACACAAAATAATGAAGCTGGACTCCTACACGTCACACCATATATGAAAATTAACTCCAAATAGATCAAATATCCAAATGTAAGAGCTAAGGCTATACAACTCTTAGAAGAAAACACAGGAGTAAATCTTTATGACCTTGCATTAGACAACAGTTTCTTAGATAGGATACCAGAAACACAAACAACCAATGGAAAAATAAATGAATGGGATTTTATAAAAATTAGAAAGTTTGTGCTTCAAAGGACACTATCAAGAAAGTGAAAAAGCATATAGAATGCAAGAAAATACTACAGGTGGGAAGAATAAGATGGAGTTGGGAGAAGAAAAGTATAGTAGTTGCTAGGTGTGACAGTCTCAAAATTTTGAACTATTACAAATAAAACAGCCACCATAAATCACCCCAAAGGCAGACCCAAGTTTTTTTTTGTTTGTTTTTAATGTTTATACCTTTCAGAATCTGAGGAACTGCCAGGACTGTAGTACATAGCAAAAAGTGACAACAACGCCCTGAAGTGTGTAAGCTTTTGTGTGTACATAGCTATCTAAAGGAAACCAGTGCTAGTTGACTGGGGGAACATTAGGGCGGCTCTGTGACCGCAGCTCAATTTGCCTTCCTAGTGTGGACACACCTACCTCTTTGATATTCTGAACAAAGGGGTAAATAATTCAATAGGGATAAGGCTTTGACTTTCCTCTTATTCTCTCTTAGTGTTTATGTTCTTGGTATAATATTGGTGTATTATCACAGACAAGCCAGCATGTGAATGTGCTCTGTCTGGTTAAGTTATATAGCCTTTCTACATTGTAGAGTCCTTCAGTTTCTGAAATCATGGAGCTTGTATTGTTAGAACCAATGAAGTGACTCAAAGAATTTTTAAAAATAAGCCATCAGTCTGGACCTGCATAGGTGAATGAAGGAGAAACACTTTCAAGTCAGAAAAAAAAGTATACTTAACATTTAGGATTATCAACCACTGCTGGTTTTCCATAATATAGTTCATGCCTGATTTTATCTGAAAGAGATATGATTACTACCACCATTCCAAAAGTGGTACTTTATTAATTAATAAGCTCTTGGCTCATCTTTGAGGTAGATTTCGGACTTAAAATAGACTACCACACTGCTAACTACTTCACCTGATGTTTATCAATAACAAGGAGGCTTCATTCAAGAAAGCTACTGACTTATAATTACCGGAAACCTGGTGATGAATCAAGGTTTTGAATCAAGGGGCCTGAACCTCATCTACTTTGGGAAATCCTATCTAATAAAAACATGCAAAGTTGTGAAAAGAAAATCGCTAGGACCCCTCTCAAGACCTTGGAGGGGACCTATTCAAGGGAGGAGCCCTGAAGCCTAAGCTTCATTGAATTCACGATAAATCCACCTCAGCTGGGGCCCTTTTCCAAACTCATTTAATGGAGGCAACTTACAAACACCCCAGTAATATGTCATTGTAGGTAATAAAAAGACTTAACTCGAGGGTGGCATCTACCCTTGGTGGCTTGGCTTTGGAAAGAGATGCAATACAGTTTATATCTCACCATGGCAAATGTTTCCTGAAGCAAATTAGCTTTGTCTGTTAGAAAGACTTAGCCCAAAACAAAGACTTGCTATACTGTGACAATGTTTTGAAAGTAACTGTGAACGAGTTTTAGGAGTACACTACTAATTTATTTCCAACACCAGATAGTTGATTCTTTCACTACATTTTTCCATCATTTAAGAGGAACAAATTCCAAAGGAACAAGTTGGTGCCTCTTCCATTACAAATCTTTTCTAACCTACCACCCATTTTCTACTTCATCAGCCCCCTCCTTCACCTTGTTACTCTGCTGCATAGATGCTAGAATGGCTCTCATATATGTTTTCCCATCAACATCCATCTTTCTTTTTCCAGTATGAAAGCTTCTTGGGGACAAAGTCCATGCCCTATGCGTCTTTGTATCCCCAGCACTCAGAGTGCTGACACACAGTGGGCATGGCACACAGTGAATGTTTTTGAATGAATTAAATTTTTTTGGAGGTTAGTAGTGTGTCCTTTATTTTCTTTAATATCTTTATTGGAGTATAATTGGTTTACAATGGTGTGTTAGTTTCTGCTTTACAACAAAGTAAATCAGTTATACATAGACATATGTTCCCATATCTCTTCCCTCTTGCATCTGCCTCCCTCACACCCTCCCTATCCCACCCCTCTAGGTGGTCGCAAACCACCTAGCTGATCTCCCCGTGCCATGCAGCTTCTTCCCAATAGCTATCCACCCTAGGTTTAGTAGTGTATATATGTCCATGCCACTCTCTCACTTCGTCACAGCTTACCCTTACCCCTCCCCATATCATCAAGTCCATGCTCCAGTAGGTCTGTGTTTTATTCCCATCCTACCCCTAGTCTCTTCATGACATTTTTTTTCCTTAGATTCCATATATATGTGTTAGCATATGGTATTTATTTTTCTCTTTCTGACTTACTTCATCCTGTATGACAGACTCCAGTTCCATCCACCTCAATACAAATAACTCAATTTCATTTCTTTTTATGGCTGAGTAATATTCCAGTGTGTATATGTGCCACATCTTCTTTATCCATCCATCTGTTGATGGACACTTAGGTTGCTCCCATGTCCTGGCTATGGTAAATAGAGCTGCAATGAACATTTTGGTACATGACTCTTTTTGAATTATGGTTTTCTCAAGGTATATGCCCAGTAGTGGGATTGCAGGGTCGTATGGTAGTTCTATTTGTAGTTTTTAAAGGAAACTCCATACTGTTCTCCATAGTGGCTGTATCAATTTACATTCCCACCAACAGTGCAAGAGTGTTCCCTTTTCTCCACACCCTCTCCAGCATTTATTGTTTCTAGAGTTTTTGATGATGGCCAATCTGACCAGTGTGAGATATCTCATTGTAGTTTTGATTTGCATTTCTCTAATGATTAATGATGTTGAGCATTCTTTCATGTGTTTGTTGGCAATCTGTATATCTTCTTTGGAGAAATGTCTATTTAGGTCTTCTGCCCATTTCTGGATTGGGTTGTTTGTTTTTTTGTTATTGAGCTGCATGAGTTGCTGATAAATTTTGGAGATTGGTGCTTTTTCAGTTGCTTCATTTGCAAGTATTTTCTCCCATTCTGAGGGTTGTCTTTTGGTCTTGTTTATGGTTTCCTTTGCTGTGCAAAAGCTTTTAAGTTTCATTAGGTCCCATTTATTTATTTTTGTTTTTATTTTTATTTCCATTGCTTTAGGAGGTTGGTCAAAAAGCATCTTGCTGTGATTTATGTCATAGAGTGTTCTGCCTATGTTTTCCTCTAAGAGTTTGATAGTGTCTGGCCTTACATGTAGGTCTTTAACCCATTTTGAGTTTATTTTTGTGTATGGTGTTAGGGACTGTTCTAATTTCATACTTTTACATGTACCTGTCCAGTTTTCCCAGCACCACTTATTGAAGGGGCTGTCTTGTCTCCACTGTACATTCTTGCCTCCTTTATCAAAGGTAAGGTGACCATATGTGTGTGGGTTTATCTCTGGGCTTTCTATCCTGTTCCATTGATTTATATTTCTGTTTTTGTGCCAGTACCATACTGTCTTGATTACTGTAGCTATGTAGTATAGTCTGAGGTCAGGGAGCCTGATTCCTCCAGCTCTATTTTTCATTCTCAAGATTGCTTTGGCTATTCGGGGTCTTTTGTGTTTCCATACAAATTGTGAAATTTTTTATTCTAGTTCTTTCAAAAATGCCAGTGTTAGTTTGATAGGGATTGCATTGAATCTGTAGATTGTTTTGGGTAGTAGAGTCATTTTCACAATGTTGATTATTCCAATCCAAGAACATGGTATATCTTTCCATCTATTTGTATCATCTTCAATTTCTTTCATCGGTGTCTTCTAATTTTCTGCATATAGGTTTTTTGAATGCTTAGGTAGGTTTATTCCTAGATATTTTATTCTTTTTGTTGCAATGGTAAATGGGAGTGTTTTCTTAATTTCACTCTCAGATTTTTCATCATTAGTGTATAAGAATGCCAGAGATATCTGTGCATTAATTTTGTATCCTGCTACTTTACCAAATTCATTGATTAGCTCTAGTAGTTTTCTGGTAGCATCTTTAGGATTCTCTATGTATAGTATCATGTCATCTCCAAACAGTGAGAGTTTTACTTCTTCCATTCTGATTTGGATTCCTTTTATTTCTTTTTCTTCTCTGATTGCTGTGGCTAGAACTTCCAAAACTATGTTGAATAAGAGTGGTGAGAGTGCTCAACCTTGTCTTATTTCTGATCTGAGAGGAAATGGTTTCAGTTTTTCATCTTTGAGGACGATGTTTGCTTTGGCTTTCTCATACATATCCTTTATTATGTTGAGGGAAGTTCCCCCATGCCTACTTTCTGCAGGGTTTTTATCATAAATGGGTGTTGAATTTTGTCAAAAGCTTTCTCTGCATGTATTGAGATGATCATATGGTTTTTCTCCTTCTGTTTGTTGATATGGTGTATCACGTTGATTGATTTGCATATAATGAAGAATCCTTGCATTCCTGGAATAAACCCCACTTGATTGTGGTGTATGATCCTTTCAATGTGCTGTTGGATTCTGTTTGCTAGTATTTTGTTGAGGATTTTTTCATCTATATTCATTAGTGATATTAGCCTGCAGTTTTCTTTCTTTGTGACCTCTTTGTCTGGTTTTGGTATCAGGGTGATGGTGGCCTCATAGATTGCGTTTGGGAGTGTTCCTCCCTCTGCTATCTTTTGGAAGATTGTGAGAAGGATAGGTGTTAGCTCTTCTCTAAATGTTTGAGAGAATTTGCCTGTGAAGCCATCTGGTCCTGGGCTTTTGTTTGTTGGAAGATTTTAAATCACAGTTTCTATTTCAGTGCTTGTGATTGGTCTGTTCATATTTTCTATTTCTTCCTGGCTCAGTCTCTGCAGGTTGTGCATTTCTAAGAATTTGTCCATTTCTTCCAGGTTGTCCATTTTATTGGCATACAGTTTCTTGTAGTTATCTCTCATAATCTTTTGTATTTCTGCAGTGCCTGTTGTTACTTCTCTTTATTCATTAATAATTCGATTGATTTGAGTCTTCTCCCGTTTTTTCTTGATGAGTCTGGCTAATGGTTTATCAATTTTATTTATCTTCTCAAAGAACCAGCTTTTAGTTTTATTGATCTTTGCTATTGTTTCCTTCATTTCTTTTTCATTTATTTCTGATCTGATCTTTATGATTTCTTTCCTTTTGCTAAATTTGGGGAGTTTTGGTTCTTCTTTTTCTAATTGTTTTAGGTGCAAGGTTAGGTTGTTTATTTGAGATGTTTCCTGATTCTTAAGGTAGGATTGTATTGCTATAAACTTCCCTCTTAGAACTGCTTTTCCTGCATCCCATAGTTTTTGGGTTGTCGTTTCTCCATTGTCATTTGTTTCTAGGTATTTTTTGATTTCCTCTTTGATTTCTCAGTGATCACTTCGTTATTAAGTAGTGTATTGTTTAGCCTCCATGTGTTTGTATTTTTTACAGATCTTTTCCTGTAACTGATATCTAGCCTCATAGTGTTGTGGTCAGAACAGATACTTGATATGATCTTAATTTTGTTAAATTTACCAAGGCTAGATTTGTGACCCAAGATATGATCTATTCTGGAGAATGTTCCATGAGCACTTGAGAAAAATTTGTATTCTGTTGTTTTGGGGTGGAATGTCCTATCAATATCAATTAAGTCCATCTTGTTTAATGTATCATTTAAAACTTGTGTTTTCATATTTATTTTCATTTTGGATGATCTGTCCATTGGTGAAAGTCTGGTGTCAAAGTCCCCTACTATGATCGTGTTACTGTCGATTTCACCTTTTATGGCTGTTAGGTTTTGCCTTATGTATTGAGGTGTTCCTATGTTGGGTGCATAAATATTAACAATTCTTATATCTTCCTCATGGATTGATCCCTTGATCATTATGTAGTGTTGTTCTTTGTCTCTTGTAATAGTCTTTATTTTAAAATCTATCTTGTCCCATATGAGAATTGCTACTCCAGCTTTCCTTTGATTTCCATTTGCATGGAATATCTTTTTCCATCCCCTCACTTTCAGTCTGTATGTGTCCCTAGGTCTGAAGTGCGTCTCTTGTAGACAGAATATATATGGGTCTTGTTTTTGTATCCATTCAGCCAGTCTGTGTCTTTTGGTGGGAGTATTTAATCCATTTACATTTAAGGTAATTATCAATATGTATGTTCCTATTACCATTTACTTAATTGTTTTGAGTTTGTTCTTGTAGGTCTTTTCCTTCTCTTGTGTGTCTTGCCTAGAGAAGTTCCTTTAGCATTTCTTGTAAAGCTGGCTTGGTAGTGCTGAACTCTCTCAGCTTTTGCTTGTCTGTAAAGGTTTTAATTTCTCCATAAAATCTGAGATCCTTGCTGGGTAGAGTAATCTTGGTTGTAGGTTTTTCTCCTTCATCACTTTAAATATGTCTTGCCACTCCCTTCTGGCTTGCAGAGTTTCTCCTGAAAGATCAGCTGTTTACGTTATGGGGATTCCCTTGTGTGTTATTTGTTGTTTTTCCCTTGCTGCTTTTCATATGCTTTCTTTGTATTTAATTTTTGATAGTTTGATTAATATGTGTCTTGGTGTGTTTCTCCTTGGATTTATCTTGTATGGGACTCTTTGTGCATCTTGGATTTGATTAACTATTTCCTTTCCCATATTAGGGAAGTATTCAACTATAATCTCTTCCAATATTTTCTCAGTCCCTTCCTTTTTCTCTTCTTCTTCTGCGACCCCTATAATTCGAATGTTGGTGCATTTAATGTTGTCCCAGAGGTCTCTGAGACTGTCCTCAGTTCTTTTCATTATTTTTTCTTTATTCTGCTCTGCAGTAGTATTTCCACTATTTTATCTTCCAGGTCACTTATCCATTCTTCTGCCTCAGTTATTCTGCTCTTGATCCCATCTAGAGTATTTTTAATTTCATTTATTGTGTTCTTCATCATTGTTTGCTTCCTCTTTAGTTCTTCTAGGTCCTTTTTAATGTTTCTTGCATTTTGTCTATTGTATTTCCAAGATTTTGGATCATCTTTACTATCATCATTCTGAATTCTGTTTCAGGTAGACTGCCTATTTCCTCTTC
Source organism: Kogia breviceps (assembly GCF_026419965.1). NCBI lineage: Eukaryota > Metazoa > Chordata > Mammalia > Artiodactyla > Physeteridae > Kogia > Kogia breviceps. The sequence goes on along the minus strand of NC_081328.1, from coordinate 33,259,002 downwards.
ATTTGTTAGGTCTGGTGGGTTTTTACCTTGCTCCTTCATCTGCTGTGTGTTTTTCTGTCTTTTCCTTTTCCTTGTCTTACTGTGTTTGGGGTCTCCTTTTTGCAGGCTGCAGGTTCGTAGTTCCCGTTTATTTTGGTGTCTGTCCCCAATGGCTAAGGATGCTTCAGTGGGTTGAGTAGGTTTCCTGGTTGAGGGGACTAGTGCCTGTATTCTGGTGGGTGAGGCTGGATCTTATCTTTCTTGTAGGCAGGTCCACGTCTGGTGGAGGGTTTTGGGGTGTCTGTAGCCTTATTATGATTTTAGGCAGCCTCTCTGCTAATGGATGGGGCCGTGGCCCAGTCTTGCTAGTTGTTGGGCATAGGGTGTCTAGCACTGTAGCTTGCTGGTCGTTGAGTGAAGATGGATCTTGGTGTTGAGATGGACATCTCTGCGAGATTTTCGTCATTTGATATTACATGGAGCTGGGAGGTCTCTTGTGGACCAGTGTCCTGAAGTTGGTTCTCCCACCTCAGAGACACAGCCCTGACACCTGGCTGGAGAAACAAGAGCCTTTAATACACACGGCTCAGAATAAAAGGGAGAAAGAAAGTAAGAAAAGAAGGAAGGAAGGAAGGAAGGAAGGAAGGAAGGAAGGAAGGAAGGAAGGAAGGAAGGAAGGAAGGAAGGAAGGAAGGGAGGGAGGGAGGAAGGAAGAAAGGAAGAAAGGAAGGAAGAAAATAAGAAAGGAGGAAAGAAGGAAGAAAGGAAGCAAGGAAGGAAGCAAGGAAGGAGGGAAGGAAGGAAGGAAGAAAGAAGATAAAATAAAGTAGGATAAAATAAAATTATTAAAATAAAATATAATTATTAAGAAGAAAAAATTTTAAACAGTAAAAAAAGAAAAAAAGAGACTATCAGAACCCTAGGTCAAATGGTGAAAGCAAAGCTATACAGAAAAAAACTCACACAGAAGCACAGACATATACACTCTCAAAAAGAGAAAAAGGGGAAAAAATAATATATCTTGCTCCTAAAGTCCGCCTCCTCAATTTGGGATGATTCGCTGTCTATTCAGGTGTTTCACAGATGCAGGGCACTTCAAGTTGATTGTGGAGCTTTAACCCACTGCTTCTGAGGCTGTTGGGAGAGAACTCCCCCTCTCCTCTTTGTTCACACAGCTCCTGGGGTTCAGCTTTGGACTTGGCTTCGCCTCTGTGCGTAGGTTGCCCGAGGGCGTCAGCTCTTCACTCAGACAGGACGGGGTTAAAGGAGGAGCTGATTCGGGGGCTCTGGTTAACTCAGGCCAGGGGGAGGGGTGGTACGGATGCGGGGTGAGCCTGAGGCGGCACAGGCTGGCGTGACATTGCACCAGCCTCAGGCGTGCCGTGCATTATCCCGTGGAAGTTGTCCCTGGATCCCGGGACCCTGGCAGTGGCGGGCTGCACAGGCTCCCAGGAGGGGAGGTGTGGAGAGTGACCTATGCTCGCACACAGGCTTCCTGGTGGCGGCAGCAGCAGCCTTAGCGTCTCATGCCATCTCTGGTGTCCGCAGTGATAGCCACGGCTTGTGCCCGTTTCTGGAGCTCCTTTAAGCCACACGCTTAATCCCCTCTCCTCGCGCCCCAGGAAGCAAAGAGGGAAGGAAAGGACTCTTGCCTCTTCGGCAGCTCCAGACTTCTCCTGGACTCCCTCCCAGCTAGCCGTGGTGCACTAACCCTACTAACCCCTTCAGGCTGTGTTCACACAGCCAACCCCAGTCCTCTCCCGGCTTCCGGTCCGAACCACAGCTCCCAGCCCCCGCCTGTCCTGGCAGGTGAGCAGACAAGCCTCTCAGGCTGGTGAGTGCTGGTCGGCACCGATCCTCTGCAGGAATCTCTCCGCTTTGCCCTCCGCACCCTGTTACTGCTGTTACCCGCAGTCTCTGCCCATGAAGGGGCTTCTAGTGTGTGGAAATCTTTCCTCTTTCACAGCTCCCTCCCACTGGTTCAGGTCCCGTCCCTATTCCTTTGTCCCTGTTTATTCTTTTTTCTTTTGCCCTACCCAGGTACGTGGGGCGTTTCTTGCCTTTTGGAAAGTCTGAGGTCTTCTGCCAGCGTTCAGTGGGTGTTCTATAGGAGAAGTTCCACGTGTAGATGTATTTCTAATGTATCTGTGGGGAGGAAGGTGATCTCCACGTCTTACTCTTCCGCCATCTTCTCTCTCCTCTCGATTTCATTAATTTTTAAACTGTGATTGATTGATTGATTTCCACAATGTATTTTCCTGTGTTGCCTACACAACTATAGTGAAACTCTTATTCTTATAAGGAACTCTTGGTGTTATCAGATGTTTAGGAAAGGTGGTGAGTTTATGACGTTTTATTGACGCTACTAAAACCTCCTAGTGAAGGGACCTCATGAGCCTACTCTCAGGTGTGCTGGCAAGAGAAAAATTGACCTGTGGTGCTCTCTCCCCAAGGTAGGCATCAGCAGGAATTGCTAATCCAGCTCCAGACACAGCCTCAACACCTTCATTAACCCAAAATGTGTGAACTGTGTGAAACTGGATTTCTGAACCACAAGACAGGAAAGAGAGTCTTTTCCAAAGCCAGGGGTAGAAGAGCTCTTTACCTTGAGTCTAAAATCACCTTCAAGCCTCTGAACTTACCAACTATCATTTCCTTGTGTCATGAGAAATCACAGAATTTTTGAGCTGAAGGGGTGTAAAACCCACACTTCTTATTGAAGAGTAGTCAGCAAAGAAAGTATATTGAATTAGGCTATAGCAATGTATTTTCTTTATATTTTTCACACTACAGCTGAACACAAACAACCTCTTTTTCCATACCTCAAAGATTCCTATTGGCCACAGGTAATTCACTTCAGAGATATCTGCTGTTTGAAAAATAATGTTCTGAGTGGCTGGGGAGAGCCCTGTGGTGGGTGTGCAGGAATTCTTTCTGCTTTACCATTTAAAAGAGCTAATAATGGTTGGGGAAACACCTACACCTTTTGCTCCCTGAAGAATTCCGTGCTAAACTTAGTTCTTTGCAGCTCTGTGTTGCATACATTTTAAGCAGTTAGGAACTTTGCACATGAGCAGGAATAAAAATTCAGAAGTGCAACTTCATGGACCATTGGCATATTGGAGAGGCATCAGTGGGATTCCACGACAATGCTAATTTGTGTGTTTTTGCTTCGTGACTTTTACTGCCCGTGCCAAAGATCAGTACTATGGAAAGCAGAGCGTTTCATATACATGAGTTAAACAAGTCTCTTGTCCTCTTTGTAACTTAGTTTCCTCATTTGAAAAAAAAAAAAATGGCTCTCAAGACATATTTTCCAGAATTCGTACTGGGCTTACTTACACCCACTAACCAATAACTGCATGATGTTTTGACACACAGCTTTTTACATGTGTTCATCTTCTATTTCACTTACAACTTGTGTAAAAACTGCATTCCATGCCAGGCCTGGAACGTTCCAAAGCTCAGTTCTGTGAGTAAATTGCAACCAAGATTTCTACAAAAAAAGACACAGCAAAAAAAGAAGAAAAATATATATTCTTTCAGAACATTTATCCTTTGGCAATAATTCTAACTTGTATATGATGAAACATAACATCATTATCCCCTCCATACACTAAACATACACTAAAGAAATCTCACTGTGGAAGATATTATGATTTATACTTTCATGATTATATATGTGGTACATTAGATACAAAACAGTAAATGCTCATTAAATACTTGTGTTAAGTGATCTTTATTTCTCTAGAAAGGCAGCACTATTGACATTTTGGGCTGGATAATTCTTTGCTGTGGGAGGCTCTCCTGTACACTGTTGGATGTTTAGTAGCATCTCTGGCCTCTGTCCACTAGATGCCAGTAGCATACATAGTTCTGACAAGCAAAAATGCTCCAGACACTACCAAATGTCACTTGTGTGCAAAAACACCCTGGTTGAGAACCATTGCTCTATAGTGATTCACTCTGATCTGTGTAATAATTCTCACACTAATCTTTGCTAGAGACAAAAAGGATTTGCTACAAAATTTTCGTAGTAATTTTAATCATATTTCAAAATGAGTAACAAATTAATTTTATAAAATATTAAGCTTTATAAAAATCCCGAATATAATGAAGTTATATTTGTAACTTACATAAACTGCAAAAAAGGTAGTGGTTCAAATGTACGTTTTTCGATAGACTGTATTTTATTGCAGGATAAATCTCTAGGAAAAGTAAAAGGAAAATATTGCCTCAATTAGCTATGAGATATCTAATTAGTAGGAATAACTAGTAGAAGTTAGAATGATAATAATAAATAAGAAGCTTTGGTCTAAACTCCAAACCTTAGGAATTACTATTTGAACCTTCCAGAGCTCCTAACCCTGCCTTCACCTCTCTTAAGAGTCTCACCTAAAGGATCTTCATCAATTAAATATACAACTATAGATCTTGATAGATTTTGGAGATAACCTTTCCTGAGAGCAGAAGCATTGATTAGATTCCACCTTTTGTGGTCTCATCAAATTCGAGATTATGAGCTCAAAGTTTTTATCTCTATATATCATTATAATTTCTAATATTAAAAGGAATATTCTTATATTTACACACTTCCCAGTATAGTTCTGTTTTTCTAGGCCAATTCATTACCAGAAGAAATAAATGATACCCTTTCACACAACTTGAAAGGAAGTTACTCCTCTCATTAATATGTAACTTTAATTCAGTATTACATTGTCTATCATATTGCCTTTTATTCGAAAATACCTACTCTTGACTACAACTGACTCTCTTATTTCCATTGATTCCAGCTTAGTCTCTCATTTCACCTGGATGGGTATAACTGTCTTCTGACTGCTGTTACCATCTCTACCCTCTCCCTTTCTAAGCCATCTTCCACGCGATCACCAGATTAACTCTCCGGAAGTGGTTCTCAAATACCAGCATCACTTGTGAACTTATTGAAGATACAAATACTCAGCCCTACTCTGGACCTCTTGAATCAGTAACTATGGGGGTGGAGCTTGTGTTTTCACAAGCCCTCCAAGTGGTTGGTTCTGTTGCAGGCTAATGCTTGTCCTAAAGCTCTGCTGTGGTAACATGGTAACTTGGCATGTTATCCTTGGCTTGGCCTCCAAACCCCTAGATGATCTGGCTCTCATCTCCTACTCTTCCCACTGGTACTCTACAGTTACTCAGAGTATTTTTCCTGTGTTTGCCTTTCTTCCAGAAAGGCAAGCTTATTCTTCCCAAGATGTCTGTCATTGATACCCAGTGGCCCTTTGAGGTCCCATTTAAACAGCATTGCTCTAGTAACATCTTCCCTGATCCAATTTGAAGTCTTTTCTCCCCTCTTTTGTGCTCCAATACCAACTGATAGCTCTCATTGCCCATATTCATTTCTTCCTTTAAATATAGCTATTTTTGTAACCCATTTCCTCTGAGCATAAACTCCTTCAAAGTATGGACTAGTTCCTGCTTATGTGCATCATCTATCATGTTTAAAGCCAACGCGTGGACATAAAGCAAATTCAAATATTTATAAAATCAACAAATAGCTGGGTAGTGGATACAAGGAGGAAATGGCTGTTTTAAAAGAAATGTGGTTTTATTACTTCATGGTGCCTTCACAGCACTTTGTCATTATGGTTTGAGATTATTATATGTTTATTTTGCCTGTGAGGTCATGAGTTGCTAAAAGGAATCTTGTCTTACCCATCTTCGTGTTTACAACACTAGGCATAGTGCTTATTAGCATATTCTTTACCGCTTTTTTATTGATTGGAATTTTTTTTAAAGAATGAGAATACTTCTGCTAACAGGAAATAATCAGATTATAAAGCATTTCATAGTAGAAGTAATGAAGGGCCTAGTCCACTGAGCAGTTATCTTATTTGTTTTTCTCCAAATTGTGTTTGTAAGGTTTGGAGCCCAGATGGTAGAGAACAGACTAATATAAAGGTGATTGCCCCTTAAGGCTTAGAAGGTTTGATAATTAAAAGAACTACTTTTAGGGTCATGTGAGGCTCTTTATACCCACTTCCTTTAAGCCTTTTATATTTGCAAGAAGAACCTATTTGCTAAAGAGGATCATTAATTGGCTGAATAAAGACTAATGACATACACAGCTTTGGATGCCATGGACAAAGGACAAAAACTGAGCTTTTATGGCAAAAAACACAGTTATCTCCTTATCCCTAAAGAAAAAGAAATACTAGGCAAGAATTTCCTCTTTCGGGCTTCCCTGGTGGCGCAGTGGTTGAGAGTCTGCCTGCCAATGCAGGGGACGCGGGTTCGTGCCCCGGTCCGGGAAGATCCCACATGCCGCGGAGCGGCTGGGCCCGTGAGCCATGGCCGCTGAGCCTGCGCGTCCGGAGCCTGTGCTCCGCAACGGGAGAGGCCACAAAAGTGAGAGGCCCGCGTACCGCAAAAAAAAAAAAAAAAAAAGAAAAAGAATTTCCTCTTTCATAAAGAAGCGGGAGAGGGAATTCCCTGGCATTCCAGGGGTTAGGACTCAGTGCTTCCACTGCTGGGGACCTGGGTTCAATCCCTGGTAAAGGAACTAAGATCCCGCAAGTCATGTGGCATGGCCCAAACAACAAAACCAACAAACAAAAAAACCAGAAAAAAAGAGGCTGGAGAGATTTTTGTTAGGGGCATTTCTGATATGCTTATTTAGTGTAAACATTTCTAAATATACCACTTAACCATCATCCTAAACATTCTTAATACTGGTATCACAATTCCTGCATTGAAATCCTTAACAACAGTTTGTTCTTTTGGTAACTTAATGTGTTATTGACAACACTGATTTTTTTCTTAAGATTTTTTTTTAATGTGGACCATTTTTAAAGTCTTTATTGAATGTGTTACAATATTGCTTCCTTTTTTTTATGTTTTGGTGTTTTGGTCATGAGGCATGTGGGATCTTAGCTTCCTGACCAGGGATCGAACCTGCACCCCCTGCATTGGAAGGCAAACTCTTAACCACTAGACCACCAGGGAAGTCCCTTGACAATACTATTTACATAATTCATGTGCTTAAATATTTAATATTTAAATGTTAATTTAGTTTAGATTAAATTATCAAAGTTAGGAGTTAATGGCATTCATATTAATGTAAGTGTTCTATATTTTCTTGTCCTATAGGTGACAATTTAAGGTGAACTTTAATTCCTCTTATTTCACTAAACCAACTTTTTCAAATCTTTTCTGTAAAGGCCAGATAAGTAAATATTTTAGTTTTTGCAGGCCACATACAGTCTCTGTCATGTATTTTTCTTCATTTCTTTCTTTTCTCCCTTACAGCCCTTTAAAAATCACTTTTAACTTCTGGGCTGTATAAAACGGACTGTGGGCCAGATTTGATCCATAGCTCATAAATGAAATATAAATACACATGGAGAGTATATAAACACTTATATAACAAGGTTCATATGGGAGTCTATAATTGCTCAGACCTCACTACCACTTTTCCTCTACAACTAAAGTGTATTTTTCTATCTATACCTTGTCTATATAGTTAAAAAATTAAAAATGAATATGAGATATTTAGTGCTAGTGATGGGCTGAGCCCCTACACAGACTTATAAAATTGTAGAATTTTATTGCTAGAAGAAATTGAAGAGATTATCTAACTTGAACCCCTTAATTACTTTATAGATAATCTACTTTATAGATAAGAACTCATAAATAAATATGATTAACTTACAAATATTGGAGAGATAGCAAGCCTTCAAATGAGTCCTTATGTAATTCAGTCAAATAATTTTCACTGAGAATTCTGAAAAATAAAAGGTTAGTACTGGATCAAAATACAAAGGGCTTCCCTGGTGGCACAGTGGTTGAGAGTCCACCTGCTGATGCAGGTGATACAGGTTCGTGACCCGGTCCTGGAAGTTCCCACATGCCGTGGAGCAGCTGGGCCCGTGAGCCATGGCTGCAGAGCCTGCGTGTCCGGAGCCTGTGCTCCGCAAAGTGATTCATATGGGAGGCCCGTGTACTGCAAAAAAATAAAAATAAAAATAACAACTACAACTATGTACTACATAGGACTAACTCCTATATGTGGAAGAAAGCTGGGTAATGGTGCCATCTAAACAAACTAATTCTTTTTTAATTTAATAATTTTGATTTCTGCTGTGTTTTCATTTAAACCTTATTTTCAAGTCCTCCTTTGTGTCTATCTCTCTCCATCACACATGTGTGCACACGCGTGTGCACGCACACACACACACACACACCCCACCCACTCTTCCCACCAAATCATACAGTTAATGCCGACTCTCTAGATCACAAAGTCACTGTTAGAACCCAGCTCTGGGTGGCACCAGCATTACAGAGCTGCCCTTCCCTCCTCTCTTTCCCCAAACCTTATTGGGAAGTCCCACACAGAACTGTATCAGAGCAAATGAAGCCATCTGATTTTTTTCCCCCATTAAAACTTTTTGAAAACTAAAATGTGCATAAAATATACATAACTGTTCAATAATCCAATTGATTATTACTGTTCAACTGTTTAATAATTACAAAACAGACCCCCATGTAACACCACTCACGTCAAGAAAGAATCCTGCCAGCATCCCAGAAGCCCCCCATGTGCCCTTTTCCAATCACAACCCTCTCTCTGACTTCCTAGAGGGAACTGCTATCCTGAGTTTAATAATAATTTCCTTGCTTTTTCAATGTCGTTTGCCTTTTCTCTATCAGCCATAAACAACACAGTTTAGTCTTGCTTCTTCTTGAACTTTATATATGTAGAATCATATTATATGTATTATTTTCCACACTGTTTCTTTCATTCAATATTATTTTGTAAAATTATTCATTTTTGCCTGTAGTATGTAGTGTTGCATGCCCAACTACATGAGGCTTCTGAGTATTTGAAAGTGGCTAATGTGACTAAGGAGTTGAATTTTTAATTTAATTAATTTCAATTTTTTTAAAATTAAAATTTATAAAACTGATACTCAATGTAATTACTGGAAAATGTTTATGTTAGCAATAATTTGCATATGTGATACTACTTTTTTGACTCTAAATTTTATGAAATCTAAATACCAATCAAATATTTGTAATAAAATTTAGCCACCAAATTGTGATTTCAAAGAGTTAGTATGGGAAAAAAATGTAGATTCTCTCATTAATTTTTATTTCGATTACATATAGATATGATAATACTTTGGATATTTTTAAATACTTATTATGAAAAAAACAGAATATCTTATTAATACTGTATATAATGATTATATGTTAAAATGATAATATTTTGGATATAAGCATTAAGTAAAAGATATTAACATTTATTTCATCTGTTTCATTTTACTTTTATTTTTAAGTGGCTACCAGAAAATTTAAGATTACTTATGTGCCTTGCATTATGTTTCTGATGAAGTGTATTATTTCTAAGTATGATTATACCACACTTTATTCATTTAACTGTTGCTCTATACTGAGATTTTTCTAGTTTTTATTTATTAAAAACAATACTACTTTGAACATTCTTGTATTTGTATCCTGATACATATTTGCTTCAGTTTGTCTAGGATGTAATAGGGATACAAAATTGTTTCCTAAGAAGTTGTGCTATTTCAAGTTGGCAGATTGAAACGTGTCAAGTCTCCACCCATTCAACTTCCACCAAAATCCTTAAGAATGATAGAAAAGATATAACTTAAAAGTCACAACCTTAGCTCAATGTGTGGGAGCAGCTCCACAAATGCTCCCCTACCAGAAACGTCCCGGAGCTACCTACAGGGTGATCCGTTGGAATAGTGCAGTAGGAGCAGCCTACAGCACACATCAACCCCACATCTTCCCTCCTTGATCCAGGCAGCAAAAGGTGTCTTCCTCTAGGCAGGAGCAACTGATGTTAGAAAAGGGGAAAGTTCCCAGAAACCTGGAAGAAAGGTATGCACTCCCTGACTAGCCACCAGAAGCCACCTTCCACCTCTGCCTTATTCTCAGGGGAACCCATTGGGAGTAATAAACCCCAATAGCTCATTTCACTTCTCCCCTAAAACTGGGAAACAAACGCAGTAGTATCTCAACGACACAGATGAATTACACTCAGGAATGACCAAACAATGTGAGAAAGCCAACTCCATTAAGGACATAAAACAAAAACAAACATAAAAGCTTATGGCCGGGCTTCCCTGGTGGCGCAGTGGTTGAGAGTCCGCCTGCCAATGCAGGGGACACGGGTTCGTGCCACGGTCTGGGAGGATCCCACATGCCGCGGAGCGGCTGGGCCCGTGAGCCATGGCCGCTGAGCCTGCGCGTCCGGAGCCTGTGCTCCGCAATGGGAGAGGCCACAACAGTGAGAGGTCCGCGTACCGCAAAAAAAAAAAAAAAAAAAAAAAAAAAAAGCTTATGGCCAATGAATCAGAGTTAACAAACCACAAGAAGACCTTAGGACAGCACAATTATTACCCTCAGACAGATGTAAGCAGATAGTGCATCCATCAATCAACTCAAGAAAATACAAAGGAAACATATTAGGAATAATAAAAAAACTCAGTGTATGAGCAGCAGAAATGACAGTTAAAGAATAAATTAGGAAACTGAGAGATCCACCCAATGATGTCTCCAGAATGCAGAATGAAGGGAGCAGGAACGATTCACAGTCAAGCCTGATGCCTGGGTCTGCCCGAGGAATGTTAAGCCCTTTGTTTCTGCTGGTCTCACAATAAAGACTAGAAACATGTTGCGGGGAGGAGGGGGTCGTGTTTTGCACCTGTTTCATATATCTGATAAGCAGGAAGGCACATAACCAGTATCCCAAGAGTGGAGTGTGGTAGAGAGAGCCAGTACAGAAGAAACTCTGTAAGATGTCAAAGGTAGGTTTCTCTTGCCTGGAAGAATCCCCTTGCTTGCAGGTGATATTAACAGTGGTACATCCTTCAGGAGCCTTGGGGATCTGAGCACAGGCTATGTTTCCTTGTGAAACTATTTCCACTGAGTTCTGCATTTTTTTTTTTTTTTTTTTTTTTTTTTTTTTACGGTACGTGGGCCTCTCACTGTTGTGGCTTCTCCCGTTGCGGAGCACAGGCTCCGGACACACAGGCTCAGCGGCCACGGCTCACGGGCCCAGCCGCTCCGCGGCATGTGGGATCTTCCCGGACCGGGGCACGAACCCGCGTCCCCCGCATCGGCAGGCGGGCCCTCAACCACTGCGCCACCAGGGAAACCCCTGAGTTCTGCATTTAACATGTTCTGCTTTTCACTCACAGTGTCTCTTGGTCACATATTTATATTAATTCCATCTGATAGCTTAATTCCAGCTCATAAATTAATTCTTTACTCATAACTTATGAGAATTAAAATATTACTACCTGGAAACTCTGCAACTCAGTTATTAAGGTGGTTCATATTATACAGAATATAGTCACACACATTTTTAAAAGATCACTAAAACAAAAACACAAAAGACTTCAATTCCCACAAAGAACTCTTGGAGCCCTGAGCATGCTTCAAAGACCCTGACCTCAAGTTAAAATTCACCATTTTAGAAGGAATCGCAGTGAGTGTCACAATACATGTTAGGGGGAATGGTCAACAGATGGTGCTAAGATTGATTGTTTACTCACCTCTAAGTAGTGCTTTCATATTTCCATGGAAATGATCCCCAAAGAAAAAAAACCAAATCAATATGTCCAACGACATGTATGGTAACCCTTTTCATACCTTCAAAGGGAGGAAAAAACTCTACCTCCCCATATCGCGTAACAAAACTGTACGTATATACCATATATGATATACAAAAGTCACAGGAAATGATGGTATGTGAAAGTAAGCCACACCAAAGTGGAATTCATATATACTAATTATAACTTTGAACGCTGGCAAGGATTCAGTAAGTACAGCAAAGAGATGGGGCTGATCTTCAACTCTTCATGGCACTGTTTTCTCTGATTGGCTGATGCCAATATCAGACTGGTTAGAGTTTGAATATCATAGTAGGACAGGGGTTAACCAAACAGTATGTATTTCAAATTAATGGGGTTTCTTTCTGTGAAGTTGTTTGGATGACAGGATAGTAGAAATTTTAAAAATACCAATGGTAATTTCAGCCTAGAAGTAAAGTTTAGACTGAGAATGAGTCAGTCTCCAAAAAATTACCCAAAAAGGAGCTTCAAATAAGCAATAACTGAATAACTGAAAAAAAATACATTAATCAGTAGAACTGCAAATATTCATTTTGACTGAAGAAAAAAATTTTTAACTATGGGGAATCAGAGTTAAAGCCAGATCTAAAACTTTCTCACACCATGAAAATATAAACACCAGGCATGAAGTAACATTTAAGACAGATCCATGTCTAACTTCTGACCAGGGTTCTGGTCTAAGGTAATCTTCTGAATTTCACATTCATTCTTGATTCTGTATTACTGACAATTATCCTTCTCTCCACCTGTGTAATGAGGGCTGAGGCTTTGTTTCTTGATTGATTTAACTATATAGATAATGCAAACAATAGCCCTTTCTGGGACTGATTTACTCTCCTTCCCCTGCTTTCTTTCTCTCCAAAGTACTTAGCAATGCTTGAAATTATATCTATCTATTATACTTACATACTTATTTCTATATATTTGTAAACCCCCTAAAAACTGGGATACTTGGGCTGATTCATTCTTGAGCCTGTAACCCTACCTTGTAAAACAGTTCCTGGCATATAGTAAATACTCAAAAAATATTTATGGAATGAATTCAGAAAGTGTCAAGTTATCAACTATCAGATACTTTTATGTAAAACTAATTATCCATTTATTGTCACTCATGAGGATAAGTACAGGAAAAGAAATGTCTTTCTTCTCCCCTACATTTGTGACTCAATCTTTTGAGACAAGAATCCTCTGAGAAGTTCATAAAAGCAATGGTTCTTTTCCCTAAAAAACTGCACTTTCTTGAACACATGCAAAAGTGTGCATGCAATTTCGACTTGTAGATCATCCTTTTAAGGCAGAGGTCTGTGAATAGAGAGGACTGAATCCAGAGTGCCAAACTTGGATGGGAAATAAAATTACATCTCAGTTTTCACAAATCTCTAACTAAAATCAGCACTTCCTTCCATTAGGAAAGTAGGCAACAAACCACAGTAGATCAGCAGTAAAGTTAATTTGGTCCCCAGTAGAAATCACAGGTCATTTGATATCACTCATATGATGCAGATACCTCGAAATATCATTTATTCTCATCACTACCCTGGAGTTATAATATTTATTAGAACTACCACGATATCGTGTTATTTAATGTGTTAAGAGAAGCATATTTATTACTTAATTTCACTACTTTTAAAAATATTCTGAAAACTATTTCAATAGAGTTGGTTTCCTTTGTTTTTCTCTTATTATACATTTTAAAACATTATCCCAAGAACATAAGCTTCTGCAGCTTGCCAAAGAGGTATACAAGGGGGAGCAGGAGGGAGGTTAAGAAATTCTGCTTTGGGGAACCACTGACCTCAAGTTAGGAACCTCTGCTTAATAAGGTATAAATCTCAAAATGAGTTAGAAATCTTCAAACTTAGCAGACTCATAGTGTATCGCCTCCCAAACACATGCTTTTTAACAATTAACTTTTTAATTTCAATTTATTTTTTAAAAATATGTAATATACGTTCACATCTCAAAATTCCAGAAATATGTCGCACACAACTCAAACTTTTTCTTTTACCTCTGTCCGTCAGTCTACCACACCCCTCCACTCCCAGAGGAAATTAAGTTATCTATTTCGTAGGCCAAATGACTTTCATTTTTCTTACAAGTTTGGGAAATAAAATCTCCAAGTTAGATACTATCACAGGAAATATAAACTACATAGAGTATTTAGGAAATCTGTAAATTTTAAAAAAATTGCCAGGTCCTAGCATTTTTTTCCTTACCAATAAGGTATCAGACTTAGGGGGCATCTCTTTAAGGGTGGTCATAATACCTCTTTTTAGATTGACTGTTATGTCTTTTATTATTAATTCAGAAGTCATTTATGACTTGTCTATTCAAGTTGAACTAAGGATATGACCACAGACTGTCATGAAAAATTACTTTGAATGTTTTTTTCCAAAATCACTTATGTATCTAAACTGACTTTTTCTACAAATCAATAAAAAAAAATAGTCACAGAAATATGGGCAAAGGACAGATGATTCTGAGATAAACTACAAATGTTCAGTAACATATAAAGATATTTAAGTTCACAAGAAATAAGAAAAATTCAAATTCAGATGGGACCACTTTTAATCACCCATCAGATTAGAAAAAAAAAAGGGGGGGAGAATATCCAGTGGTAGAAGCGTGTGGGGAAATAAATGTCATCACAGCATGATGACTGCAGTATAAGCTGGCACAACTTTTTGAGGGCAATTAAAATTTTATATCTAAATAGTCTTCACCCCAACAATCCCATCTCTAGATAACTATTCTATAGAAATAAATGACCAGGCTCACAAAAATGCATGTACAAGGATATTCATTGCAGCAATGCAAATAACAAGAAAACTGGACATAATCTAAACATCCTTCAATAGGGGCAGTATTAAACTGTGATACAGTCATACTATGGAATATTACACAGGAGTTTAAGTGAATGGGGTAACCCTCTATGTACTGGGAAGGAAAGAAATCTAAGACATATCATGAAATGAAGGAATGAAGTGGCAGGATGTTACTTATGTAAACAAAGATAAGAAAAACACACAAACCTATTTTGCTATCTGTAAATATGTATGTACTCAAACATATGGAAAAGAGTCTGGAAGGATTAATACTAAACTCAAAGTAGAGGGCAGGGGATTAGGCCACAAGGAGGGTTTTCACTATACCTGTTATTTCATTGCTATATATTGAGAATATAATCATGTATTACTTGTATAATGGAAAATAAGTTTAAATTGTCTCTTACTGATTTTAAAGAGGTCCTGCCAAATTTAATTTTTAACCTGAACACAGAATTTCAATCATTATGTTGCTTTGGGATATGGAAGGGGAAATACCTTTTCTCACAGGTATTGACCTCAAAATTCTGGACCAAGAAGGATCTTACAATGCAGTTAGCTTTTTGTATTCATATTTGGGGAGAGTATACTCACAGCTTCTCAGTCCAGCGGTAAGCCTTCCATATACTTTCATCAATGTAAGAAATAGAGTTTCCTTGGAAATTTCTGTGAAGAAACACAGTTCATATCCTTGAATAGGTAGGAAAAGAATGCAGAGAATAAGGAAAAGAATCATGGGCAGCGTGTGGGAAATATTCAAATGCAGAAAAGACCAGCTTTCTACTTCCCACAGCTTATCAGCTTCCCAGTGTGCACAATTAATAAAAACATACTGTGAGGCCACTGGCACAAACAATGAGGCATCTCCTCAGAACCTGAACTTCCTATCTGTCCAATTTCTTGGAGACATAATGCCAATTACTTTTTTTCCAGAATCACTTATGTGTCTAAAATGACTCCTACAAATCAATGAGAAAAATGGCAAACATTTATTAATATCAGCAAATAAATATAAAGAAATCCTATGCCAGGCAACAACAAAGCTTTGGCTCAGTGCCCTCAGAATCTCTCCAGGTGTTAGAAGGATACGGGCAATTAGAAATTAGAGGGACTAATACAAAAATATCTCTTAAACGTATTGCATAGGGAAAAAAGCACAAGTCACTGAGCAAGGAGTAAAGTTATTACATCATTAGGGGAATAAAATGCAAAGGAAAGCGATCGGAAGGAAGGACACACATTAAAACAGTAAGAGGAGTTACCTTCTTGGTGGTAGGGAAGGTGGGGTGGAATGTTCACATTTTATCCTATATACTTCTGTGACATTTCTTTTTTTAAACAGTGAGAATGTATCCATGAATTAGATGTGCTTAAGAGAAGCTGTTACATGCCTGAGGTTCAGTTTGAACCACTAACTCAGTGGATGACTTTGATTCTTTAGCTTTAGCTTTGTCCTCTTCCCTCAGCAACAATGTTAACTATTCAGTTTATATGCACATTTTTCATGGGAGTCAGAAATAACTCAAAACGGATACCTGTCTGCCCATCTGCCTGAGGGACATTTCCACTCAAACAGAGGCTTCTGGTTGCTTTATGCTCACCAATAAAAGACGCCTAAGGCTGAACTCATCGCCCTCAAACTGACTGCTTCCTAACTGCTGTATTTCCACCTTTTACACAACCATCATTTTGCCCATCAACACATGTGATTTTTCTCTTTCCTGTACTACAATCCCCCAACTCTAATCAATTACTACATCTTGTCAGTTTTTCCTCTGTAGTAATCTCAGGATTTTCTTTCTACTTCCATCAAAACCACGCTAGTTCGGCCCCTTCTCACTTTCCTCCTACATTTTGCTAAAGCATTCTATTTGGTCTCCCTGAATCAAGCTTTCCTCTCTAGATCGCTCTACATATGAAATCTAAAATCAGCCTCTTGTTTTAATCATTTGTCTCTCTTGCTTGAAAACTTGCAGTGGCTCCCCATATCTCACAGTGTAACTTCCAAACCCCCATTGACGATAGCCAAGGTTTTTCAAAATCCTATCTTTCATTGTTGCCTAACCCAGTTCTTTACAGCCAGACTCATCTATTAAATTCTGATCATTCCTGCAGTCACACCTTTGCCTAAGCTGTACTGCCTATTATTTTTCTAATAAATCACAGCCAATCTTTAAGCCCCAGCTAAAGATTTAGCTTATCCATGCAGCCTTCTGAGACCTCCACACCCCTGTGATTACACGTTCTGGTGAATTACAGCACCTACCTGTATTTCTCTTAACACTCAATTATATATTACCTCCCTTTTAAGGCATATCCCCTTTCTTCCCACTCGTCATTGTTATGTTCTGGAGACAAGGCCATGTACTGCTGTGGCTCCCACAGTACTTAGCACTGGGTTGGGCACAAAATGGGTTCTACATATAGAAAGCCAGGGGACAAAGATGAGTTCTAGATATAACTGAGGGATTGAGTAATAATACTAGTTACACTAAAATATATGCTAGGCACTGATAGAAGAGCTTTACCTCTAGTAACTCATCTAAATCTCCCAATGAGATTGGAGTCATTGGGAGATTTAGGTGTCATAGGAGTCATCCTATGCAATGATGACTACCATAATCCCCATTTTACAGATGAGGAAGTTAAGTCATAAGGCTAATAAATGACAGACCTGGGTTCAAACCCAGATAATCTGGCTCTGGAATCTCTACTCTTAACCACGTTGTTGTATTACCATCAATGAGATGGGGAGAGGGACATGTTGCTGTAAAGAGGATGGAGTAAAGATGGGAGAAGAGTAGATGTTAAGGAATTAAATAATGGGGTAAAACACGGAGAAGGAAAAAATAAGGGCAATTAAAAGTAAAAGTCTGGAGGAGAGGGAAAAATAGTAAGAAAGGGAATGAAGATAAGGAATCATTGACACACTAAAGGTGGAAACAGAAAGTCAGTCAATATGGATTGGGGAGATAAGGAGGACCCAGGAAGACATGAAGAAAGGCTGCCATGTCAGGCAGGATGCAGAGAACAAATGAGGAAAGGTGATTCTTACATGATGGTGAAGGTGCCGTTGTAGGCATTAGGCTCTGGCTCAGGCACTCTGTGGAGCTTCTGCTTTGGGCTGAGACCAACACATGACAGCATCTCATTTTTGCAAGTGCAGAGCTCACATATTCTGATATTTGTGGTGGCATTCTGTTCTGGCTGCTTCTTTTCTGGAGTATATTTTACACCAGGAAGACCTGTGGATACTGAGTGGAAGGAAAAAGAACTGTCTCAGATTGGCCTTGGTTGCTGAGATATGTTAACTCCCAGGTCCACAGGTGGAACTGTGACTTGAGTCAGGTTTGGTTGTGCAAGTGTCATCTCAGGGTGTTGTGGAGGGGGAGCTGTAGTCTGTTGCTGGCTGTAAAATGTTCAGACTCTGTAGTAGGTTCTGGAGTTGTGGTAAGCTCCAGGTCCAAAGGTTTAACTGTGATACTGGGTGATGTTGGATGCTCAGCATGATCCTGACCTGCTGCTGGAACTGTCACCTCGGGATACAATGGAGACTGAGCTACAACTTCCTTAATGAGCTCTGGAGGCTAAGCCTGGGTCTGCTGCATGATTGGAGAAGGTTCAACCTCCATACTGGATTCCAGAGTTAACGTAAGTTCCAGGTGCAGAGGTTGAACTGTGACCTCAGTCCAGGTTGGATGCTGAGCCTGAACTTGCTCTGGATTAGGAAGTGTCACCTCAGGGTGTGTTGGAGGAACTATAGCCTCCTGCAAGGGTGTGGAATGTTCAGCCTCCATAGTAGGTTCTGGAGTTGTGGTAAGCCCCTGGTCTAAAGGTTGAACTCTGACACTGGGTGATGTTGGAGGCTCGGTGTGATCCTGCACTGGTGTTGGAACTATTGGGTTCTGATATACTGGAGGCTGAGCTACAAAAACCTCCTTAAGTGGTTCTGGAGGCTGGGTTAAGGTCTCCTGCATGGGTGGAGAAGGTTCACCTTCCTTAATGGGTTCTGGCCTTATGGTCAGTTCAAGGTCCAAAGGTTGAATTGCGACCTCAGTCAAGGTTGGATGCTGAGCCTGAACTTGCTCTGGATTTGGAAATGTCACCTTGGAGTATGTTGGTTGAGAGGGGGCTCCCTGCTGAACTGGAGAAGGTTCAACATTTTCAGAGGGGGTTGGATGCTGATCTGAAACCTCTTGCTGGACTGACAAAGGTTCCAACTGCTCAGGGGACACTGGAAAAGGAGCCAAGGTTTCTTGTTGGGGTGGAGAAGTTTCAACCTCATTAGTGAATGCTGGAGTTACGATAAGTGCAAGTTCCACAGGTTTAACAGTGACATCGGGCCGCTGCAGAAGCTGAGCTTGATCCTGACCTAGAGGAGAAACTGTTGTCACATGATGCTGTGGAGAGAAAACTACAGACACATTAGAGAGCTCTGGAGACTGAGTTGGAGAGGATTCAACCTCACCAAGAGACTCTGGATGCTGAGCTGTGGCTTCCTGTTGAGGTGGAGAAAGTACAACCTCAGGAGTTGGTGGATGCTGATCTGGAGTCTAACACTGGCTTGTGGCAGGTATAACTTCTTCTCCAAGATGCTCTGGATACTGAGCTGGGGTCTCCTCTTGTACTGAAGGTTTATTATGTGTACCGGCTTCTGGAGATTGGGCTGGAGCCTCCTGTTCAACTGGCAAAGGTTCAACCTCCTCAGGTGGCTGTGAAGGCAGCGTGGGGGCCTCATGCTGGGTTGTAGAAAATTCTGCATTAATAAGGGGCACTTGGGCTTCCCTGCTGGCACAGTGGTTGAGAATCCGCCTGCCGATGCAGGGGACACGGGTTCGTGCCCCAGTCCGGGAAGATCCCACATGCCGCGGAGCAGCTGGGCCCGTGAGCCATGGCCGCTAGGCCTGTGCGTCCGGAGCCTGTGCTCCGCAACGGGAGAGGCAGCAACAGTGAGAGGCTCGTGTACCGCAAAAAAAAAAAGGGGCACTGAGGGCTGAGCTGAAGGCTTGTGCTGATTTGGAGAAGGTCCCACCTCCGGAGTGGGTTCTTTTGTTATGGTAAGCTCCACATCTGCAGGTTTGACAGCGACACTGGATAAGTTTGAATGCTGAGCATGACGGTGACTTGGAGGTGAAACTGTCATTTCGTGATGCTCTGAAGCTTGAGCTGGCCGTTCTTGTTGAGTTGGAGAAGGTTCCACCTGCCCTGAAGAAGGCTCTAGGGGCTGAGCTGGTTGCTCCTGCAGGGTTGCAGAAGGTTCTATCTCCGCTGGAGACAGAGCTGGGGTCTCCTGCGGGTTGGAGAAGATTCTGCCTCATGAGGGGGCTCTGGAGACTGAGCTGTGGCTTCCTCCTGGGTTGCAGAAATTTCAGCTTCTCCAAACGATTCTGAAAGCTGAGCTGGGATCTCCTGCTGGGTTGCTGGTTTCACCTCCTCAGGAGGCTCTGTAGGCTCAGAAGGCTGAGTCGGTTGTTCCCTTTCACTTGGAGAAGTCTCAGCTTCCACAAGAGGCTCTGGACGCTGACCTGTGGGCTCCTGCTGGGTTGAACAAGGTTCAACCTCCTCAGGGCTCTCTGGAGGCTGAGATAGAGCCTCCTGCTGGACTGCAGAAGGTTCAACCTCTTTAGTTACCTGTGGAGTTATGGTAAGTGCCAGATCCAGAGGTTTAACAGTGACATTGTACAAGTTTGACTGCTGAGCTTCATTTACCCCATGATGTGCTACTGGTCGAACTACAACCTCCTTAAGTGTCTCGAAAGGCTGGGCGAAGGCCTCCTGAGGACTTGAAGTTTCTAGTTCCTCAGGGCCCTCTGAAGGCTGAGATGGAGCCTCCTGCTGAAGTGGAGGTGTTTCTACCTCTTCAGTGGGCTCTGGATGCTGAGCCTGGGCCACTGCCTGGGGTGAAAAAGATTTAACCTCCTCAGGGGTCTGTGGATGCTGAGCAGGGGCCTCTTGCTGGGGTAAAGATTCAGCCTCCTCAGTCAGCACTGGATGACGAATTTGGGCCTCATGCTGGGCTGGAGAAATTTCAGCTTCCTCAGGGAGCTCTGGAGGTTCATCGGGGCTCCCCAGAAAATCCCTAGGTAGGCTCTCCTCAGGATAAAAGGCATCCATACTGGGATCTAAATAATCAACCTGCAACTGTTGTCCAAGACTCGGAGTTTTTTTTCAAATTGGCCTGTAGGTAACACAATCATATTAGGGGACTTTAACACCCCAATTTCACCAATGGACAGATCATCCAAAATGAAAATAAATAAAGAAATACAAGTTTTAAATGATACATTAAATAAGATGGACTTAATTGATATTTATAGGACATTCCATCCAAAAACAATAAAATACACATTTTTCTCAAGTGCTCATGGAACATTCTCCAGGATAGATCATATCTTGGGTCACAAATCTAGCCTTGGTAAATTTCAGAAAATTGAAATCGTATCAAGTATCTTTTCCGACCACAATGCTATGAGACTAGATCTCAATTACAGGAAAAGATCTGTAAAAACTACAAACACATGGAGGCTAAACAATACACTACTTAATAACGAAGTGATCACTGCAGAAATCAAAGAGGAAATCAAAAAATACTTAGAAACAACTGACAATGGAGACATGACAACCCAAAACCTACGGGATGCAGCAAAAGCACTTCTAAGAGGCAAGTTTATAGCAATACAATCCTACCTTAAGAAACAGGAAACATCTCAAATAAGCAACCTAACTTTGCACCTAAAGCAATTAGAAAAAGAAGAACAAAAAAACCCCAAAGTTAGCAGAAGGAAAGAAATCATAAACATCAGATCAGAAATAAATGAAGGAAATGATAGCAAAGATCAATAAAACTAAAAGCTGGTTCTTTGAGAAGATAAACAAAATTGATAAACCATTAAACAGACTCATCAAGAAAAAAAGGGAGAAGACTCAAATCAATAGGATTAGAAATGAAAAGGAGAAGTAACAACGGACACTGCCGAAACACAAAAGATTATTAGAGATTACTACAAGCAACTGTATGCCAATAAAATGGACAACCTGGAAGAAATGGACAAATTCTTAGAAATGCACAACCTGCAGAGACTGAGCCAGGAAGAAATAGAAAATATGAATGGACCAATCACAAGCACTGAAATAGAAACTGTGATTAAAAGTCTTCCAACAAACAAAAGCCCAGGACCAGATGGCTTCACAGGCGAATTCTATCAAACGTTTAGAGAAGAGCTAACACCTATCCTTCTCACAGTCTTCCAAAAGACAGCAGATGGAGGAACACTCCCAAACTCATTCTATGAGGCCACCATCACCCTGATACCAAAACCAGACACTGACAGCACAAAGAAAGAAAACTACAGGCCAATATCACTGATGAACATAGATGCAAAAATCCTCAAAAAAAGACTAGCAAACAGAATCCAACAGCACATTAAAAGGATCATACACCATGATCAAGTGGGGTTTATTCCAGGAATGCAAGGATTCTTCATTATATGCAAATCAATCAACGTGATACACCATATCAACAAAGAGAAGGAGAAAAACCATATGATCATCTCAATACATGCAGAGAAAGCTTTTGACAAGATTCAACACCCATTTATGATAAAAACCCTGCAGAAAGTAGGCATAGAGGGAGCTTTCCTCAACATAATAAAGGCCATATATGACAAACCCACTGCCATCATCATTCTCAATGGTGAAAAACTGAAACCATTTCCACGAAGATCAGGAACAAGACTAGATTGCCCACTCTCACCACTGTTACTCAACTTAATTTTGGAAGTTCTAGCCACAGCAATCATAGAAAATAAAGAAATAAAAGGAATCCAAATCAGAAAAGAAGAAGTAAAGCTGTCACCGTTTGCAGATGACATGATACGACACATAGAGAATCCTAAAGATGCTACCAGAAAACTACTAGAGCTAATCAGTGAATTTGGTAAAGTAGCAGGATACAAAATCAATGCACAGAAATCTCTGGCATTCTTATACACTAATGATGAAATATATGAGAGGGAAATTAAGAAAACACTCCCATTTACTATTGCAACAAAAAGAATAATATATCTGAGAATAAACCTACCTAAGGAGACAAAAGACCTGTATGCAGAAAATTATAAGACACTGATGACAGAAATTAAAGATGATACAAATAGATGGAGAGATAGACCATGTTCTTGGATTGGAATAATCAACATTGTGAAAAGGACTCTACTACCCAAAGCAATCTACAGATTCAATGCAATCCCTAGCAAACTACCACTGGCATTTTTTACAGAACTAGAACAAAAAACTTCACAATTTGTATTGAAACACAAAAGACCCCGAATAGCCAAAGTAATCTTGAGAACGAAAAATGGAGCTGGAGGAGTCAGTCTCCCTGACTTCAGACTATACTACAAAGCTACAGTAATCAGGACAGTATGGTACTAGCACAAAAACAATAATATAGCTCAATGGAACAGGATAGAAAGCCCAGAGATAAACCCACACACATATGGTCACCTTACTTTTGATAAAGGAGGCAAGAATATACAGTGGAGACAAGACAGCCTCTTCAATAAGTGGTGCTGGGAAAAGAAAGCCTCTTCAATAAGTGGTGCTGGGAAAACTGGACAGGTACATGTAAAAGTATGAAATTAAAACAGTCCCTAACACCATACACAAAAATAAACTCAAAATGGGTTAAAGACCTACATGTAAGGCCAGACACTATCAAACTCTTAGAGGAAAACATAGGCAGAACACTCTATGACATAAATCACAGCAAGATGCTTTTTGACCAACCTCCTAAAGCAATGGAAATAAAAACAAAAATAAATAAAAGCGACCTAATGAAACTTAAAAGCTTTTGCACAGCAATGGATACCATAAACAAGACCAAAAGACAACCCTCAGAATGGGAGAAAATACTTGCAAATGAAGCAACTGACAAAGCATTAATCTCCAAAATTTATTAGCAACTCATGCAGCTCAATAACAAAAAAACAAACAACCCAATCCAGAAATGGGCAGAAGACCTAAATAGACATTTCTCCAAAGAAGATATACAGATTGCCAACAAACACATGAAAGAATGCTCAACATCATTAATCATTAGAGAAATGCAAATCAAAACTACAATGAGATATCTCACACCGGTCAGATTGGCCATCATCAAAAACTCTAGAAACAATAAATGCTGGAGAGGGTGTGGAGAAAAGGGAACACTCTTGCACTGTTGGTGGGAATGTAAATTGATACAGCCACTATGGAGAACAGTATGGAGTTTCCTTAAAAAACTACAAATAGAACTACCGTACGACCCTGCAATCCCACTACTGGGCATATACCCTGAGAAAACCATAATTCAAAAAAGAGTCATGTACCAAAATGTTCATTGCACCTGTATTTACCATAGCCAGGATATGGAAGCACCCTAAGTATCCATCAACAGAT
Source organism: Kogia breviceps (assembly GCF_026419965.1). NCBI lineage: Eukaryota > Metazoa > Chordata > Mammalia > Artiodactyla > Physeteridae > Kogia > Kogia breviceps. The sequence goes on along the minus strand of NC_081328.1, from coordinate 33,235,115 downwards.
GAATGGATAAAGAAGATGTGACACATATATACAATGGAATATTACTCAGCCATAAAAAGAAATGAAACTGAGTTATTTGTAGTGAGTTGGATAGACCTGGACTCTGTCATACAGAGTAATTTAAGTCAGAAGGAGAAAAACAAATACCTTATGCTAACATATATATAAGGAATCTAAGAAAAAAAATGTCATGAAGAGACTAGGGGTAGGATGCGAATAAAATACATACCTACTAGAGCATGGACTTGAGGATATGGGGAGGGGGAAGGGTAAGCTGTGACGAAGTAAGAGAGTGGCATGGACATATATACACTACCAAACGTAGGATGGATAGCTAGTGGGAAGCAGCCGCATGGCACAGGGAGATCAGCTAGGAGGTTTGTGACCACCTAGAGGGGTGGGGTAGGGAGGGTGGGAGGGAGGGTAACGCAAGAAGGATGAGATATGGGACCATGTATATGTATAACTGATTCACTTTGTTGTAAAGCAGAAACTAACACACCATTGTAAAGCAATTATACTCCACTAACGATGTTAAAAAATAAAAATTGGCCTGTAGTTCTAACAACAACTTTGGCAAGCTGTTGATGCTGAACTAGATGTTTCTTCGGGTTTGGGGGTGAAACAATAAACTTCATTGGTTTTGAGCTCTTACTACCTAGAGGTGGAACAAGTATTGCAAATGATCGGCGATCTTCAGCCTGATCTACACGTATGTGTTTAGTCTTACTTTTGTGTCGAGAAGGCAGAACCAACGGCTGATTCTGACGCCAGTCGAGCACTGGAACCGCCTCTGGGAGCTTTTGATGTTGGGTTTGCTTGTTATTCAGATCTTGATGTGGAACAGCAAACTGACCTGGCCCTGTCGGCAGCTCTCCAACCGAATCCGTGTCCGGGAATGGAAACTCAGTCTCAGGCAACTCCTGATGAGGCAGGGCCAACATCTGGACTGGAGACGAGGACGTCAAGTAATTAAAGCCCCCGGCCTCTGCCAGGGGTGTAAGGGCATGGGGCAATTTGGGAGGGGGGTCTGAGGCGTGTGAAGACCAAGCCTCGGTCAGCCATGCGGTGTTGGGGGTCACCTGGACGGGGTCCAGGGCCCACTCCGGAGGCTGAACTGCCTGGATTAGAAGCCACAGTCGTTGCCACGTGAGGAAGACCCGTGGCAACCAAAGGCGCAGCCGGGGCATAACATGCGGCGGCTCGCAGGCACAGTGACACAGGCCAGTGAGGAGCCGGAGCCACATCCTTCGTCCGAGCTGAACCGTTAGGCCAGCGCAGACGCGAGGGATCACGTTTCAACCGCGCGCCCCTCCCCCGCCTAACGTCACACCCGTTATTTATGGCATCTTTAGTTACGCCACCGTTATTAGGTTCGTGCAGAGATCCAATCCGCGCCACCAGAGTGGGCCTTTTTCCCAGAGTCCCCAGGGCCCAAGCCATCCTTCCTGTTGCAAAGGGGACAATTACCTCCTGCCGGGCCCTCTTCCCAACCCCTCCCTGCCCTCTCTGGCCCCAAACAATGAGGCGGGATTTGGGCTGCAGACCTGAGTGGCCCCAAACTCCAGCAGCCCAGGGGTGGAGGGGGGCTGGGAAGGATGCAGAACTTCCCGAGGAAACCACAGGACCTGGCATTCTGGGAAATTCAAAAGTGCTAGTCCAGTTCTGGCAATCTGAACTCTTCCTCCTCAAAGCTGAAGTCTGAGAGACATTCTTCCCCCTTTGGCCTCACGGCTGACAAGAAAAGTAGCTGACCTGCAAAATGAGCACCAGTTAGGGTGGCGGGAGGGGAACACACCTTACAATTAGGCTAAAATGTTGCGTATATATGTCCATGCCACTCTCTCACTTTGTCACAGCAGCTCGGTGGTTTGTGACCACCTAGAGGGGTGGCATAGGGAGGGTGGGAGGGAGGGAGACGCAGGAGGGAAGAGATACGGGAACATATGTATATGTAGAACGGATTCACTTTGTTGTAAAGCAGAAACTAACACACCATTGTAAAGCAATTATACTCCAATAAACATGTTAAAAAAATTAAAAAAACATAAAATAAAATGTTGCCTCCAAACTCTCAGTAGTCACGTCTCATTATTAAGTCACCACTCTATTATCAGGGGTTGCCACTGACTCAGTGATGACTCCAGAACTTCTGTAGGAGAGGTTTGGGGCAGGTGAGCAATTCATTCTGGGAAAGAGAGTCTAAAACCAAGTGAATGGCCCTTAACATTAGCATGGGAAAACTTCCCCCACCCCACCTGGTCTCAACAGAGCCATTAATCTTGAAAAAACTACAGTGTCACTTTTCAGAGGTCTACCCTGTGTGCACACATGGAGAAGACACTTAGAATGTTAAAGTCAGCATGTTAAGTAATTTTCTGGAAATACTGTAACTAGCACCCAGTTTACTTTCTTCACAGTCTTTTTCATAATCTGTTTAATTTTTAATTGTCTGGTACACCTTTAACACCTCAACTCCTAGAGAGAAGGAGCTTCATCTTACTTCCAGTGCCTAGCACATAATGGTTTCTAAATGAAACTGATTGCAAGATTGGCCTTATTTAGGAATGGATCTCTTGTTATAATCAGGTTTGTGAAATCTTTAGTATCAATACGGAATCCTTTCCTCTCACATTTCACAGGAAGCTAGACTTCTTAAAGCCCAAACATGGATACGTTTGAAGTTTCCTTGACTGATTTAAATTGAATTAAAATAATTATTTTGTACAGGAAAAACTTTCAAAATTTTTACATTTTTCAGAACATAACCACCATTTCTTTCTCTACTTTGTTCCCTTCATAACAAACTTTGCAACATTGGGGTGAGTTAAATAATCAGAAATCTAGCCCCAAATTAAGCTCTCAATGACATGAAACACATTTTTTGCTCCTTTGTAATAAGAATCCTATAGGCAGTACATTAATGTTTTCTTTTAGAAATTACATTGACAACTTAATCCCTAATTCGAGGCATCCATATAACTGATTTACAGAAAGGTTCTTTGGCAAAATATTTAACACAAGATATATATGTGAGGCTGAGATCTGGGTAATATACCTTACTTGAAAGGCATGAATAGTTTTTAAACACTGTAGCATAATCACACTTAAGGCCATAGTTACTTTGTTCCCAAATCCCTGCAATTCTATTTGAGGGGAGTTCTAAAAGGCCTGTATCTTCTCCTCTGTCCACAACTGTAGACGTACACTGATGGCCCTCAATCCTGCTCTCCAAACTTCAAATAAGGGGTCAGAGACAAGGCTCGGGACTTGGAAAAGTCCTAGAAATACCCTGCCTCAAAAGCAGTTTCACAGTTTCACATTTTCCTAAGGATGACAGAGCTGAGTAGACATGCCAAAGTCTTCCAAATCCTGCTGGTTGTTTTCAATTATGGCGATACTGGCTACGTACCCCTTGAGTTTTTATCTCCACATACTTGAATTAAATCCTGTAGTTCCTCTTCGGTTCTAGCATCTGTGACCTCTTCACAGGGTCTCTATGCCACAGCTATTTTACCACTTTCTGAAATCAAGTTAACAAGGATCAATTCAGAAGTTTTCTTGTTCTAAAACTTCCTGTTTACAATGATAGAAGCCAATAATTAGACATTCTTTCGATTTCTAAAAGCAGAAAATAAGAGCATTTTCCTAGAAGTTCCCTCATCTGACACTTCAGTTTGTATCATAATTATTTGTGAAAAAATATATAAGAAGTATCAACTTTGGTTCAAAAACCTTTATGATCTTAGAAATAAGAACTAAGGAATAATGACATAGGAATTAAAAGCTGTGGAAACAAAAATGTTCAATCAAATACAATTAAATAGAAAGGCATTAGGTGGGGGTCAAAGTGAGTTCAAACCTGGGATAGATACCACTGGACGATAATAGATACTTCATATTAGAAGCAAGGCAAGTGCCTACTCCTTGGGACCAAAATTCTACTCCTTGGGACGAGATACAATGAACAAAGCTTTGGAGACAGAGACAGAGAGCATTTGCACACTCTACTGGCAGGAACTGGCCATGTACCTTTTGGACAATACAGCTTTCCTCAAGGCAAGCTAGAGGCACCAGGCTTTTTGGTCTAAGGAGTTTTGAGTACATAAAAGGAATACCTTGGCATATTAGGGACAAACAACCCAGGCATTTCATTTGGTTCTTAAAGGTTGTTACCCAGAGTTGACAGCTGATGGAGATTCTGCCTGATGACCAGGGAAGTCAAACTTCACCGGAAGGCCTGCCCAGGGTGGAAGGCCAAGACCAATCCAGGGTCAACTCTTACAAGCAAATAAGGTCTCTGACAACTTAGCTAGGACTTCTCAGTCTCTAAGCCTGCAGGGCTGTGAAGCAGGGGAGCAATTCTGTTCCGGGAATCTACTAATCATAAAGTTTCCTTTGGGCACAGCCTGTGACGCTCTCACCGCTGTATAACTAGATAGGGAACACAATCAACGCTATTCAGTAGCATGACAACTTTCAAGGCTTACAAAAACATGGCCGATTATTATATAGAATCATATTCACCCAATATACTGGAAATGAAAACTAAAATTAAACTATTCAAAAACATAATATAATAAAGTCTTCAACAAGAAAACAACGATAGGGCTTCCCTGGTGGCGCCGGCCGATGTAGGGGACATGGGTTCATGCCCCGGTCTGGGAAGATCCCACATGCCGCGGAGCGGCTGGGCCCGTGAGCCATGGCCAGTGAGCCTGTGCGCCGGGACCCTGTGCTCCACAATGGGAGAGGCCACAAGAGTGAGCGGCCCGCATACCACACACACAAAAGAAAACAACGATAATAATAATGGTCAATATATTTTGTCTGCTTACTATGTTTCAGGCAAAGTTCTAAGCTTTCTACATTCATCATCTCATTTACTCTTGCACTAACCCCCATTAGGTGATAAGATGAATTACTAGCCCTATTTGCAGATAAAGAAATTGCAGCTGAGAGATATTAAATACCTTCAAATGTCTCTGGCTAGAAAAACCTAAAATTGCAACAACAACAACAACAAAAATATAAGAGACAAAGTTAGGACTCAAACACAGGTGTCCAAGGCTTATAATCACTACCCTATTCTGTATGATAAGCAAGCAATTGAGGAAGAACTGGATCAAACACTTTCTGTATGAACTGAGGCAAGTCATTCTACATCTAAACACTGGGGACAATAATATTTGCTGTCGTTTTTCTCATAAATGCCACAAAGAACAAATTTAAGACTGCTGCTGCTGTGAAAGCATCTGGGGAATGAAAGAATATGTAATGTTTCAGATAACCATTATTTTCATCCAGTTAACTTTTCAAATAAGTTTATTTGCTCACTGAAACTGAACCACTTCAAGGACAATCAAAAAGGTCTTACCTAAAACCACAACTGGCAGTTTCTGGAATGCATCTGTCATAGCCTTCTGAATAGCAAGCTTCTGGGTTACCTTCCTTTTCAGGAGGAATGATAATGACCCTAAATCCAACCAAAACAGATGAATTTTTTTTTTTTTTTTTTTTTTTTTTTTTTTTTTTTTTTTGTGGTACGCGGGCCTCTCACTGTTGTGGCCTCTCCCATTGCGGAGCGCAGGCTCCGGACGCGCAGGCTCAGCGGCCATGGCTCACGGGCCCAGCTGCTCCGCGGCATGTGGGATCTTCCCGGACCAGGGCACGAACCCGTGTCCCCTGCATCGGCAGGCAGATTCTCAACCACTGCGCCACCAGGGAAGCCCCAAAACAGATGAATTTAAAATGCCTATCTGAAGAACTACTTTCTAGGTTATATGTTTAAAGCTAAAAATGCATCTGTGATTCTTATATCATTATCTTAGTGATTAAGGGCAGGCACAACACAGGGGTACCGGTGAATGTCTCTGTTGTAGGTATACCCTGGCATGGCACATTTTTACTGCTCACATCTATTCTGGAAATTCCTAAAATACTCGATGGGAAATGCAAACCAAGAATGTGGCACAAATCTCATATTACTCACAGATTTCAAATGGAGAAGCTGAGGCTACACTGCTACAGGCCCTGCTCTCCTGTGCGTAAAGGGCTGGATTCATACAGGGAGATAGATTTGGTGCTAGTGCAGATGATCTGGTCTCTCCTCAGCCATCACCCACTCAGGTGGATGGTGGAGCCTCCTCCACTCCATTTGCTAACAGCCTTGCCTCTGACTTAAAACCCTAAGCCCAAGTGCCATGGATTCTAGGACAAAACCCAGTACCAATCGGAATCCCCTTTCTAGGGATCTACATTTACTCTTTCCACTCAGGCCCTTCTATAGGAGGCAGAGGACAGAACATTAACACAAGAGTTTATTTCAATCTTTAGACAATGATTTTGTTGGGATAACTGAAGGCCAGAAGACATCTGTATTTGAAGGACTATTTTAGCACAAGACAAAGTATTAACCAAAAAAAACCTAACTAATGTTCCCTCCTCCTAAGCTTCTTTGCAGGCAGTCAGTTCTAAAATTCTAAAGTTTAAGGTGCTGTCAGGTATTGCCTAAGATAAAAACCTATATTGTCAGGCAGAAAAATCCTGCCCAGGGCTTTAGTTGCTTAGCAAAGGTGATGGTGTATCTGAAAAGCTGAGGTTCAGAAAGAAAGGAAAAAAGAGAAATCCCACTCCCTCACCTCCCCACACACCCCCACATACTGGAAAACAGACCTTCCTCCAACTTATCCAAAGGTTCCTCAGCCATGCCAATTCCAGGACTCCTGCACTCGTGGGAGGGCAACACCATCTGTAAAGCAAAGAAGAACTTCAGGCTTTGCTTCTGAAGTGGTGTCACAATATCTTCATTTTCCCTTTCTTCAAGGTTAGAAAGATCCTGAAGCTGTTAGGATTTTGAATTAAAGGCTAGACTTCAAAATATTCTGTTGTTAGAAATAAAAACTAAACTCCAGCAATCCCAGGTAATAGTTTAGGTATGCTATAGCTTCAAAATCAAGTGAGACTTGCAAATGAATGACTAGATATGGACAACTATTTTTTATTATATACCATACAAATACTGGAGAGAATTATGGACACCAACATCCAAACCATTGAGATTATCACTAATTCTCGGTGGCAGGCCAATGCTCAGATACTTCCATGTGGAAGCCTTTCACATCTCCTCCCCATAGCTCTGTTCTATTCTTCTCTCTAAAGTCTAGGAGTTCAATGTTGAAAGGAGTCTGGTTAGTCAAAGAAAATCTACAGAGTTTACGTTGATGATCCTTTTTGACCACCCATGGAAACCAAAGTAGTAATTTACCAATTCTTGCATCTGGAGCTGTTTAAGGCAAGTGTATTATGTTAAACCACTTTATGTCTGGTCCCGAGACGAACCTAAAGATATAAAAGACCTACAAATATCACAACCCTACATAGAGACTTATTTTGGATATACCTGAGATTTATCAATACCAATTTCATAGAGTGGTTGTGAAGATTAAGTAGGACATTTTAAGCAATGAGTTCACAGTGAGCCCTAAATAAATGTTATTTATTACTTTTAAGTCAGTACTTTTCTGCAACATTTCCAGGGCCCCTGATTAACCGCAAGGTTCCCTAACCTCTGGTGGTGCAAGTGAGGATGAAAGCAACCAAGGAAGCCCAGCAGAAGCCTATTATGGGGCTGGGGGTAAGCAAAGGAAGTGAACGGTTTTAGTCATCTCATCCTGTAGCTCTTGCTTGAGAATATGACCTGAAGAGGAGACAAGATGGACCTGCCACTGAATTAGAACCTTAATCTGTAGCACCCCCTCCCGAAGTTACTAACCCCTGTTAGAAGAGGAAATACGTACACCTCTATCAATGTAAATAAAGCAACCCAAAGAATCAGAGGTGCATTTGCCTTAACAAGCTTCTTTGAGAGTGCAAATATTTCCAGTCTTAACTCTCTAAATAACTTACATATTACTGTGGATTTTTTACATCACTAGTTCTTTCTTAAATGACTATTTCCACTTTGAACAGGGTGTAGTATATAAATATAGTTATAAAAATTCAAATAATACAAATAAAGTCAAAGCATTGTTAATTCTTTACAGATTTGTTTGTGCATCTTCCTCTGTCACTAGTTTATGAGCTCCTTAAGTGCTTGAAGGAACCATATATTATTCTTTCCTTTTTACCAGAAACAAGCATAGATCTTGGCATATAATAGAGAAGTGATGGTCTGTTGAGTGAGTGAATGAATGAGTACATAAGAAAATGAAATTACTTTCTCCAGCTGAAGCTGCCTGCTGGGAAGGAGAAATGAAGACTAATTCTTAAATGTTGAGTGTTACATGGGAGGCTAGGCCCTGTATGGGGAGTCATAATGGAGCTTTCCTAACAATTAGGAAGCTTCAGAAGGGCTCTGAGCCCCTGGGTAGTAGAGAGAGTTGACATCTGGGATAACCTTGCCAAGTTCTTGCTGGCAAACATTTCCCTTCGTGCTACTGAGAAAAACTCAGATACATTAGACCTTTCCTTCATTTTATTTTAAGATGTTATTCTCTTGGGCTTCCCTGGTGGCGCAGTTGTTCAGAGTCTGTCTGCCTTTGCAGGGGACACGGGTTCGTGCCCCGGTCCGGGAGGATCCCACGTGCCGCGGAGCGGGTGGGCCCGTGGGCCATGGCCACTGGGCCTGTGCGTCCAGAGCCTGTGCTCCGCAACGGGAGAGGCCACAACAGTGAGAGGCCCACGAACCAAAAAAAAAAAAAAAAAAAAAAAGATGTTATTCCCTTTTCTGTATTTATAAAATATACAGGGGAAAAAATATAAGAAGTATGTATACCTGCCAATGAATAAAAGAACACATAATTGGAACTTCCCTGCTGGTGAAGTGCTTAAGACTCCGTGCTCCCAGTGCAGGGGTCCCGGGTTTGATACCTGGTCAGGGAAGTAGGTCTCACATGCATGCTGCAACTAAGAGTTCGCATGCCACAGTTATGGAGCCTGAAAGCCACAACTAAAGGAGCCTGCCTGCTGCAACTGGGGAGCCCACATGCCTCATCTGGGGAGCCCTTGAGCCACAAGTAAGGAGCCCGCCTGCTGCAACTAAGACCCGGTACAAACAAATAAATAAATAAATAAAATTGAAAAAGAACGCATAATTAAAGTAGGTAACAATTTCAGGGGTGTGGGTAGTAAACTAAGGCTCTGCATTAACTAAAGAAATCTACTACGAATGCCCTTTCCTCTCAACTCTATAGTGACTTATAGAACATTCTATCAGTGACGGGCTTTATGCTGAGAAAATCACAGAACCTAAGGTTAAGCAATGGTCTTAATGTCCGATATAAGAAGAGAACTCATTACTCACAACTGATACCAAGTAGCTGTTTCATAATCTTTCCAGGACCATCTGTAATATCTGAGTGGTTATGTGAAATGGTCGCAGGGTCCGCAAATTAAAGAATGCCTGACACAAAATCATTTCAATCCCAGGGAGTACAGCCAGAATTGAAGAGGGTGTTAAACAGGGTACAGAAGTGGGAGGTAGTGTACATGGAGTCACATCTGAGGAGAGTTCTCAGATTCAATGAAGGTGAAATCAGTGAGTAAAGAAATATGGGTGAGAAGAGGCAGCAAGGTCAGTAGGAAGTAGCCAGAGCAAGAAGCCAATCAGAGAAGACACACCAGTATAAAGTGAAAGGTCTGGGAAATGTAAGCCTCACTCACTTATTCAGAGGAATTGAAAAGGTCCTTGAAAAAGGAATGGTGGCTGAATGGAGGCACATCATGAAATGTTAATTCTGGGGAAGTAAAATTGGACGGCATGTTAATATGGAATCAGGTTTCTACAATGCATTAAAGAATATTTTAACTATTTTCTGGAATCTGAAGGGAGCTCTGAATAGGCATTTTCAGAGTGATGATGATGATGAAGTCTCCTTTGTGTTACATGTGACAAAAGTTTGTCAAGGTTGGGACTCCCCTGCTGGCACAGTGGTTAAGAGTCCGCCTGCCAATGCAGAGGACATGGGTTTGATCCCTGGTCCGGGAAGATCCCACATGCCTCAGAGCAACTAAGCCCCTGAGCCACAACTACTAAAGCCCGCATGCTTAGAACCTGTGCTCCGCAACGAGAGAATTCATCGCGATGAGAAGCCCATGCAGCGCAACGAAGAGCAACCACCGCTCGGTGCAAATAGAAAAACCCGGCACACAGCAACAAGACCCAACACAGCCAAAAAAAAAATAAATTATATAATCAGCTCCCTGTCTTTGTGACCAAAGCTCTTATTAAAATCAGACCCCCACTCATTCAGAGTTTGAGCGGGCATGGGGACCTTCCGCTCTCATGACCTAATAGTGTAACCATGGTGCCTAGTACTGTACCTGGTCCATAGCAGGTGCTCAGTAAACAGCAGCTGCCTCCTTCTCCTCATTAGTATCATTGTTATCAACTCTTTGGTGGCAAACACAGCTTATACTTCTCTGCATCCCTGTTGGAGTCTAAGAGTTCTGGGCTCCAACGTTAACTCACACTTTTGGACGTGGGGCCTTGGGCCCTTGAGCAGGTTACCTACATTCTTGAAACCCTGTTTCCTATCTGTCAAACGAGGATAACAAGATATGCTTCCACTGACTGTTGGGCTAAATAAGACCATAAGATGCCTAACCCAGGGCTTGCCACCAAGCAAGCAAGTGGTACATGTTAGCTGCTGCTGCTTCCTATCGTTAGTAGTATTAGTCATGCGCCTTAAACACAGTAAATACTTGTTGGCTCACTGAAGTCACTGCCCAGAGAAAAACCCTTGTTTTTCATTCTCAGTAAGAAACTTTGGGAGGTGACTTGGGCAGGCACTGAGAGAACAGATATCTCTCATGCAGCATCAGCAAACAAATAAATCTGAAGCACTGATGGGCCGTTCACTTTGCTTGGAACCCCACCCAACTGGCAGAACCTGCTGGGCTATCTCCCAGGCCCACTGATCCTCTGGGGGACTGTGTGCTATCACCCCATGGCTTGCACCGTTCTTCACCTCATATTACTAAACCACCAGCACTATCTGTGGTCATTTTGGTAGATTATCAAATCTCGTTCATCCAGAATTTCTTTTACTCATTAATGTTTTTAACGCTCACTGACTTAATAAATGTGATTAATGACTTTCTTTGCAGGAGTGGAAGAGCCTCTGCACCTTCCACAGGAGGCACTGTCGTTATATAATCACTTGGAATCATGCAGCCCTGGGCCTGTGCTGGGTGAGGCAGGAGGTGGGTAGGTTTGGTGCTGGGCTGAGCTGGAGGGAGCCAAGCAGCACACAGCTGACCCGCAGCAGGGTCAGGAGAGGCCAGGGCCTGAGGAGGGCCTTCCTGGGCAATGGCTGCTCTCACACATTCTTCTTTACCCTGTCTTTCTGGCATCTCCCTGCTAGTTATCCAAGGGTTGGGTTTCTTTTTTTTAAAGAAAAAAGCAAGCCCATGGGAATTTTCCACCAGCTTGAAATGGTGGAGAACCCCTACCAAGACAGGGTACACATTTGTACATGAGTTTGAGAACTTGGGAGAAAAGTCAGGCCTTGGCTCCACAGTGGAAGAGGCCCAGTCATCCAAATCTTCTGGCAACCCCAATGGCCGTACGAGAGGAGCCAGTAGATGATCCTCTATGGGCAGGAGGTCGAGCATGTTGTAAATAACTGGTACTTGATGAACCAGGAGAGAGAGTGAGCACCAAAATAAATTGTTATTTGATTTAAAGTTCTAGGCCCCTTGAGCATGGTATGTTCTCCATCAGTCCCAGGGACTGATGATACTGGGGAAACAAGGGAGGGAAGCCCCTCTTCATCCTTCTACACACCCTCCTTTGCCCACATTTCCCCTTGTGGAAGTACTGGCTACCATGAGGGACTCTAGTTTCAGCTCTGCTTCTTCTTGCAGGCCCTTGTTATTGGTATATAAATATTCAACTATTTACATTTTAATTCCTTACCACATGGTTAGACTTGGTTATGAATTTATACATTGTAACATGAGAAAAATAAGTATTTTACAAGCAATGCTGAGAAGCCAATATTAGAAAATAAAATTTGCAGGTGGCCTGAGGCAGAACAGGGCTCACCCTGTGACAGTCTCGTGTGCTGACTCACTGTCCTCACCCGCACTCTTTTTCAACCCAATATGCATCCCGAAGCTTCTCTGCTGGGGCTTTGATGACTTCCCTCGGGTAAGAAGAATAATGCCAAGGCTTTTACTTTTGAAAGGAACAATTATAGTTTTCATTATTTCCTCATTTTAGATGAGCATTTTAAATTGTCCCCTATCATTTACCCTGCATCCTTATAGAATATCTCATCCTCATCAGAAGACTCCCTCTCGTGTAGCTTTTGTGCCATGTTTTCCTTGTGTGTGGAGTTGAGAGGCCTATGCATATCCCTAAGCCAAAGTGGCAGCCTTCTCCTGAAAAAGCCCTCCTAGAACACAGAAAGGGAAATATTAATTCTGCATCTCCCCTGCTTTCTCTGGCCACAGTACTTTATCCTCCTCAAATCTACCTGACTCTAACTTTCCCTTGAGCGTCTCTTACACAGCAGAAATCGAAAAAAGCCCCTTGGAGGAGAACACACACAGTTAGTGTTACATGTCATTTTTCATCTCCCTCACAATGTGTTATCTCTGGTCTTATTAGGACTAAATGGGTACCTCAGTCCATAATCACAATGAGCAAAATCACCACAGACCAGGGATCTTGAAAATCATTCCATGCAAGCCTTCAAGAAGTTCTCTCTGTCCAAAATGGTCCCCCAGTGTCTCTGGGGAGACCTGTGCATGTGGCTTAGCATGGAGGATAGGCAGGATTTTCAGCCCCATTCACCTTTCTTGCCCCTTGGCCAAGTGCCCTCGTGCAGTGAAAACACTGCACAACGGCGCTGGGCAGAAACACGTTTCTCTCTAGAGGCGCTTCACGCCTGTCCGCTTCGGACTTAGTTGCACATGCAGTACTTGCTGGGGGTGTGGGTGTGGGGAGAAGGTGCTTTTATTTTCCTGGCTGCTCTATCCTATAAGTTGAATCACACCAAGTAAACACCTGAACCCAACGAGCAAAGTCATCTGTAGCTCTCTGACTTACACACTGCAGGCTGTCACTGAGGTGTCAGTGAATTGTGAAATCCGTTTAAAGGCCATGACCAGCAGGGAAACACAAAATACTCTTTTTGAATACAAATAGAATAGAAAAAAATCACAGTGCACAATAAGTTTGTTTCAGAAGCTACTTATGTCCATCTAGTATGTGTCTACTGAATTGTGACATAAAACATAGGTCACAGCCCAAGCACAGTGTGATGAGTAGAGAAGTCCTCAGTGGAAAGGGACCATCTTCTTTTTCATAATCACTAGCAGTGTGAACATGAGGCAAGATATTTTCCCTTTCTCTTTCTCCATTTCCTTATTATAAAAGGAAGAGGCAAACTACTGTCTAAAGTTTCTCCTGGTTAAAAATCTATGAGGTTTGCATAAAGGGAATAGAGAGTAGGGGCCTGAAAAACAGTAGGATGAGAAGGGAAGTTTTCTGGCCACTTTATAGAAGGGACTCATAGGTTCTACCTTTGGTCAGCTTTGAGTGAGGCCAGCCCCTAAATCCCCAACCATGTGACCCTCTCTACCCCAGAGCCTCCTACGAGGCCTCTGGCCTGACCTGATACCTAGGAACAGGCATCAGGCCAGCAGGAACTGGTACAACCAAAACCCTCTCCCCATCCACCCTCTTTCCTTAAAGGACTAGTGAAAGCAGATGAATCTGTGCCAGTCCTGCTCTAACTCAGCTTGGGCTGGGGAGCTAATTCTGCTGATAAATAAATTAGGGTAAATCATTAGGGTAATTAAACATTCTTCTTGCCTTTGGTGACGAAATTGAAATAGATGAGTTCTAAGTTCTCCTCTAGTTGTAAAATTCTGCTTTAAAAGACCAATATTTACCTCCTGCTTCTTGTTTTATCTTCCTCTTTTGCAATCCTATGAGATTAAATCTGTTTTGAAAGAAAACATGATCATGATTATCCATTAAAACTATTTCCAAATCCTTATTAATTCCTTTTTACTTTAAATCTTCCCTACCCAGTGTGATGATAAGTTTTTGAAGGAAAGGAATTCAGCCCTGTTTAATAATCCTTTGACTCTTCCACAGTACCTAACTTAGGGTCTTGCATGCAGCTGGCGATATATTTTATTGACTGTTTTAGATCACGTTCAACAGATAATTCCTAATAAAAACTCTTAGAAGTAGGAAAAGAAAATAAAAGTATCTAGCAGAAAGCTAAACATTGTTTTACAGTCAAGAACAAGAGTAGGATGCCCACCATTACTGCTACTATTGATCACTGTGGAGGAGGTCTTAATCAGTACGATAAGGAAAACGAAGTATTGGCAAGGAAGAGACAAACATATTTGTATGTGAACTGAGAGTCCTAAAAAGACCAAAAGAATCAACCGAAACTTTTTTGGAAGTAACATGAGTAAGATGGCTCCATACATAAGCCTCAATAGCTTTCCCATATAACACAAATAACTAACTAAAAAGCAGAAGAAACATCCCATTTACTATATCAATAAAAATGCATAAAGTCCCTAGGAATAAACTTCACCAAAAATTTGTAAGACCTATGTGATGAAAATGTTAAAACTTTTCTGAAGGACATTAAGAAGAAGTACTTACATGGCATGAGATACCATCCTCCTAGAATGTTGTAAGAGGTCAATTCTCCTCAAATAAACCTACAAATTCAATGCAATCCATTTATAGCCAAAATAATTTTTAAATAAAACCTGGCCAGCTGACATTTGGTAGAGAATATATGTAAGAATAGTAATGAAATGTTTGAAAAAGGAGGTCAAAGAGTAGGACCTTGCCCTACCAGATATAAAATATGCTATAGAGCAACTGGAATTAAGCAGTGTGATATTGGTACTGGTACAGGACAAGATAACTGGATCACAGAATAGAGTCCAGATGAAAATAGTATATTAGACCTAGGAGGAAAGAATAAACCATTCAGTGAAAGATTTGAAACAATTCGATCTTCATGTAGGGGGAAAACGTTAGATCCCCTACCTCAACCACACTAAAAAACAAATACAACAAATTCTAGACAGATTATAAAAGTACTTGAAGAAAATATTAGAGATTATTTTCACATCATGAGGTGACAAAGGCCTGGCTAACAAAACCCACTGCACATGAGCCATGAGGAGAGGACGGGCAGATATGGTGGCAGACTGTCAACACACCTCCTACTCTTCACAGCCCTTGCCCCCTTTTCCCCTGGACTGTTTGTCTTTTTCTTGTTGACTTACAAAACTCCGGAGTTCCAGGGTGGTGCAGTGGTTAGGGCTTGACGCTTTCACTGCTGTGGCCCGAGGTTCAATCCCTGGTCAGGGAACTAAGATCCCGCAAGCTGCACGGCATGGCCAAACCCCGCCACCCCCAAACAAACAAACCAACAACTCTTTTTTTTTTTTTTTTTTTGCAGTACGTGGGCCTCTCACTGTTGTGGCCTCTCCCATTGCAGAGCACAGGCTCCGGACGCGCAGGCTCAGAGGCCATGGCTCATGGGCCCAGCTGCTCTGCGGCATGTGGGATCTTCCCGGACCGGGGCACGAACCCGTATCCCCTGCATCAGCAGGCGGACTCTCAACCACTGCGCCACCAGGGAAGCCCGCAACTCTTTATAGTAAAGCAATACAGGCTTCATTGAATTTCAGTGTTCCGAGTCCTTCCAGTGTTTTTATCTCTAAGGAGACAAGACAGAAGAGTGGAGGGGGGAGCACGAGCTCTGCCTTCGGGTGAGACTGGCTTCTGCTTTGGGTTTGGCCACTGGGCCTTACATTGACCTCCTTCATCTATGAAGGAGGGATAGTAAATCATCCTCACACGACTGTGGGCATTAAATCAGACAATATATGGAAAACTCGAAAAAGATTCGGGGGAGCGAGAAGATGGCGGAAGAGTACGGCGCGGGGATCACCTTCCTCCTCACAGAGACATCAGAAATACATCTACACGTGGAACTTCTCCTATAGAACACCCACCGAACGCTGACAGAAGACCTCAGACCTCCCAAAAGGCAAGAAACTCCCCACATACCTGGGTAGGGCAAAAGAAAAAAGAATAAACAGAGACAAAAGAATAGGGACGGGACCTGCACCGGTGGGAGGGAGCCGTGAAGGAGGAAAGGTTCCCACACACTAGAAGCCCCTTCGCAGGCGGAGACTGCGCGTGGTGGAGGGGGAAGCTTCGGAGCCGCGGAGGAGAGCGCAGCCACAGGGTGCGGAGGGCAAAGCGGAGAGATTCCCGCAGAAGATCGGTGCTGATCAGCACTCACCAGCCCGAGAGGCTTGTCTGCTCACCCGCCGCGGTGGGCGGGGCTGGGAATTGAGCCTCCGGCGGATCCCAGGGAAAGGTCTGGAGTTGGCAGAGCGAAAACAGCCTGAAGGGGTTAGTGCACCACAGCTGGCCAGGAGGGAGTTCGGGAGAAGTCTGGAGCTGCCGAAGAGGCAAGAGACCTTTTCTTCCCTCTTTACCTCCTGCTGCGCGAGGAGAGGGGTTTAAGCGCGCCGCTTAAAGGAGCTCCAGAAACGGGCACGAGCTGCGGCTGTCGGCACGGACAACAGAGACGGGTGGGGGACGCTAAGGTTGCTACTGCCACCACCAAGAGGCCTGTGTGCGAGCACAGGTCACTCTCCACACCGGCCCTCCCGGGAGCCTGTGCAGCCCGCCACTGCCAGGGTCCTGGGATCCAGGGACTGCTTCCCTGGGAAAACGCGCAGTGCGCCTCGGGCCGGTGCAGCGTCACGCCGGCCTCTGCCGCCGCGCACTCGCCCCACATCCGTGTCCCCCCCCACCCCCCCGCCTGAGTGAGCCAGAGACCACGAATCAGCTGCTCCGTTAACGCTGCTCCTTTGACCCCGCCCTCTCTGAGTGAAGGGCAGACGCCCTCAGACGACCTGCGCGCAGAGGCCGGGCCAGGTCCAGGGCTCAGCCCCAGGAGCTGTGCGAACAAAGAGAGGGGGAGGTCCCTCCCAGCAGCCTCAGAAACAGCGGGTTAAAGCTCCACAATCAGCTTGAAGTGCCCTACATCTGTGGAAAACCTGAATAGACAGCGAAATATCCCAGGTTGAGGAGGTGGACTTTGGGAGCAAGATATACTATTATTTTCCCCTTTTTTCTTTTCTTTTTTTTTTTTTTTTTTTTTTTTTGCGGTATGCGGGCCTCTCACTGTTGTGGCCTCTCCCGTTGCGGAGCACAGGCTCCGGACGCGCAGGCCCAGTGGCCATGGCTCACGGGCTTAGTTGCTCCGCGGCATGTGGGATCTTCCCGGACCAGGGCACAAACCCGTGTCTCCTGCATCGGCAGGCGGATTCTCAACCACTGCGCCACCAGGGAAGCCCCCCTTTTTTCTTTTTGTGAGTGTGTATGTGGGTGCTGCTGTGTGAGATTTTGTCTGTGTAGCTTTGTTTTCACCATTTGTCCTGGGGTTAGACCGACCCCCCCTTTTTTTTTCTTTAATATAAATTTTTCTTCTTAATAATTATTTTTTTTTTAATAACTGTATTTTACCCTACTTCATTTTGTCTTCTCCCCCTTCTTTCTTCCTTTCTTCCCTCCTTTCTTTCCTATTTCCCTCCTTCCTTCCTCCCTTCCTTCCTTTATTCCCTCCTTCCTTCCTCCCTTCCTTTCTTCCTCCCTCCCTTCCTTTCTTTATTCCCTCCTTACTTCCTCCCTCCCTTCCTTTCTTCCTTCCTTCCCTCCCTTCCTCCTTCCTTCCTTCCTTTCTTGCCTTTCTATTTTTTTCTCCCTTTTGTTTTGAGCCGTGTGGATTAAAGGCTCTTGGCACTCCAGCCAGGTGTCAAGGCTGTGTCTCTGAGGTGGGAGAACTAACCTCAGGACACTGGTCCACAAGAGGCCTCTCAGCTCCACGTAATATCAAATGGCGAAAACCTCCCAGAGATCTCCATCTCAACACCAAGACCCAGCTTCACTCAAGGACCAGCAACGAACAGTGCTGGACACCCTATACCCAACAAAGAGTGAGACAGGTCTACAGCCCCGTCCATTAGCAGAAAGGCTGCCTAGAATTATAGTAAGGCTACCAACATCCCCATACACGCCACCAGACATGGACCTGCCCACCAGGGAGACGGGATCCAGCCTCATCCACCAGAACAGGGACACTGGTCCCCCTAACCAGGAAACCTGCTCAACCCACTGAACCAACCTCAGCCACTGGGGACAGCCACCCAAAATAGATAGAACTATGAACCTGCAGCCTGCAAAAGGGGGACCCCAAACACAGTAAGATAAGCAAAATGAGAAGACAGAAAAACAAACAGCAGATGAAGGAGCAAGATAAAAACACACCAGACCTAACAAATGAAGAGGAAATAGCCAGTCTACCTGAAAGAGAATTCAGAATAATGATGGTGAAGATGATTCAAAATCTTGGAAATAGAATAGACAAATTGCAAGAAACAGTTAACAAGGACCTAGAAGAAATAAAGAGGAAGCAAGTAACGATGAGCAACACAATAAATGAAATGGAAAATACTCTAGATGGGATCAGTAGCAGAATAACTGAGGCAGAAGGACGGATAAGTGACCTGGAAGATAAAATAGTGGAAATAACTACTGCAGAGCAGAAGAAAGAAAAAAGAATGAAAAGAACTGAGGACAGTCTCAGAGATCTCTGGGACAACATTAAATGCACCAACATTCGAATTATAGGGGTCCCAGAAGAAGAAGAGAAAAAGAAAGGGACTGAGAAAATATTTGAAGAGATTATAGTTGAAAACTTCCCTAATATAGGAAAGGAAATAGTCAATCAAGTCCAGGAAGCACATAGAGTCCCATACAGGATAAACCCAAGAATAAACATGCCGAGACACATAATAATCAAACTGTCAAAAATTAAATACAAAGAAAACATATTAAAAGCAGCAAGGGAAAAACAACAAGTAACACACAAGGGAATCCCCATAAGGCTAACATCTGATCTTTCAGCAGAAACTCTACAAGCCAGAAGGGAGTGGCAGGACATATTTAAAGTGATGAAGGAAAAAAACCTACAACCAAGATTACTCTACCCAGCAAGGATCTCATTCAGATTTGATGGAGAAATTAAAACCTTTACAGACAAGCAAAAGCTGAGAGAGTTCAGCACCACCAAACCAGCTTTACAGCAAATGCTAAAGGAACTTCTCTAAGCAAGAAACATAAGAGAAAGAAAAGACCTACAAGAACAACCCGAAACAATTAAGTAAATGGTAATAGGAATGCACATATCAATAATTACCTTAAATGTAAATGGATTAAATGCTCCCACCAAAAGACACAGACTGGCTGAATGGATACAAAAACAGGAACCATATATATGCTGTCTACAAGAGACCCACTTCAGACCTAGGGACACTTACAGACTGAAAGTGAGGGGATGGAAAAAGATATTCCATGCAAATGGAAATCAAAGGAAAGCTGGAGTAGCAATTCTCATATCAGACAAAATAGACTTTGAAATAAAAACTATTACAAGAGACAAAGAAGGACACTACATAATGATCAAGGGATCGATCCATGAAGAAGATATAACAATTGTAAATATTTATGCACCCAACATAGGCGCACCTCAATACATAAGGCAAATACTAACAGCCATAAAAGGGGATATCGACAGTAACACAATCATAGTAGGGGACTTTAACACCCCACTGTCACCAATGGACAGATCATCCAAAATGAAAATAAATAAGGAAATACAAGCTTTAAATGATACATTATACAAGATGGATTTACTTGATATTTATAGGACATTCCATCCAAAAACAACAGAATACACATTTTTCTCAAGTGCCCATGGAACATTCTCCAGGATCGATCATATATTGGGTCACAAATCTAGCATTGGCAAATTTAAGAAAATTGAAATCGTATCAAGTATCTTTTCTGACCACAATGCTATGAGACTAGATATCAACTACAGGAAAAGATCTGTAAAAAATACAAACACATGGAGGCTAAACAATACACTACTTAATAACGAAGTGATCACTGAAGAAATCAAAGAGGAAATCAAAAAATACTTAGAAACAACTGACAATGGAGACACGACGACCCAAAACCTATGGGATACAGCAAAAGCAGTTCTAAGAGGGAAGTTTATAGCAATACAATCATACCTTAAGAAACAGGAAGCATCTCAAATAAACAACCTAACTTTGCACCTAAAGCAATTAGAGAAGGAAGAACAAAAAAACCCCAAATTTAGCAGAAGGAAAGAAATCATAAAGACCAGATCAGAAATAATTGAAAAAGAAATGAAGGAAACAATAGCAAAGATCAATAAAAGTAAAAGCTGGTTCTTTGAGAAGATAAATAAAATTGATAAACCATTAGCCAGACTCATCAAGAAAAAAAGGGAGAAGACTCAAATCAATAGAATTAGAAATGAAAAAGGAGATGTAACAACTGACTCTGCAGAAATACAAAAGATTATTAGAGATTACTACAAGCAACTCTATGCCAATAAAATGGACAACCTGGAAGAAATGGACAAATTCTTAGAAATGCACAACCTGCCAAGACTGAACCAGGAAGAAATAGAAAATAAGAACAGACCAATCACAAGCACTGAAATTGAAACTGTGATTAAAAATCTTCCAACAAACAAAAGCCCAGGACCAGATGGCTTCACAGGCGAATTCTATCAAACGTTTAGAGAAGAGCTAACACCTATCCTTCTCAAACTCTTCCAAAAGATAGCAGAGGGAGGAACACTCCCAAACTCATTCTATGAGGCCACCATCACCCTAATACCAAAACCAGACAAAGACGTCACAAAGAAAGAAAACTATAGGCCAATATCACTGATGAACATAGATGCAAAAATCCTGAACAAAATACTAGCAAACAGAATCCAACAGCACATTAAAAGGATCATACACCATGATCAAGTGGGGTTTATTCCAGGAATGCAAGGATTCTTCAATATACGCAAATCAATCAACGTGATACACCATATCAACAAACTGAAGGAGAAAAACCGTATGATCATCTCAATAGATGCAAAGAAAGCTTTTGACAAAATTCAACACCCATTTATGATAAAAACCCTGCAGAAAGTAGGCATAGAGGGAACTTTCCTCAATATAATAAAGGCCATATATGACAAACCCACAGCCAGCATTGTTCTCAATGGTGAAAAACTGAAACCATTTCCACTAAGATGAGGAACAAGACAAGGTTGCCCACTCTCACCACTCTTATTCAACATAGTTTTGGAAGTTCTAGCCACAGCAATCATAGAAAATAAAGAAATAAAAGGAATCCAAATAGGAAAAGAAGAAGTAAAGCTGTCACTGTTTGCAGATGACATAATACTATACATAAAGAATACTAAGGATGCTACCAGAAAACTACTAGAACTAATCAATGAATTTGGTAAAGTAGCAGGATACAAAATTAATGCACAGAAATCTCTGGCATTCTTATACACAAATGATGAAAAATCTGAGAGGGAAATTAAGAAAACACTCCCATTTACCACTGCAACAAAAAGAATAATATATCTAAGAATAAACCTACCTAAGGAATCAAAAGACCTGTATGCAGAAAATTATAAGGCACCAATGAAAGAAATTAAAGAGGTTACAAACAGATGGAGAGATATACCATGTTCTTGGATTGGAAGAATCAACATTGTGAAAATGACTCTATTACCCAAAGCAATCTACAGATTCAATGCAATCCCTATCAAATTACCACTGGCATTTTTTACAGAACTAGAACAAAGAATTTCACAATTTGTATGGAAACACAAAAGACCCCAAATAGCCAAAGCAATCTTGAGAACGAAAAATGGAGCTGGAGGAATCAGGCTCCCTGACTTCAGACTATACTACAAAGCTACAGTAATCAAGACAGTATGGTACTGGCACCAAAAAAAGGAAATATAGATCAATGGAACAGGATAGAAAGCCCAGAGATAACCCCCCACACATATGGTCACCTTATCTTTGATAAAGGAGGGAAGCATATACAGTGGAGAAAAGACAGCCTCTTCAATAAGTGGTGCTGGGAAAAGTGGACAGCTACCTGTCGAAGTATGAAATTAGAACACTCCCTAACACCATACACAAAAATAAACTCAAAATGGGTTAAAGACCTAAATGTAAGGCCAGACACTATCAAACTCTTAGAGGAAAACATAGGCAGAACACTCTATGACATAAATCACAGCAAGATCCTTTTTGACCCACCTCCTAGAGAAATGGAAATAAAAACAAAAATAAACAAATGGGATCTAATGAAACTTAAAAGCTTTTGCACAGCAAAGGATACCATAAACAAGACCAAAAGACAACCCTCAGAATGGGAGAAAATATTTGCAAATGAAGCAAGTGACAAAGGATTAATATCCAAAATTTATAAGCAACTCATGCAGCTCAATAACATAAAAACAAACAACCCAATCCAAAAATGGGCAGAAGAACTAAATAGACATTTCTCCAAAGAAGATATACAGATTGCCAACAAACACATGAAACAATGCTCAACATCATTAATCATTAGAGAAATGCAAATCAAAACTACAATGAGGGCTTCCCTGGTGGCGCAGTGGTTGAGAGTCCGCCTGCCGATGCAGGGGACACGGGTTCGTGCCCCGGTCTGGGAAGATCCCATGTGCCGCGGAGCGGCTGGGCCCGTGAGCCATGGCTGCTGAGCCTGTGCGTCCGGAGCCTGTGCTCCGCAACGGGAGAGGCCACACAACAGTGAGAGGCCCGCGTACCGCAAAAAAAAAAAAAAACTACAATGAGATATCATCTCAGACCGGTCAGATTGGCCATCATCAAAAACTCTAGAAACAATAAATGCTGGAGAGGGTGTGGAGAAAAGGGAACACTCTTGCACTGTTGGTGGGAATGTAAAATGATACAGCCACTATGGAGAACAGTATGGAGGTTCCTTTAAAAACTACAAATAGAACTACCATATGACCCAGCAATCCCACTACTGGGCATATACCCTGAGAAAACCATAATTCAAAAAGAGTCATGTACCAAAATGTTTATTGCAGCTCTATTTACGATAGCCAGGACATGGAAGCAACCTAAGTGTCCATCAACAGATGAATGGATAAGGAAGATGTGGCACATATATACAATGGAATATTACTCAGCCATAAAAAGAAATGAAACTGAGTTATTTGTAATGAGGTGGATAGACCTGGAGTCTGTTATGCAGAGTGAAGTAAGTCAGAAGGATAAAAACAAATACCGTATGCTAACACATATATATGGAATCTAAAAAAAAAAATGTCATGAAGAGATTAGTGGTAGGATGGGAATAAAACACAGACCTACTAGAGCACGGACTTGAGGATATGGGGAGGGGGAAGGGTAAGCTGTGATGATGTGTGAGAGTGGCAGGGACATATACAGACTACCAAATGTAAATTAGATAGCTAGTGGGAAGCTGCAGCATAGCACAGGGAGTTAACCTTTGTGCTTTGTGACCACCTAGAGGGGTGGGATAGGGAGGGTGGGAGGGAGGGTTACACAAGAGGGAAGAGTTATGGGAACATATGTATATGTATAACTGATTCACTTTGTTGTAAAGGAGAAACTAACACACTATTGTAAAACAGTTATACTCAAATAAAGATGTTAAAAAAAAAAAATATATATATATATATATATATATATATGGAAAACTCTTCATCGTACGCTTGGCATGAATCAGTGCTACGCTGGGGTCACACACTAGATGGTGGAATATATCAAAGGCTCTGCTTCTGGCATCAGGCTCTGAAGGCTCCTTCCCACGATAAGATTATAAAAATATTGCTTTTATTCTCTTCTAATACATTTATGTGGTCTTTTTTCACATTTATGGAAATATTTATTTAAGATAAACATGGGGATCTGCTATTATTTATCCCCGAAATAGTTAGGCAGCCATTGTTTCACCATTTATTCATTTTCTTCCACTGATTGGAATATTAAAATGTGACATTTCAAAAGTCTTAAGAACAATTGGTTCTATTGCTGGACTCTATGCTACTTCAAATAAATATTCGGTTGTATTATTCCTCACTGTGGAATTGACATAACGCCTCATCTCTCTTCCATTGAACCCGATTATTGTCTACTATAGGAAGAACACTGCATGGCCCCTGTCCTCAAAAAGCTTATCATATAAGTGGGGAGAGGAAATAACGGTTAGGACTCCTCGCTTTCACTGCCGAGGGTACAGGTTCAATCCCTACTTGAGGAACTAAGATCCCACAGACCAAAACAAAACAAAACAAATGCAAGGTTAAACTACATAGAAGTTAAAAACAATAAAAAAAGGGGACTTTCTGAAATTCTAGAAAAGCAGAAGGCCATATGCCACCTGGAGATGGAGAGGGTAGAGTCTGGGCAATGGCCAATGACTAGCAAGCTGACCCCATGTTAGTCCCCAGCCTCCTAGGCTCAGAAATTATACTCTTCCTCACCAAGAGAGGATTCAGGTCTTCCTATGGTGGCAGTCTCAGTCTATCAATATCACAGGATGGATCAAAAATCAGAATGCCAAATTATTACTTGACAATGAGAAATACATCTGTTCTACACACACGGCATCCGTGTCTACACAATCAGAGAATTACCTTCTGTGGACACAGGCCTCCGTGGTACACTAAAGCACAATCACACAATCGAAGGCTACTTGGTGAGAACAGAATTAGAAAAGGAATCAGCTGAATCCAGAATTTAACGGGAAGGCCTGAGGTAGCTGGATGCATCCGTCTCCTCAACACGCACAGCCTGGCTAGTGGGCCTGACTCTTCAGTTAAGCTGCCTAAGGTGCCATCTCTACTCTCGGGCAATGTGAGGCCGGACACTGCCCATGTCGGTCTCTCCTCACCTTTTCTACGCTTTCACCACTGACCAACCCTCCTGCAGATAGACGCACTTCTCTTTAGAAGTTACTACATCATGTAAGGTTGTATTCAAGTCTGATAGGACAGGAAGCCATTGGTCCTCACACATCTCTGCTCAGCTCCATGATGTGCTAACCTTGGTGTTTCTCTCTTGAGGGGATGCCTTTTAAAAAACTGCTTACCACTTTTGTGAGTTCTGAGGGGAGGCGACTGCTTCACTATGGCCCCTAAGAAATGGTGACAAACCTCCCTGGACTAGGATCAGGAGGGCTGGAGTATTCAGGGAAGACTTTATGGAGAAAGATATCTGAACTTGAGTTGGCTTTTGAGAGATTCATAGGACTTCCACAGGCAAAGCAAAATAAAGGAATTTTAGTTGGGCAAAGGCACAGACAAAAGTAGGAATGGGTATGGTGTAACTAGCCCATAGTGAGGAGCTGCTTTGGCTGGAATGGAGGGCTGCCATTACAAGGGAAAAGGTAAATAAAGTAGGTTGGATTGGTAGGGTAGCATTCAGATTGTCAGCTTATTAAAATCAATCTTTTAATGTTAGCAACTGCCTGTTGGGAAAAGTAACAAACCATTATGGAACTGAACAAAAGGTAAACAGGCTAGCTCCAGGAATAGGCTACTATAAATATGACATACTTTAGGGTAGCCTGCTGCAGGATTGTACTTTCAGTGTTTTAATGGAACCTATCTACACTATTCTTTTTTTTTTTTTTTTTTTTTTTTTTTTTGCGGTACGCGGGCCTCTCACTGTTGTGGCCTCTCCCATTGCGGAGCACAGGCTCCGGACGCGCAGGCTCGGCGGCCATGGCTCACAGGCCCAGCCGCTCCGCGGCATGTGGGATCTTCCCGGACCGGGCAACGAACCCGTGTCCCCTGCATCGGCAGGCGGACTCTCAACCACTGTGCCACCAGGGAAGCCCTACACTATTCTTAATACACTGGAGAAGAAAGTTGCTAAGTAAACCTAAGGAATTGACGAGATCACACTTTTATCTTTTAAGCATGTCCTTTTAGCCCTCCCAGGGTGAGTGATAGCTCCATGAGTATGGAGATCCTATATCTCTCATCACTTCGGCCAACAAGGAAAGAAATCAACAGTAGAATGAGAGTGACTGGTGAGTACATCAAATCAGCATAGTGTTTTGAGTTGAAGAAATTTTACTATCATGTCAACTCTGGCCTGCTTATAAACTTAACTTGTCAAAATTGTCCAATGGCTTATTATCATGGATCCAATTCCATAGAGATCTCCTGGGAGTGGAGTTCTTTTAAAACTCCTGTGGGGACTTCCCTGGTGGCCCAGTGATTAAGAATCTGCCTGCCAGTGCAGGGGACATGGGTTTGATCCCTGGTCTGGGAAGGTCCCACATGCTGCGGAGCAACTAAGTCCGTGCGCCACAACTCCTGAGCCCGCGCGCCTACAGCCCGCACTCCACAACAATAGAAGCCACTGCAATGAGAAGCCCACGCACCTCAATGAAGACCAAACTCAGCCAAAAAGAAAAAAGAAAAAAAAACAAAAAAATCCTGGGAATATACTTTTCAGTAAAAGAACAAAGTGGGGCTTCCCTGGTGGCGCAGTGGTTGAGAGTCCGCCTGCCGATGCAGGGGACATGGGTTCGTGCCCCGGTCCGGGAAGATCCCACGTGCCACGGAGAGGCTGGGCCCGTGAGCCGTGGCCGCTGAGCCTGCGCGTCCGGAGCCTGTGCTCCGCAACGGGAGAGGCCACAACAGTGAGAGGCCCATGTACTGCAAAAAAAAAAAAAAAAAAGAACAAACTGTATCTCAGTCCTCATGACTAAAGAGAAGAATCAGGAAGTAGTAGTTGGAAAGGTGGCTTTGATTCTCAGTTTGTGGGCTCTGAATCTGAATTAATTATTGTCCTTACCTCAAGGAGACAGAGAATTGTAACCAAAATCGTCACTACTACAGTTATATATATTGCCAAGTTGAGTTTATTCTTATAGCCATATCCTGGAACTTCTTTTGTGAGCTAAAAAAATAAATAACAATTTTTTAAAAATAAGGAGATAGAGGGGATGAAAGCTAACTCTTCTTAAACCTATTCTAAACAATAGCTAACTATTCTTAAACTACTATAAAACCCAATACTTTCAGGCGAGTAGCTTCCATAAGAACAAGCCAAATTTAATGTTATTAATCTTATCATTAGCATTTTCTTCTACAATTTATTTATCTTGTGTTATGTCCTTTTCTTGTCTACCCTAGGAATAGTGGCAAACTCCCTAAATGAGCAAAGTGGGCGATCACTGTCTTAACCAGTTCATGGCTGAAGATAAGATACAGACTAGGAGCCCGTGGTATTCCTGCTTGGGCACGTCAATGGCATGTCCTAGACTGAGTAACAGTCCAGGTCCCATGTCTCAGGGCTCATCCTCACCTCACTTGACTCCTGCTCTTTCTGCTCACTCTGGGCTTCTGTGCTCTCACTGCTATAGTTGTCAGTTTTCCACTGGTCCATATCCCATTTTGCTTTGGACACCTTTACTCCTTGCTGCTTGCTGAGAAGCTTCATCAGGAGGCCTGTTCTAGAGAGGAGGTTGGCACAGCCCAGCCGCACGTGGGTCTCCAAGCAGTCCATTTTCGAAGTCTGGATCACATGAGAAATGAGCCATTGCACGTCATTGTTGGGGATGAGGGACCGTAGCTGCTGGTTTAGGTGAGTTTCAACTTGATCACTCGGGGATGTGAGCCCTGGGAAAGTGAAGCCTGTGGGCTTAGAGGACAATTCAGTGCCCGTGCTGTTGTGCTCCCATGGTGTTTCATTGGTGTGTTGAACAGTTGGCATACTGCTGTCTGCAGCAACAGTAGAATGTGCAGTGGACAAGTTCCTGTGGGTAGTGTTTCCAAGTCCTGTTCCTCCTGGCAGAGTGGAGTTTCGTGTAGAAATAATTTCTTCAGAAACATTTTGTTCAGGATTGTTTTCTGAAGTAGTGTTTTCTGTAGAAGGGTCTGAAAGAGAAAATAATTCTGGAAAAGGATGTTCCTGAGAAGTCACTTCTCCTGAAGATGAAACAGCCTTTGTGGAGGGGAATTTATGAGACTCCTCACTATAGAGAATGGAGGGCTTGCAAGCATCATTCTATTGAGTGAACTTTTCTTTTTGAACTTTCGACTCCTTTTGACTTTGGGTTTTCTGTGGACCCGATGAGACCTAATTTTATGGAAGATGTATTTTTTTCCCAGAATGTGAGATTAATTCAAAGGCCTTAATATTTCTAACTCTAGCCTTTGCATCTTCTAAAAAACGAATAGTGTTGGATAAGTCTTTTGATTTATTTTTAACCCCAGATAGGGATTTTGGAGGGATGGAGGCAGAAGGCCTACCCTTGAAGTACTGTTTCAGGGAAGAGGAACCTGCTGCCTTGGGTTCCTTTATGAATGAAGACTCTGCATTGGAGGACTTTCCCACCAGCTTCCTGGGCCTCGGCACCATGAGAAGCTGTTTCAGCTTTCTTGGGGATGGCCTCCTGAGCCTTCTTTCTTTGGCAGTGTTCGCCACAGATGGCTGGGCATTCTGTTTCCTCCTGATGCTCTCATCTCCCACTGCTTTGAGGTGCATTTTCTGTATGCCCCTTGGTCCCTTGAGGACCCTGTTCACTTTCAGCAGCTTTTCCTCTTTACTCTCAATCTTTGCTAGGCTGTCCTTCTGTGGTTGGGCAGTTTCCAATTTTTTTGAAAGATGTAGTGTTTAAACATGGCACTTAAAAGGTTGGAATGTGTACGTGTGGCAGGTTTTTCTTCCTTTTTAACCTCATCAATTTTTTCTTGAGTTTCTGCATCTAACAAATTTTCAATAAAATGGAGTTTCCTCAATTTATTTTTGTTAGTTGATTTGTTGCGTACAGGTTTAACAGAAGGGCTCCTTGTATTGTTTTTCAAAAGGCCCAGCGACATATCTCCATCTCCTGTATTTGAAAAAAGAAGTTGAATGAATGGTAATAATGTTGATTCCACACCTCCTAGTTTTCCCTCTGAGATATAAGGCAGTATGTAATTTAGTGCACTGATAATATCACTGTTATTATGAAAGTCCAGCTGCTCATTCATGAAGCCTGACAAGCTGACAGTACTTTTATCTGAGGATGCCCTCTCTGACTCAATAGTCAGCTTGGTGCTCTTGTTCTTCTTCCGGGCTTGTAACACCTTCATCAACGATCCTCCTGCATTCCTTATAGATGTTTCTTCATCTGTCAAAATAGAAGGGACTGCTTTTGATCATTGAAGACTGACGGGACAGCGTTTTGTCAGTCCACAGCCAAATAAATGAGGAATCAGTCAACGTTTGAGTGCCACTTAGGAGAAAAAGAAACCCACACTTAAGCCTATGACTGGCAACAACAAAATGTGAAAAAGATCTCTCTGGAAAAAGTGACGATCTACTCAGAAACTTCTGTAGCATGAAATATAGTAACTATATTCAGGATTACTCCACTGGTTCCCAGGGGTCATTGCTCAAGAAAAGCCAAGGCTGGAAGACAAATATTCCCCTACTCAGCTGGACTCTCTGCAGATCTACTGTGACTCCTCACATTCATATACCCCATCCTGTCCTGTCTCAGAGGCAGAGGAGTGTGAGGCTTCCTGTCTCTACCTCTTCAGTGTGCTTATGTTCTTGCTGCTATCACAGATGACCACGACAACAACCGCCGCTAACAGATCGTCATCGGGACATGTCCTTCTCCACCCACCCACCAAGTCCCTTGCTCAGTCCCTGCTTCCATATATCCCAGCCCCCATAACAGACGGCTCTATACAGAATAAAACACTATGTCCACCCCGGCTCTTTGCTAAAATTTGGGCAGGGATCTGCACTATAAGTTAAGAGATTTGCCAGATTGTATGCCAATGTAGAATGTTCAACAAATGATTGGAATAATCCTTGAGTTCCTAAAATGCAGAAGGGACAAAGCAACTTCTGTCCGATGATTACTTTGCTTTCATTTCATTTTACTTCGAATATTTCCAGCTTTACTTGGGGAACCATCCAAAGCTTCTGACTGTGTGAAGGTAATGTGTACCATTGTGTAGCTGGGCTTCTCTTCCAAAAGGATTAAAAGTATTTTTGGTGAGCGTCAAAGGAGGAGAGAAGGGTCATGAGAAAAGAGGAACATAGGCTTGCAGAGAGCCTCAAACTGGGGACAGGAGATCGGGGCACTAGGGTCATAGCACTTAACACCTCTGATCTTGTTTTTCCTCACCTGTAAAAGGAGATTAAAAATGCCTTTTCTGCCCACTTCTGGGGGAGAAGGGAGGAATATAATTAGTAAAAAAATTGTTTGGGTGAGTTCCCTGGTGGTCTAGTGGTTAGGACTCGGCACTTTCGCTGCTGTGCCCCGGGTTCAATCCCTGGTTGGGGAACTAAGATCCCACTAGCTGTGTGGCACGGACAAAAAAAAAAAAAAAAACTGTGTTGAAAAACCAGCAATATTGTCTTTATATAAGTAGCAAAGTGTTATTATTTATGATGTGCTGTAGATCACTGAAAGAGACCTGTATTCAAGCTCCCTGGGCATGAAAGAACATTTTGGAAGTCATCAAGTTACTGCCAGTAAATCCAATATATAGAAAAATAGTTGAAAGCCCCTGCGTGTTTTGTGGATAGAAAAGCTTGAGATTCAGAGCAAGTTCAGAGCTGGACAGTCTAAGACTTAACTAGCTCTCCCATCCATTAGAAGGGCTAGGTAGCAGCGTCTGGGTATGGAACCAGAAACTTGCAGGCTCCAAATAGGACATAAATCAGCATCACTTGTACTCTTCATAAACTTGCAGAAACAAACAAAATAAACAAAAATATGACACCTGTCCTATAAGACAAAGGGTACTTGAGACCTAATGTATATAAAATCAGTTTACAAACTGTGATGCACAATATGAATAAGTTCTCATCTGCAGAGAGCACAGCATAGGATATGTGGCCATTAATGTTAATTTCCTTCCCCCTTCCAGTCCTTTCTCTTGCTCCTTTATGTATGTGGATCAGTTACATTATTAAGGTAACAATGTAACTGAGCTACTATTACCTTAATAGTGTACCCAAGAATCTCATTTTTAGCAATGTGGTAGTTCTGAGAAACTTAGGGAGCTGGAACTCTCAATGAATGAATTAAAATAATGCAATTACATCATTAATTTAAAAATTTATCATCATTGATTAAAAATAAAAATTAAAAAATCAAATTAAAAATTAATTATCCCACAATTGAGCCTCACCACAATGTGAGACGTATGTCAGGCATTCACTGTCACAACGCAGCTTGACTGTCTTACAGACAATCTCAATAGTATTCTTAAATTGCCAGAAGCAGCAGACCATATGGCTAGGTAAGATCCTATAAATTGAAACACAGGTAATTAAATTCGTGGTAAAAGTGTTACTTGAGTAGGTAGAAGAGGTAGGCCAAGGCCACCACAGACCAGTGCAAAAAGGAGATCTTGGGGCATATGGACTGGAGAACTGAAGAGGGGCCAGTTGGCAAATTGCTGCTCTTTAGTGTTGTAAATAAATATAGATGAGGAAAGAGGTGCCCAGCAGAAGGACTAGCATGGCAGTAGGTATGGTATGCCTAGAAAAAAGGGAATAGGGATTAGAATTGGGTGACACTCATCTGTAGTTTAATTCAGAAGTATGTCCTTCCAACCCAAAAGCCTCACATTGGGTTGAGAGTACAAAGGAAGAAGGCAGACTTCTAAGAAGAGTCTGAATAACACTGCACCTTCTCGAGTCCCTTTCTGAGTTCCTATTTGTGAGTAGTAATATATTAGAAATTATTCTAGTAATAAAAAAGCATTGTGTGGTTAAACAATAACAGAGATCACATTGCCCAAATCCGACAAAAGGAACATTCCAAAGAATAACATTATCATTATAATAAGGCATAACATAGTTAATTTTTTAAAAAACACATGAGTTCATAATGATACTCAAAATGAAAAGTGGGAGAGCTCTTCTTTATAGAAAAATGTCAGCTAATAAATGCAATAGGAATGATAGAATTAAGAAAGTGTCATTTTGCAACTATTAATGTAATAATTAATTCAGACAAGGATTATCATTGATGAACACTTGGGTGAAGAGTTGTTTGAAAATAGGATATTCACTGATCCAGAATTTTCACCCCACATATTATTTATCAATTACCAAGGGGAAAAATAACTTTACAATGGAGAGACATGGAAGATTCCACCTTAATCAAGTGATCTTCTGCCCATTTTGGACTGGGTTTTTTGATATTGAGCTGCATGAGCTGCTTGTATATTTTGGAGATTAATCCTCTGTCAGTTGCTTCATCTGCAAATATTTTCTCCCATTTTTGAGGGTTGTCTTTCGTCTTGTTTATGGTTTCCTTAGCTGTGCAAAAGCGTTTAAGTTTCATTAGGTCCCATTTGTTTATTTTTGTTTTTATTTCCATTTCTCTAGGAGATGGGTCAGAAAGGATCTTGGTGTGATTTATGTCATAGAGTGTTCTCCCTATGTTTTCCTCTCAGAGTTTTATATGTCTGGCCTTACATTGAGGTCTTTAATCCATTATGAGTTTATTTTGGTGTATGGTGTTAGGGAGTTTTGTAATTTCATTCTTGTACATGTAGCTGTCCAGTTTTCCTAGCACCACTATTGAAGAGGCTGTCGTTTCTCCACTGTGTATTCTTGCCTCCTTTATCAAAAATAAGGTGACCATATGTGTGTGTGTTTATCTCTGAGCTTTCTATCCTGTTCCATTGATTTATAAGTCTGTTTTTGTGCCAGTATCATACTACTTTGATTACTGTAGCTCTGTAATATAATCTGAAGTTAGGGAGCCTGATTCCTCCGGCTCTGTATTTCTTTCTCAAGCTTGCTTTGGCTATTCAGGGTCTTTTGTGTTTCCATACAAATTGTGAATTATTTTTTTCTAATTCTGTGAAAAATGCCATTGGTAGTTTGATAGAGATTGCTTTGAATCTGTAGATTGCTTTGGGTAGTAGCGTTATTTTCACAATATTGATTCTTCCAATCCAAGAACATGGTATAACTCTCCATCTGTTTGTATCATCTTTAATTTCTTTCATCAGTATCTTATAGTTTTCTGCATGCAGATCTTTTGCTTCCTTAGGAGGTTTATTCTTAGGTATTTTATTCTTTTTTTTGCAATGGTAAATGGGAGTGTTTCCTTAATTTCTCTTTCCAATTTTCATCATTATTGTATAGGAATGCAAGAGATTTCTGTGCATTAATTTTGTATCCTGCTACTTTACTGAATTCATTGATTAGCTCTACTAGTTTTCTGGTAGCATCTTTAGGATTATCTATTGTATAGTATCATGTCATCTGTCAACTGTGACAGGTTTACTTCTTCTTTTCCAATTTGGATTCATTTTATTTCTTTCTCCTCTCTGATTGCAGTGGCTAGGACTTCCAAAACGCTTTTGAATAATAGTGGTGAGAGTGGGCAACCTTGTGTTGTTCCTGTTCGGAGAGGAAATGTTTTCAGTTTGTCACCATTGAGAACGATGTTGGCTGTGGGTTTGTCATATATAGTCTTTACTATGTTGACGTAAGTTCCCTCTATGCCTACTTTCTGGAGGATTTTTATCATAAATAGGTGTTGAATTTTGTTGAAAGATTTTTCTGCCTCTATTGAGATGAAAATATGGTTTTTCTCCTTCAATGTTTTAATATGGCTTATCACATTGATTGGTTTGCGTATATTGAAGAATCTTTGCATTCCTGGGATAAACCCCACTTGATCATGGTGTATGATCCTTTTAGTGTGCTGCTGGATTCTGTTTGCTAGTCTTTTGTTGAGGAGTTTTGCATCTATGGTCATCGGTGATATTGGCCTGTAGTTTTGGTTTTTTGTGACATCTTTGTCTGGTTTTGGTATCAGGGTGATGGTGGCTTCGTAGAATGAGTTTGGGAGTGTTCCTCCCTCTGCTATATTTTGGGAGTTTGATAAGGATAGGTATTAGCTCTTCTCTAAATGTTTGATAGAATATTTTTAATTTTTAAAGTATAGTTGATATACCATGTTGTGCTAATTTCTGCTGTACCGTGAAATGACCCAGTTATACACATATAAACATTCTTTTTTATATTCTTTTCCATTATCCTTTATCCCAGGAGATTAGATATAGTTTCCTGTGCTATACAGTAGGACCTTGTTGTTTATCCATTCTGAATGTAATAGTTTGCATCTACTAAACCCAAACTCCCAGTCCATCCGTCTCTCTCTCCCCCTACCCCCTTGGCAACCACAAGTGTGTTCTCTTTTACTGTGAGTCTGTTTATGTTTTGTAGACAGGTTCATTTTTGCCATATTTTACATTCCACATATAAGTGATATCACATGTTATTTGTCTTTCTTTCTGACTTGCTTCACTTAGCATGATAATTTCTAGTTGCATCCATGTTGCTGCAAATGGCATTATTTCCTTATTTTTTTATGGTTGAGTCTTATTCCATTGTATATATATATACATATATACCACATCTTCTTTGACCATTCATCTGTCGATGGACACATGGGTTGTTTCCATGTTTTGACTATTGGGAATAGTGCTGCCATAAACATAGGGGTGCATGTATCTTTTTGAATTATAGTTTTGTCTGGGTATATGCCCAGGAGTGGGATTGCTGGATCATATGGTAGTTCTACTTTTAGTTTTCTGAGGAACCTCCATACTGTTTTCCATAGTAGCTACACCAATATACATTCCCACCAACAGTGCAGGATGGTTCTTGGGGCAGCTAGCTGAAATAGAGATTATCTGGTTGTTGCAGAGATATCCACCTGCAAAAGAGAATTCACTGTTTTATCATTTTAATACCAATCCATTAAGATGTATTTATTGCATATTCACAGTGTTTCATAGCCTTTAATCATTGGGAGAAAGGATAAAAATGAATATCAAAAAGGTGACTACCTGATTGTATTCTAAGGGTTTTTATATAGCAAAGTCATAGCTCGTAACACATTAAGGGAATTGACACAGCTGCTTTGTAAAGTCAGACATTCTGGAATTGTTCTAGAATAAATCTTAGCTGAAAATGAACTCAAGAAATTCAGAGCACTGACACCAGTAAGAAAGGAGAATGAGCTTTCCAGCAACATACTTGGTCAGTTGGATCTACTATAATTGTTCTTAAATGCTCACCTAGCACTTGCTTTAGCAATATATTTCTCCAGGGGGAACATGGCCAAACAGGAAAACCTGAGTCTCCTCAGCTATTTCTCAGCAGTGATGTAAGTCTTTTAAATCAGATCTGTTGAGTTTCACATTCCTACCTCTGAAGCTGTTGGGGATGGCCTAGAGAAAGGCAAGTTGAAAGGCAGCTATCAAAAGTGGGTTCAGGGGGGTGGCCACACATGTGCAGCCTGAGCCGGAGTGATTGGATGGTGCTGCCGTGGCAGGAGCAGAGCAGAATGGGGCGGCCGCTGGAGACGCCTGACCTGTTCTGTTCTGTTCTGAGGCCAGCGGTGTGATGGAGCGGGCCAGGGACCATTTACACCTGAGGTGGACTGTGGAACAGCACGTACCAGAGGTAGAAATCCAAGTCAAACATAGAAGGATAGCCTCACTGAGCAACCAGGAGTGTCACCTGTACCCGAGGCGATCTCAGCAGCAACAACAAGTCCCTGTGGTGGATTTCCATGCATACCTGAGACAGACATTCTTAGCTGAGATACCAAGAGGTGGTTAAAGCAGTATTGGAACACCCAGGTAGCTGATTTCAAGAGAAAACAAACAAAATAAAAACAGGCTCTATCTACTGTTTGAAGCTTCTGCCCCAGCTTGTATTGTTTGGTGGAGAACCTTTGACATACCTTAATCTGTAGCCTTCCCTTAGGTCTTAAGGATCCCGAAACTTTCCTCTGGACATTGGATTTGATGGAGCAGCAATCACGACTGTGGGAAAGAGCAGCAAGATGCTGCAGCACATTGACTCCAGGATGACGTGTGTCCTGCAAGATGATTGGGTCTTCACTGGCACCTTTAAGGCTTTTGACAAGCATATGAACTTGATGCTCTGTGATTGTGATGAGGTCAGGAAGATCAAGCCAAAGAATTCAAAGCAACCAGAGCGTGAAGAAAAGCAGGCTTTGGATCTGGTGTTGCCGTGCCAGGAGAACTTGGCTTCCATGACTGTGGAGGGACCACCCCCCAAAGATACTGGCATCGCTTGGATATCACTTGCCGGAGCTGGAGGAGGCCCTGCGGTTGGCAGATCAGCTGGCAGAGGTGTTCCACCTGGTGTTGCAATTCCCCAGGCTTCTGCTGGATTAGCAGGCCCTGTCCGAGGGGTTGGCGGGGGAGGCATCCCAACAGGTAATGACCCTACAGGGAAGAGGCACTGTAGCAGCTGCTGCAGGTGCTGCTACTGCCAGCACTGCTGGAGCCCCAGCTCAGTATCCACCAGGACAGGGGACTGCCCCCACACCTGTTGGTTGAGCAACCCTACCTCCCGGAATTATGGCTCCTGTACCTGCTATGGGACTACCCATGGGCCCACCAGTTAGGCTTCCCCTACTTGAGGGACTCCAATAGGCATGCCCCCTCCAGGAATGAGACCCCCTCCACCAGGAATAAGAGGTCCACCTCCACCATGAATCTGGCCACCAAGACCCTAGGATACTATTGATCCTTCTTAGTCACTTTTTTCTAGCAGTGCATCTTGTGGAATCTGTGTAGTGTTTGAGAGCTTTTGTCCCCTCTGCTGTGTTAATATTAGCTAATTAAATGCATAGAGCAATAAAGAAAAGTGGGTTCAAAAGGAGGTAGATGAACTTCACCTAGAAATTTCAGAGATTGATTGGGGATTGAGACAACTATCAAGAGGAAAGGTGTGGACCCAAATAGAGAACCAATGCTGGCAAAATTAAGGGGAAGCAGGTCAGAGGAGACAAATAATACTAGATAACAACTCATAAATAACGTTTATGAACCATAGACTACATCCCAGGCACTCTTCTAATCACTTTACTTGTATTAACTCAGTGAACCCTTTCAACAACCTGATGTGATAGAAACTTATGTTATTCCCCAATGTCTTACCTCGTATTATCCCAAAAGGAGACCTGGGGACAAGGATTTGGATTCAATCCCAGGGCAATGATATCAGGTGCTCTGTCTTCTATGAGAGAATGGAGAAGTCAGTCAAGGAAGAGAGGAAAACCAAATAAGTTCTGTTAATTAGTGGTGTCTGCCATGGGCAACTAGGGCTCCAAGTGCCACTGGAAATGCTGTATAGAATATGCCTCAGCATTGTTCCACTGAAGGACCGGGAAGCGTTAGATTTTACCCGCCAGCTCCTACCCTTCATTAGTTGAGGATTGCTTCTGAGGCATTAATTCCTAGGCACTGTCATGTTTTCATATTCTGAAACATCATCAGGAAGAGAAGCAGTCTTTGGTATATAAGGAGCTGCAGATGGTGTCAGAGCAATGACAGCATCTGCTTCACTGAGTTTGCATATGAGGAACATGGGACACAAAACTAACATCGTTCAGTTTGGATTTATTCTAGAAATAATGACCATTGACTGAAGCTAGGTTTCTATATTCTGCCTGTTGTTTACATGGGTAACTCAGTACAGCTAAAGCTGATGCAACGGACAAGAATAGAAAGGACATCTTACACATGAAATCCACAGCTAACAGTGAGACACGGTTCATTGGTTCATTCATTTATTCAATCATTTGTACTTTCATCCAAAAATTTATTAAGTGCCAGGGTTGAGTTTAGTAGTGTTTTATGCACTGGGGATGGGGTGGGGAGAGGGGTATAAGGAGAACAATTATGACAAGATTTCTGTTGTCATACAGCTGACATGTTATTGGAGAGACAAAATAAATAATTTCAAATGATAATGAATACGTTGAATAAAATAGACATCTACGTGACTAATTACAATGCTAATAGTTACTCAGAGCACCAGCAACTTGGCCATAATTGCCAAAGAAAAAGGGAACATCCACTTCTTACCAGAATTAAACTCCTAAAAATGATACCGAGGACTGTGTAGTTAGCAAGTAGATGGCGGTACAGCAAAGGAGAGGTGGATTAAGAAATTGGAAACACATTGCCAGCAGGGATTGGTGCATACCTGCCCTGATTAGAATTATGAATTGTGATGTTTCAAAAGGAAGAAAATGGTTGTGTATATTATCCTATATTTAACTTTGCATGAAAGATTAAAAGCATATCATCACGTATTCTGTATCATTCATTTTAGTAGGCTGAGTGTGTGCTCAAATATGTGATAACTCTAGATCAGGGATTAAGAAATTCTTCAGGGCATGCTTTTTTTTTTTTTTGCCACTGCTCGACCTGCCGGGTCTTAGTTCCCTGACTGGCCCTTGGTAGTGAAAGTGTGGAGTCCTAATCACTGGACTGGCAGGGAATTCCCACGGCATGCTTCTTTCTGTGGAATGTAGTTCGAGTTACATGCTGTAGGTCACCCTTGGAGACTAGTCTCTCGTGGGATGTCTGTAATCAAAGTCTGCTCATGCATTCTCTCATTCCTTTAGTTTTATCTCACATTTACTGAGTGCCCGTATCGGGCAGGTGCGGTTTGGGGCACTGAATTGAGCAGGAGAGACGTGGTAACTGGAGGTCACATTCTCGTGGGGGAACCTGACAAGAAGTAAACAAGAAACTGATCAACAAAAAAGTTAACAACCCTTTCGATTCAGCCCGAGCAGGGTCCTCCAGCCCACTGTCATTGGAGCCAAATAGAATGATATACGGAGCTCGGTTCAGAAGCAAAGGAAAGTTTTATTCTTTGATCAAAAAATGGAGAGGTGCGAGGTCGCAATCTCCGCATAGGCAGTGGGCAGGGCTGCTAGGGTTCTACTAGCGGGGAGGGAGCCGAGTTCTCGCGGGACTGAGGCAGGTGTGTTGCCCACGCTCTAGGTCACGGGGTCCACAGCGTCTTCGCACAAGGGCCTGCCGTCGCCATCTTGAATCACAGTGTTGTGTGCCAGGCTTCTGCACGGGGACGTGGAGCTGAGGGGTCGGGCGCAGCTGTGTGGCTCTAGGAACTCTGGTCCAAAGGGCTGCGTACAGGGCCTCTGCGTATGGCAGCGTATGGGCAGGTGAAACTAGAATATGCACAGAGGAAAAGAAAAAAAAAAGGTAAGACATTATTACCCAGCTGTTGTTTTTATTTCCTGGGAATTGATAATGGGCTTTACTGGTGGCAGATCCCTCCTCTGTCTTTTGTCCTGCTCTTCATTCTCGAAGGGTGCTGAAGGGCGAATGTCCATTTTCTGTAACTACTACTTACTGATTTCGGGCGTTGTCATAACCCGGGGTAGAGGCACAGAACTCCCCAGCTACCTTTAGCTATGTATGTCACCAGGCTTTGGCCCAAACTGTTCGTATCCCTGAGTGAGACAATTTAACCTTTTGGAGACAGAGGATGTTACCGAATTAGACGTGAGGCCCCTCTCTTGGGGTCTTAGCTGAACCAAAGCCCCCAGGCTCGGTCAGGGTGTTCTTTCCCCCTCAGGTTCATGCTGCCAATAATGAAACTGAGTTTGGCGCAAGCAAGACCGGCTTTTATTCAATGGCCAGGGAGTGGAGAAGGGTAGCTCATATTCTAAAGGCACCTTTTTCCTGAAAGGAGGAAAGTGGGGAACTTTTTTTTTTTTTGCGGTATGCAGGCCTCT
Organism: Kogia breviceps; assembly: GCF_026419965.1. Classification (NCBI taxonomy): domain Eukaryota; kingdom Metazoa; phylum Chordata; class Mammalia; order Artiodactyla; family Physeteridae; genus Kogia; species Kogia breviceps. Next base: position 33,195,532 of record NC_081328.1, on the reverse strand, counting down.
CACTGTTGTGGCCTCTCCCGTTGCGGAGCACAGGCTCCGGACGCGCAGGCTCAGCGGCCACGGCTCACGGGCCCAGCTGCTCTGCGGCATGTGGGATCTTCCCGGACCGGGGCACGAACCCGTGTCCCCTGCATCGGCAGGCGGACTCTCAACCACTGCGCCACCAGGGAAGCCCAGTGGGGGACTTTTAAGGGGTGAGAGGAAAGTGTGTCATCAGAAACTGGGGAAAAGGACGGAGATTTACCGGAACGGCCAGGGTATGCGCAGTCCCTCAGGCCCTCTTGCACATGCACAAACTGTGCCTAGCAGACTACAGATGCCCCTTTGGGTGGAGATCTTAGTGTGGAAATGAAGTAAAGGTAACTTACAGACACCTCCAGATTTCATCTGCGCAGGTGCGTTCCTGTGGTCAATTCAGAGCCGGTTTGGGGCTGTTGACTACTGTATATCTCTCAAAACATATACCTCTCGGGCTCCCCTGGTGGCGCAGTGGTTGAGAGTTCACCTGCTGATGCAGGGAACACGGGTTCGTGCCCCGGTCCGGGAAGATCCCATATGCGGCGGAGCAGCTGGGCCCGTGAGCCATGGCCGCTGAGCCTGCGCGTCCGGAGCCTGCGTGCGTATCTGGAGCCTGTGCTCCGCAACGGGAGAGGCCACAACAGTGAGAGGCCCGCGTACCGCAAAACAAAAACAAAAATATACACCTCTCAAAGTACAGCTGCAAAACATCTCTGCCAAATACCAGGTACTATTGAAACAAACACAGAAATGAATCTGGGCAAGTGTTGTTCAGCTCTCAGGAGTTGGTATGGAAACACAGAGCTAAATGAGGGGAAGAAAAGCGATGACCTTTAGTTTACTTTGCCTGCTATCTTGGATCTAGCCAGTTTGGTCTGGTTTTGTTGTGGGCCTTTGTGGCATCCTGTTGATAGAACACAACTAGCTTCTATGGTTAAAAGCAGTTTCTGCACCCAGGGCCTGGGCCGCATGGCATGGCTGACAAGGACACCAGTCAAGTCAAGGAACATGGCCGACATATTAGCAAGAGCAGCAAGTCTCAACTCTCTGCCTGATTATACTTTTCATGCCAGGAGTTACCATGACCTCAAGTAACCAATTATATAGGGCTTCCCTCCCATAGTGAGTTTCTTGATGAGCCTCCCTGATGGCTTGACAAGCTGCAGTTGGGGAGAGAAGTATGGCTCGTGTTCATTAACTAGCCACCCATGGCCTCCTAGATCTCTAATGAAGCCCCGTTTTTGCACTTTGTCATATTCTTCCTTTATGCAGATTGGTGAATAATTGGATGGATCTGGCCTTTGAGGTATGAGGGGTAGTTGCCAAGTTACTGGTTCTCTGGCCACCCTTTTGGCAGTCGCATCTGCCTTGTTGTTTCCCTCTGCATCCCCCTTTTGGCGACCCCTACGATGAGTTATTACCACCTTTTTTGGAAGCTGTACTACTTTTTTTTTAATCTTTTATTTTGCATTACAAGTTTATTTTTAAAAGGCATATAGACAATAAACAAAGTAAACATCCCATCAAGATCTTAACTTCTGCCAAGTATTATCTGTCCTAGAATTGCTCCATTAAGTCCCAGTCTCTGGACATCTTATTTTTTTTTTTTTTTGGTATGCGGGCCTCTCACTGTCGTGGCCTCTCCCGTTGCGGAGCACAGGCTCCGGACGCGCAGATCCAGCGGCCATGGCTCACGGGCTTAGTTGCTCCGCGGCATGTGGGATCTTCCCGGACCAGGGCACGAACCCGTGTCTCCTGCATCGGCAGGCGGACTCTCAACCACTGCGCCACCAGGGAAGCCCATCTGGACATCTTAAATTCAATAATCGTCTTCATCAGAGTCCATTACTTTTCTTCTGTTGAATTTAACTGTTGTTTTCTTTTCTGTTTGGTGGCTTACTTTTTCAATGATTTCTATTAAACCTTGTTCTGATACCTTCCCAGTTAGTCGTCCATACCGTGCCATCTGTATAAGGTAATTCTCTACTGCTTTAGATTTCTCAGGCTTTACAAGTGCTAAGTTACTTAATCGGGCCCGGGCTGACTGATCCAGAACTTGGGCTAAGATACTGTTTCTCATTTCTGCTTCCCTTTGCTTTGCTTCCTGTTGTGCCACATTGCCAGGGTCCCCATGCTTCGCCTGCAGCTCGGCCAGCCTGTGCTTCTTCAGCGCCTCAAGCTCCTCCTCCGCCATGGTGTGGCCGTCTGGAGCGAGCAGCCGCGGCCACGCTCCAGTCCACTCAGAGAGACCTCTGGGAAGCTGTACTACTTCTAAGAGCTTCAGTATGCTTAAGCCATGTTCCAGCTGTTTATTCTCTGCAGTAAGCATACCTCTTTCCTTCCAAATAGCCCCATGTTCATGAAGGATGGCATATGTGTCCTGGGAATCTGTGTAAACCTTTAAGATCCTCCCAGTCCTGAGCTCTAAGGCTTGTGTGAGAGTTATCAGCTCTGCCTTTTGGACAGAAGTCCCTGGAGGGTAGGCTTCTTGCTTCTGTGACTTGGGTCTAGGAGGTTACAGTGTATCCTGCCAGACTTTTCCGCCTCTCATAAAACTGCTCCTGTTTGTGAACCATTCCTTTTTGGCATTTGGAAGAGGCTCCCTTCCTAGCTCAGGGCAACTGGAAAAGATGGCGTCTGTGGTTTCTATACAGTCATGCTCCAGGGACCCCATTTCTGTGGGTATCAGGGTGGCAGGATTTAGTGCGTGACAGGTTATTATGATAGCCACTGGATTGTCTAAAAGCATAGTCTGAACTTGAATTGACCTTCCAGGGGATAGCCATTCTGTTCCCTTAGAACTTACTAAAAACGTGAATCTGGTGTGGAGTCCATATAGTGAGTGGCTGACCAAACATTAACTTTTCAGCCTCCTTTATCAGGGCTGCAGTAGCTTCCTAAGCACGAAGGCAAGGAGGCCATCCCTCTGTGGCTTGACCCAATTGTTTAGAGAAATAAACAACCACCCGAGTGAGGGTCCCAGGTTTTGACCTAATACCCTAAGGAGATCCTCCTTCTCTCATGAATGTAAAGGTCAAAGGGTTTAAGTAAATCTGGGTGGGTTGGGGGCTAGGGCAGGGGCCTGAAGTAATTGCTTTTTCAATTCTTGAAAGGCCCCTTTGCATTCTGAATTCCATTCAAAACGATCAACATCCTTTCCTTTGAACTTTTCATATAGAGGCCTAGCTAATAGACCATAGTTAGGGATCCAGATGTGGCAAAACCTGGCCATCCCTGGGAAACCCTTAAGTTGTCTTCTAGTTTTAAGAGGAGGTGAGGCTGCAAATGGCTTCTTTCCTTTCCTGGGGCAGGCTTCTCTGACCTTCTGTGAGAATGAAGCCTGAGTGGGTCACCCCAGTTTGTGCTATTTGAGCCTTTTTCTTGGACACCTCATATCCTTTATTGGCTAGGTGGTTCAGGAGGGTTCAGAGCCTTCCTTAATAAGCCTGGCGCTCAGAATGTTGTCTACATAGTGGAGGAAGGTTCCCTCCTCCAGATGTCGATCTTTCAGGTCTTTAGCTAAAGTTTCTCCAAAGATGGTTGGGGGAATTTTTGAACCTTTGGGGCAGGACTGTCCAGCAGTATTATTTTTTTTTACATGTTTGGGTCCTGCCCCTGAAACGCAAAACTTTCTTGTGAGTCTGGGGCTAATGGAATACAGAAGAAGTCATCTTTTAAATCAAATACAGAATACCAGGACTTGGGGAAAATAGAGTGGCCAGCAGGGTGTAAGGGTTAGGGAGGACTGGATGTATAGCTTCATTGACTGCCCTGAGGGCCTGCACCATCTGATACTCCCCATTGGGTTTCTTCACAGGGAGAACGGGTGGTATTACAGGCTTATTAGCATGGTCTAATTAGGTCCTGGTCAGTTAGGCCCTGTATAACAGGGCAATGCCCAGAAGGCCTCCTGATGGAGAGGGTACTGTTTTCTGTTGGGCCATGTGTATCCTGGTTTTTGATGAAGTATCATGGGACTGGCCCCTACAGCTTGTCCCACCCATCCCTAGGCTCATACCTTGGGATTTACTCCATGGAGGTCGACTTGCTGTGTGTGCGGAGGTTTGTCCTCAGCTGTTAACATTACCATCTTGTGCCCCTGTCTAGGGGACGCCAATCTCTAGTTTGTCTCCCATTAGGTGGATAGTATCTCCCAATTTATGTAAGATATCTCTTTCTAGCAGGGGGATAGGACATTCAAGAACATATAGGAAGGGATAGGTGAGTGTGTATTCATCCAATTTACATTCTAATGGCTCTTTGAATGCCTTTTCTTGGGCCTTCCCTGATACCCCCATAATTTTACAACTCTTATGACTGAGTTTGCCTGATCTGGTGTTCAGAACTGAGTAAGTGGCACCAGTGTTGATTAAGAATTCGACAGGCTTTTCCCCCTATGTCCACTGTCAGCTGGGACTCCTCGGGGGGCTCAATTGAAGTGCCAGCTTAGGAGCCCCCTGACCCCATCATTCTTCATTGGCTTGGACCGTCTGCCTTTGAGGGTGGTGGCTGGGATCTGCCATTTCCTCCCTCCTTCCGGGGCAGCGAGGGCATTCTTTCTTCCAGTGTCCCTCTCGTTTACATATGGCACACTGATTGGGTCCTTGTTTCCTCTGTTTGCTATCCCTCGGTGGGAGTTGGGGGTCACTCAACTGGAGTTAAGAGTCTCTGTGGGCAGTTAGTCCAAATTGCCGTGCCGCCCGGTTGACATTGGAGGGCAACGGCCAGTGGGTGGGCTTGCCTCCGTGCTTTTTTATCCTCTGACTTTTTTCCTCCATATCACTGTTATTAAACACCCAGTAGGCAGCCTTGACCAGGTGAGAGGTAGGACTATCTGGTTCTTTTTGTAGTTTCTGATGTTTAAGCCGACACTTTGGGAAATGAAATATGACCTCAGGATTGCATTCCCTTCCAGTGACTCAGAGTCAGTGGTCATATAGATTCAGAGACGTCCCGAGGCACTCTAGGAATGCTGAGGGTTTTTCCTTTGGCTCCTGGTTGATTTCCCTTATTCCAGTTTGTTTCTTTCCTGCTGCCTTGATTCCCTTTAGGATCATATTTTTATAACGGGTCAGTCTCTGTCTTCCATCCGCTTCTCCTTGGTCTCAGTGGTCCCAGTTGGGTTCATTATCTGGGACCACTTGCTTCTCTGGTCTGAAAATAGCATGACCTGCATGATTTCTGTTCTCTATGTCTGCTTCCTCTCAGGCTTTTGAAAAGACTGTGGCTTTTTCTTCCCCCATTAAGAGTACATTGAGGAGGCTCTGGATGTCAGCCTAGGTGGCGTCATGGGTCTGATACGTTCCCCTAATCAGATTCAGGAACCCCTCTGGATCTGCTTTCAACCCCTTACTATGACTTTTCCAGCTACACAAATCCAGAGTGGCAAATGGGATGTGTTCCTGGATGGGATGAGAGCCCTCCTTCTCCAGCAAGGACCTGCTTCAAAGGGAGTACTTGTCCTGGTGGGGTGTTGGCCCCTGGCTGGTAATTAGTCCCGCATTGTGTAGTTGCTGGGCTGGGTTCTGGAGGGAGGGGGCTGGCATGGAGGGGGCCCTTCAGGCCTGTGGCCCCAATCGGGACATATGAAGGAAGAGGGCAGGGAGGGAGCAGTAGGAGTAGGGTTAGGGAAGAGATCAAGGAGGTCCTCAGGGGCGGGTCAAGGACCTACCAGGGGAGGAGAGCCCACATGCCTTTTGAAGGCCTTTGTTGTGATATAATGCCATAAAAGAAAAACACTGGACATAGGGAGTTTCACCCCATTTCTTTTGTCTCTGGCATAGCAGGTCCAACTGTAAAATAGTGTAATTTAGAGACCCATGGACGGGACAACTTTCCCCATCTCCCAGCTGGTATTCGGCCCAGGCTGTATTATATAGGAAGCTTAAATATTTGGGGGTCAGGAGGTCATACCTGAAACACTGCCAGTTCTGCAGGAGGCACCCTACTGGGCTATCCTTCGGTATGGTAGATATTTGGTTCCCCATACCTTAGATGTCCTGACTTGAATTTGTTTCCAGCTACTGAGAGGGCAGTTAGAGTGATTTGTTGGCACAGAATTGTCACAAGATTTGACCCAAATAAGATTTCTGGTTGGGGAAATTTGGAACCAGCACCAAATGTTAATGGATTCCTAGAAAGGCCCCAATAGGGGTCATCCAAATGGCAGGGACTCTGATATAACTGGGGGTCCCCCTTGAATTTGTAACGGCCCATGCTTGAGATAGTCCTTCCTCAGTCAGGATATCCTACAGGAGGTTAGACAGGACAACCTCTGGGCCAGAGCAGCTTAGCCACATTAGTTCCTGACCAGCTTGGTCCCTTAGGGGGTGGCATAGCTCTCTGAGGTGGGGGTCTTCTGTTTCCTCCTTTTGGTTGAAAAGGAGGAGTTTTCTGACTTCCACTGGGTGAGAGTCAAAGGCCTGAGGGATCCCCGTAGGTTATTTACCAGATTGCTGGGGCAGCTGGGATTCTGTGCTGATACCGGGAGGAGAGCCTGTGGAACCCTGGTTGATAAAGAATCCCTCAAGTTTCGCCTTGCCAGCCGAGGGAGGAGAGGTCGAGTGGTGGGTGTTTCTTGTTCTTGCCAGCAGCTCAAGAGCTTCCCAGTAATGGGGTTCCTGGTCTTGCGAGTGGCTCGCAGTGCTCCCTAGCCCACTTCAGAGAAACTAGCACTGACTGGAAGAGAGATCAAGTCACCGGTTGCGTACCTACCTTGGGACCCTTTCTCACTTGGGCGTCTGCAGTGCCTTTTCCTGAACTCAGATTGTGCGACCCTGTTCCGTTTTGTCAGATGGTCCTCGATACCTGGACATCTTCCTGGCCTCGCCTCTTGGCCACTTTCCTTTACCAAACTGAAAGTGACTAGGGAGGATGATACTGTTGACCCCTGAGGTTGGCAAGGACGGCAAAAAGTAAGACAAGTAAGACAAGTAAGACAAATGTGGCCGCTCTTGTCTTGTACTGGGGTTAAGGGGACAGCACTACTGTTGAGGCCAAAGGCAAGACTGCCTGGGCTTCCTCTCATCCCCACCGTCCCCGGGCATCTGGGACCTCAGGAAGGCCAGCCAGAGGCAGCAGGCAGACATACGCGAATTTCAGTCTCTGATCACCAACGATGCCCCAGTGTGATCCCCTCACGGGGGCGCCGTCCAGATTACTCTAGGGGCTACCCTGTGTGTACACCACAACTGGGTATCAGGCTGCTGGGCAGAGTTGCTCTGAATTCGGCCTTAGGCTTCCTGCTGTTCTCTCCCGTCAGAGTGAACTCAAAGACCAGAGTCAGTCATCCTCACACGAACCTCCCAAAGCCTCAGCTGTCCTCCCACTGGAGCTAGGGTGAGCCCAGAGCCTAGTGGATAGGTGCAGGGGAAAAGACCACAGTGCATCCCACCTGGGTGGCCTAAATTTGTTACTTACCCTTTCTCCTGCCTGGTGTTATTGGAGCCAATATAAGACTAAGTTTGGTTCAGAAGCAAAGGGAAGCTTTATTTTTTGATCAAAGAAGGGAGAGGTGCAAGCTTGTGCTTTTGAGTGTACACTCTTCTGGGCAGGCTGTTGGTGGCAGGACTGCTTTACAGGGTTCTCTTCAGCGGGGAGGGGGTGGAGTTCTTATGGGTGGGGTGCAGCTGTGCTGCTCGTGGCTCCAGATTGCAGTGCATCTCTGCATATGGCCCACTGTTGCCATGTTGAATTGAGGTGTCGTCACAGTACTTCTGCTGAGCTGAGGTGATGGGCATAGCCGTTTTGCACAGGGAACTCTGGTCTGAAGTGCTGGATGCTAGGCCTCTGCATGGGGCACCCTATAAGCACACAGGAAAAAAAATGGTTTGACTTTATTTTATGACCCAGCTTCTATTTTTATCTCCCAGGAATTGTTAATGGACATTGCCAGTGACAAAATCATCACACTAGTTCTAAGAATTATGAAGGAATGAAGTAGGTTATGTTAAGGCTAAATAACCAAGTACTGGGGAGGGGTGACGTTTGATGTAAGGTGAACATTGTCTCTGAGAAGGGGACTTTGATGGTGGGGCCTTAAGGACCAGGGAGCAGTCACACTGAAAAGCCAGGAGTGGAGTGGATTGCTCAGAGCATGAACACAGAAGATAACCATTCCAAGGTCCTGAGACTGGAAAGGGCTTGGCTGATCTTAGTTTTATTAAGTCAGTGAGAGAAGGGTGAGGAGTGTCAAGAGCAAATGGAAAAGGTTGGCAGGAGTTAGACCAGGCCCTCCTGTTCACTTGGCCAGTTTAGTGTTTATGTGAGATAGTCAATTTCACTTTGGTCTTTTACCTGCCAACTGGATGCAAAACAGACAACAACAGCAAAACCGTCTCTCTCTAGAACTAGAGGGAGAAGTATCACATTCCTGGAACTGTGTGCTCTGGTGTCTCCTCCCATCCACATGAACCATGTCAGTATATCATCTCTAGCTCCTAATTCAATGCCTGGCCTATATTAGCATTCAACAGTATGGACACAAATGATTTGTAATTGCTGGGAGGTATTTTATGTTTCCTGTTCTATCAGGCATGCTTAGAACTGTGGGATTAGCACATAGGTTTAAAATGATTTGAAGGTAAGAGACTTTTACTTTTAAGACACTATACAGTTGATCCTTTTTTTTTTTTTTTTTTTTTTTTGGTTCTCAACCTGTTTAATATGTAAAAGGGAAGTAGGAACAGTAGGCAGAGTGTCGGTCTTAATACATTCTCGGAATGTTGGCCACCCAGACCCTTATTCTGAATAGCTGATTATCTTTTGTGACTCAGAGAGTTTAAATTCTGGAAATATGCAGTTGATCCTTGAACAGCCTGAGTGTGAACTGCGTGGCTCCACTTCTCCATGGATGTTTTTCAATAGCAAATACTACAGTACTAAACAATCCCTGGCTGATTGAATCTGCAGCTGCAGAACCTGAGATCCAGAGGTACCACGTATACTGAGGCCAACTCTAAATTATAAGGGATTTTTGACTGTGTGAAGAGGGTTGGTGCCCCAAGCCCCTGTTGTTCAAGGGTCAAATGTGCAGTCTTTAAGGGACCAATGAGCCACTAGAAATCAGAGAGAGCCTCCTGGGGCAGACGGTTGTTGATACATTTTGTCAACTTATTGATTATTTTAAATTAATTAATTATTATTCTTTGGCTATTACCTAATCCTTATCTCACTTATAATATCACAGAAGTTTTGGGTTGTTTTTGGAGTGTAGTTGATGTACAATGTTGTGTTAGTTTCAGGTATACAGCAAAGTGAATCAGTTATACATGTACATATATCCACTCTTTTTTAGATTCTTTTCCCATATAGGCCATTACAGAGGAGGATGTTTTTGTTGATTCATTCATCTAAGGTACCTATAGAGCATCTCCCTCATGGTAGGCATTTATGCTGGATGCTGAGGAGACAAAGGCAAACGCTACATGGTCACCATTCTCACCACTTAAGGAGTGAATTGAATATAAAAAAAGGAAATGTTATACAACATCAGTCATGCAGTTACAGAAATCTCTAGAATGTGCAGTGCTGTCATATACAGTGGTGCAATGAGGGTCTAGTCTGGTAGGGAACATATGCAAAATAGCTGTCATGCAAATCATGGCATGCTGACATTTATCACCAACACCTGTTAAATAATGTCAAATGATAGGCTTGGTTGTATGTATGCAAATGACAGAAAATACATAGCAGATTCTTGGGAGTGTACTAATTCTTAGAGATTCTTAATACTTCACTAAGTAATGAGATATAACATAGAGGGTTTTTAAAAGAACTATTTCAATAAAAAAATTTCATAAGATATTGAGAAAATTCTGATTAAAAAGTGAACATATTTTTGACCTTACAAATGTACTCCTGGGAATATTTTCTGAAGATCTATGTGTAAAGATTCTGACACAAAAGTTTTTTGGTTTTTTTTTTAATGCTTTTCTCCTTTTTATTATATCAACATGCCAAGCATACTCCCTCTTCTACTTCTTGTTTTACTGAATCTGGAAGGCTCGTCGCCCAGATTTCCACTAGGCCAATGCCATACCGTCATTCAGATCCCTGTTCGAAGGTCTTCCCTATCAGAGACCATCTACTACTTCTTTTCACTCTTTGTCTTCTTAACCTGCTTTATTATTATTATAGTTTTATTGTAGGACTCAATCACCAGCTGTTATATTTATTTGTGTGCATTGTTTTTCTTGTCTGTCTTTATCCCTCAGTCCCAGAAATGTAAGCTCTGTGAGAACGGAGGCTTTGTATTCCCACTCTGGGACATGGTAGATATGAGCAATGAACACATATTCCATAAATAATCCTTTAACAAATAAATAACATAAACAAAACAAGCTAAATGTCCATCAGTAGGTTATTCACCAGTGCATTAGGTAGCCATATAATGAAACTGTATGCAGCCTTTAAAATGGCATTTTTAGAAATAAATATATGTATATATATTTTTTAATGTGGTAAAATGTTCATAGTAGAGTATAAGAAAAGGTATAGTTTGCAAAGCGGACTTTTCACTGTCCAGTATTATTCTCTCTCTTCCTCTCTCTCTCTCTCTCTCAGCATATACGTAGCATCTTTGTGTGTTTTTATGTGCATATGAAAAAAGAAACAATGTTCATATTAATTATTTCTGAGTGGAGAGAAATCAGTTTAATTTGTTCTTCTTGGAATTTTCTATGCATTTTTAAACTTTGTTATTTCTGTTTCTATTTTTTAACAAGTTTTTGGGTGTGTGTGTGTGTGTGTGTACAAAAAAATCTAAAGTAATAAAGGCATTTTTAATCCTCAAATAGATTAAGCACTTGTGTTGAGCATTGCAGATTTGGGGGGTTTTGCTAGTTTGTCTCTCCAGAGTGCCCCATGTTGACTAAATTTCAAAGTTGTCATTGGATTGTTACCTGTTGCCTCTAATATCTTTATATAGGCAGCCAGTGACATAATGCTTAATTCAGGAATTTGGTAGAGTTTTTATGTGCAAAGGTATACAGTAATATTGCTGCAATGTATGATATTTTAGCATCCTAAATACACACTTTTGAAATCGATCTCTAGTATATGTTTTTAAACAAATGATAGTTTAATGTAAATAGCAAACTTTGTCTTCTGTTTTTAATGTGGCTTTTGAGTTTTTGGTTGCTTACTTTCCTCCTTTCTCTGGCAAATTTAATGTTACTACTGTTACAAAAAGAACCTATTTATCCCTTCAGTCTTTTGATAAGCCTGAGATCCTTAGATATAGTATTTACAAGAAAGCTAATGGTGCTACTGCTGTGAGAGTCTAAAAGGGTAATTTTATGATAATAATGCTCCATACAAATGACAATCCTTAGGCACTCTCTTAGTATTTCCCCCAATATGGATCAGCCCATGAATTTCTGAGAAAGATTAAAAATACATTTTAAACTTCTTTAAACTTTTTAAATGTTAAATGCTTAACTCTTTTAAAAGTGTGACACCGTCCATCCCAATTTTATATTTAGACATATACTAATGTATAATCTCAGCTCGCTGTCCACTTGTAAAAATGGGAATAGACTTGGAGAAATAAGCAATTTCCCAACAGAAAATTGGAAATTCTGCCAACCAGTTCCAGGTGACCTGCCAACAATCAGTGTTAAATTCTCTGGGGTTATTGTTGAAGGGAATTGCTATTAGTGAAGGGCTTCACTGGTGACTAATGATACATAACAAGTACATTGAGGAACTATAGAAACCCCGCAAATGTGTAATTGTCTGGCAACTTTCAGCGGAGACCTTTACTAGCAATTGAGAAAGTGAGATGTGTATAACCTCCATGTAGTTCTCTTACTAAAATATCTGTTTTTAGAGAAATAGGTGAAACGATTATGCCATGCAATTAAATTAAATTAACTGACAAAATATTTCTTTATGACTAAACCGTTTAATGTAGGCATTTGGAATGTGTGGTATCATTTAGAATATGTGCGAATGTGACAATTATTCTGATTCTGAAGTTACATAAGAAGTCTCAGTTTGCAATAAAATCTCCTTGTTTGATATTATTAAGCAATTATGATTAATGCCTGAAATGTAATGTTCCGTGGTTATCATTTCCTGGTTTGCTTGAGTGAGTACATTAGGAATTCATTAAAAATGCGAGCCTTTTAGATACCTGCAAACTACAAATTCAGTGAGGACTTTCTGGAGGTTAGGCAACATTTTTGAATAAGAAACCGTGACTGGGGTGAACCAGGAGCTGGCAGGTAATTATGATGGATTTCTAGTCCTGCAGTGCAGGGATAGACAAATGAATTTGTTCATTGATGTCAAAAATCAAATCCATTCTGATGTAAAAATCTAACTGCAAGACATACCTTCCATTCCTCCAACTCTTAACTATAAAGGCTGAAGCAGGTAAGGCCTCAAACTTAGAAAAGCGGCTAATGCTGATGGATCAGCTATAGATACATGAAGGCAGCTAAGAATCTGATGTTCTCAAAAAGCAGTTTGTCTTAAAGTAGTGAAAATAGTAAAATCAATTGATTACTTGATCAGTCAATCCAGCGTTCCTGGCGTACCTGCCTCACCAGATGGTTGTGAAAAGTAGATGAAATGAAGTATGGAAAAAAACCCAATCTTGTGTTTTTTCTGTCTGGAAAGTGTCATTTAAGGTGTTGACCCAGAGTTAGTTGTGTGGTGGTCAGTCAGTTGACCTTTGTCTGCTTTAGGATAAAAGGCATGCAGTGTAGAACCTCTCCATCCTCTGGGGAGATTGTTGCCAATCAAAGAAGGCTGAGCTCTGGTGTCACTTCCTCTTTTTATAAGGACCCAGATCCCATCATGAGGGCCCCATCATCATGACTTCATCTAAATCTAATTATCTCTCAAAGGCCCTACCTTTTCAAATCATCATAATGGGAGTTAGGTCTTCAACCTGTGAACAGTCTATAACAGGGGGGTATGAGGGCATATCCTTAAAGCCTATAAATCATGACAGGTATACAAAGAGGAGCCAAGATGTCTCTTACTACCATTTTATAGCTTGTGAGAGTTACATGGCAATAAAAAGAAGTCTCCGTACAAAAATTGAGGCAAATGGGACCTGTTACCACAGACAGCCGCTACACTGAAGAGAAAGGACAAGGAATCAGATTTGCCTTATAGCCTTAACTCCTCATTTGTTCTTGGACACATCTGTTCAGTGCTCTACAGCTCTGTTTCCTTATCTAAAAAATGGAAATCATAAAAGTAAGTTGTGTAATATGTATAAAAGTGGTGTCAACCAATGGGCAAATGGAAGGAAGTATTGTCTGTATTAGTTTCCTATTGCTGCCTCAACAAATTACTACAAACTTATTAGCTTAAAACAGTACAAATTTATTATCCTATATTCTGGAGGTCAGAAGTCCAAAGTGAGTCTTCAAGGCTAAAATTAAGATGTAGGCAGGGCTATGTTTCTTTTGGAGGCTCTAGGAGAGAATCCATTCCTTGCCCTTTGTAATTTAGAGAGTCTGCCCGTGTTCCCTGGCTTCTAACCCCACATCACTCCAACCTCTGCCTCTGTTGTCACATTGCCTTCTCTTAACACTCCTGTCTCCCCACTCCCTTTTTTTTATTATGAAGAAACACACAACCTAAAATTTACCATCCTAACTATTTTTAAGTGTACAGTAGTGTTAACTATATGTACATTTGTTTTGCAACAGAACTCTAGGACTTTTTCATCGTAGAACACTGAAACTCTATACCCATTGAATAACTCCTCTTTTCCCCCTCCCTCCTGCCTCAGTCTTATAATGATCCTGATGCTGAAAGTTTGACCTCTGTGCACTGGGGCCGACTCCAATCTTGGAGACATTGGGTGAAGTAGAAAAGAATAGCTTTATTGCTTTGCCAGGCAAACGTGGACACAGTGGGATCCAGCCCCAAAAAACTATGTGTCCCAACCCAGGAGGATTTGATGAGTGGTTTTATAGCAATGGTTCAAGGGTGGGGTTGCTGATAAGATTAGGGTGTGTGAAGGGCTTCCAATCCTCCAATTGTGGTCTCTGGTAATCTTCTTGATGAGCTTCTCTGGTTCCTTTAATGTAGCCTCAGGTGATCTTTCTTGGGTATGAAGAATGCTGATAACTATCTTAAAGAACTTAAAGACATTGTTACTGTATCCCTTGAGATGGAGCCAGGACCCTGCCCCAAGGTTACACTATTGTTTCCTGACTGGCCCATCCCTTGTCTTTGCATCCCTTCCCTTCCTGGATTAGCAACTGTTTGAATCTGCCCTTTGGAACTCAGGGAAGGTCATGGAGGCTGGAGTCAAGTAAGGGGGGGGGGGGCAGAAAGGCTTCCGTGCCCAGGAGCCCCACAGGGTCCTGCTTGGTTTAAGTTCTTGTGATTATATTGGGCCCACTTAGATAATCTAGGATGATATTCTCACCTCAAGATCCTTAATTATGTCTACAAAGTTCTTTTACGTTTGCAGGTTTCAGAGATTAGGATGAGGACATCTTTGAGGATCCATTATTCTCTCTACCACATTATCTGATGAGCTAGTTCAGGTAGTTAATATCAAGAACTTAGAAAAAGAATCAGAAATACTGTAATCAGAAATGCTCAGCAGAGTGAGACATCAACTAATTTTGTATAACTTTAATTTCTTTTCTACAATTAACCTGCATTCTGGGAAAATGCAGTTAGGTACATTAATGGATGACAGAGTCTTGTGGGTTAATTAAGAATATGATTTAGGGTTTCTTTTGAAAGAAACCCATTTGAAACAGATGGCTTGTCTTGTTTTTTTTTTTAAAGTTCTCTAAAGTACTGCCTGAAGGCGAACTATTGTATGTATGTTCTGTAGGCTAGGACACCATGTTGATGTGAGATGCGGGTATAAACCAAGAAGTAACAAGGCTAGTCTTCTTTCCAACGCTAGTTATAACTTTACTTTCCCCCTCTTTTTAATATTAACAAGCCATATGCTCAGGTTTATGACTAAGAGACCAGCTTTATACAAGTCTTCAGGAGAGAGGGCTTCTGTGGATTTGTTTGTAAAGATTAGGGAAATGAGGTCCATCTTGATTCCTTGAATTTTAAAGCTAGAGGGGGCAACAGTGCAATTTGAGGTGCTTCTTGTTTTGTTTTCCCGAATGCCTGAGGGACAAGACAGCCTACGGAGAGATACACAGTATCATCTGAGAATCTAAGAGAAATGTTGCAGGATCCCCCTCAATGAGAACAGAGACTCTGAAGCCAGTTGCCTCTTTCAGGGTGTAGTCATAACCACACGGAGTACATGTTCCTTGAGGGCATAGACCTCTTGGCTGAACTTGATACTCCTGAGTTTATCAGGAGGCACAGTTTCATGAGTTATATTTAAGAAGAGAGGATGAGTGATCTACACTGAGACTTCAGAATGTCCCTCAAAGGGAACCCAGCATGAAAAGGAGAAAGAAAACCAGAGAATGGGGCTTCCCAGTATTTTGGTTCTGCTTCATATTTGGACTGAGTTGAGAGGAGACAGCCTTGTATTCTGGACCCTCCAAAATAAAAAAGGAGAGAATTAAGCACGTGGGAGCTAGAATGATCCCGCATTGCTGGATTCTCCAGAAGTTTGCTGATTGATTGGTCTTCGTACGGGTAGCACGTGAAGCTCTTCAGTTGCTGGACCCACATCTAAGCCCAGCGGATGAGAAGACTGCCACCACCATGGGAAACCTTAGTTCTCTGTTCTGAACTGCCCCTCGCATGCCGCCTGTGAGTGCTATACTCATGCTAAGCCTTCTGAGTACAACCCTAAGAACCCCCTTGATTACCACTCATCCGCTAAATAGGTCTCCAACCAGGGCCACCTAGAATACACTTTCTCCTTTCATTATCTTATAAATTCATAATTACCCTTAAAAGGTTGGTGCATGTGTGATTTCCTTCAGGAAGGTTTTCCCAAAGCCTACTGTGTTGTAAGTCATGACCTCCATCTTCACTTTTAAAATGCTTCTTTTGGCATTTTCAGCTTTTTTGTATCATAACCAATTTAATAGAAGTGTTTCTTTACTGTTTTTTAAACCTGTAAGACTGAGAGGATAAGAAGTGGGACTTATACCTTTCCATATTATGCCCAGTACCTGACATAGGGTCCTGCACATGATAATGAATATGTAAATGAAGGATTGAGTAAATGAACACATGAGCTATTCCAGCCCAAGGCTGTTCTGCTCTAAGATAACTGCATGACTTTTTTTTTAACATCTTTATTGGAGTATAATTTCGTTACAATGGTGTGTTACTTTCTGCTATATAACAAAGTGAATCAGCTATACATATACATACATCCCCATATCTCCTCCCTCTTGCATGTCCCTCCCACCCTCCCTATCCCACCCCTCTAGGTGGACACAAAGCACAGAGCTGATCTCCCTGTGCTATGTGGCTGCTTCCCACTAGCTATCTGTTTTACATTTGGTAATGTATATATGTCCATGCCACTCTCTTACTTTGTCCAAGCTTCCCCTTCCCCCTCCCCGTGTCCTCAAGTCCATTCTCTATGTCTGTGTCTTTATTCCTGTCCTGCCCCTAGGTTTATCAGTACCATTTTTTTTTTTACATTCCATATATATGTGTTAGCATATGGTATTTGTTTTTCTCTATCTGACTTACTTCACTCTGTATGACAGACTCTAGGTCCATCCACTTCGCTACAAATAACTCAGTTTCGTTTCTTTTTATGGCTGAGTAATATTCCATTGTATATATGTGCCACATCTTTATCCATCCATCTGTCGATGGACACTTAGGTTGCTTCCATGTCCTGGCTATTGTAAATAGAGCTGCAGTGAACATTGTGGTACATGACTCTTTTTGAATTATGGTTTTCTCAGGGTATAGGCCCAGTAGTGGGATTGCTGGGTTGTATGGTAGTTCTATTTTTAGTTTTTTGAGGGACATCCATACTGTTCTCCATAGTGGCTATATCAATTTACATTCCTACCAACAGTGCAAGAGGGTTCCTTTTTCTGTACACCCTCTCCAGCATTTGTTGTTTGTAGATTTTCTGATGATGCCCATTCTAACTGGTATGAGGTGATTTCTCACTGTAGTTTTGATTTGCATTTCTCTAATAGTTAGTGATGTTGAGCAGGTTTTCATTTGCTTCTTGGCCATCTGTATGTCTTCTATGGAGAAATGTCTGTTTAGGTCTTCTGCCCATTTTTTGATTGGGTTGTTTGTTGTTAGCTCGTCTCTAAATGTTTGATAGAATTCTCCTGTGAATCCATCTGGTCCTGGGCTTTTGTTGGAAGATTTTTAATCACAGTTTCAGTTTCAGTGCTTGTGATTGGTCTGTTCATATTTTCTTGTTTTTTCCTTGTTCAGTCTTGGAAGGTTGTGCTTTTCTAAGGATTTGTCCATTTCTTCCAGGTTGTCCATTTCATTGGCATATAGTTGCTTGTAGTAATCTCTCATGATCCTTTGTATTTCTGCAGTGTCAGTTGTTACTTCTCCTTTTTCATTTCTAATTCTATTGATTTGAGTCTTCCTTTTTTTTTCTTGATGAGTCTGGCTAATCATTTATCAATTTTGTTTATCTTCTCAAAGAACCAGCTTTTAGTTTTATTGGTGTTTGCTATTGTTTCCTTCATTTCTTTTTCATTTATTTCTGATCTGATCTTTATGATTTCTTTCCTTCTGCTAACTTTGGGGTTTTTTTGTTCTTCTTTCTCTGAATGCTTTAGGTGTAAGGTTAGGTTGTTTATTTGAGATGTTTCTTATTTCTTGAGGTAGGATTGTATTGCTATAAACTTCCCTCTTAGAAGTGCTTTTGCTGCATCCCGTAGGTTTTGGGTCCTTGTGTTTTCATTGTCATGTGTTTCTAGGTGTTTTTTTGATATCTTCTTTGATTTTTTTCAGTGATCTCTTGGTTATTTAGTAGTGTATTGTTTAGCCTCCATGTGTTCGTATTTTTTATAGGTTTTTTCCTGTAATTGATACCTAGTCTCATAGCAACTCCAAAGCCAGAGCCTCAGCTCCCAGCCCCCATCCGCCCCAGTGGGTGAGCAGACAAGCCTCTCTGGCTGGTGAGTGCTGGTCGGCACCAATCCTCTGTGTGGGAATCTCTCTGCTTTGCCCTCTGTACCCCTGTTGCTGCGCTCTCCTCCGTGGCTCCACAGCTCCCCCCCGCCTACCCCCTGTCTCCACCAGTGAAGGGGCTTCTTAGTGTGTGGAAACTTTTCTTACCTCCCATCTCCCTCCCCGAGGTGCAGGTCACATCCCTATTCTTTTCTCTCTGTTTTTTCTTTTGCCCTACCTAGGTACGTGAGGAGTTTCTTTCCTTTTGGGAGGTCTGAGTTCTTCTACCAGTGTTCGGTAGGTGTTCTGTAGGACTTTTTCCATATGTAGATGTAGTTTTGATGTATTTTGTGGGAGGAAGGTGATCTCCACGTCTTACTCCTCCGCCGTCTTCTGCATGACTTTCTTTAGAATCATGCCTGTTACTGTAACATGAGTCTTTATGAAAACAAAGTCTTCATTCATTAAATTTAAGTCATTATTTTACCTAATTTAGAGAAGGCACAGGTTAACCTGTTGGCAGTTACAAACTAAACTTAATAAAACAGACTACTCTTTTGTTGTTGTTGTTGTTTTTGCGGTATGTGGGCTTCTCACTGTTGTGGCCTCTCCTGTTGTGGAGCACAGGCTCTGGATGCACAGGCTCAGCGGCCATGGCTCACGGGTCTAGCTGCTCCGCGGCATGTGGGATCTTCCCAGACCGGGGCACGAACCCATGTCCCCTGCATCGGCAGGTGGATTCTCAACCACTCCGCCACCAGGGAAACCCCAGACTATTCTTTACCTTCTGGTTTTGGAGACAAAGAGTCAAGTGATACGTTTATTATGAAATGGGATACTACATATTAATAATATCAGTGTCTTGTGCTAGGCCCTTATGTGTTAGGTGCTCTGCTAGGTGCACTGGAGCAGAATTTAATTCTTAGAGCCATCTGCTTCCATTATAGAAGGGGGGAGACAGGGTTTGAGAAGTGAAGGGCCTTGCTGTCTGCCCCAGAGCCAGTACATGCCTCAGCTGGGGATGTAAACTTGGCTGCTGCTATTCTGAAAGCTATGCTTTTAACCATTTTGCAACTCTTCCAGATTTGGTCATCTGAAAAGTCTAAAATACTTTAGTCATACATTTTGTTTATGATATGCACTCAAATCAGAATCTCTGTAGAAACAATAGAAAAAAAAAAAGCAAAAGACCTCTGTAACAAGTAGCCAATAGAGGCAGGATCATCTGGAAGTAAAGCAAGATTCATATCATGTAGTTCTGTAAAAAGTAAAGTCGTGTTAATTTAAGAAAATGACCAGTTGAGTGTGAGAGAAGGGACTGTATTAGATTTCCCATAGCCTAGGATTTGCCTGGTTTCAATGCCATTTCTTACCACTCCCCAGGTTCACCATACTGCAATTGTGTTAATTTGCTTCCTGATCTTTGAATTTATCAGCTATTTCTCTCTCTGGGCCCTCGTACCTATCTCTGTCCCCACTTTCTGGAACTCTTTTCTTTAAATGTTTGGATTACTTTGAATGTTTGGATTACTGTCATCCTTTGTGCCTGGAGTATAGTAGACAACCAATAAATACCTTCTGAATAAAGGAAAGAAACAGAGGCACATGAGTTACTGGCTTATTTAGCATAATTTTTATATTGATTTGCATCGAGGTCTCCCTCTCCTACTGTTGTTTGAGATATTATTGACGTTAAGCATGTGCCTTCTTTTTCATTACATCTCCAGAAGATGGAGAGGGAAAATGAACACATCATAATTATTTGGTTTATAACATTATATAAGCTTCATGTGTACAGCATTATATTTTGACTTCTGTATACCCTATAGCATGCTCACCACCAAAAGTTTAGCTTCCATTTCTGATGTACCAGGTTCTTACATATAATAGCCCCTTAAATCCTCAAAACATCTCTTCATAGCAGTTCACAGACATGAAATTTGAGGACAGAGATACTTAATGGTGTAGTCAAAAGTATTAAAACATAGAACCAGCATTGTAACCCAGGTCTATCTGATTCCAGATATTCTGTCTTCTTTCCATTGTACCAGAGTGACCTGTATTGATGAAATAATCAGAAACATTTCTTATGGAAGGGAAGAGGTAAAGGAATAGAGACTAACTTTAGGAGTGGTCAAGAAGGATGTTTGCATAAGGTCGAGGTCATGAATTTCTTTCCTTTAGTGCATCCCATTCCTACTCCTGGGATAATTGTATTAGCGCTGGCTATTGTGGACAAAATCTATTTTGATAGACTCTTGAGAGAACAAGAGGTTGAATGGTATTTTAGTAGAAAATACGTTACCCTAGACAAAGCAAAAGTATACTTTTCTCTTCCAGTCAAATAGGAGAAACAGGAATTAGGATATAGAAGTAGGAACATACTACTTCTAGTAAATCAGAAAGGAAAATAAGAAACTGTAGCCGACACTGAATGCAAAATTGTTCTGCTCTCAAATGCCATTTTGGGTTAGCACATGTAGAGAAGCAGCTCTGTCATTGTATTGAGCAGTGAACCCTATTGTATCAAGTGTGTTATCTTTGACCCTCATAGCTGGTGGTAGTGTGGGAGGGACCAGAATCATGGGCTTTGGAGACAGGCAGATGCAAATTGATTTCCTAGGCAGGTCTTCTAGTTACTAGCTGTTTGATGCTTAGGTCTTTAAACTCTCTTAGCCTCAGTTTTGATCCTGAAAACTCAGCCTCTGTGTACCAGTGCCAAATCAAATCTCAGAGTTTTGGGTGAAGTAGGAAATAATAGCTTTATTGTTTTGCCAGGCAAAGGGGGACACAGTGGGCTCGTGCCTCTCAAAACTGTGTGTCCCAACCCAAGGGGGATTTGATGAAGAGTTTTATAACGATAGTTCAAGGGTGGGGTTGTTGATAAGGATCAAGGTGTGTATAGAGCCTGCACCCCTTTAATCTGGCCTCAGGTGGCCTGATGAGTTTCTGTGGTTCCTTTAATTTGGCCTCAGGTGGTCTCTTGAAGAGCTTCTCTGGATCCTTTAATCTGGAATGAAGAATGCTAACATCCTCCATTTGGGGGGGGGTAGTTTTGTAAAGAGCTCAAAGGTATTGTTATGTGTATCCCTTGAGGTGGAACCAGGACCCTGCCCCAAAGCTGCACTATTGTTTCTTGACTGCTCCTCCCTTGTCTCTGCATCCCCTCCCTTCCCTGATTAGCAACTGTTGGGATCTGCCCTTTGGGACTCAGGGAAGGTTCATGGAGGCTGGAGTCTATTCCCTACAAACAAGAAATGGGGGACAGAAAGGCTTCCATGCCCAGGAGCCCCACAGGGTCCTGCTTGGTTTCAGTTTCTTCAATGAGAAATGAAGCATATCTAACTCTAGTGTTTTGTGGACTAACTTCAGTAATGCTGCAAAACACTTTGCACAGAAAAAGGTGCTTTGTAAAATGAGCTATAGTTACAGTTAATAATAATATTATTAATGTTAACAATAATAATTTGTAATGATTAAGGATATTTCTAATATCTTTGTAATGATAAAGATACTGGAAATAGTAATGGTACATTATTTTGTACATAACATGTAATCATTAAATAGAATTACTTGTAATTTGCTTTTTATGAAGTGGTAAAGTGCATAACAAAGATGCTTTACTTGGGGCTTCCCTGGTGGCGCAGTGGTTGAGAATCCGCCTGCCGATGCAGGGGACACGGGTTCGTGCCCCAGTCCGGGAAGATCCCACATGCCGCGGAGCGGCGGGGCCCGTGAGCCATGGCCGCTGAGCCTGCACGCAACGGGAGAGGCCACAACAGTGAGAGGCCCGCGTACCACAAAAAAAATAAAAAATAAAAATAAAACTTATATTGCAAAAAAAAAAAAAAAATGCTTTACTTGAATTGTATATCACTTATGTACTTTATCTTAAAATGAGACGTTATTCCTTTAATAGATATTTAGTACAGTTATGTATTATGCTGTCTTCCTTCATTTGTTTGAATAATTACTTTCTGACTGGGTCTTATAGAAACCTGATTAAAAATCACCAATAACACTGTTTCTTTACTGTTCTTCATGTTCTTTAGTAAGGTGTGAAAAATAATTATATCTATTAACAAAAACTGACTAGTTAAGCAGCTCAGCATCAGTATCTTTACCTTTACTTGGCCTGGATTTTCAAAATAATCCATGGCCATTTTTTAAAAGTGAATAATTGAGTTCCCCTCTTGGACCCTGAAAAGAGAAAAGTAGGAAAAAAAAAAAGACTTAAAAAATTCACGGAGTCCCGCATACAGGTTCTGCATACTAATCTAAAACTGCCTGAGGGCACAGCAATCCCCTCCCAATCTGAATTCAGTGCCCACCCCATGGCTCTCAGGAGAGCAGGAGTTCAGAATCAAACAAGCATCTATGCTAATAATACTTTTAAAGCCATTTATCAGAATCAGGATGTTTCTAAAGTGGTGTTGTCAGCTGAGACATTTAGATTTGTTCTAATGACAAAGAGGAATGAGGTTAAATTAATCAAGCAATTGCCAACTTTTGCTTTGGTAAAGAAATTAAATACTCAATCTGGAAATCAGATTAAGGGTCCATGTAGAGCTGGGTCTGTGTGGCCACTGAAGAAGCATTTCAGAAATGGATATCGATGTATGGTCCCATAGAATGCTGAATCTCCTTAGAGGTTTCCCTCTTTTGTGGTAAAAGCATAAAAATTAGAGGAGGGCAGTGATTTTTTCTGAAAATGATTTTTGCTTTATTTAAAAGGCACACATTCTGAGATTATATCATTCTATATGTATCTATCCATCTATCTATCATCTATCATCTACTGTCAGTGAAAAAAAATCAGTGTTTGATCTAAGAAAGATATGGAAAATTTTATTTGAGCCAACCTGAGGATTATAACCTGGGAGACAGTCAGTCTTTCAGAAAGCTCTTCGGACTGTTCCACCCATTAGAGGTCAAAGCACAGTTATATAAGTTTTTGAGACAAAGGGTTATATGTCAGATGACATATTGATACTTTACACAATCTAGATCTTCATGTACAAAGCAAGTAGTGGGTCAACCTGATTCCTTACAAGATTAAGAAAGAATGTTATCTTCTAAGGAGTTCTGGTTAATGCAGATTCACAATACACAGTAAAGGGGAGGGAGGAGGCCCAAACAGGCAGAGAAAAATTTTATGTTTAAATTTGTCTTGTCTTGCTATAAAATATGAATTTTATTTCATCACTACCTATCTATCTTCTTCATTGTCATCATCATCATCTACTTATTTATCTCAAAATGCAGAGGCAAGTCTAGATCATTCTCATTTAACTTTGCAAGTTAACTGGTCCTTGAAACTCTAATTCTATATACCAGTGATGTAGAGCCAAGACTTCAAAGATTACCTTGCAGCTCCAGGCCTACTGTTAATTGGCTAGATAACCTTCTTAGTCATTTTCTCTAACTAAATCTCAGTTTCTCACCAGAGATTTATTACAGTGATGTGGATAGTCTGGCCCAGTGCTACACAAAGGTCTGAGGACCAGCAACATCAACATCACTTGGGAGCTTATTAAAAAGGCAAGATCTCAGGCTCCACCCCAGACCTACTGAGTTAGATATTCTGATGGAGGGGCCCACATACATGTAGTTTAGCAAGTTCTCCAGGTGATTCACGCTAAAGTTTGAGTATTAGTACTAATCTGTCCCACAGAGATGATGGTCTTGATTTAGAACCAGAGTATTTCATTGTAAATTTTACTCTTGTTAGAGGAATTAGGTATCCCACTGAGCTATCAACACTCTCTCACTTGGTAACTGTAATATCTGGGGAGTGAATGGCTCTTTGTGGGTCAACTTCTTGTGGACCTTGGTGCCTTTCAGTTTGGAGGCTCTGGGAGATGAAACATTCCCACTTGGTGAGAAGGCACTCATTGTTTTGCCTCAAAGAATCAGTAGTTTTGTTTGTTTGTTTGTTTTTTTAATTAAAGTATAGTTGATTTCCAGTGTTATATTAGTTTCAGGAGTATAATACAGTGATTCAATATTTTTAGAAATTATACTGCATTTAAAGTTATTAATAAAATATTGGTTATATTCCCTGTTAATGTACATTACATCCTACTATCTTATTTATTTTATACCTAGTAGTTTGTACCTGTTAATCCCTTTTCACTATCTTGCCCCTTCCCCACCCTTCTCCCCATTGGTAACCACTGATGTGTTCTCTGCATCTATGAGTCTGTTTTTCTTTTGTTTTATTCATTTGTTTGTTTTATTTTTTAGATTCCACATAGAAGTGATAATATATAGTATCTGTATTTCTCTGACTGACTTACTCACTAAGCATAATATCCTCTAGGTCCATCTATGTTACTGCAAATGGCAAAATTTCATGTTTTTTATGGTTGAGTAATATTCCATTATATTCCAACATTCCATTATATATATACCACAACTTCTTTTTTTAAAAAAATTTATTGGAGAATAGTTGATTTACAATGTTGTGTTAGTTTCAGGTATACACCGTAGTGAGATTTAGTTATACATACACATATATTCATTCATTTTTCAGATTCATTTCCCATATAGGTTATTAGAGAATATTGAGTAGAGTTCCCTGTGCTATATAGTAGGTCCTTGTTGGTTATCTATTTTATATATGGTTGTGTGGGTATGTTAATCCCATGCTCCTAGTTTATCCTTCCCCGCCATGTTTCCCCTTTTATACCACATCTTCTTTATCCATTCATCTGTTGATGGACACTTAGATTGTTTCCATATCTGGGCTATTGTAAATAATGCTACTGTGAACATTGTGGTGCATATATCTTTTACAATTAGTATTTTTGTTTTCTTTGGGTATCTACCCAGGAGTGGAATTCTGGATAATATGTAGTTCTGTTTTTAATATTTTGAGGAACCTTCATACTGTTTTCCATAGTGGTTGTACCAATTTACATCCCACCAACAGTGAACTAGTGTCCCTGTGTAATCTGTGTGTACCTAGTGGCTTTGGTGGGAGAGCTGGATCTGAAGTGAGCATGGACTGTGTTTTCCCCTAGGGAGTGCTGCAGCCACCATCTTGGTGGGATATAGGGCTGGAGATGGAGGGGCCACAGCCAGAGCCAGGTGCAAGCTGGGGCTTCTCCTATGTTCAGTGGCTGCCACCACCCTGTTGGGGTGGGGTTGGGGGCCGAGGGGCTGGAGCAGGAGCCTTGAGGGAGTTGGGTTTCTTCTGGGTATGTGGCAGAGCCTGAGGGCTTGGGGCTGCACTTCTGTGCTGGTTTCACTTTTTCCCCAGTGTGTGCCTTGGTTAGAGGCTGGGTCAGGGCTGGAGGGGTTGGTGCCACATCACTGAGCTGGCCATACCCCTTCCCAAGTGTGTATAGGGACAGGTTCTCCAGCAAAGGTGGTCTCTGCCCTGGAGCTAGCTTCAGGTTGTGTGCAGGGCCATGTGAGCTGGCAATGCTTGTCTCTCTCCTGGTCAGAGTCAGGGCTGAGGTTTGGGCTGTCTTTGTTTCCTCCAATTTTGCGCACTCTTGTTGGCAGCGGAAATCTCCACCTTAGTGGGGAGCAGTGCTGGAGCAAGAGGGGCTGGGGCAGGAGCCTGGGATGTGTCCTGGGGTGGTTTCTGGCAAGCTGGCCAGAGCCCCAGACAGTTTTCAATCTGCTACCACCACACTGTGACTGTAAGTCAGTGCGTGTGCTCTTCAGGAGCCCAGTCTTGGTATCTTACAGCCCTTTGGAAGCCCCACTGGTTTTCAAACCAGATAAGGGGTCTCATCTTCCTGGTGTCAGACTCCAAGGCTGGGGTGCCTAATATGTGGCTCAAACCCCTCACTCACCAGGGAAGAACTCCTATCCTGTGATATCCTCCTGCACTTCTCTGTCTCCCAACCAGTTTCTTTCTCCTTGCTTCCTAGCAGAATCTGTGTGTATCTTTCTTGACAGCCTTGGGTATAGAAGAGCTGTTTTGCCAGTTCCCAGGTCTATTTCAGTGAGAATCTCTCTATGGGTAGTTTTAGTTTTGGTGTGTTCACGAGGGGAGGTGAGCCCAGTATCCTCCTACTCCACCATCTTGATCTCCAAAACCCTCCGTAGTTCTTGCTGAGAAGAAAATACTTTGTGAAAGAAAGGAGGTGGTAATATAGTAAAATGGGAGAGAATGCTGGTCCTGGATTTATTTTCTGTTGGCTCCCAACTCTTACATAAGATCAACAGCCTTATTAACAGCCTTATTAACCTCCTAGGGCCTTGTAAATGATGATCATTAAAGGATTTTGTTAAGATTAAATGAGGTAATGCATACAGAGAGCTTACCCCTGGTCCTAGCACATAGTGAGCACTAAATACGTATTACTTATTTTTGGAGATTAATATGAACTTTCTTGTAATGGGATAGAAGCCAGAAGAAGGAAACATGTTTTGTGAACTTCATTCTCAGGAATAAAAGAACAAAAGTGCGTTGGGACATAGGTCCACCCTATGACCCAGCAATTTTAGTTCTGGTCATTCACCAATGAGAAATACAAAATATGTCCAAAATGGGCAAGAATTTTCCTCACAGCTTTATTCATAAAAGCCTAAAACTTGAAACAACTCAAATGTCTACCAACAGGTGGACATACAAATTGTGATATTTTCATACAATAAGATATTAATCAGTAATAAAAAAGAATGAACTCCTGATGTGTACAACAACATGGATATATCTCAAAACATTATGCTGAGCAAAAGAAACCAGACACAAAAGTTGCATATTGTATAGTCTGTATAGGCTGTAAATGAATTTCTGGAACTGATAAACTAAGCTAATGTAATAGAAATTGGAGCAGTAGTTGCCTTAGGGGGAGGGTTGACTGGAGAGGTGCACTGGGAACTTTGGGGTGATGGGAAATATTCTATATCTTGATTGGAGTGGTAGTTACAAAAGTGTATACATAGTCAAAACACATCAAAATATATGCTTAAAAATGAGCATTTAATTTTACGTAAATTAAAATTCAATAAAAAATAACTCCCCAGAAAATGCACCAGGTCTCCTCCTTACTATCTCAGAAGTTCATGTGAGATCATAATCTATAAGAACTTTGTATAAGATTTCATAACCTTTAGGAATTCTTCATTGTTTCTTCCTATGCATAATTCTCTGTGGTGAATAGCAATTCATCTCTAAAGTGAGAAATGAACAATGACCTCATGGAGAGCAAAAAGAAGCTGGAGATACAGGGCTGTATCCAAACCCAGTTTCCGAGAAAACTGCACATTAGCTACATTTTATTATCTTCTAACTCCCACAGCGAAATTTTGTTTTGTTTTCAGATTCTCTTAGAAATATTTAATTAAATTTAAGAGTGATTTGCCTTGGATCTATTCCCATTACTACCCACTATCTATTGCCACTAAGCCTAACATATTGAGTACTTTAATTCGGCAACAGTCAGCAAGCATTAATTAAATGCCCACTGCCTGCTCAGGAGGGTCTTTAAAGAGGTAAAAAAATAGGTGTTAACATGCCATTTTAGAGCTGAGCAATCCATGTGGTTAAATAGCCTTTTATACCTGTGGAAACTGCAACACAGAGAGGGCAGTTGGCTTAATCAAGGTCGCTTCTGCACTCCTGGGCTTAAATCTCCTGAATGCCAATCAAAGAATCTGTTCATGGAATCCCATTGGTATAGTCTTGCTTTTAGAGGATTTATGATCTATTTGCAATACTCCTGCAAGCACAAGCCAGAGATTAATTAGAGCATAAACAAGGATACAGGAGAACAGGGAAGAGAGATTTAACATTTGAGCATCAACTAGGTACCAGATAATTTTCTGTGTTTTCATTCTCTGAACTATCCAAGAAATGCATGTTTTTATTCCCATATCATCGTTGAGAAATCTGAGATTCAAAAGGTTCCCATAACTTACATAAGGTCATAATGGTAAAAAGTGGCAGAACCCAAGTATGTCAGGCTCAAAGTCTACATTAATGAAGCTGGAGCATTATAAAGTAATCCTTTTTTTTGTTTTGTTTTGTTTTGTTTTTGTTGTTGTTGTTTTTGCGGTATGCGGGCCTCTCACTGTCGTGGCCTCTTCCATTGCGGAGCACAGGCTCTGGACGCGCAGGCTCAGCGGCCATGGCTCACGGACCCAGCAGCTCCGCGGCACGTGGGCACGAACCCGCGTCCCCTGCATGGTCAGGCGGACTCTCAACCACTGTGCCACCAGGGAAGCCCTAAAGCAATCTTTTAAGGAAGGGATTTCAGTGAGAAAAATACTCAACAGAACAATTGAATGAATTGCTTTGTTTTCAGTAAGGAAAACAAAATTTCAAAGCCAGTTTGGGGTATCCAGTGTAGAACGGGAATTTGCACGTTCCAGAGTGACAGAGAAGAGAAAGTCAGGTTGGGAAGATAGGATGTAAGAGAGGAGCATTCACCTGGCTTTTTTTTTTTTTTGCATTCACTATTAATGACACAGAGCTTCTAATCAAGCATTTAATACTTTTCTTTTTGCCACTCAGTAGAAGGCTTTTTATTTCAGTTCGCCTCCTAGGTGTTCTATGTCAGGCAATTACTCTACCTGAAGGTTTTCAAAGTCTAATAAATTAAATGGGCGGTTCTTAAAGCAACACTCTCTTGAAAGCATAATTGCAGTTAAGTAATAACAACCTGAGCGCACATATCGGGTTTTCTTCTCTCAGCACCTGGGTGGTGAGTTCCTGGTGTATCAGAAAGAAAAGCAGAACCCCAGGCCCTTGTGCTCCAGGAATGAGAGCATGCTGCCTAACTATATATATTATATTAGGTTTGCAGAAAATTACTCCCGCCCTTTTTTGTTTGGTTATTTTCTTAGTTTACTGCATTTTTATAGCTGATATTTAGATTATGTGAAGCTCCAGTGTGTCAGAGGACTGAGATAGGGCCCTGGAGTGTTTAAGAGGGATTTCTGGGGCTGACTGTGGTGTGATTGGCATTAATGCTACTGGAACCCAGGGTTCGAAAGGGCATTCAAATTCATCAACCTGACCAACCACAAGATAGACAGCACAGCTTTCATCATGCCAGAATCTGTTCATGCTGTCTGAGTTATTTTATAATATTGTGGTAGGCAGAATTCTAAAGGTGTCTCCCAAGATTCCTGTCCTCTGGTTATTAATCAAACATGAATCTAGGTACTGCTGTGAAGGATTTTTTGCAGGTGCAGTTAAGATTACTAATCAGCTGACTTTAAAATAGGGAGATTATCATGGGGGTGTCAGGGTGGGTCCAGTGTAATCACATGAGCCCATAAAAGCCAGCAGAAGAGGAAGGCAGAAGAGCCAGTCAGAGAGATGCTGAAGATGAATAGGAGACAGAAGAGACGGGCAGTGTGAGAAGGATTTGTCTTACCACTGCTGGTTCTAACATGTAGGGGGCTACGTGCAAGGACTAGAGAAAGACCTCTGGAAACTAAGGGTCGTCCCCTGCTGACCGCCACCAAGAAAACAAGAAAACTGTATGGAACTAAATTCAGCCAATAACTGAATGAACCTAGACCCAAGTGTCCCCTAGAGTCCCCAGAAAGGAACACAGCCCTGCTGACACCTTGATTCCAGTCTTCCAAGACTTTAAGCAGAGCTGAGCCCATCAGGTTTCTGATCTACAGAACCATTATATAATAAATAGGTGTCATTTTAAACTACTACATTTGTGGTAATTTGTTTTGCGGCAGTAGAAAATTAATACAAATTTCTTGCGATGGGGACTTTCTGTGACATTTTCAACCTCACTTTTTCGGGATTTAGGATGAGGCACTCTTTTTGGATCACTTTTCAGAGATTCCAATTAAGAGCCGCAATATTTTGTTTGAGTGTGGAGGGAGTAATAAAACGCATATTGAGCAAAAGTTTTATTTGGATGGACTTACCGTGACTGAGGTTCTTCTCCCCACCTTATTTTCCCCTCAACGGACTCTGAAAGGTTAGTTCTCAAAGTCGGGACAGTGGGTACTTCAGGAAGCCTCTAGAGACTTGTTATTTGATGGATCCAGTGCAATAGTCAAAAGACTTTGTGTTAGTTTCCTAGGGCTCCTGTAACAAATTACCACAAACTGGATGGTTAAAACAACAGAAATTTATTGTCTCAAAAATTTATGTCTTCTTCTAGTTTTGGAGGCTAGAAGTTTGAAGTCAAGGTGTTAATAGGGACATTGCTTTCTCTGAAGGGTTTAGGGGTGCTTCTTTCCTTGTCTCTTCCTAGCTCCCGGGGCATTCCTTGGTTTATAGACCTATCCTTCCATCATCTCTGTCCCCATTGTCACATGGTGTTCTGCACGTCTTCACATGGCATTCTCCTTTCTCTGTGTTTGTGTCCAAATTTCCTTCTTGAAAGGACATCATCATTGTATTAGGGGTTACCCTACTACAGTATGACCTCATTTAACTTGACAAAGTGAAGTCCCTATTTCCAAATAAGGTCACATTCTGAGGTTCTTGATGGGCATGAATTTTGGGGGGACCCTATTCAACCCAGTACAGATGTGATGTTTGGTTCTTTCTGTATGTTTGGAAAGATAAGGCACCTAAGGAAACTAAAATATTATCCAAATTCATGGTGGTTTCCTCAGTTAAACACCTAATGTACGGTTTTTGTCTATGTGGTACTAAGCCAAAATGGATGAGATTTAACTCTCAGACTTTACTGAAATATTTCATAATATTTTAAGGCAATAGAACAAAAATTTTGGTTTTATTATGCTAACAAAGGAGGTAGTGACTAGTTTAGTTATAGAATGTTGGATTTGGAAGTTACTACCTACCTCCCTGCAATCACAAGAACTGTTCCAAGGCGGATATTATATTCTCTGCTCTATAAAGAACAGGGTGCGTGCGCACGCAGACACTCACACAACATATGTTGGTGTGACCAGTCTGCGTGGGAGGGTGTGATTGGAGAGAATTCATAATACCAAAGGGTTAATAAATGAGCAAAGTTTTTTATGCCAATAAGTTGTATTTAATATTTGGGCAATAGCCCTAAATTCAGTTCACAGACAACTTCTATTGTGGAAAATCAGGCGCACCTTAACAAATCACATGTGTCCATCCACATGCTGAATTTGCTTGGATTTTAGTTTTTCCACTCTCCCATTAAGATGCAAGGTTCAGGGCTTCCCTGGTGGCTCAGTGGTTGAGAGTCCGCTTGCCGATGCAGGGTACACGGGTTCGTGCCCCGGTCCGGGAAGATCCCACATGCTGCGGAGCGGCTGGGCCCGTGAGCCATGGCCGCTGAGCCTGCGCGTCCGGAGCCTGTGCTCCGCAACGGGAGAGGCCACAACAGCGAGAGGCCCGTGTACTGCAAAAAAAAAAAAAAAAAAAAAAAAAAAAGATGCAAGGTTCAGATATTTGGATATTTGGAACTGAAACTTTCCTCAGCCTTGGCTATTCAATACTTTGTATTTGCCTATGTGTTCCATGACAGACTAATCCATAGTAGATGAACATATTTTCATCAGCTTTGGTATCACATCCAAAGTGCAGTGTGTTTGTGTGTATGTGTGTATAGTTTACTAAATGCTTCAAATTACCCTTTGGTGATGGTGACAGGTGGTATTTTTTTTTTTTTTTTTTTTTTTTTTGCGGTACGCGGGCCTCTCACTGTTGTGGCCTCTCGCGTTGCAGAGCACAGGCTCCGGATGCGCAGGCTCAGCGGCCACGGCTCACGGGCCCAGCCGCTCCGCGGCACGTGGGATCTTCCCGGACCGGGGCACGAACCCGCGTCCCCTGCATCGGCAGGCGGACTCTCAACCACTGCGCCACCGGGGAAGCCCTGACAGGTGGTATTTTAAAAACTTGAATAGTCTCCCTCTTCATCCCTCTTTGTCCTGTTTGAAGGTTTCTGTGGACTGGAGAAGTGCATATTGCCCTGAAAGGACAGCTCGTGCCTGTGGCCTTGTTTCACCAACTTCTCCCTTTTCTTCACCATCTTCATTGTTGGTTTTTCTCCCTTTCCATTCTGACTTTGCCTGATCTCTTCATGGAATGCACTCATCAGATCCCTCTGGGCTTCAGAATCTCTGCTTCATTTCCTTATTACTGATCTTATCTCTTGAGCCTTCTGTAGGGCTCTGCAGACAGATGTCAGGAGCCCCTCCTTACCTCTGAACCTGTGTATCTCTTATCTAGTCTCCCTACCTCTAGTCCTACCCTTCTCCAATCTATTCCCCAAACAGCAACCAAAGAAACCCAAGAAGTTAGTCTGAGGCTCCAACTCCCATTGCATTCAGTATCCAAACTCATTAATGTGGCTTGGGAGGTTCTTCATGATGTGTCTCCTGCTTACTCCTCTGATTTCATCCTTTGTGCCCCTTGTCTGTGACCCCTTCCTATACTGTAGACATAGTGGATTACTCCATTTAGCTTCCCAGTTGTTGTTATTATTATTATTATTTGGCTGTGCCACGTGGCTTGCAGGATCTTAGTTCCCTGACCAGGGTTTGAACCCGCGGCCTTGGCAGTGAAAGCATGAAATCTTAACCACTGGACCGCCAGGGATTACCCCCAGCTGTTTAATGTTCCCTCTTCCTTCTAGGCCTTTGTACATTCTGCCTCTCACCCCCCAATCTGGTACATTCTTTTCTTTCCTCTGTGTTCATCACATAGTTGCTATTTGTCCACATTGACCTAAATGTCTTCCTCTCTAGGTAACATGTTCTGATCTCTCAGGATTTTATTAGGGAATCTTTTTTTGTACTTACATTACCCTAAGTTTTCTCTAGTTAGTGCATATAATTGAGCATCATAATGTCTGTTAGTTTATCCTATACTCCCCGAGGTTAACTGTAAGCCTGGATGTGTTTTGCCACCAACGTGGCATATAAAAACCATTCAAGAAATATTTACCATTCAAAGTAAGCTGGAAAGAGAAAAAAAAGAGAGAGAGATAAACATTTACTATTCACGAAACGAATGTAGGGGAACTTCCCTAGTGGTACAGTGGGTAAGACTCTGTGCTCCCAATGCAGGGGGCCCGGGTTCGATTTCCAGTTGGGGAAATAGATCCTGCATGCATGCCGCAACTAAGAAACCCGCATGCTGCATCTAAGAGTCAGCATGCTGCAACTAAAGATCCCCATGCCTCAATGAAGATCCTGTGTGCTGCAACTGAGACCTAGTGAAACCAAAATAAATAAGTAAATATTGAAAAAAAGAAATGTAGGAATGTAACAGTAATACCTTTTCTATTCTATAAGCATTGGAATTTTTTCCAGAGTGCCTTTTCATAGATACCTACAACATATGCATGGTTGAAGCTTATGAGCAAATCCTAAACATGTCCTGTATCACATAAGGTATAAGTTTCAAGAAGTGAGGTACTAGTGTTAGTGAGTAAGAATGAAGGTTGCTGGCACAAGCTTGACTCTGGGAAAAATAGGCCTGCTATTGCAAGGTCAGTTCAGAATTCAGAATATGGATGTTAACGGACCATGAGACCATGATCATCATGAATGTACAGCCTCTCATTTGCAGCAAATGATTAATAGTTACGGTTTCCACAAGCCAGGTGTAAATTCACAAACTGTGCTCTTACTGATGAGCAGAGTCATTTTGGATGCATTGGAATCAGGATGCTTGCTGGGCTTGTCTAATGCCTGCACGATTAACACATAATCATTTTGCAGTTTGGGCTGCCAGTGCTCTGTTTGGACATAATAGACAAACAGGCAGAAGACTTTGCTGTGTTTCTCTGGATGATGGAAATATCTAGAATAGGGCCATTCAGTCTTTCTTTCATGTGCATGGGATCACCCAGGGATCTTGTTAAAATGCAGATTCTGAGTGGGGCCCAAGAATCTGTATTTCTAGCAAGCTGCCAATTAATTCCAAGAAACCCACCTTAATTAATTAATTAATTAATTAAAATTTGCCAAATTTATTTATTTATTTATTTAATTGAAGTATAGTTGATGTGTAATATTATGTTAGTTGCAGGTGTACAGCATAGTGATTTAGTATTTTTGCAGATTATACTCTGTTATGGGCTATTACAAGATAATGGGTATAATTGCCTGTGCTGTATAGTATATCCTTGTTGCTTATCTGTTTTATATATAGTAGCTTGTATCTGTTAATCCCATACCCCCAATTTGTCCTTCCCCCCTTCCCTCTCCCCTTTGGTGACCACAAGTTTGTTTTCTATATCTGTGAGTCTGTTTCTATTTTGCATATACATTCATTTGTATTATTTTTTACATTCCACATATAAGTGATGTCATACCGTATTTGTCTTTTTCTATCTGGCTTATTTCACTAAGCATAATATTCTTTAGGTCCATCCACATTGCTGCAAATGGCATAATTTCATTCTTTTTTATGACTGAGTAATATTCCGGTGTGTGTGTGTGTGTGTGTGTGTGTGTGTGTGTGTGTGTGTACGCGCACGTGCGTCCATGTCTTGGCTATTATAAATAGTGCTGCTTTGAATATTGGGGTGCATGTGTCTTTTTGAATTAGTGTTTTCATTTTTTCCAGATATATACCCAGGTGTGGAATTGCTGTATCATATGGTAGCTCTACTGTTAGTCTTTTGAGGAACCTCCATGCTGTTTTCCATAGTGGCTGCACCAATTTACATTCACAACCAACAATGTACAAGCAAGAACCCCACTTTATTTTTTACTTAAAAAATTTTTTAAGAACCCCACTTTAAATAAGAGGTGAGGTTTTTAAGTTTTTCTTTTTTTTTTTTCTGTCAGTCACCTTTAAAATGAATATTATGAGGGGTTAAGGTAGAGAGACACAGATGGGAGGTTCAGAGAATGGATCTTTGGCTTTGGTGGCTGGGACAGACAAAGAGGTAAGGGAATTCAGAAGACACTATGTAATGTCATCTAAAACAGAGCCATTGACAAATTTGTTGCCCCTGCCTCTGTTTCCATCTTGATTTCTGAAAATGTAGAATATTAAGAAAACAAAGATTGTATATACTTTTTCCTCCCTTTTACCTATCATATCCAAATAGTAAAACGAGAAAATCCCACATCTATCAAGAGTGATTCCTCTAAACCTCTCTTCGGTATACAGGCTTATTTTTTTAAGAAAAATAAATAAATTTATTTATTTATTTTTGGCTGCATTGGATCTTCATTGCTGCATGTGGGCTTCCTCTAGTTGTGGTGAGTGGGGGCTATTCTTTGTTGTGGCATGTGGGCTTCTCATTGTGGTGGCTTACCTTGTTGCAGAGCACGGGCTCTAGGTGTGCGGATTTCAGTAGTTGTGGCACGTGGGCTCAGTAGTTGTGGCTCACGGGCTCTAGAGCACAGGCTCAGTAGTTGTGGCGCACGGGCTTAGTTGCTCCGAGGCATGTGGGATCTTCCCAGACCAGGGCTCGAACCTGTGTCCCCTGCATTGGCAGGTGGATTCTTAACCACTGTGCCACTAGTGAAGTCCCCGTATACAGGCTTTTAAAATTTTGTTTTGCTCATGATAATTCCATGGCTTAGCTCTGGAGAACACATTGACATAGTTCCTTCAGGATCATTCTCCAAACGAGGAGCAGGAATGTAACTCAAAAAAAACAAAAGGAACATTTTTTTCCACTTCCTTTTGTTCTTCCAAGTTTGTACGGAAAGAAAATAACCGTCAACAATAATAACAAAAACCTATGCTTCCCTGGCAAACATTTGATTCAGATTTAGGGTCTAGATGGACAGAAATTGCAATGGTCAGACTTAATAACACTTCTTCCAAGAGTGTGTTAATTGACAGAGGCTCTTTTTCTTGAATATTTAACTCCTATTGTATTTATTTATGTGTCTATGTATTTATTTATTTTGGCTACACTGGGTCTCAGTTGTGGCCCATGAGATATTTGTTGCAATGTGCGGGATCTTTTAGTTGCAGCACGTGGGCTTCTTAGTTGTGGCATGCATGCGAGATCTAGTTCCCCAACCAGGGGTTGAACCCAGGCCCTCTGCCTTGGGAGCAGAGAGTGTTACCCACTGGACCACCAGGGAAGTCCCCCTCTTGTCTTATTTGACATTAAAAACAAGTAGTTTAGCTATGGATACCCAGAAGGAGGTCAAAAGATTCCTGGCCTTCAGTTTTCTCCATGGTCATCGGCAAGCATGACTAAGGTCTCTTCTAACAGGTAGACCTGGATGGATCATGTTCTGCTCCATCACTTTCCTGCATGTTTCCTTAGTTGGTCTCTCAAACCTTTGCTTTTATGTACTTTAAAAGAAATAAAACCAAGTCCTCACCTAACATTTGATTCAGTCAGGTTCAGCACCTCATCTGTATATGAAAATGAATATATTGTATTGATGTATGTGATGCCCTTTATAGTTAATTGATGAATCTAATCAGCTTTTACCTTCTTGTATTGTTAAAGTTTTCACTGTTTATCTCAGAGTAAAGTGGATCTGTTAGCTCTAACGGTCTGATTAGGGAGATGATATTCAAAACTCTGACCATCACAGTAAGACCTTCCTTTTACAAAATACCCCATATGTGCCAGGGATTATGCTAAGTACCTTACATTTGTTATATAATTTAACAGTATAACAACAAAAACTGGATGAGATGGGTGTATTTATATCTCATTACTGTTCAACCAACTAATACACAAATCTTTTAGAAATCACGAGAACAATTAAACCAAAGCAGCATTCAGAAAAAGTAAGCAAGGTACTCAAGACTGTACAACTAGCAGTGATAAAAAAAAAATCAGATCTAGGTTGGTTTGTTGCTGGTATTAATGTTTTAACCAGTAGACTCTACTTTCTATTACGTCTCTGTCTATGCTATATTTTTTTTCTGAAGGTGCATTTCTAAGGTATGGTCTTCATGATGTAATATCACTTTTAAAATGTAACATGGAAATAGCATAAAATTGAGGAAACTATAGTTCTGTCTCTGGTACTGCAAGAAGATATATACTTTGGAAAGCAGTGAGCCATTTGACTTCTTGGGATTTCCTTTTGCTTATCTGTCATATAGAAATTGAACTAGATATTTAACACCACTGTCATTCTCGTAATTTATAGATTATATGGTGGTTAAGGGTCACGGATTCTGGCTATGCACTTCTTTCTCTGGATGAAGTGCCTCTTTTACATCTCCTACTCTTTCATCCCACCCTTCTGTGGAAGGTTAAGAATTTTCTCTCAAATCCTACATTTTCCATCTTTCTCCCCTCCCACATTTCCTGTTTATGAGTCCATTGCAATCATTATATGCCAGGAAGTACAACATGGATTCACTGCAATTTGAAAACATGTTTTGAAAATTGACCCAGCACATGCACAATTTCCCTGGTTACCTGCCAAGCCTTGCTCTATCTTTGGTATGCTGTCAAGCTAACAGAGTTGTAAATTAGGTAAAGTGACTGTCTTAACCCCGGGAAGCTGAATTTAGAAGACATTTTATCAAAATAAATTATCTGAATTAAAAAATTTTGGCTGCTCTTTAACTCAATTGTAGGTAATAGGTTTAGAGGAAACTCAGCTGGTCCAGAGAAACCCAAATTCTCTTGGGCTCTTGGTTTATACCAATGAACCCTAGGACAACACCGTCACTCACTTCACCCTGCAATATTGCAACACACAGAGATCTGTTTGCAACAAAGACCATTTGGGTTTTACTCCTCAGAAGGCAGAATTAAAAGTTCATCACAGCTCCAAATTCTAACTTGGAATGTTGCTTCTTATTTGGATGCCATCATTGAGTTCACCTTTTGCTTGAATTTTGTGAAAATCTCTAGCCTCTGTAATGGTGATGGTTGAATAGATGAGGCCAAACTTTGAGAGCCAGTAGACTTTTAATTAATGAACAGATGCATGCATCAGACCTTTAAAGCACTCATAACTATAGCTACACTTATAATGTACACTTACAATTTTCCAAGAACTATGCTAGACACATCAAATATATTTTCTCATTTAACCCTCAGAGTTGTCAATTGAACAACTCTCAATTTACAAATGGGAAAGTTGAAACACAAGAGAAGTCATGCCATTTTCCACAAGGTAACGTAGTAAAAGCTAAGCTGGATTTTGACCTCGTGCCTGTATATTTGCAAAGCTCATGCTCTTTGCCTCCGTGTCATGAACCCATGACTGTTGTATGGGTTCAATTTGACTGAAAGAAGCATGAAATGTCTTCTAGCAAGAGATTCTTTTATTGAGAGCTCAAGAGTTAAATACTACAAAAGACAAATACTGCAGTGTGATTGTTTTCTCTCATCCAGGTTTTTATTTCTATAAGTTGGCACTTACATTGAAATTTTAAGAAATTCAGTTGTTTTTTTCCTGAGAATTTTGAACTTCTGTCACATATTCTGTCTCTATTAATGTATCAAATTTCTTAAAGTTTTATTTTATGTAAATGCTTGAGATGAAAATACAACCAATGTAAGGTCTCCATGAACACGTTTTCTCTTTCGAGACCGTCACTCTTCCATTAAGACCCATGCCTGGCTTAAAGCACCATGGAAGGTAACACTTGCTCATTGTTCACTATGCTCTTTCTGACCCACTTACTTTGTCCCATTCCCTTCACTGCTTTGTGACTTTTTCTCAGAGTTTCCTGATCGTGTTATTAGTTCTCACATTTCTTGCTTCTTCTCACCCTCAGACTTGACACTGTTTCCCTGGATACGGACTTCCTTCCCTCTAAAGTGTAATTTGTGTTCGCTCAGCGACACTTTTTCATACTTTCTTGGAAAAATAATCTTGGTGGCACATCAGTAGGTAACATTCCTACCAAGCTTTTGTCCTGGACCCTCAAAGAGAAGTCAGTCTGAAAAAAAGTAAAAAACAAAAAACAGTTTTAAGCCTTAAGAAGGTAACTTCTTGTTATAATAACCTATAGTATAATAAGGAAAGAAAACAAGCATCAAATTTGTATGTCAATTGAAATGTCAGTAATAGAGCAGTTTTTAAAAAATTACTTATTCATTAATTCATTTATTTATTTGGCTGTGCCAAGTCTTAGTTGCAGCACGCGAGATCTTTAGCTATGGCATGCAGGATCTTTTTAGTTGTGGCATGAGGAATCTTTAGTTGCAGCATGCGAACTCTTAGTTGTGGTATGTGAGATCTAGCTCCCTGACCAGGGATTGAACCCATACCCCCTGTATTTGGAGTGTGGAGTCTTAGCCCACTGGACCACCAGGGAAGTCCCTAGAGCAGTTTTTTAAAAATTTAATTAATTAATTTTATTTTTTGCTGCTTTGGGTCTTCATTGCTGCGCACGGGCTTTCTCTAGTTGTGGCGAGTGGGGGCTACTCTTCCTTGTGGTGCTCAGGCTTCTCATTGAAGTGGCTTTTCTTGTTGCAGAGCACAGGCTCTAGGTGCGTGGGTCTCAGTAGTTGTGGCACACGGGCTTAGTTGCTCCACGGCATGTGGGGTCTTCCCGGACCAGGGATCGAACCCATGTCCCCTGAATTGGCAGGTGGATTCTTAACCACTGCACCACCAGGGAAGTCCCTTAGTTATAGATTTGAATACATCTCTCTTAATACTTGATAGGACAATAGACAGAAATCTGGTAAAGAAGACTCAGAATTAAGATGTAAATTATCCCCAATTTATCTAATAGTTCCAGTGCAGTCCCAGCCAAAACCCCCAGCAGTCTCTGTCTGTCAAAATAGAGAAACTGATTCTAAAATTCACATGGAAATGCAAAAGACTTAACATAGCCAAAACTTTTTTGAGAAAGAATAAAGTTGCAGGACTTATCCTACCTGATTTCAAGACTTAATATAAAGTTTCATAATCAATACAGTGTGATGATGGCTCCCGCGAGGGGCGGCGTGGATAGTGACCTGTGCTCGCACACAGGCTTCTTGGTGGCGGCAGCAGCAGCCTTAGCTTCTCATGCCCGTCTCTGGGGTCCGCGCTGAGAGCCGCGGCTCGCGCCGGGTCTCTGGAGCTCTCTAAGCGGTGCTCTTAATCCCCTCTGCTTGCGCACCAGGAAACAAAGAGGCAAGAAAAAGTCTCTTGTCTTTTCGGCAGCTCCAGACTTCTCCCGGACTCCCTCGCGGCTAGCCCTGTCGCAATAACCCCTTCAGGCTGTGTTCTCGTGCCAGCCCCAGTCCTCTCCTGGCATCCGACTGAAGTCCGAGCCTCAGCTCCCAGACCCTGCCTGTCCCGGCGGATGAGCAGACAAGCCTCTGGAGCTGGAGAGTGCTGGTCGGCACGGGTCCTCTGTGCGGGAACCTCTCCGCTTTGCCCTCCGCACCCGTTACTGCGCTCTCCTCCGTGGCTCTGAAGCTCCCCCCTGTGCCACCTGCAGTCTCTGCCGGTGAAGGGGCTTCTAGTGTGTGGAAACCTTCCCTCCTTCAAAGCTCCCTCCCCGTGGTGCAGGTCCTGTCCCTATTCTTTTGTCTCTGTTTATTTTTTCTTTTGCCCTACCCAGGTACGTGGGGAGTTTTTTGCCTTTTGGGAGGTCTGAGGTCTTCTGCCAGAGTTCAGTGGGTGTTCTGTAGGAGTTGTTCCATATGTAGATGTATTTCTGATGTATCTGTGGGAGGAAGGTGAACTCCACGTCTTACTCTTCCGCCATCTTCCCAGCTTTCTAAGTTGTCATTTTTTAGTCATATCTTTTCTATCATTCTTAGGGATTTTGGTGGAAGTTGAAGGGGTGGAGACTTGACATGTTTCAATCTGCCAACTTGAAATAGCACAACTTCTTAGGAAACAATTTTGTATCCCTTTTACATCCTAGACAAACTCAGGCAAATATGTATCAGGATACAAATACAAGAATGTTCACAGCAGTATTGTTTTTAATAAATAAAAAGTGGAAAAATCTCAGTATACACCAACAGTTGAATGAATAAAGTGTGGTATAATCATACTTTGAAGTCATACATTTATTTCATCAGAAACATAATGCAAGCCACATAAGTAAACTTAAATTTTCTGGTAGCCACTTAAAAATAAAAGTAAAATGAAACAGATGAAATAAATGTTAATATCTTTTACTTAACCCTTATATCCAAAATATTATCATTTTAAAATGTTATCATTATATACATTATTAATAAGATATTCTACGTTTTTTTCATACTAAGTATTTCAAAATATCCAAAGTATTATCATATCTACATGTAATCAATATAAAAAGTAATGAGAGAATCTACACTTTTTTCCCATACTAACTCTTTGAAATCTCAGTTTGGTTGCTAAATTTTATTAAAAATAATTGATCGGTATTTAGATTTCATAAAAATTACTGTTGAAAAAGAAGTAACACATATGCAAATTGTTGCCAACATAAACATTTTCCAATTATTGCATTGAGTATCAGTTTTATATATTTTAATTTTTAAATAATTGAAATTAATTAAATTAAAAATTCAATTCCTTAGTCACATTAGCCACTTTCAAATACTCAGAAGCCTCATGTAGTTGGACATGCAACACTACATACTATAGGCAAAAATAAAATAATTTTACAAAATAATGTTGAATGAAAGAAGCAATGTGGAAAATAATACATATAATATGATTCCACTTATATAAAGTTCAGAAAGAAGCAAGACTAAACTGTGTTGTTTGTGGCTGATAGAGAAAAGGCAAACGACATTTAAAAAGCAAGGAAATTATTATTAAAGTTAGGATAGTGGTTCGCTCTAGGAAGTCAGAGAGAGGGTTGTGATTGGAAAAGGGCACACGGGGGGGCTTCTGGGATGCTGGCAGAATCCTTTCTTGACAAGAATGGTGTTACGTGGGGACCTGTTTTGTAATTATTAAACAGTTGAACAGTTCAATTGAATTATTGAACAGTTATGTATATTTTATGCACATTTTAGTTTTCAAAAAATTTTTAATGGGGGAAAAAATCCGATGGCTTCATTTGCCCTGATGGAGTTTTGTGTGGGACTTCCCAATAAGATTTGGGGAAAGAGAGGAGGGGAGGGCAGCTCTGCAGTGCTGGTGCCACCCAGAGCTGGGTTCTAACTGAGACTTCGTGATCTAGAGAGTAGGCATTAACTATATGATTTGGTGGAAAGAGTGGGTGGGGTGTGTGTTTGTGTGTGTGTGTGTGTGCGTGCGCGTGCACGTGGATACATGGGTGATGGAGAGAGATGTACACAAAGGAGGACGTGAAAACAAGGTTTAAATGAAAACAGAGCAGAAATCACTATCCTTAAATAAGAATTAGGTGGCACCATGACCCAGCTTTCCTCCACATATAGGAGTTAGCCCTATGTAGTATATAGTTGTAGTTATTTTGCCTTG
The DNA here is from genome assembly GCF_026419965.1 of Kogia breviceps. Classification (NCBI taxonomy): domain Eukaryota; kingdom Metazoa; phylum Chordata; class Mammalia; order Artiodactyla; family Physeteridae; genus Kogia; species Kogia breviceps. The sequence continues at coordinate 33,153,310 of NC_081328.1, read as the reverse complement.
TGATCCAGAAATAACCTTTTCATTTTTCAGAATTCTCAGTGAAAATTATTTGACTGAATTACGTAAGGACTCATTTGAAGGCTTGCTATCCCTCCGGTATTTGTAAGTTAATCATATTTATTTATGAGTTCTTATCTATAAAGTAGATTATCTATAAAGTACTTAAGGGGTTCAAGTTAGATAATCTCTTCAATTTCTTCTAGCAATAAAATTCTATAGTTCTGTAAGTCTGTGTAGGGCCCCAGCCCATCACTAGCACTAAATATCTCCTATTTATTTTTAATTTTAAAATTATATATATATAAACACGAAGATGGGTAAGACAGGGCTCCTTTTAGCAACTCATGATCTCACAGGGAAAATAAACAGATAATCTCAAGCTGTAATCAGAAAGTGCTGTAGAGGCACCACGAAGTAATAAGAGTACATCTCTTTTAAAACAGTCATTTCCTCCTTCTATCCACTCCCAGCTATTTCTTGATTTTATGAATATTTGAGTTTGCTTTATGTCCACACGTTGGCTTTAAACATGATAGACGATGGACATAAGCAAGATCTAGTCCATACTTTGAAGGAGTTTATGCTCAGAGGAAATGGGTTGCAAAAATAGCTATATTTAAAGGAAGAAATGAATATGGGCAATGAGAGCTGTAAGTTGGTATTGGAGCACAAAAGAGGGAAAAAAGACTTCAAATTGGATCAGGGAAGATGTTACTAGAGCAATGCTGTTTAAATGGGACCTCGAAGGGCCATTGTGTATCAATGACAGACAACTTGGGAAGAATAAGCTTGCAAAAGGAAAGTGGGAGAAAGGCAAAACACAGGAAAAATGCTCTGAGTACCTGTAGAGTACAAGTGGGAAGAGTAGGGGATGAGAGCCAGATCATCTAGGGCTTTGGAGGCCAAGCCAAGGATAACATGCCAAGTTACCATATTAGCACAGCAGTGCTTCAGGACAAGCTTTAGCCTGCAACAGAACCAGCCACTTGGAGGGCTTGTGAAAACACAAGCTCCACCCCCATAGTTACTGATTCACAAGGTCCAGAGTAGGGCTGAGTATTTGTATCTTCAATAAGTTCACAAGTGATGCTGGTATTTGAGAACCACTTCCGGAGAGTTAATCTGATGATCGCGTGGAGGATGGCTTAGAAAGGGAGAGGGTAGAGATGGAAACAGCAGTCAGAAGACAGTTATACCCATCCAGGTGAAATGAGAGACTAAGCTGGAATCAATGGAAATAAGAGAGTCAGCTGTAGTCAAGAGTAGGTGTTGTCGAATAAAAGTCAATATGATAGACAGTGTAATACTGAATTAAAGTTACATATTAATGAGAGGAGTAACTTCCTTTCAAGTTGTGTGAAAGGGTATCTTTTATTTCTTCTGGTAATGAATTGGCCTAGAACAACAGAACTATACTGGGAAGTGTGTAAATATAAGAATATTCCTTCTAATATTAGAAATTTTAATGATATGTAGAGATAAAAACTTTGAGCTCATAATCTCGAATTTGATGAGACCACAAAAGGTGGAATCTAATCAATGCTTCTGCTCTCAGGAAAGGTTATCTCCAAAATCTATCAAGATCTATAGTTGTATATTTAATTGATGAAGATCCTGAAGGTGAGCCTCTTAAGACAGGTGAAGGCAGGGTTAGGGTCTCTGGAAGGTTTAAATAATAATTCCTAAGGTTTGGAGTTTAGACCAAAGCTGCTTATTTATTATTATCATTCTAACTTCTACTACTTATTCCTACTAATTGGATATCTAATAGCTAATCGAGGCAATTTTTTCCTTTTCCTTTTCCTAGAGATTTATCCTGGAATAAAATACAGTCTATCAAAAGATGTACATTTGAACCACTACCTTTTTTGCAGTTTATGTAAGTTACAAATATAAGTTCATTATATTCGGGATTTTTATAAAGCTTAATTTTTTATAAAATTAATTTGTTACTCATTTTGAAATATGATTAAAATTACTACGAAAATTTTGTAGCAAATCCTTTTTGTCTCTAGCAAAGATTAGTGTGAGAATTATTACACAGATCAGAGTGAATCACTATGGAGCAGTGGTTCTCAACCAGGGTCATTTTGCATGCAGGTGACATTTGGTAATGTCTGGAGCATTTTTGCTTCTCAGAACTGTATATGCTACTGGCATCTAGTGGACAGAGGCCGGAGATGCTACTAAACATCCAACGGTGTACAGGAGAGCCTTCCACAGCAAAGAATTATCTAGCCCAAAATGTCAATAGTGCTGCCTTTCTAGAGAAATAAAGATCACTTAACACAAGTATTTAATGAGCATTTACTATTTTGTATCTAATGTACCACATATATAATCATGAAAGTATAAATCATAATATCTTCCACAGTGAGATTTCTTTAGTGTATGGAGGGAGTAGTGACGTTATGTTTCATCATATATAAATTAGAATTATTGCCAAAGGATAAATGTTCTGAAAGAATATATATTTATCTTCTTCTTTTGCTTGTGTCTTTTTTTGTAGAAATCTTGGTTGCAATTTACTCAAAGAACTGAGCTTTGGAACTTTTCAGGCCTAGTATGCAATGCAGTTTTTACACAAGTTTTAAGTGAAATAGAAGATGAATACATTTAAAAAACTGTGTGTAGAAACATCATGCAGTTATTGGTTAGCTGGGTGTAAGTGAGCCCAGTATGAATTCTGGAAAGTATGTCTTGAGAGCCATTTATTTATTTTTTTTAAATGAGGAAACTAAGTTACAAAGAGGCCAAGAGACTTGTTTAACTCACATATATGAAACGCTCTGCTTTCCATAGTACTGATCTTTGGCACGGGCAGTAAAAGGCACCAAGCAAAAACACACAAATTAGCATTGTCGTGGAATCCCACTGATGCCTCTCCAATATGTGAATGGTCCATGAAGTTCCAGTTTTGAATTTTACTTTGATTCCTGCTCAAGTGCAAAGTTCCTAACTGCTTAAAATGTATGCAACACAGAGCTGCAAAGAACTAAGTTTAGCACGGAATTCTTCAGGGAGCAAAAGGTGTAGGTGCTTCCCCAACCATTATTAGCTCTTTTAAATGGTAAAGCAGAAAGAATTCCTGCACACCCACCACAGGGCTCTCCCCAGCCACCCAGAACATTATTTTTCAAAAAGCATATGTCTCTGAAGTGAATTATCTGTGGCAAATAGGAAGCTTTGAGGTATGGGAAAACACGTTGTTTGTGTTCAGCTGTAGTGTGAAAAATATAAAGAAAATACATTGCTTTAGCCTAATTCAATATATTTTCTTTGCTGGCTACTCTTCAGTAAGAAGTGTGGGTTTTACACCCCTTCAGCTCAAAAATTCTGTGATTTCTCATGACACAAGGAAATGATAGTTGGTAAGTTCAGAGGCTTGAAGGTGATTTTAGACTCAAGGTAAAGAGCTCTTCTACCCCTGGCTTTGGAAAAGACTCTCTTTCCTGTCTTGTGGTTCAGAAATCCAGTTTCACACACTTCACACATTTTGGGTTAATGAAGGTGTTGAGACTGTGTCTGGAGCTGGATTAGCAATTCCTGCAGATGCCTATCTTTAGAGGCCTCCTTCCTTTCCCTTGTTAGTTTGCTGATGCCTGCCTTGGGGAGAGAACACTAAGGGTCAGTTTTTCTCTTGCCAGCACACCAGAGAGCAGGCTCATGAGGTCCGTTCACCAGAAGGTTTTTGTAGCGTCAATACAATGTCTTACTTAACCTCACCGCCTTTCCTAAACATCCGATAACACCAAGAGTTCCTTATAAGAATCAGAGTTTCACTATAGTTATGTAGGCAACACAGGAAAATACATTGTGGAAATCAATCAATCACAGTTTAAAAATTAATGAATTTATTCATAAACATTCGCTGAGTGCCATGCCCACTGTTTGTCAGCACTCAGCTAAGTGCTGGGGATACAAAGACGCATAGGGCAGGGACTTTGTCCCCAAGAAGCTTTCTTAGTGGAAGGAGAAAGATGGATGTTGATGGAAAAACATATATGAGAGCCATTCTAGCATCTATGCAGCAGAGTAGCAAGGTGAGGGAGGGGGTTGATGAAGTAGAAAATGGGTGGTAGGTTAGAAAAGATTTGTAACGGAAGAGGCACCAACTTGTTCCTTTTGAATTTGTGTTCCTCTTAAATGACAGAAAAAGGTAGTGAAAGAATCAGAACTCTCTGGTGTTTGAAATAAATTAGTACTATACTCGTAAAACTCATTCACAGTTACTTTCAGAAGATTGTCACAGTATAGTAAGTCTTTGTTTTGGGCTAAGTCTTTCTAACAGACAAAGCTAATTTGCTTCAGGAAACATTTGCCATGGTGAGATATAAACTGTATTGCATCTCTTTCCAAAGGCAAGCCACCAAGGGAAGATGCCACCCTCGAGTTAAGTCTTTTTACTACCTACAATGACATCTTCCTGGGGTGTTTGTAAGTTGCCTCCATTAAATGAGTTTGGAAAAGGGCCCCAGCTGAGGTGGATTTATCATGAATTCAATGAAGCTTAGGCTTCAGGGCTCCTCCCTTGAATAGGTCCCCTCCAAGGTCTTGAGAGGGGTCCTAGCGATTTTCTTTTCACAACTTTGCATGTTTTTATTAGATAGGATTTCCCAAAGTAGATGAGGTTCAGGCCCCACAAAACCTTGATTCATCACCAGGTTTCCGGTAATTATAAGTCAGTAGCTTTCTTGAATGAAGCCTCCTTGTTATTGATAAACATCAGGTGAAGTAGTTAGCAGTGTGGTAGTCTATTTTAAGTCCGAAATCTACCTCAAAGATGAGCCAAGAGCTTATTAATTAATAAAGTACCACTTTTGGAATGGTGGTAGTAATCATATCTCTTTCAGATAAAATCAGGCATGAACTATATTATGGAAAACCAGCAGTGGTTGATAATCCTAAATGTTAAGTATACTTTTTTTTCTGACTTGAAAGTGTTTCTCCTTCATTCACCTATGCAGGTCCAGACTGATGGCTTATTTTTAAAAATTCTTTTAGTCACTTCATTGGTTCTAACAATACAAGCTCCATGATTTCAGAAACTGAAGGACTCTACAATGTAGAAAGGCTATATAACTTAACCAGACACAGCACATTCACATGCTGGCTTGTCTGTGATAATACATCAATATTATACCAAGAACATAAACACTAAGAGAGAATAAGAGGAAAGTCAAAGCCTTATCCCTATTGAATTATTTACCCCTTTGTTCAGAATATCAAAGAGGTAGGTGTGTCCACACTAGGAAGGCAAATTGAGCTGTGGTCGCCGAGCCGCCCTAATGTTCCCCCAGTCAACTAGCACTGGTTTCCTTTAGATAGCTATGTACACACAAAAGCTTACACACTTCTGGGCGTTGTTACCACTTTTTGCTATGTACTACAATCCTGGCAGTTCCTCAGATTCTGAAAGGTATAAACATTAAAAACAAAAAAAACCTTGGGTCTGCCTTTGAGATGATTTATGGTGGCTGTTTTATTTGTAATAGTTCAAAATTTTGAGATTGTCACACCTAGCAACTACTATACTTTTCTTCTCCCAACTCCATCTTATTCTTCCCACCTGTAGTATTTTCTTGCATTCTATATGCCTTTTCACTTTCTTGATAGTGTCCTTTGAAGCACAAACTTTTTAATTTTTATAAAATCCCATTCATTTATTTTTCTGTTGGTTGTTTGTGCTTCTGGTATCCTATCTAAGAAACTGTTGTCTAATGCAAGTTCATAAAGATTTACTCCTGTGTTTTCTTCTAAGAGTTGTATAGCCTTAGCTCTTACATTTGGATATTTGATCTATTTGGAGTTAATTTTCATATATGGTGTGACGTGTAGGAGTCCAGCTTCATTATTTTGTGTGTGGATGTACAGTTGTCCCAGCATCATTTGAAAAGACTGTTCTTTCCACATTGAATTGTTTTGGCACCCTTGTTGAAAATCAATAGCCCATAAATATGAGGGTTTATTTCCGTACTGTCACTTCTGTTCCATTGATTTACATGTCTGTTTTTATTCCAGTACCACACTGTGATTGCAGTAGCTTTGAAGTGAGTTTTGAAACCAGGATGTGTGAGTCCTCCCGCTTTGTTCTCTACCAACATTGTTTTGGTTATTCTGTTTCCTTGACTTGCCATATGAATTTTAGAATTAGCTTGGCAATTTCTGGAAAGAAGTCAGCTTGGATTTTGATAGGAATTGCAATGGAACCATAGGTCGATTTGGGAAGTAGTGAAATTTTAGTAAGATTATCTTTCAGTCCATGAATCCATTTAGATCTTCTTCAATTTCTTTCAACAGTTTTGTACTTTTCAGTGTGAATCTTGCACTTACTTGGTTAAATTTTTCCCTAAGTATTTTATTTCTTTTGATGCTGTTACACATGGAATTGTTTTCTTAATTTCATTTTTGGATTACTCATCACTGGTGTGTAGTAATAATATTGATCTTGTATCCTACAACCTTGCCAAACTCATTTATTAATTCTAACAGTTATTTTCCTAGATTCCCAGGAATATGTCTTGTGGTCTTCCATTTTCCCAGGAATACACTGGAACATTTCAGAGTCTCTGTGGACATCTCATTCCTCAGCTTTTCTTTTTAAGCTTTTCGGTTGGGCTGTTTTGTGCCCCAGACTGTTATCCATTGCCTCATGCAACCGCCATGTTAAAATATTTGCTTGAAAATGTTTTCCAGGAATGCCACCTGAGGAGAGGCTTTTCTCACTAGACAGCTCTCAGTCAGGTCAAAGGCAAGGCTTTCAAGTGAGGTCTTCCAGGGGACCACCAGACATGTCAAACAATGACAGTTCTTCGGGAATGAGGCTTTGAAGGACCTCCCAGTCCATGCTGTTTTTCAAGGCTTCCACTGGCATGGAGAGCAAAGGTCATGGACAAGTTAAAGCAACAGAGATCTCATTGTTTTTACAGAAATTAATTTGTTTTCCTTGAATAAATTGCTCCCCAATTTGCTGCAGTCCTGTTGGTTAAATTTCCAGAGTTCAGAAAAAGTTGATTCTGACCATTTTTGCCAGTTTTGTTGTTGTTACTGTTATTGTTGCTTGTATGGAGGGATGAATTTTCAGATGTCCTTCCTCCATCATTTTTACTGATTTTCCTGAAATATTTTTTACAATCTCTAAAGTCTCAATGACCATAGGCTAATTAAATATTTATCATGTGAGACGATTAAGGAAAAAAAAATAAAAAGAGAAAAAATAAATTAAAAAAAAGAGAAAATATAATTCTCATAGAGGCTTTCCCAGATGGGTAGATGAAGTTTGAAAAGGTATTTCTATATTTAGTGCTCTCAAAATTAAGGTTAAAGTAACAGATGTTTTAAACCCCCGCCCCCTTTTTTTTTCATTCAGGTTAAACACAGGCTTTAGATTCAGAACTGAGTTCAAATTCCAACTCTGCTTCTTACTAGCTTGATGACTTAGGACAAGTTATATAACTTCTTTGTGCCTCAGTTTCCTCATTTGTACAATGGGGTAATATATCTATCACATAAGTGTACTGTGAGGATTAAATGTTAAATGTTCATCACAGATGACTGGCAACCCAAAAGATATTAGTTTTGATAATTATAATATTCTGCAAAAATATGCTAATAATTCTTGAGTAGAGTTAACCTAAAGTCAGATATTCTTTTCTTTCTTCCTGTTTCTTTTGGGTTTATTTTTTCCCCTTATTTGTTTTAAAGAACTAAGGAAAAAAAAACAAAGAAAGAACTAAGAAGAAAGTCTATTCCAGCATTTTGGAATAAAATTTTGTTCCCCCAAATTAATTTGTTTATTTTATTGATACATAAAAAAAATGTTTATTTATTCAGCAAAATTTATTAAATACTTAGTAAATATTAGGCACTATGTCAGGCACAGGAGTAATAATGACAATAAAGTGTGGTCCCTGCTCTCAAGTTGCTGGCCATGTACGAGACTGACAAGTAAACAGGTGATTACATACACAGTAACAAAGACTATGATATAAGAATACACATGGGACTATGTGATGAGAGTATGGTTTTTACCAGTTCCTCTTGGATTTATCTCTTCTACTTTGGCTCCAGAAACAAGGAATTAGCCCCACTTTTGTCTTTAACTGGGTAGTTTATTTTTTATTTTTTAATTTTTTATTTTCTTTTGCGGTACGCGGGCCTCTCACTGTTGTTGCCTCTCCTGTTGCAGAACACAGGCTCTGGACGCGCAGGATCAGCGGCCATGGCTCGTGGGCCCAGCCGCTCTGCGGCATGTGGGATCCTCCCGGACTGGGGCACGAACCCGTGTCCCCTGCATCGGCAGGCGTTCTTTCAACCACTGCACCACCAGGGAAGCCCTAACTGGGTAGTTTAAATCATGAAATTTTAAAAAATTTGTAGAGATGTAAGGAAAACTGAGTTATGGAGGACACTAGAAATAGTACTTTTTTACAGAGCAAAGGGTTCCTACCAGCTTAGTAACTTAGAGGGTTTTTAACCTGAAAAGTTGTTTGGCATACTTTTTCTTTGCTAGCCACTTTTGTTCTATTTGTTTGTTTCTCTTCTCCACTTTATCATCTAGAGACCTGGGTAGTTCCCAATGAAAGAGTGTTTTACAGATTCTAAGGGTGATTTATAGGTAAAGACAGAAAATGATTTTTTTTAACCTTCCAGTTCCATAGCAAAAAAATGAATATAAGCTTTCATGGAAGTAATTGAAAATGCAGGAAATTTTAATTCCATTCCATATTTCAGAATTCTCAGTCGTAATCCTTTGACAACAGTTTAAGATTCTTATCTTTTTAAATTGCCAGCATTAAAATATTTGTAAGTATTGCAACAGTTTCATGGCTCATGAGATAATTTCTGCTCTGTTTTACTTTTGTCAGTGATTGAGTACTTTGGCTAAAAAGTCATAGTTTAGATTTTAACTGGGTTATTGAAAATAGAGTTATTAGCACAGAAACGGATTAAGAAAAAATATATATGGGTAAGACAGCCAGCATAGAACGAGAACAGTGTTGAAGAACACATATATATATGGAACATGTAGATGCATGTAGGAATATTATTTATCCCAGAAAGCAAAAAGGAATAAAGGTTACATTATTTTTTTTAAAAAAAAGAATGATCAAAAGAGGTAGATGCAATCGAAAATGAGAAGTTAGGATAATAGAAAATGATTGTACTGTTCAGCACCAAGGTCATTAATTTGGTGATGCAAATTTAAATTTCTTCAATAAGACCTCTTTGGAATTATCATCTATGGCAAGTAAGAAGCCAGAATTGAAGTAATCACATGTTAAATATCTTTTTAAGTTTAGAATTTTTGTCTTTGGGATTTATATCATGCATGTTTGGGCTTCTCCTTCAGAGACATGGGAACAACACAAGTGTCACTTAGAACAATTGAAAGCATCCTCATGATGAACCTTGAATTGGAAAAACTGTAAATTGATTTTTCTTGTATTTATTTTCACTCAGTTGTTTTTTTTAGGTTTGTTTTGTTATTTTCTTAAGTCAGGTTTATTTATGTATAATTTTCATTTAACAGAATTCACTATTTTTAAATATACATTGTGATATGTTTTGACAAACGGATAGTTCTGTAGCAACCACCACATTTGAGGTAAAGAAAACTTCTGTACTCCCCAAAGACCCCTCATGTCCCTTTGTAGTCAATCCAACTGCCTCCCACTACCAGCCCCTGGCAACCACCAATCTGATTTTTGTCCATATAATGTTGCCTTTTCCAGAATAACTTATGGTATGTAGCCTTTTGTTTTTGGCTTCTTTCACTTAGCCAGTCTCTTTGGAGATTCATCTCTTCTGTTGCACCTGTCAGTAGTTCATTCCTTTTTATTGCTGAGTAGTATTCTAGTTGTGTCGATACAGAGTTTGTTTACACATTCATCATTTGATGAACATTTGAGTTGTTTCTCATTGTTTGGCTATTATGAACAAAAAGCCTCTGATAACACTCACATGTGTGTGTGAACATATGTTTTGTGCGAGCATGTTTTCATGTCTTTGGGTTAAAATACCTAAGGGTGGGATTGCTTCATCATATGCTAAGTGCATATTTAACTTTTTAAGAACCTGCTAAACTGTTTTCTAAAGTGCCTGTGCCATTTTGCTTTCCCACTAGCAGTCTATGAGAGTTGCAGTTGCTCCACATCTTCACCTGATCCTTATATTTGTTTTTAAAAAAAATTTTAGAATTTCTGGTAGGTGTGTAGTTGCATCTCATGGTTTTTGCCACATTTTGCATTTGTTTAATAGCTGATGATGTTGAGTGTCTATTCATGTGCAAATATCTTTTTAAAAGAAGTGTCTGTTCAAATCCTTTTTTTTTTTTTTTTTTTTTTTTGCGGTACGCGGGCCTCTCACTGCTGTGGCCTCTCCCACTGTGGAGCACAGGTTCTGGACACAGAGGCTCAGCGGCCATGGCTCACGGGTCCAACCGCTTCGCGGCATGTGGACTCTCCCAAACCAGGTCACGAACCCATGTCCCCTGCATCGGCAGGCGGACTACCAACCACTGTGCCTCCAGGGAAGCCCTTCAGATCCATTTTTTAATTGGATATTTATATTGAGTTTTAAGAGTGCTTTATATAAAAAGCAATGGAAATATTCCTTTCTCTCAGATATGGGTTTAGTAAATATCTTCTCCCAGGTTGTGACTTATCTTCATTGTATTAAGGTGTCTCTGAAGACTAGACGTTTTAAATTTTTGATGAACTCTAATTTAGCAATTTTTCTTTTTTTTCATATTTATTTAGTTTGTGCTGGGTCTTAGTTGCTGCAGATGGGCCCTTTAGTTGCGGCTCATGGGCTTCTTATTTGTGGCATGCGAACTCTTAGTTGTGGCATGCATGTGCGATCTAGTTCCCTGACCGGGGGATCAAACCGGGCCCCCTGCATTGGGAACTGGGAGTCTTAACCACCAGGGAAGTCCCTTAGCAATTTTTCTTAGATGGTTTGTGCTTTTTTGTGTCTTATCTAAGAAATCGTTGTCTGCGACTTCATTGTCTAACCCGAAATCGCAAAGATTTTCCTATGTTTTCTTCCAGAAGTTGTATAGTTATATTTAAGTCTATGATTCATTTTGAGTTAGTTTTCATATATGTTGTGAGGGAAGGGTCAACTTTCATGGACCCTATTGTGACAGTTTATTACACAACTTACTGCACCTTAAATTGTGCCATCCCCCTTGCAATATGGCAAGCTAATAGAAACTTTCTTTTATGCCCAGGCTAGTTGAGGGGATTGCATGAGATTAGTATGTGGAAAGGGCCCGGCATTTAGCAGTCTGTTCCAACCATCTTTGTCATGTCAGCTGACAAATGACTGTCTTCACCACGCCGTCACACATTGGTCACTTCTCTAGCCTCATCTTCCTCAGCCTCCCACAGCATCTGCCACAATTGTGATCCCTCTCTTGTCAGCTAGATGCCCTCCTCTCTCGATATTAAAAATTATTTCCCTATGTAACTACAATAATGTTAACACACAGTATTGAAGAAATTAAATTCCTACACAAGAATATTACCTAATAAAGAGTTGCTATTCAAATTTTCCCCAATTGTCTCTCTCATATAATATCGTTTCTTTTAACAGCTTTTTGAGGTATAATTGACATACAATAATCTGTGTTCACACACACACATACATACACACCATGAAGACATCACCAAAATCAAAATGTCCATCACCTCAGAAAGTTTCTTAATGTCTCTTTGTAATTCTTCCTTCCCATCGTTCCTTGCCCTTCCCAATCGCCATGCAACCATTGATCTGCTTTCTGTTGGCATTTTCTAGAATTTTATGTAAATGGAGTCATACAGTGTATACTTTTTTCTAACTGTTTTCTAACTCAGCATGATTATTTTAATTATTTTTAACAACTTTATTGCAGTATAATTGCTTTACAAAGGTGTATTAGTTTCTGCTTTACAACAAAGTGAATCAGTTATACATATACATATGTTCCCATATCTCTTCCCTCTTGCGTCTCCCTCCCTCCCACCCTCCCTATCCCACCCCTCTAGGTGGTCACAAACCACCTAGCTGATCTTCCTGTGCCATGCGGCTGCTTGCCACGAGCTATCCACCCTACTTTTGGTAGCGGATATATGTCCATGCCACTCTCTCACTTCGTCACAGCTTACCTTTCCCCCTCCCCATATCCTCAATTCCATGCTCTAGTAGGTCTGTGTTTTATTCCCTTCCTACCCCTAGTCTCTTCATGACATTTTTTTTTCTTAGATTCCATATATATGTGTTAGCACATGGTATTTGTTTTTCTCCTTCTGATTTACTTCACTGTGTTTGACAGACTCCAAGTCCATCCACCTCACTACAAATAACTCAGTTTCATGTCTTTTTATGGCTGAGTAATATTCCATTGTGTATATATATATGCCACATTTTCTTTATCCATTCATCTGCTGATGGACACTTAGGTTGTTTCCATGTCCTGGCTATTGTAAGTAGAGCTGCAATGAACATTTTGCTACATGACTCTTTTTGAATTATGGTTTTCTCAGGGTATATGCCCAGTAGTGGGATTGCTGGGTTGTATGGTAGTTCTCTTTGTAGTTTTTTAAGGAACCTCCATACTGTTCTCCATAGTGTCTGTATCAATTTACATTCCCACCAACAGTGCAAGAGTGTTCCCTTTTCTCTACACCCTCTCCAGCATTTATTTTTTTAATTTTTTTTTATTTTTATTTTTTGTGGTACGCGGGCCTCTCACTGCTGTGGCCTCTCCCGCTGCGGAGCACAGGCTCTAGACGCGCAGGCTCAATGGCCATGGCTCAAGGGCCCAGCCGCTCCGCGGCATGTGGGATCCTCCCGGACCGGGGCACGAACCCGTGTCCCCTGCATCGGCAGGCGGACTCTCAACCACTGCGCCACCAGGGAATCCCTCCAGCATTTATTGTTTCTAGATTTTTTGATTATGGCTATTCTGACCGGTGTGAGATGATATCTCATTGTAGTTTTAATTTGCATTTCTCTAATGATTAATGATATTGAGCATTCTTCATGTGTTTGTTGGCAATCTGTATATCTTTGGAGAAATGTCTATTTAGGTCTTCTGCCCATTTTTGGATTGGGTTATTTGTTTTTTTTGTTATTGAGCTGCATGAATTGCTTATAAATTTTGGATATTAATCCTTTGTCAGTTGCTTCATTTGCAAATATTTTCTCCCATTCTGAGAGTTGTCTTTTGGTCTTGCTTATGGTATCCTTTGCTGTGCAAAACCTTTTAAGTTTCATTAGGTCCATTTGTTTATTTTTGTTTTTATTTCCATTTCTCTAGGAGGTGGGTCAAAAAGGATCTTGCTATGATTTATGTCATAGAGTATCCTACTTATGTTTTCCTGTAAGAGTTTGGTAGTGTCTGGCCTTATATTTAGGTCTTTAATCCATTATGAGTTTATTTTTGTGTATGATGTTAGGGAGTGTTCTAATTTCATACTTTTACCTGTACCTGTCCAGTTTTCCCAGCACCACTTATTGAAGAGGCTGTCTTTTCTCCACTGTATATTCTTGCCTCCTTTATCAAAAATAAGGTGACCATATATGCGTGGATTTATATCTGGCTTTCTATCTTGTTCCATTGATCTATATTTCTGTTTTTGTGCCAGTACCATACTGTCTTGATTACTGTAGCTTTGTAGTATAGTATGAAGTCAGGGAGCCTGATTCCTCCAGCTTCATTTTTCGTTCTCAAGATTGCGTTTGCTATTCAGGGTCTTTTGTATTTCCATACAAATTGTGAAATTTTTTGTTCTAGTTCTGTGAAAAATGCCAGTGGTAGTTTGATAGGAATTGCATTCAATCTATAGACTGCTTTGGGTAGTAGAGTCATTTTAACATTGTTGATTCTTCCAATCCAAGAACATGGTCTATCTCTTCATCTATTTGTATCATCTTTAATTTCTTTTGTCAGTATCTTATAATTTTCTGCATACAGGTCTTTTGTCTCCTTAGGTAGGTTTATTCCTAGATATTTTATTCTTTTTGTTGCAGTGGTAAATGGGAGTGTTTTCTTAATTTCACTTTCAGACTTTTCATCATTAGTGCAAAACAATGCCAGAGATTTCTGTGCATTAATTTTGAATCCTGCTACTTTACCAAATTCATTGATTAGCTCTAGTAGTTTTCTGGTAGCATCTTTAGGATTCTGTATGTATAGTATCATGTCATCTGCCAACAGTGACAGCTTTACTTCTTTTTCGATTTGGATTCCTTTTATTTCTTTTTCTTCTCTGAATGCTGTGGCTAGATCTTCCAAAGCTATGTTGAATAAGAATGGTGAGCGTGGGCAACCTTGTCTTGTTCTTGATCTTAGTGGAAATGGTTTCAGTTTTTCACCATTGAGGACGATGTTGGCTGTGGGTTTGTCATATATGGCCTTTATTATGTTGAGAAAAGCTCCCTCTGTGCCTACTTTCTGCAGGGTTTTTATCATAAATGGGCGTTGAATTTTGTCAAAAGCTTTTTCTGCATCTATTGAGATGATCATATGGTTTTTCTCCTTCAGTTTGTTGATATGGTGTATCACGTTGATTGATTTGCGTATATTGAAGAATTCTTGCATTCCTGGGATAAAACCCACTTGATCATGGTGTATGATCCTTTTAATGAACTGTTGGATTCTGTTTGCTAGTATTTTGTTGAGGATTTTTGCATCTATGTTCATCACTGATATTGGCCTGTAGATTTTTTTATTTGTGATGTCTTTGTTTGGTTTTGGTATCAGGGTGATGGTGGCCTCATAGAATGAGTTTGGGAGTGTCCTCCCTCTGCTATCTTTTGGAAGAGTTTGAGAAGGATAGGTGTTAGCTGGTGAGCAGACAAGCCTCTCGGGCTGGTGAGTGCTGGATGGCACCGATCCTCTGCGGGAATCTCTCCACTTGCCCTCCACACCCCTGTTACTGCGCTCTCCTCCATGGCTCTGAAACTTCCCCCTCTGCCACCTGCAGTCTCCGCCCGTGAAGAGCCTTCTAGGGTGTGGAAACCTTTCCTCCTTCACTGCTCCCTCCCATTTGTGCAGGTCCTGTCCCTATTCTTTTGTCTCTGTTTATTCTTTTTTCTTTTGCTCTACCCAGGTACGTGGGGAGTTCCTTGCCTTTTGGAAGGATTGAGGTTTTCTGCCAGCATTCAGTGGGTGTTCTCTAGGAGGAGTTCCACGTGTAGATGTATTTCTGATGTATCTGTGGGGAGGAAGGTGATCTCTGTGTCTTAGTCTTCTGCCATCTTCTCTCTCTCTCTCCCAGCATGATTATTTTAATCTTCATCCATATTGTTGTTGATATCAGTAATTCATTTCTGTTTATTGCTGAATAGTATTCCATTATATGGAAGTACCACAATTTATCTATTCACCATAGATGGACATTTGAGTTGTTTCAGTCTTTGTCTATTTCAGATAAAGTTTCTATGAATATTTGTGTATAAGTCTTTGTATGGATGTATACTTCCATTTCTCTTGGGTAATATACCTGCAAGTAGAATGGCTAGATCATTGGTAAGTAGATGTTTAAGTGTTTAAAAAAAACCTATCTTCCATACTGGTTCGATCATTTTACATCTCTACCAGCAGTGTATGAGAGTTGCATTTTCTTCCCGTTGCGGCCAACACTAGCTATGCTCAGTATTTTTAATTTTAGATAGTTTAATAGGTGTGTAGTTGTATGTCACTGTAGCATCCCTGATAATTAATCATGTGAAACATCTTTTTCATATGCTTATTTTCCATCTGTATATCTTTGAATCATTTATATTTTTCTGGAGTTTTGAGAGTTCTTTATATATTCTGGAAATTAGTCCTTTATCCAATATGTAACTTGCTAAGTATTTTCTCCTATCCTGTGACTCATCTTTTCATTCTCTCAGGAGTGTCTTTTGCAGGGCAGAAATTCTTAATTTTGATGGTGTCTAATTTATATATTTTTTTCTTTTATGGATTATGCTTTTGGTCTTGTAGCTAAGAAATCTTGCTGAACTCAAGGTCATAAAATTCTCACCTGTTTTGTTCTAGAAGTTTTATAGTTTTACGTTTTACATTTAGATCTTTGAACCAGTTTGAGTTCATTTCTGTATATGGTTTGTCTGGCTCAGTAGTTGTGGTGCACGGGCTTAGTTGCTCCGTGGCATGTGGGTATTCCCAGACCAGGGCTCAAACCCATGTCCTCTGCATGGGCAGGTGGATTCTTAACCCGTGCCCCAACAGAGACATCCTGATTTTTCTTTTTTAGTGTACTAAGTTGGGTAAATTGATTTTCAAATATTAAACCAACCTTTCATTCTTGAGATAAACCCCACTTGGTCATGATGTATTGTCTTTTTACATATTACTAGATTTGATATGCTAAAACTTTGTTAAGAATTTTTGCCTTTGTGTTGATGAGAGATATTGGTCTATAGTTTTCTTGTAATGACATTGTCTAATCTTGATACGGTGAAAGTTGGCCTTATAAATAAGTTAGGAAGTATTCCCTTCTCTTCAACTTTCTGGTAGAGTTTCTGTAGAATTCGCATTATTTTATTCCTTAAATGTTTGGTAGAATTTATCAGTTAAGCCACGTGGACTTGAAGCTTTCTTTGTTGGAAGGTTTTAAACTGCACATCCAGTTTCTTTAATATCTTTATTCTTGAATAAATTTTAGTATTGCATGTCTTTCAAGGAATTTGTCCATTTCATCTTGACTTTATTGGTATAAAGTATTCTATAATATTCTCTTAGTATCCTTTTAATATCTATAGTATTTTTCTGTTTTCCATTTTATTTCTTTCTACTTTGATCTTTATTGTGTTCTTTCTTCTCTTATCTGTGATTAATTTGCTCTCATTTTTCCAGTTTAAGGTGGAAGTTGAGGAAGCTGAGTACAGCGTTAGCAGTATCACACATGTTGACATGTAATGTTTTTCAGTTTCACTGAGTTCAAAATAGTTTCTGATTTCCCTTTTTTTTTTTTTTTTTTTTTGCGGTACGCGGGCCTCTCACTGTCGTGGCCTCTCCCGTTGCGGAGCACAGGCTCCGGACGCGCAGGCTCAGCGGCCATGGCTCACGGGCCCAGTCACTCTGCGGCATGTGGGATCTTCCCGGACCGGGGCACGAACCCGCGTCCCCTGCATTGGCAGGCGGACTCTCAACCACTGCGCCACCAGGGAAGCCCCTGATTTCCCTTTTGATTTCTTCTTTGACCACAAAGTTACTCAGAAGTGTGTTGTTTAGTTTTCAACTATTAGGAGATTTTTCAGATTGGTTAATTTCTAGTTTAATTCCATTGTGTTCTGAGACATATATTGAATGACTAAAATTTTTAAAAAATCTTTTTAAGTATTTTTTAAAATTTACTTTTTTTGCTGCATTGGGTCTTTGTTGCTTCGCATGGGCTTTCTCAGGTTGGGGTGAGCAGGGGCTACTCTTCATTGTGGTACACCAGCTTCTCATTGGATGGCTTCTCTTGTTGCAGAGCACAGGCTCTAGAGTGCAGGCTCAGTAGTTGAGGCGTACGGGCTTAGTTGCTCCGCGGCATGTGGGATCTTCCCAGACCAGGGATCGAACCCGTGTCCCCTGCATTGGCAGGCAGATTCTTAACCACTGAACCACCAGGGAAGTCCCAGTTCCAGTATTCTTAATCTTTTGTGTAGATCCATATTCCAATTTGGTGTCATTTTCCTTCTGCTTAAAAATACTTATTTTAACATTTCTTATAGTGACAGTCTATTAGTAATGAATTCTTTTAGTGTTTGTATGTCTGAGATAGCCTTTATTTTGCTTTTGTTTTGACAGATCTTGGTATAGAATTCTAGCTTGATACAATTCAGTTCACTACTTTAAAGATGTTATTCCACTGAGTTCTTGTTTACATTGTTTCCAACAAGAATTCTGCTGTCATTGTTATGTTTGTTCTTCTTTATGTAGTGTATAGTTTTTTCCTCTGGCTGCTTTTAAATTTTTCTCTTTATTGTTGGTTTTGAGCAATTTGATTATTTTTTGTGCCTTGCTGTAGTTTTTTCCATGTTTCTTATGCTTAAAGTTCATTGATCTTCTTGAGTTTCTGGGTTTATAGTGTTTACCAATTTGGAAAAATTTTGGCTATTATTTCTTCAAAGTTTTGTCTTTCTCCTTTCCTTCATGGACTCCAAGTACATATGTATTAGGCCACTTGAAGTTGTTGCAAAACTCACTGATGATCTATTCATTTTTGTTGTTGTTTTGTTTTGTTACTCTTTTTGTTTCATTTTGGATAATTTCTATTACTATGCCTTAATGTTCACTGAACCTTTCTTCTGTAGTGTCTAATCTGCCATTAACCTCATTCAATGTCTTTTTCATTTAGAAATTGTTTTTAATCTCTAGAACCTCAGTTTGGGTCGGTTTTACATTTTCCATGCCTGTACTTAGCATTTTCAGTGTATAGTCTGGGTTTTTTAACATATGAAATACAGTTATAATAACTTTTCTTCATATATAATATACATATATTATAATATATAATATATATAAAATATATAATTATAATAATAATATAAAATGTTCTTTTCTGCCAATTCTAACATCTGTGTAGATTATGGGTTAATTTTGATTGTTTGCCTTTTCTCCTCAGTATGGGTCATATTTTCCTACTTCTTTGCATACTTGGCAGTTTTTCATATGATCCCTGATATTGTGAGTATTAGTTTATTGTGTGCTACATATATTCATATTCCTGTAAAATGCTTGGGCTTTGTTTTGGGTGAAATTAAGTTAGTCAAAACAATTTTATTCTTTTAGGTCTAGCTTTTAATATTCATTGGGTAGGAGTCCAAGTAGGCTTTATTTTGTCTGGAGCTCATTATTTGCAACTACTGAGACAAGTCCTTTCTGAGTATCATGAGGTTTTCCTGTCTGACTTGTAGGAACAGGTACTATTCCTACAACCTTGTGTGATATCCAGTTATTCTTACTGTTAATCCTTTCATGTGGTTCTTTTCCTTGCATCAAGTAATTGCTTACACAAATGTAGTGACCAATACTTTGTTGAATTCTCAAGTGATCCCTCTGCGTATCTCCAGAGTTCTTTGTGCACTTCCTTGCTCTCTGATATTCTGCTTTGTGAACTCTAGTTATCTTGGTTTTCCCAGACTCTCAGCTCCATTTCCTCAGTCAGGGAGTCCACCAGTCTCTACCTAGACTTCTCTTCCCTGTACCATGACCTGGAAACTCTCTCAGAGAAGTAAATTTGGGCAATTATAGGGATCACTTCTTTTATTTCCCATCTCCTGGGCATCACTGGACTTTATTGCCTGAGGTCCAGTTTCTTGAAAACTGTTGTTTCATATGTTCTGATTTTTTCATTGTTTTAGGTGGGAGGTTAAATTGGTCCTTGTTACTTCATCATGGCCAGAAACCAATAACATGCTTTAAGTCTGTTTTGTTTTGATACAGGGTCCAATTAAAGATTAGGCATTGCATGTCATGTCTTTGTTTCCTTTAATGTAGAACATTTCCCTGCTATATTTTTCTTTTGGTCTTTTATGAGATTGGCATTTTTGAAGGTTGTAAGCCAGTTGTCTTGTAAATTGCCCCACACTCTGGATTTGTCTGTTTCCTCATTAGATTCAAAGTAAACATTTTGGGGAAGAATACTATATAGGTAATGTATTCTTCATACCTCATCACTTCAGGTGGCCCAGTGCTAAGTTTGATCACTTGATTAAGGTGGTATCTTCCATATCTCTCCATTGTAAAGTTATTTTTCCCCTTGGTAATTGATAAACAATATGTGGGGTGAACCTTTGGGATCAGTGAAGATCCTGCTTTCAAACAACTCTTCACCCAACTGTGCATCAATGATAATCCTTGTCTGAATCGATTAGTATGTTGATAGTTGCAAAATGACACTTTCTTAATTCTATCATTCCTTTTGCATTTATTAGCTGACATTATTCTATAAAGAAGAGCTCCCCCAATTTTCATTTTGAGTATCATCATGAACTCATGTGTTTTTAAAAAAATTAACTATGTTATGCCTTATTATAATGATAATGTTATTCTTTGGAATGTTCCTTTTGTCCACGTTTGGTCAATGCGATCTCTGTTATTGTTTAACCACACGATGATTTTTATTAGTGGAATAATTTCTAATATATTACTACTCACAAATAGGAACTGAGAAAGGGACTCGAGAAGGTGCAGTCTTATTCAGACTCTTCTTAGAAGTCAGCCTTCTTCCTGTGTACTCTCAACCCAAAGTGAGGCTTTCGGGTTGGCAGGAGATATTTCTGAATTAAACTACAGATCAATGTCACTGAATTCTAATCCCTATTCCCTTTTTTCTAGGCATACCATACCTACTGCCATCCTAATCCTTCTGTTGGGCACCTCTCTCCTTCTGTATATTTATTTACAACTGTCAAGAGCAGCATTTGGCCAACCGGCCCCTATCCAGTACTCCAGTCCATATGCCCCAAGAACTCCTTTTTGCACTGGTCTCTGGTGACCTTGGCCTACCTCTTCTACCTACTCAAGTAACACTCTTACCACGAATTTAATTACCTGTTTTTGCATTTATAGGATCTTACCTAGCCGTTTGGCCTGCTGCCTCTGCCAATTTAAAAATACTATTGAGGTTGTCTGGAAGACAGTAAAGCTGCACTGTGACAGTGAATGCCTGACAGATATGACACATTGTGGTGAGTCTCAATTGTGGGATAATAAATTTTTAATTTGATTTTTTAATTTTTATTTTTAATCAATGATGATAAATTTTAAAATTAATGATGTAATTGCATTATTTTAATTCATTCATTGAGAGTTCCAGCTCCCTAAGTTTCTAAGAACTACCCCCTTGCTAAAAATCAGATTCTTGGTTACATTATTAAGCTAATAATAGCTCAGTTACATTGTTAGCTTAATATTGTAACTGATCTGCATGCATAAAGGAACAAGAGAAAGGAATGGAAGAGGCAAGGGAATTAACATTAACGGCCAAATATCCTATGCTGTGCTCTCTGCAAATGAGAACTTATTCATACAGTGCCTCACAGTTTGTAAACTGATTTTATATACATTAGGTCTCAAGTACCCTTTGTCTTATACAACAGGTGTAAATATATTTTGCTTTATTTTGTTTGTTTCTGCAGTTTTATAAAGAGTACAAGTGATGCTGATTTATGTCCTATTTGGAGCCTGCGAGTTTCTGGTTCCATAACCAGACACTGCTACTCAGCCTTTCTAATGGATGGGAGAGCTAGTTTATTCTTAGGCTGGCCAGCTCTGAACTTGCTCTGAATCTCAAGCTTTTCTATCTACAAAACACTCAGGGGCTTTCAAGTAGTTTTCTATATGTTAGATTTATTGGAACTAACTTGATGACTTCCAGAATGTTCATTCATGCCTAGGGAGCTTGAATACAGGTCTCTTTCAGTGATCTAGAGCACATCATAAATAATAACACTTTGCTACTTATATAAAGACAATATTGCTGATTTTTCAACACAATTTTTTTCTTTTTTGTCCATGCCACACAACTTGTGGGATCTTAGTTCCCCAAACAGGGATTGAATCAGGGGCACAGCAGTGAAAGTGCCAGGTCCTAACCACTAGACCACCAGGGAACTCCTCCAAACATTTTTTTTTTACTAATTACATTATTCCCTTCTCCCCCAGAAGTGGGCAGAAAAGGCATTTTTAATCTCCTTTTACAGTTGAGGAAAAACAGATCAGAGATGTTACGTGCTATGACCCTAGTGCCCCGATCGGCAGAGAGTCCAGATGAATAGGGGAATATTTGTCTTCCAGCCTTGGCTTTTCTTGAGTACTGGCCCCTGGAAACCAGTGGAGTAATCCTGAATATAGTTACTATATTTAACGCTACAGAATTTTCTGAGTAGATAGTCACTTTTTCGAGAGATCTTTTTCACATTTTGTTGTTGCCAGTCATAGGCTTAAGTGTGGGTTTCTTTTTCTCCTAAGTGGCACTCAAACGTTGACTGATTCCTCATTTATTTGGCTGTGGACTGACAAAACGCTGTCCCGTCAGTCTTCAATGATCAAAAGCAGTCCCTTCTATTTTGACAGATGAAGAAACATCTATAAGGAATGCTGGAGGATCGTTGATGAAGGTGTTAGAAGCCCGGAAGAAGCACAACAGCACCGAGCTGTTTTATTGAGTCAGAGAGGGCATCCTCAGATAAAAGTGCTGTCAGCTTGTCAGGCTTCATGAATGAGCAGCTGGACTTTAATAATAACAGCGATATTATCAGTGCACTAAATTATATACTACCATATATCTCAGAGGGAAATCTAGGAGATGTGGAATCAATATTATTACCATTTATTCAACTTCTTTTTTCAAACACAGAAGATGGAGATATGCTGCTGGGCCTTTTGAAAACCTATATAAGGAGCCCTTCTGTTAAACCTGTACGCAACAATTCAACTAATAAAAATAAATTGAGGAAACTCCATTTTCTGGAAAATTTGTTAGTTGCAGAAACTCAAGAAAAAAATTGATGAGGTTAAAAAGGAAGAAAAACCTGCCACGGGTACGCATTCCAACCTTTTAAGTGCCATGCTTAAACGCTACATCTTTCTAAAGAAATTGGAAACTGCCCAACCACAGAAGGACAGCCTAGCAGAGATTGAGAGTACAGAGGAGAAGCTGTTGAGAGTGAACAGGATCCTCAAGGCCCAAGGGGCATACAGAAAATGCACCTCAAAGCAGTGGGAGATGAGAGCGTCAGGAGGAAACAGAATGCCCAGCCATCTGTGGCGAACACTGCCGAAGAACGAGGGCTCAGGAGGCCATCCCCAAGAAAGCTGAAACAGTTTCTCATGGTGCCGAGGCCCAGGAAGCTGGTGGGAAAGTCCTCCAATGTAGAGTCTTCATTCATAAAGGAACCCGAGGCAGCAGGCTCTTCTTCCCTGAAACAGTACTTCAAGGGCAGGCCTTCTGCCTCCATCCCTCCAAAATCCCCATCTGATGGAAAAAGAAAATCAAAAGACTTATCCAACACTATATGTGTTTTAGCAGATGCAAAGGGTACAGTTAGAAATATTAAGGCTTTTGTACTAATCTCACATTCTGGAAAAAAATACATCTTCCATAAAACTTGGCCTCATCGGGTCCACAGAAAACCCAAAGTCAAAAGGAGTTGAAAGTTCAGAAAGAAAAGTTCACTCAACAGAATGATGCGTGCAAACTTTCCATTCTCTGTAGTGATGAGTCTCATAAATTCCCCTCCATGAGAGGCTGTTTCACCTTCAAGAGATGTGACTTCTTAGGAAAATCCTTCTCCAGAATTATTTTCTCTTTCAGACCCTTCTACAGAAAACACTACTTCAGAAAACAATACTGCACAGAATGTTTCTGAAGAAATTATTTCTACAGGAAACTCTACTCTGCCAGGAGGAACTAGCCTTGGAAACACTACCCATAGAAACGTCTCCACTGCACATTCTGCTGTTGCTACTGACAACAGTATGGCAACTGTTCAACACACCAACGAAACACATTGGGAGCACAATAGCACGGGCACTGAATTCTCCTCTAAGCCCTCAGGCTTCACTTTCCCAGGGCTCACATCCCCGGGTGATCAAGTGGAAACTCAGCTAAACCAGCATCTGTGTTCCCTCATCCCCAACAATGACGTGGGAAAGCTCATTCCTCTAGTTATCCAGACTTCGAAAATGGACTGCTCGGAGACCCACGTGCGGCTGGGCTGTGCCAACCTTATCTCTAGAACAGGCCTCCTGATGAAGCTTCTCAGCAAGCAGCAAGGAGTAAAGGTGTCCAAAGCAAAATGGGATCCGGACCAGTGGAAAGCTGACAACTGTATCAGTGAGAGCACAGAAGCCCAGAGTGAGCAGAAAGAGCAGGAGTCAAGTGAGGTGAGGATGAGCCCTGAGACATGGGACCTGGACTGTTACTCAGTCTAGGACATGCCATTGACGTGCCCAAGCAGGAATACCACGGGCTCCTAGTCTGTATCTTATCTTCAGCCATGAAACTGGCTAAGACAGTGATCTCCCACTTTGCTCATTTAGAGAATGTGCCACTATTCCTAGGGTAGACGAGAAAAGGACATAACACAAGAGAAATAAATTGTAAATAAATAAATTGTAGAAGAAAATGCTAATTATAAGATTAATAACATTAAATTTGTCTTGTTCTTATGGAAGCTACTCGCCTGAAAGGATTGGGTTTTATACTAGTTTAAGAATAGTTACCTATTGTTTAGAAAAGGTTTAAGAATAGTTAGCTTTCATCCCTTCTGTCTCCTTGTTTTTAAAAATTGTTATTTTCTTAGCTCACAAAAGAAGTTCCAGGTTATGGCTATAACAACAAACTCATCTTGGCAATATCTGTAACTGTAGTAGTGACGATTTTGGCTACAATTCTCTGTCTCATTGAGGTAAGGACAATAATTAATTCAGTTCAGAACCCACAACCTGAGAATCAAAGCCACCTTTACACCTACTACTTGATTATTCTCTTTAGCTATGAGGACTGAGATAGCCTTTGTTTCTTTACTGAAAAGTATATTCCCAGGATTTTTTTTTCTTTTTTTTTGGCTGTGTTTTGTCTTGACTGCGGTGCACGTGCTTCACATTGCGGTAGCTTTTCTTGTTGTGGAGTACGGGCTGTAGGTGCGCCGGCTCAGGAGTTGTGGCACACGTACTTATTTGCTCCGCAGCATGTCGGACCTTCCGAAACCAAGGATCGAACCCACGTCCCCTTCACTGGCAGGCGGATTCTTTACTACTGCACCACCAGGGAAGTCCCCGCGGGATTTTTAAAGGAACTCCACTCCCAGGAGATCTCTATGGAATTGGATCCATGATAACAAGCCATTGGACTATTTTGACAAGTTAAGTTTATAAGCAGGCCAGAGTTGACATGATAGTAAAAGTCTTTCAACTCCAAGAACTATGCTTATTTGATGTACTCACCAGTCACTCTCATTCTACTGTTGATTTCTTTCCTTGTTGGCTGAAGAGGTGAGAGATATCTGATCTCCATACTCATGGAGCTCTCAGTCACCCTGTGAGGGCTAAAAAGACATGCCTAAAAGATAAAAGTGTGATCTCGTCAATTCCTTAGGTTTACATAGTAGCTTTCTTCTCTGGTGTATTAGGAATTGTGTAGATAGGTGCCATTAAAACACTGTAAGTGAAATCCTGCAGCAGGCTACCCTAAAGTATGTCATATTTATAGTAGCCTCTTCCTGGAGCTAGCCTGTTTACCTTTTGTTCAGTTCCATAATGGTTTGTTACTTTTCCCAACAGGCAATTGCTAACATTAAAAGAGTGATTTTAATAAGCTGACAATCTGGATGCTACCCTACCAATCCAACCTATTTTATTTACCTTTTCTCTTGTAATGGCAGCCCTCCATTCCAGCCAAAGCAGCTCCTCACTATATGCTAGTTACACCATACCCATTCCTACTTTTGTCTGTGCCTTTGCCCAACTAAAATTCCTTTATTTTGCTTTGCCTGTGGAAGTCCTATGAATCTCTCAAAAGCCAACTCAAATTCAGATATCTTTCTCCATAAAGTCTTCCCTGAATACTCCAGCCCTCCTGATCCTAGTCCAGTGAGGTTTGTCACCATTTCTTAGGGGCCATAGTGAAGCAGTCGCCTCCCCTCAGAACTCACAAAAGTGGTAAGCAGTTTTTTAAAAGGCAGCCCCCTAAGAGAGAAACACCAAGGTTAGCACATCATGGAGCTGAGCAGAGATGTGTGAGGACCAATGGCTTCCTGGCCTATCAGACTTGAATACAACCTGACATGCTGTACTAACTTCTAAAGAGAAATGTGTCTATCTGCAGGAGGGTTGGTCAGTGGTGAAAGCGTAGAAAAGGTGTGGAGAGACTGACATGGGCAGTGCCCGGCCTCACATTGCCTGAGAGTAGAGATGGCACCTTAGGCAGCTTAACTGAAGAGTCAGGCCCACTAGCCAGGCTGTGCGTGTTGAGGAGATGGATGCATCCAGCTACCTCAGGCCTTCCCGTTAAATTCTGGATTCAGCTGATTCCTTTTCTAATTCTGTTCTCACCAAGTAGCCTTCGATTGTGTGATTGTGCTTTAGTATGCCACGGAGGCCTGTGTCCACAGAAGGTAATTCTCTGATTGTGTAGACACGGATGCCGTGTGTGTAGAACAGATGTATTTCTCATTGTCAAGTAATAATTTGGCATTCTGATTTTTGATCCATCCTGTGATATTGATAAAGTGAGACCACCACAACAGGAAGATGTGAATTCTCTCTTGGTGAAGAAGAGTATGATTTCTGAGCCTAGGAGGCTGGGGACTAGCATGGGGTCAGCTTGCTAGTCATTGGCCGTTGCTCAGACTCTACCCTCTACATCTCCAGGTGGCATATGGCCTTTTGCTTTTTTAGAATTTCTGTAAAGTCCCCTTTTTATTGTTTTTAACTTCTATGTAGTTTAACCTTTCATTTGTTTTGTTTTGTTTTGGCCTGTGAGATCTTAGTTCCCCAAGTAGGGATTGAACCTGTACCCTCGACAGTGAAAGCTAAGAGTCCTAACCGTTATTTCCTCTCCCCACTTATATGATAAGCTTTTTGAGGACAAGGGCCATGCTGTGTTCTTCCTATGGTAGACAGTAATGGTGTTCAGCGGAAGAGAGATAAGGCGTTATGTCAATTCCACAGTGAGGAATAATGCAACCGAATATTTATTTGAAGTAGCATAGAGTCTAGCAATAGACCCATGTGTTCTTAACACTTTTGAAATGTCATGTTTTAATATTCCAATAAGTGGAAGAAAATGAATAAATGGTGATAGAATAGCTGCCTAACTATTTGGGGGGTAAACAATAGCAGATCCCCGTTTTTCATCTTAAATAAACATATTTCCATTAATGTGAAAAAAAACCACATAAAGGTTTTAAAGACAATAAAAGCATTAATTTCATAATCTTATGGTGGGAAGGAGTCTTCAAAGCCTGGTGCCACAAGCAGAGCCTTTGACATATTCCACCATCTTGTCTGTGACACCAGCTTAGCACTGATTCATGACAAGCGTAAGATGAAGAGTTTTCCATATATTGTCTGATTTAATGCCCACAGTCCTGTGAGGATGATATTACTATCCCTCCTTCACAGATGAAGGAGTAGTAAGGCCCCAGTGGCCAAACCAAAAGCAGAAGTCAGTTTCACCCGACTGCAAAGCTTGTGCTCCCTCCCTATTCCACTGTTTTTTCTTGTTTCCTTAGGGACAAAAACACTGGAAAGATTCGAAACACTGAAATTCAATGAAAGCCGGTATTTCTTTACCATAAAGAGTTGTTTGTTTGTTTGGGGGTGGCGGGGTTTGGCCATGCTGTGCAGCTTGCGAAATCTTAGTTCTCTGACCAGGGATTGAACCTCGGGCCACAGCAGTGAAAGCGTCAAGCCCTAACCACTGCACCACCAGGGAACTCCGAAGAGTTTTATAAGTCAACAAGAAGAGACAAACAGTCCAGGGGAAAAGGGGGCAAAGGGCTGTGAAGAGTAGGAGGTGTGTTGACAGTCTGCCACCATATCTGCCTATCCTCTCCTCATGGCTCATGTGGGGTGGGTTTTGTTAGCCAGGCCTTTGTCACCTCATGATGTGAAAATAATCTCTAATATTTTCTTCAAGTACTTTTATAATCTGTCTAGAATTTGTTGTATTTGTTTTTTAGTGTGGTTGAGGTAGGGGATCTAACATTTTCCCCCTACATGAAGATCTAATTGTTTTCAGATCTTTCACTGAATGGTTTGTTCTTTCTTCCCTGATCTAATATACTATCTTCATCTGGACTCTATTCTGTGATCCAGTTATCTTGTCCTGTACCAGTACCAATATCACACTGCTTAATTCCAGTTGCTCTATAACATATTTTATATTTGGTAGGCCAAGGTCCTACTCTTTTTTTTCATACATTTCATAACTGTTCTTCCATATATTCTCTATGAAATGTCAGCTGGCCAGGTTTTATTTAAAAATTATTTTGGATATAAATGGATTGCATTGAATTTGTAGGTTAATTTGAGGAGAACTGACCTCTTTACAACATTCTAGGAGGATGATATCTCATGCCATGTAAATAATTCTTCCTGATGTCCTTCAGAAAAGTTTTAATATTTTCGTCACATAGGTCTTACACATTTTTGGTTAAGTTTATTGCTACGTACTGTATGCCTTATTATTGATATAGTAAATGGGATGTTTCTTCTGTGTTTTAGTTAGTTATTTGTGTTATATGGGAAAGCTATTGAGGCTTATATGTTGATCTCTTGATTTTGTATGGAGCCATCTTACTCACGTTACTTCCAAAAAAGTTTCAGTTGATTCTTTTTGTCTTTTTAGGTCCTTCATTTCACATGCAAATATGTTTGTCTCTTCCTTTCCAATACTTCGTTTTCCTTATTGTACTGATTAAGACCTCCTTCACAATGATCAATAGTAGCAGTAATGGTGGGCATCCTACTCTTGTTCTTGACTTTAAAACAATACTTAGCTTTCTGCTAGATACTTTTATTTTCTTTTCCTAATTCTAAGAGTTTTTATTAGGAATTATCTGTTGAACATTATCTGAAACGCTCAATAAAATATATCGCCAGCTGCATGCAAGACCCTAAGTTAGATACTGTGGAAGCGTCAAAGGATTATTAAACAGGGTAGAATTCCTTTCCTTAAACAAATTATCATCTCACTGGGTAGATAAGACTTAAAGTAGGAAGGAATGAATAAGGACTTCGAAATAGTTGTAATGGATAATCATGATCATGTTTTCTTTCAAAACAGATTTATTCTCATAGAATTGCAAAAGAGGAAGATAAAGAAGCAGAAGGTAAATATTGGTCTTTTAAGGCAGAATTTTACAACTAGAGGAGAACTTAGAGCTCATGTTTTTCAATTTCCTCACCAAAGGCAGGAAGAATGTGTAATTACCCTAATGCTTTACCCTAATTTATTTATCAGCAGAATTAGCTCCCCAGCCCAAGCTGAGTTAGAGCAGGACTGGCACAGATTCATCTGCTTTCACTAGTCCTTTAAGGAAAGAGGGTGGACGGGGAGAGGTTTTGGTTGTACCTGTTCCTGCTGGCCTGAAATTTCCTGCTGGCCTGAAATTTCCTGCACTAACTTAGCATGGCACCACCCTACAGCATTCTCTGTTCACAGTCTTCTCCCACTTTGGCCTTCTGTATTCGGTCCGAGTCTTCCCAAATGCAGCAGTGGCCAGTCCTGGGTTCTATTCCATCATCAAGTTTTATTGAGCAAGGGATGCCCACAGAGCCCAAAAGGCATGCGACCAGAAGCGTCTTTTTCAGACATCTCCAGTGAAGGTGGATCCAAATGTGGAATTCATCTCTCTACTGGGATGAAGTGCTGAATTTAAAACTAATTGGCCATCGGGAATTCCCTGGTGGTCCAGTGGTTAGGTCTCTGCACTTTCACTGCTGAGCGCCCGGGTTCAATCCCTGGTCGGGGAACTAAGATCCCACGGGAAAAAAACAAAACAAAACCAGCATTTGTACAGCACTGTGGTGTACAGAATGCTCTCAGATGCACTGCTCCTCTGATTCCCCAGTTCCCCAGTTCTTTTTTTTTTTTTTTGATGAAGAAACTCAAACTCAGGATGGTTAAGTGACTTACTTAAGGTTCATGACAGTAAATGTGGAAACTAGATGCCAAACCCAAACTTAACTGTTGTTAAAACCCATGTCATTTTATGCTGCCCCTTAATTTAAGAAATCTTCACAGGAGGCTTACTTATATTTACTTTTTTTTTTAACATCTTTATTGGAGTATAACTGTTTTACAATGGTGTGTTAGTTTCTAGTTTACAACAGAATGAATCAGTTATACATATACATATGTTCCCATATCTCTTCCCTCTTGCATCTCCCTCCCTCCCACCCTCCTTATATTTACTTATATGTGGATTTTAAATGTGTGAAGTTGAGAAATTTTTTAAAAATTAATTTATTAATTTATTTTTGGCCGCGTTGGGTCTTGTTGCTGCACGCGGACTTTCTCTAGTTGCGGTAGCGGGGGTTGCTCTTCGTTGCGGTGCGTGGGCTTCTCATCGCGATGTCTTCTCTTGTTGTGGAGCACGGGTTCTAGGCACGCGGGCTTCAGTAGTTATGGCTCACGGGCTCTAGAGCACAGGCTCAGTAGTTGTGGCACACGGGCTTAGTTGCTCTGCGGCATGTGGGATCTTCCCAGACCAGGGATTGAACCTGTGTCCCCTGCCTTGGCAGGCAGACTCTTAACCACTGTGCCACCAGGGAAGTCCCAAGCTTGACAAACTTTTGTCAAATGTAACATAAAGGAGGCTTCATCAGTCTGAAAATGCCTATTCAGAACTCCCTTCAGATTCCAGAAAATGGTTAAAATATTCTTTAATGTATTATAGAAACCTGATTCCATATTAACATGCCATCCAATTTTACTTCCCAAGAATTAACATTTCATGATGTGCCTCCATTTGGCCACCATTCCTTTTTCAAGGACCTTTTCAATTCCTCTGAATAAGTGAGTGAGGCTTACATTTCCCAGACCTTTCACTTTATACTTGTGTGTCTTCTCTGATTGGCTTCTTGCTCTGGCTACTTCCTACTGACCTTGCTGCCTATTCTCACCCATATTTCTTTACTCACTGATTTCAACTTTATTGAATCTGAGAACTCTCCTCAGATGTGACTACATGTACACTACCTCCTACTTCTGTACCCTGTTTAACACCCTCTTCAATTCCTCTTCTCCCTGGGATTGAAATGATTTTGTGTCAGGCATTCTTTAATTTGCGGACCCTGCGACCATTTCACATAACCATTCAGGTATTACAGATGGTCCTGGAAAGATTATGAAACAGTTACTTGGTATCAGTTGTGAGTAATGAGTTCTTTTCTTATATTGGACATTAAGACCATTGCATAAGCTTAGGTTCTGAGATTTTCACAGCATGAAGCCCGTCACTGATAGAGTAATGAAGAAAATGTTCTATAAGTCACTATAGAGTTGAGAGGAAAGGGCATTTGTATTAGATTTCTTTATTTAATTCAGAGCATTAGTTTACTACCCACACCGCTGAAATTGTTACCTGTTTTAATTATGAATTCTTTTTCAATTTTATTTATTTAGTTATTTGGTTACACTGGGTCTTAGTTGTAGCAGGCAGGCTCCTTGGCTGCAGCTCTAGGGCTCCCCAGTTGTGGCACGTGGGCTCCCCATTTGCAGCAGGCAGGCTCCTTTAGTTGTGGCTTGCAAGCTCCTTAACTGTGGAGTGTGAAGTTTTAGTTGCAGCATGCATGCGAGACCTAGTTCCCTGACCAGGGATCAAACCTGGGCCCCCTGCATTGGGAGCACGGAGTGTTAACCACTGCACCAGAAGGAAGTTCCAATTATGTGTTCTTTTATTCATTCGCAGGTATACATACTTCTTATGTTTTTTCCCCTGTATTTTTTATAAGTACAGAAAAGAGAATAACATCTTAAAATAAAATGAAGGAAAGGCCTAATGTATCTGAGTTTTTCTCAGTAGCATGAAGGGAAATGTTTGCCAGCAAGAACTGTGGCGAGGTTATTCCAGATGTCAACTGTCCCTACTACCCAGGGACTCAGAGCCCTTCTGAAGCTTCCTAATTTTCCAGGACAGCTCCATTATGACTCACCATAAGGGCCTAGCCTCCCATGCAACACTCAACATTTAAAAATTAGTCTTCATTTCTCCTTCCCAGCAGGCAGCTTCAGCTGGAGAAAGTAATTTCATTTTCTTATGTACTCATTCACTCAGTCAACAGACCATTACCCCTCTATTACATGCCAAGATCTATGCTTGTTTCTGGTAACAAGGATAGAATAGTATATGGTTCCTTCAAGCCCTTAAGGTGCTCATAATCTAGTGACAGAGGCAGATGCACAAACAAATCTATAAAGAATTAACAATGCTTTGACTTTAATTGTATTATTTGAATTTGTATGACTATATTTATATACTACACCCTGTTCAAAGTGGAAATAGTCATTTAAGAAAGAAGTAGTGATGTAAAAAATCCACAGTAATATGTAAGTTATTTAGAGAGTTAAGACTGGAAATATTTGCACTCTCAGAGAAGCTTGTTAATGCAGATGAACCTCTAATTCTTTGGGTTGCTTTATTTACGTTGATAGAGGTATACGTATTCCTCCTTCTAACAGGGGTTAGTAACTTGGGGAGGGGGTGCTACAGATTAAGGTCCTAACTCAGTGGCAGGTTCCTCTTATCTCCTCTTCAGGTCATATTCTCAATCAGGAGCTACAGGATGAGACGACTAAAACAGTTCACTTCCTTTGCTTACCCCCAGCCCCATAATAGGCTTCTACTGGGCTTCCTTGGTTGCTTTCATCATCACTTTCACCACCAGAGGTCATGGGACCTTCCGGTTAATCAGAGGTGCTGGAAATGATGAAAAGTACTGACTTAAAAATAATAAATAACATTTATTTAGGGCTCACTGTGAACTCATTGCTTAAAATGTCCTACTTAATCTTCACAACCACTCTATGGAATTGGTATTGATAAATCTCAGGTATATCCACAATAAGACTCTATGTAGGGTTGTGATATTTTTAGGTCTTTTGTGTCTTTAGGTTCATTTTCTTTGACCAACCAGACTCCTTTCAACATTGAAATCCTAGACTTTAGAGAGAAGAATAGAACAGGGCTATGGGGAGGAGATGTGAGAGGCTTCCACATGGAAGTATATGAGTATTGGACTGCCACCTAGAATTAGTGATAATCTCAATGCTTGGATGGTGGTGTCCCTACTTTTCTCCAGTATTTGTATGGTATATAATAAAAAATAGTTGTCCATATCTAGTCATTCATTTGAAAGTCTCACTTGATTTTGAAGGTATAGCATATCTAAACTATTACCTAGGATTGCTGGAGTTTACTTTTTATTTCTAACAACAGAATATTTTGAAGTGAAGCCCTTAATTCAAAATCCTAACAGCTTCAGGATCTTTCTAACCTTGAAGAAAGGGAAAACGAAGATATTGTGACACCACTTCAGAAGCACAGCCTGAAGTTCTTTAGTGCTTTAGAGGTGGTGTTGCCCTCCCACGAGTGCAGGAGTCCTGGAGTTGGCATGGCTGAGGAACCTTTGGATAAGTTGGAGGAAGGTGTGTTTTCAGTATGTGTGTTGGCGGGGGGGAGGTGAGGGAGTGGGATTTCTCCTTTTTCCTTTCTGAAACTCAACTTTTTAGATATATCATCACCTTTTCTAAGCAACTAAAGCCCCGGGCAGAACTTTTCTGCCTGACAATATAGGTTTTTATCTTAGGCAATACCTGCCAGCACCTTCAACTTTAGAATTTTAGAACTGACTGCCTGCAAAGAAGCTTAGGAGGAGGGAAATTAGGTGTTTTTTTTTTTTTTTTTTTAATAATTTGTTTTGTGCTGAAATAGTCCTTCAAATACAGATGTCTTTTGGCCTTCAGTTATCCCAACAAAATCACTGTCTAAAGATTGAAATAAACTGTTGTGTAAATGTTCAGTCCTCTGCCTCCTATAGAAGGGCCTGAGTGGAAAAGGTAAATGTAGATCCCTAGAAAGGTGATTTCGATTGGTGCTGAGTTTTTTTCTAGAATCCATGGCACTTTAGCTTAGGGTTTTAAGTCAGAGGCAGGGCTGTTAGCGAATGGAGTGGAGGAGGCTCCACCACCCACCTGAGTGGGTGATGGTTGAGAAGAGGCCAGATCATTTGCACTACCACCAAATCTATCTCCCTGTATGAATCCAGCCCTTTAAGCACAGGAGAGCAGGGCCTGTAGCAGTGTAGCCTCAGCTTGTCCATTTGAAATCTGTGAGTAGTATGAGATTTGTGCCACGTTCTTGGTTTGCATTTCCCATCGAGTATTTTAGGAACTTCCAGAATAGATGTGAGCAGTAAAAATGTTCCATGCCAGGGTATATCTACAGCAGAGACATTCACCCGTACCCTAGTGTTGTGCCTGCCCTTAATCACTAAGATAATGATGTAAGAATCACAGATGCATTTTTAGCTTTAAACATATAACCTAGAAATCAGTTCTTCAGATAGGCATTTTAAATTCATCTGTTTTGGTTGGATTTAGGGTCATTATCATTCCTCCTGAAAAGGAAGGTAACCCAGAAGCTTGCTATTCAGAAGGCTATGACAGATGCATTCCAGAAGCTGCCAATTGTGGTTTTAGGTAAGACCTTTTTGATTGTCCTTGAAGTGCTTCAGTTTCAGTGAGCAAATAAACTTATTTGAAAAGTTAATTGGATGAAAATAATGGTTATCTGAAACATTACATATTCTTTCATTCAACAGATGCTTTCACAGCAGCAGTCTTAAATTTGTTCTTTGTGGCATTTATGAGAAAAACTATTGTCCCCAGTGTTTAGATGTAGAATGACTTGCCTCAATTCATACAGAAAATGTTTGATCCAGTTCTTCCTCAATTGCTTGCTTATCATACAGAATAGGGTAGTGATTATAAGCCTTGGACACCTGTGTTTGAGTCCTAATTTTGTCTCTTAGATTTTTCTGTTGTTGTTGTTGCAATTTTAGGTTTTTCTATCCAGAGACATTTCAAGGTATTTAATATCTGTAAGCTGCAATTTCTTTATCTGCAAATAGGGTTAGTAATTCAGCTTACCACCTAATGGAGGTATGATATTGTAAGAGTAAATGAGATGATGAATGTAAAAAGCTTAGAACTATGCCTGAAACATAGTAAGCAGACAAAATATATTGATTATTATTATTATCATTGTTGTTTTCTTGAAGAGTTTATTAGATTATGTTTTTGGAATCAATTTAATTTCAGTTTTCATTTCTGATATATTGGGTGAATATGATTCTATATAATAATCGGCTACTTTTTTGTGAGCCTTGAAAGTGGTCATGCTGCTGAAAAGCCTTGATTGTGTTCCCTATCTAGATATACAGCGGTGAGAATGTCACAGGCTGTGCCCAAAGGAAACTTTATGATTAGTAGATTCCCGGAACAGAATTGCTCCCCTGCTTCACAGCCCTGCAGGCTTAGAGACTGAGAAGTCCTAGCTAAGTTGTCAGAGACCTTATTTGCTTGTAAGAGTTGACCCTGGATTGGTCTTGGCCTTCCACCCTGGGCAGTCCTTCTGGTGAAGTTTGACTTCCCTGGTCATCAGGCAGAATCTCCATCAGCTGTCAACTCTGGATAACAACCTTTAAGAACCAAACTAAATGTCTGGGTTGTTTGTCCCTACTATGCCAAGGTATTCCTTATATGTACTCAAAACTCCTTAGACCAAAAAGCCTGGTGGCCCTAGCTTGCCTTGAGGAAAGCTGTATTGTCCAAAAGGTACATGGGCCAATTTCTGCCAGTAGAGTGTTCAAATGCTCTCTGTCTCTGTCTCCAAAGCTTTGTTCATTGTATCTGGTAGAATTTTGGTCCCAAGGAGTAGGTACTTGCCATTCTTCTGATATGAAGTATCTATTGTAGTGTAGTGGTATCTATCCCAACTTTGAACTCACTTTGACCCCCACCTAATGCCTTCCTATTTAATTTTACTGTGATTGAACATTTTTGTTTCCACAGCTTTTAATTCCTATGTCATTATTCCTTAGTTCTTATTTCTAAGATCATAAACCTTTTTGAACCAAAGTTGATACTTCTTATATATTTTTTTCAGAAATAATTATGATAAAAACTGAGGTGTCAGATGAGGGAATTTCTAGGAAAATGCTCTTATTTTTTGCTTTTAAAAATCAAAAGAGTGTCTAATTATTGGCTGCTACCATTGTAAACAGGAAGTTTTAGAACAAGACAACCTCTGAATTGATCCTTGTTAACTTTATTTCAGAAAGTGGTAAAATAGCTGTGGCATAGAGACCCTTTGAAGAGGTCACAGATGCTAGAACCGAAGAGGAACTACAGGATTTAATTGAAGTATGTGGAGATAAAAACTCTAGGGGTACATAGCCAGTATCGCCATAATTAAAAACAACCGGCAGGATTTGGAAGACTTTGGCATGTCTACTCAGCTCTGTCATCCTTAGGAAAATGTGAAACTGTGAAACTGCTTTTGAGGCAGGGTATTTCTAGGACTTTTCCAAGTCCTGAGGCTTGTCTCTGGCCCCTTAATTTGAAGTTTGGAGAGCAGGATTGAGAGCCATCAGTGTACATCTACAGTTGTGGACAGAGGAGAAGACACAGGCCTTTAGAACTCCCCTCAAATAGAATTGCAGGGATGTGGGAACAAAGTAACTATGGCCTTAAGTGTGATTATGCTACAGTGTTTAAAAACTATTTATGCCTTTCAAGTAAGGTATATTACCCAGATCTCAGCCTCACATATATATCTTGTGTTAAATATTTTGCTGAAGAACCTTTCTGTAAATCAATTATATGGATACCTTGAATTAGGGTTTAATTTGTCAATGTAATTTTTAAAAGAAAACATTAATGTACTGCCTATAGGATTTTTATTAAAAAGGAGCAAAAAATGTGTTTCATGTCATTGAGAGCTTAATTTGCGGCTAGATTTCTGATTATTTAACTCACCTCAATGTTGCAAAGTTTGTTATGAAGGGAACAAAGTAGAGAAAGAAAAGGTGGTTATGTTCTGAAAAATGTAAAAATTTTGAAAGTTTTTCCTGTACAAAATAATTATTTTAATTCAATTTAAATCAGTCCAGGGAACTTCAAACATATCCATGTTTGGGCTTTAAGAAATCTAGCTTCCTGTGAAATGTGAGAGGAAAGGATTCCATATTGATACTAAAGATTTCAAAACCTGATTATAACAAGAGATCCATTCCTAAATGAGGCCAATCTTGGAATCAGTTCCATTTAGAAAGCATTCTGTGCTAGTCACTGGAAATAAAATGAAGCTCCTTCTCTCTTGGAGTTGAGGTGTTAAAGGTGTACCAGAGAATTAAAAAGGACTAAAATTAAATAGATTATGAAAAGGACTGTGAAGAAGTAAACTGGGTGCTAATTACAGTATTTTAAGAAATTTACTTAACATGCTGACTTTAACATTCTAAGTGTCTTTTCCATGTGTGCACACAGCGTAGACCTCTGAAAAGTGACATGTAGTTTTTTCTAGTTTAATGGCTCTGTTGAGACAAGGTGGGATGGGGAAGTTTTCCCATGCTAATGTAAAGTGTCATTCGCTTGGTTTTACCCTCTCTTTCCCAGAATGAATTGCTCACCTTCCCCAAACCCCTCTTACAGAAGTTCTGGAGTCATCACTGATTCAGTGGTAACCCCTAATAACAGAGTGGTGAATGTATAATGAGATGTGAATACTGAGAGGTTGGAGGAAATGGCAACATTTTAGAATAATTGTGAGGTGTGTTCCCATCTGGCCACCCTAACTGGTGGTCATTTTGCAGGTCAGCTACATTTCCTGTCAGCTGTGTGGCCAAAGGGAGGAAGAATGTCTCTCAGACTTCAGCTTTGAGGAGTAAGAGTTCAGATAGCCAGAACTGGACTAGTACTTTTGAATTTCCCAAAATGCCAGGTCCTGTGGTTTCCTTGGGAAGTTCTTCATCCTTCCCAACCCCATTCCACCCCTGGGCTGCTGGAGTTTGGGGCCACTTGGGTTTGCAGCCCAAATCCCACCTCATTGTTTGGGGCCAGAGAGGGCAGGGAGGGGTTGGGAAGAGGGGCCTGGCAGGAGGTAGTTGTAGCCTTTGCAAGGGGAAGTATGGATTGCGCCCTGGGGACTCTGGGAAAAAGTCCCACTCTGGTGGCGCAGATTGGATCTCCGCACGAGCCTAATAACAGTGGCGTAACTAAAGATGTCATAAATAACAGGTGGGACGTTAGGCGGGGAAGGGGCGCGTGGTTGCTAATGTGAGCCCTCTCGTTGGCGCAGCCATAGTGGTTCAGTTCGGACGCAGGATGTGGCTCTGGCTCCTCACTGTCCTGGGTCACTCCGCCTGGGAGCCACGGCATGTTATGTCCCGGCTGTGCCTTTGGCTGCCACGGCTCTTCCTCACATGGCAACAACTGTGGCTTCTAGTCCAGGCAGTTCAGCCTCCGGAGTGGGCCCTGGACCCCGTCCAGGTGACCCCCAACCCCACGTGGCTGACCGAGGCTTGGTCTTCACACACCTCAGACCCCTCTCCCAAATTGCCCCATGCCCTTACACCCCTGGCAGAGGCCGGGGGCTTTAATTACTTGACGTCCTCGTCTCCAATCCAGATGTTGGCCCCGCCTCATCAGGAGTTGATTGAGACTGAGGTTCCATACCCGGACACGGATTCGGTTGGAGAGCTGCCTACAGGGCTAGATCAGTTTGCTGTTCCACATCAGGATCTGAATAACAAGCAAACCCAACATCAAAAGCTCCCAGAGGTGGTTCCAGTGCTAGATTGGAATCAGAATTAACCCATGGTTCTTCCTTCTCGACACAAAAGTAAGAGTAAAATCATAGGTCTAGATCAGGCTGAAGATCACCAATCATTTGCAATACTTGTTCCACCTCTAGGTAGTAAGAGCTCAAAACCAATGAAGTTTATTGTTTCACCCCCAAACCTGAAGAAAGATCGAGTTCAGCATCAACGGCTTGCCAAAGTTCTTGTTGGCACTACAGGCCAAGTTGAAAAAAACACTCAGGGTCTAGAACAGCAGTTGCAGGGTGATTATTCAGATCCCAGTATGGATGCCTTTTATCCCGAGGAGAGCCTACCTAGGGATTCTCTGGGGAGCCCAGATGAACCTCCAGAGCCTCCTGAGGAAACTGAAATTTCTCCATTCCAGCAGCAGGCCCAAACTCATATGTACTTCAAATTCTACTGATTGATGAGGTAGCATCTCTACCTGGTGTTCAGCGTCACGCTCATTCAAACTTGCCCAGTGTTACACTTCAACCTCTGGATTTGGAACTTACCATCACTACAGAACCCACCAGGGAAGCGAATTTCCTACAGCTCAGCAGGGGGCCCTGGCTCCACCTATTGAGCATCCTGAGGAGACACAATCTTCTCCAACCCAACAAGAGACCCCAGCTAAGCCTCCAGAGCCTCCTGGAGAGGTTGAGCCTTCAAGGGAGCAGGAACAAGCAGCTCAGCCTTCTGAGCCTACAGAGCCTCCTGAGGAGGTGAAACCAGCAACCCTGTGGGAGACCCCAGCTCAGCTTTCAGAGTCTTTTGGAGAAGCTGAAACTTCTGCAACCCAGGAGGAGCCCTCAGCTCAGTTTCCAGAGCCTCCTAATGAGGCAGAATCTTCTCCAACCCAGCAGGAGACCCCAGCTCTGTCTCCAGCGGAGATAGAACCTTCTGCAACCCTGTAGGAGTAACCAGCTCAGCCTCCAGAGCCTTCTTCAAGGGAGGTGGAACCTTCTCCAACTCAACAAGAACAGCCAGCTCAACCTCCAGAGTATCATGAAATGACAGTTTCACCTCCAAGTCACCATCATGCTCAGCATTCAAACTTATCCAGTGTCACTGTCAAACCTGCAGATGTGGAGCTTACCATAACAAAAGAACCCGCTCCGGAGGTGGGACCTTCTCCAAATCAGCACAAGCCTTCAGCTCAGCCCTCAGTGCCCCTTACTAATGCAGAATTTTCTACAACCCAGCATGAGGCCCCCACACTGCCTTCACAGCCACCTGCGGAGATTGAACCTTTGCCAGTTGAACCGGAGGCTCCAACCCAATCTCCAGAAGCCGGTACACATAATAAACCTTCAGTACAAGAGGAGACCCCAGCTCAGTCTCCAGAGCATCCTGGAGAAGAAGTTATACCTGCCACAAGCAAGCAGGAGACTCAAGATCAGCATCCACAGGCTCCAGAGGTTGTACCTTCTCCACCTCAGCAGGAAGCCACAGCTCAGCATCCAGAGTCTCCTGGTCAGGTTGAATCCTCTCCAACTCATAGTCTTCAGAGCTCTCTAAAGTGACTGTAGTTTTCTCTCCAGAGCATCATGTGACAACAGTTTCTCCTCTAGGTCAGGATCAAGCTCAGCTTCTGCAGCGGCCCGATGTCACTGTTAAACCTGTGGATCTTGCACTTATCGTAACTCCAGCATTCACTAATGAGGTTGAAGCTTCTCCACCCCAACAAGAAACCTCGGCTCAGTCTGCAGGGTCCCCTGAGCAGTTGGAACCTTTCTCAGTCCAGCAAGCAGTTTCAGATCAGCATCCAACCCCCTCTGAAAATGTTGAACTTTTCACGTTAAGAAGGGAGCCCCAACTCAACCAACATACCCTGAGGTGACATTTCCAAATCCAGAGCAAGTTCAGGCTCAGCATCCAACCTTGACTGAGGTCACAATTCAACCTTTGGACCTTGAACTGACCATAAGGCCAGAACCCACTAAGGAGGATGAACCTTTTCCAACCATGCAGGAGATATTAACCCAGCTTCCAGAACCACCTAAGGAAGTTTTTGTAGCTCAGCCTCCAGTATATCAGAACCCAGTAGTTCCAACACCAGATCAGGATCACACTGAGCCTCCAACATCACCCAGTGTCAGAGTTCAACCTTTAGACCAGGGGCTTACCACAACTCCAGAACCTATTATGGAGGCTGAACATTCCACACCCTTGCAGGAGGCTATAGCTGACACTTCCAAATCCAGAGAAAGTTCAGGCTCAGCATCCAAACTTGACTGAGGTCACAGTTCCACCTTTGGACCTAGAACTTACGTTAACTCTGGAATCCAGTATGGATGTTGAACCTTCTCCAACCATGCAGCAGACCCAGGCTCAGCCTCCAGAGCTCATTAAGGAATCGTAGGTCAGTCTCCATTGTATCCCGAGGTGACAGTTCCAGCAGCAGATCAGGATCATGCTGAGCATCCACCATCATGCAGTATCACTGTTAAAACTTTGGACCAGGAGCTTACCACAACTCCAGAACCTACTACAGAGTCTGAACATTCTATAGCCTGGCAGCAGACTACAGCTTCCCCTCCAAAACACCATGAGATGACACTTACACAGCCAAACCTGACTCAAGTCACAATTCAACCTATGGATGTGGAACTTATCATTACTGCAGGATCCAATATGGAGACTGTACCTTCTCCACTCATGCAGGAGACCCCACCTCAGCCGCCAGAAGCACCTCAGGATGTTGTAGTTCAACCTCCATTCCAGCAGAAGGTGACAGTTCCAACTCCAAGGAAGGATCAAGGTCAGTATTCACCATCATCCAGCGTCATAGTTCATCATGTGGACCTAGAGCAAACCACAACTCCAGAACCCACTATGGAGGCTGGACATTCTACATCCCTATCGCAGACTACAGCTCCCTCTCCAAAACACCCTGAGGTGACACTTGCACAACCTAACCTGACTGAAGTCACAGTTCCACCTGTGGACCTGGCAGTTAACATATCTCAGCAACCAAGGCCATCTGAGACAGTTGTTTTTCCTTCTACTCAGTATTCTGTATCCGCAAGTCTTCCTGGTGTAAAATATATACCAGAGAAGAAGCAGCCAGAATAGAATGCCACCACAAACATCAGCATATGTGAGCTCTGTACCTGCGAAAATGAGACACTGTCATGTGTCCGTCTCAGCCCAAAGC
Organism: Kogia breviceps; assembly: GCF_026419965.1. Taxonomy (NCBI): domain Eukaryota; kingdom Metazoa; phylum Chordata; class Mammalia; order Artiodactyla; family Physeteridae; genus Kogia; species Kogia breviceps. Next base: position 33,111,791 of record NC_081328.1, on the reverse strand, counting down.
AGAAGCTCCATGGAGTGCCTGAGCCAGAGCCTAACGCCTACAACGGCACCTTCACCATCATGTAAGAATCGCCTTTCCTCATTTGTTCTCTGCATGCTGCCTGACATGGCAGCCTTTCTTCAGGTCTTCCTGGGTCCTCCTTATCTCCCCAATCCACATTGACTGACTTTCTGTTTCCACCTTTTGTGTGTCAATGATTCCTTATCTTCATTCTCCTTCTTACTCTTTTTCCCTCTCCTCCAGACTTTTATTTTTAATTGCCCTTATTTATTCCTTCTCCATTTTTTACCCCATTATTTAATTCCTTAACATCTATTCTTCTCCCATGTTTATTCCATCTTCTTGACAGCAACATGTCCCTCTCCCCATCTCATTGGAGGTAATACAACAACGTGGTTAAGAGTAGAGATTCCGGAGCCAGACTACTGGGGTTTGAACCCAGGTATGTCATTTATTAGCTTTATGACTTAACTTCCTCATCTGTAAAATGGGGATTATGGTAGTCATCATCGCATAGGATGACTCCTATGACACCTAAATCTCCCAATGACTCCAATCTCATTGGGAGATTTAGATGAGTTACTAGAGGTAAAGCTCTTCTATCAGTGCCTAGCATATATTTTAGTGTAGCTAGTATTATTACTCAATCCCTCAGTTATATCTAGAACTCATCTTTGTCCCCTGGCTTTCTATATGTAGCACCCATTTTGTGCCCAACCCAGTGCTAAGTACTGTGGGAGCCACAGCAGTACATGGCCTTGTCTCCAGAACATAACAATGACAAGTGGGAAGAAAGGGGATATGCCTTAAAAGGGAGGTAATATATAATTAAGTGTTAAGAGAAATACAGGTAGGTGCTGTAATTCACCAGAACGTGTAATCACAGGGGTGTGGAGGTCTCAGAAGGCTGCATGGATAAGCTAAATCTTTAGCTGGGACTTAAAGATTGGCTGTGATTTGTTAGAAAAATAATAGGCAGTACAGTCCAGGAAAAGGTGTGACTGCAGGAATGATCAGAATTTAATAGATGAGTCTGGCAGTAAAGAACTGGGTTAGGCAACAATGAAAGATAGGATTGTGAAAACCTTGGCTGTCGGCAATGGGGGTTTGAAAGTTACACTGTGAGATATAGGGAGCCACTGCACGTTTTCAAGCAAGAGAGACAAATTATTAAAATAAGAGGCTGATTTTAGATTTCATATGTAGAGCGATCTAGAGAGGAAAGCTTGATTCAGGGAGACCAAATAGAATGCTTTAGTAAAATCTAGGAGTAAAGTGACAAATGGCTGAATTAGAATGGTTGTCATGGAAGTAGAAAGGAAATCCTGAGATTACTACAGAGGAAAAACTGTCAAGATGTAATAATTGACTAGAGTTGGGTGATTGTAGTACAGGAAAGAGAAAAATCATATATGTTGATGGGCAGAATGATGGTGGTATAACAGGTGGAAATACAGCAGTTAGGAAGCAGTCAGCTTGAGGGCGATGAGTTCAGCCTTAGGCGTCTTTTATTGGTGAGCATAAAGCAACCAGAAGGCTCTGTTTGAGTGGAAATGTCCCTCAGGCAGATGGGCAGACAGGTATCCGTTTTGAGTTATTTCTGACTCCCATGAAAAATGTGCATATAAACTGAATAGTTATATTGTTGCTGAGGGAGTAGGACAAAGCTAAAGCTAAAGATTCAATGTCATCCACTGAGTTAGTGGTTCAAACTGAACCTCGGGCATTTAACAGCTTCTCTTAAACATGTCTAATTCATGGATACATTCTCACTGTTTAAAAAAAGAAATGTCACAGAAGTATATGGGATAAAATGTGAAAATTCCACCCCACCTTCCCTACCACCAATAAGGTAACTCCTCTTACCGTTCTGATGTGTGTCCTTCCTTCTGATCTCTTTCCTTTGCATTTTGTTCCCGTAATGAGATAATAACTTTACTCCTTTCTCAGTGACTTGTGCTTTTTTCCTTATGCAATATGTTTAAGAGATATTTATGTATTAGTCCCTGTAATTTCTAATTGCCCGTATCCTTCTAACACCTGGAGAGATTCTGAGGGCACTGAGCCAAAGCTTTGGTGTTGCTTGGCATAGGATTTCTTTATATTTATTTGCTGATATTGATAAATGTTTACCATTTTTCTCATTGATTTGTAGGAGTCATTTTAGACACAAGTGATTTTGGAGAAAAGTAATTGGCATTATGTATCCAAGAAATTGGACAGATAGGAAGTTCAGGTTCTGAGGAGATGCCTCATTGTTTGTGCCAGTGGCCTCACAGTATGTTTTTATAATTGTGCACACTGGGAAGCTGATAAGCTGTGGGAATTAGAAAGCTGGTCTTTTCTGCATTTGAATATTTCCCACACGGTGCCCATGATTCTTTTCCTTATTCTCTACATTCTTTGCCTATCTATTCAAGGATATGAACTGTGTTTCTTCACAGAAATGTCTAAGGAAACTGTTTCTTACATTGATGAAAGTATATGGAAGGCATACCGCTGGCCTGAGAATCTGTGAGTATACTCTCCTCAAATATGAATACAAAAAGATAATTGCATTGTAGGATCGTTCTTGGTCCAGAATTTTGAGGTCAATACCTGTGAGAAAAGGTATTTCCCCTTCCATATCCCAAAGCAGTCTAATGATTGAAAATCTGTGTTTATTTTAAAAATTAAATTTGGCAGGACCTATTTAAAATGAGTAAGAGACAATTTAAACTTATTTTCCATTATACAAGTATTATATGATATATTCTCAATATATAGCAATGAAATAACAGGTATAGTGAAAACCCTCCTTGTGCCCTAATCCCCCACCCACTACTTTTAGTTTAGTATTAATCCTTCCAGACTCTTTTCCATACATTTGAGTACATACATATTTACAGATAGCAAAATAGGTTTGTGTGTTTTTCTTATCTTTGTTTACATAAGTAACATCCTGCCACTTGACTCCTTCATTTCATGATATGTCTTAGATTTCTTTCCTTCCCAGTACATAGAGAGTTACCCCATTCATTTAAACTCCTGTGCAATATTCCATAGTATGAATATATCACAGTTTAATAATGCCCCTATCAAAGGATGTTTAGATTATGTCCAGTTTTCTTGTTACTTGCATTGCTGCAATGAATATCCTTGTATATGCATTTTTCTGAGCCTGGTCATTTATTTCTGTAGAATACTTATCTAGAAATGGGATTGTTGGGATGAAGACTATTTAGATATAAAATTTTAATTGCCCTCAAAAAAGTTGTGCCAGCTTATACTCCAGTCATCATGCTGTGATGACATTCATTTCCCCACACCCTTCCACCACTGGATATTCTCTCTCTTTTTTTTTTTTTCTAACGTGACAGGTGAATAAAAGGGGGCCCATCTGAATTTGAATTTTTCTTATTACTTATGAACTTAAATATCTTTATATGTTTCCTAAACATTTGTAGTTTATCTCGGAATTGTCTGTTCTTTGCCCGTATTTCTGTTACTATTTTTTTTATTGATTTGTAGAAAAAGTCAGTTTAGATACATAAAATGATTTTGGAAAAAAAACATTCAAAGTAATTTTTCATGACAGTCTGTGGTCATATCCTTAGTTCAACTTGAATAGAGAAGTCATAAATGACTTCTGAATTAATAATAAAAGACATGAGTCAATCTAAAAACAGGTATTATGACCACCCTTAAAGAGATGCCCCCTTAGCCTGATATCTTACTGGTAAGGAAAACAATGCTAGAACCAGACATTTTTTTAAATTTACTGATTTCCTAAATACTATATGTAGTTTATATTTCCCATGATAGTATCTAACTTGGAGATTTTATTTCCCAAACTTGTAAGAAAAATGAAAGTAATTTGGCACAAGAAATAGATAACTTAATTTCCTCTTGGAGTGGAGGGGTGTGGTAGACAGAGGGCCAGAGGTAAGATAAAAAGTTTGAATTGTGTGTTACATAATTTTGGAATTTTGAGATGTGAATATATATTACATATTTTTAAAAAATTAAATTAAAAAATTAATTGTTAAAAAGTGTGTTTTGGGGAGGCGATCCACTATAACATGAGTCTGGTAAGTTTTGAACATTTCTAAATCAGCTTGAGGTTTATACCTTATAAGCAGAGGTCCCTAAATTGAGGTCAGTGGTTCCCCAAAGCAGAATTTCTTAACCTCCCTCCTGCTCCCCTGTGTGTACCTCTTTGGCAAGCTTCAGAAGCTTATGTTCTTGGGATAATGTTTTAAAATATGTAATAAATCAAAATATATTAAAAAATGAAGGAAACCAGCTATATTGAAATAGTTTTCAGAATATTTTTTAAATTTGTGAAATAGTAATAATATGCTTCTCTTAACACATTAAATAACAAGATATAATGGTAGGTCTAATATTATAACTCCAGGGAAGTGATTAGAATAAATGATATTTTGAGGTATCTGCAGCATATACGTGATATGAAATGACCTGTGATTTCTATTGGGGACCAAATTAACTATACTGCTGATCTACTGTGGTTTGTTGCCTACATTCATAATGGAAGGAAGTGCTGATTTTAGTTAGAAATTTGTGAAAACTGAGATGTAATTTTATTTCCCATCCAAGTTTGGCACTCTGGATTCAGTCCTCTCTGTTCACAGACCTCTGCCCTAAAATGATGATCTACAAGTTGAAATTGCATGCACACTTTTGCGGGTGTTCAAGAAAGTGCAGTTTTTTAGGGAAAAGAACCATTGCTTTTATGAAATTCTCAAAGGCTTCTTGTTTCGAAAGATTGAGTCACAAATGTAGGGGAGAAGAAAGACATTTCTTTTCCTGTACTTATCCTCATGAGTGACGATAAATGGATAATTTGTTTTAAATAAAAGTATCTTATAGTTGATAACTTGTCACTTTCTGAATTCATTCAATAAATATTTTTCGAGTATCTATTATATGCCAGGAACTGTTTTACATGCTAGGGTTACAGGCCCAAGAATGAAACAACCCAAGTATCCCATTTCTCAGGGGGTTTACAAACATATAAAAATAAGTATATAAGTATAATAAATAGATAGTTATAATTTCAAACATTGCTAAATACTTTGGAGAGGAAGAAAGCAGGGAAAGGAGAGTAAATCAGTTCCAGAAAGGCCTATTGTTTGCATTATATACATAGTTAAATCAATCAAACAAACAAACCCTGAGCCCTCTCAATTTCCTAGAAGTTACAGAGGTGGAGAGAAGGTTAATTGTAAATAATACAGAATTAAGAATGAATGTGAAATTCAGAAGATTGCCTTAGACCAGAACCCTGGTCAGAAGTTATACATGGATCTTTCTTAAATGTTACTTCATGCCTGGTTTTGATATTTTCATGGTGTAAGAAAGTGTTAGATCTGGTTTTACCTCAGATTCCCCATAGTTTTAAAATTTTTTCTTCAGTCAAAATGAATATTTGGAGTTCTACAGATTAATGTATTTTATTTCAGTTTTTCAGTTATTGCTTATTTGAAGCTCCTTTTTGGGTAATTTTCTTGTGACTGACTCATTCTCAGTCTAAACTTTACTTCTAGTCTGAATTTACCGTTGGTATTTTAAAAATTTATACTATCCTGTCATCCAAAGAACTTCACAGAAAGAAACCCCATTAATTTCAAATACATACTGTTTGGTTACCCCCTGTCCTACCATGATATTCAAACTGTAACCAGTCTGATATTGGAGTCAGCCAATCAGAGAAGACAGTGCCATAAAGAGTTTAGGATCAGCTCCATCTGCTTGCTATACTTACTGAATCCTTGTCAATGTTCAAAGTTATAATTAGTATATATGAATTCCTCTTTGGTGTAGCTTACTTTCACGTACCATCATTTCCTGTGACTTTTTTATATCGTATATGGTATATACGTACAGTTTTGTTGCGCGATATGGGGAGGTAGAGTTTTTTCCTCCCTTTGAAGGTATGAAAAGGGTTACCATACATGTCGTTGGGCATATTGGTTTTGTTGTTTTTGTATCATTTCCATGGAAATATGAAACCACTACTTAGAGGTGAGAAAACAATCAATCTTAGCACCATCTGTTGACCATTTCCTGTAATATGTATTCTGACAATCAGGGTCTTTGAAGCATGCTCAGGGCTCCAAGAGTTCTTTTTGGGAATTGAAATCTTTTGTGTTTTTGTTTTAGTGATCTTTTAAAAATGTATGTGACTATATTCTGTATAATATGAACCACCTTAATAACTGAGTTGCAGAGTTTCCAGGTAGTAATATTTTAATTCTCATAAGCTATGAGTAAAGAATTAATTTATGAGCTGGAATTAAGCTATCAGATGGAATTAATATAAATATGTGACCAAGAGACACTGTGAGTGAAAAGCAGAACATTTTAAATGCAGAACTCAGTGGAAATAGTTTCACAAGGCAACATGGCCTGTGCTCAGATCTGCAAGGCTCCTGAAGGATGTAATATCACCTGTTAATATCACCTGTGAGCAAGGGGATTCTTCCAGGCAAGAGAAACCTCCCTTTGACATCTTATAGTTTCTTCTGTACTGGCTCTCTCTACCACTCCCTCACTCCACTCTTGGGATACTGGCTATGTGCTTTCCTGCTTATCAGATGTAAGAAACAGTTTCAAAACAGGACCCTCTCCTCCCTGCAGCATGTTCCTAGTCTTTATTGTGAGACCAAGGGAAGCAAAGGGCTTAACATCCCTCAGGGAAATCCAGGTGTCAGGCTTGACTGTGAATCGTTCCTGCTCCCTTCATTCTGCATTCTGGAGAAGTCATTGGCTGGATCTCTCAGTTTCCTAATTTATTCTTTAACTGTCATTTCTGATGCTCATATACTGAGTTTTGTTATTATTGCTAAAACTTTTCATTCGTATATTCTGAGTTGATTAATGGATGCACTATCTGCTTACATCTGTCTGAGGGTAATAATTGTGCTATCCTAAGGTCCTCTTGTGCTTTGTGAACTCTGATTCATTGGCTATAAGCTGTTATGTTTGTTTTTGTTTTCTGTCCTTAACGGAGTTGGCTTTTTCACATTGTTTGGTCATTCCTGAGTGTAATTCATCTTTGTAGTTGAGATTCTATTGTGTTTGTTTCTCAGCTTTAGGGGAGAAGTGAAATGAGTTATTGGGGCTAATTACTCCCACTGGGTTCCCCTGAGAATAAGGCAGAGGTGGAAGGTGGCTTCTGGTGGCTAGTGAGGGAGTGCATACCTTTCTTCCAGGGTTCTGGGACCTTGCCCCCTTTCTAACACCACTTGCTCCTGCCTAGAGGAAGACACCTTTTGCTGCCTGGATCAAGGAGGTATATGGTGGGTTGATGTGTGCTGTAGGCTGCTCCTACTGCACTATTCCAACGGATCACCGTGTAGGTAGCTCCGGGACGTTTCTGGTAGGGGAGCATTTGTGGAGCTGCTCTCACACACTGAGCTAAGGTTGTGACTTTTAAGTTATATCTTTGGGGGCTTCCCTGGGGCTTCCCTGGTGGCGCAATGGTTGAGAGTCCGCCTGCCGATGCAGGGGACATGGGTTCGTGCCCCGGTCCGGGAAGATCCCACATGCCGCGGAGTGTCTAGGCCCGTGAGCCATGGCCGCTGAGCCTGCGCGTCCGGAGCCTGCCTGTGCTCCGCAATGGGAGAGGCCACAGCAGTGAGAGGCCCGCGTACAGCAAAAAAAAAAAAAAAAAAAAAAAAAAAAATTAAAAAAAAAAAAATTTAAAAAAAAAAAAAAAGATGATGGTTGTTTATTAAAAAAAAAAGTTACATCTTTTCTATCATTCTTAGGGATTTTGGTGGAAGTTAAAGGAGTGGAGACTTGACACGTTTCAATCTGCCAACTTGAAATAGCACACCTTCTTAGGAAACAATTTTGTATCCCTATTACATCCTAGACAAACTGAGGCAAATATGTATCAGGATACAAATACAAGAATGTTCAAAGCAGTATTGTTTTTAATAATAAAAACTAGAAAAATCTCAGTATACACCAACAGTTGAATGAATAAAGTGTGGTATAATCATACTTCGAAGTCATACACTTCATCAGAAACATAATGCAAGGCACATAAGTAGTCTTAAATTTTCTGGTAGCCACTTAAAAATAAAAGTAAAATGAAACAGATGAAATAAATGTTAATATCTTTTTTGACTTAACCTTATATTCAAAATATTATCATTTTAACATATAATCATTATATACAGTATTAATAAGATATTCTATATTTTTCATACTAAGTATTTAAAAATATCCAAAGTATTATCATAGCTACATGTAATCAGTATAAAAATTAATGATAATATCTACATTTTTTCCCATACTAACTCTTTGAAATCACAATTTGGTTGCTAAATTTTATTGCAAGTACTTCATTGGTATTTAGATTTCATAAAATTTTCAGTCAAAAAAGTAGTATAACATATGCAAATTGTTGATAACAAACATTTTCCAATAATTACAGTATCAGTTTTTAAAATTTTAATTATAAAATAATTGAAATTAATTAAATTAAAAATTCAACTCCTTAGTCACATTAGCCACTTTCAAATACTCAGAAGCCTCATGTAGTTGGACATGCAACACTACATACTACAGGCAAAAATAAAAAATAATGGTGAATGAAAGAAGCAATGGGGAAAATAATGCATATAATATGATTCCACTTATATATATTTCAAGAAGAAGCAAGACTAAACTGTGTTGTTTATGGCTGATAGAGAAAAGGCAAAACTACATTTAAAAAGCAAGGAAATTATTATTAAAGTCAGGATAGCAGTTCCCTCTAGGAAGTCAGAGAGAGGGTTGTGATTGGAAAAGGGCACATGTGGGGGCTTCTGGGATGCTGGCAGGATTCTTTCTTGACAAGAATGGTGTTACGTGGGGGTCTGTTTTGTAATTATTAAATAGTTGAACAGTTGTTCAATTGGATTATTGAACAGTTATGTATATTTTATGCACCTTTTAGTTTTCAAAAAAATTTTAATGGGGGAAAATATCAGATCGCTTCATTTGCCCTGATACAGTTCTGTGTGGGACTTCCCAGTAAGGTTTGGGGAAATAGAGGAGGGAAGGGCAGCTCTGCAATGTTGGTGCCACCCAGAGCTGGGTTCTAACAGAGACTTCGTGATCTAGAGAGTCGGCATTAACTATATGATCTGGTGGGAAGAGTGGGGGGGTTGTGTGTGTGTGTGTGTGCACGCGCGCGTGCGTGCATGCGTGCACACAGGCGCACATGCGTGATGGGGAGAGATCGACACAAAGGAGGACGTGAAAAGAAAGTTTAAATGAAAACAGAGCAGAAATCACCATCCCTAAATTAAATAAGCATTAGGTTGTTTAGGTGGCACCATTACCCAACTTTCCTCCACATATAGGAGTTAGTCCTATGTAGTATTTAGTTGTAGTCATTTTGCATTTTGATCCAGAAATAACCCTTTCATTTTTCAGAATTCTCAGTGAAAATTATTTGACTGAATTACATAAAGGACTCATTTGAAGGCTTGCTATCCCTCTGATTTTTGTAAGTTAATCATATTTATTTATGAGTTCTTATCTATAAAGTAGATTATCTATAAAGTACTTAAGGGGTTCAAGTTAGATAATCTCTTCAATTTCTTCTAGCAATAATATTCTACAATTCTGTTATCCTGTGTAGGGCCCCAGCCCATCACTAGCACTAAATATCTCCTATTCATTTTTAATTATTTAACTATATAGACAAGGTATAGATAGAAAAATTCCCTTTAGTTGTAGAGGAAAAGTGGTAGTGAGGTCTGAGCAATTATAGTCTCCCATATGAACCTTGTTATATAAGTGTTCATATACTCTCCATGTGTATTTATATGTTGTTTATGACCTATGGGTCAAATCTGGCCCATAGTCTGTTTTTATACAGCCCGTAAGTTAAAAGTGATTTTTATAGGGCTATAAATGACAAAAAAAGAAACGAAGAAAAATATGTGACAGACATAGTATGTGGCCTGCAAAGCCTAAAATATTTACTTACCTGGCCTTTACAGAAAAGGTTTGAAAAAGTTGGTTTAGTGAAATGAGAGGAATTAAAGTTAACCTCAAATTGTCACCTACAGGACAAGAAAATATAGAACACTTACATTAATATGAATGCCATTAACTCATAACTTTAATAATTTAAATTAAATTAATATTTAAATATTTAATATTTAATCAGATGAACTATGTAAACAGTATTTTCATGTGACTTCCCTGGTGGTATACTGGTTAAGACTTTGCCTTCCAATGCAGGGGGTGTGGGTTCCATCCCTGGTCAGGGAGGTAAGATCCAACATGCCTCATTGCCAAAAAAGCAAAACATAAAATAAAAGAAGCAGGGGCTTCCCTGGTGGCATAGTTGTTGGGAGTCCGCCTGCCGATGAGGGTGACAGGGGTTCGTGTCCCGGTCCTGGAGGATCCCTCATGCTGCAGAGCAGCTGGGCCCATTAGCCATGGCCACTGAGCCTACACTTCTAGAGCCTGTGCTCTGCAACGGGAGAGGCCATGACACTGAGAGGCCCGCGTACCGCAAAAAAAAAAAAAAAAAAAAAAAAAAAAAGCAAAGCAATATTGTAACAAATTCAATAAAGAATTTTAAAATGGTCCACATCAAAAAAAAAAAATCAGTATTGTCAAGAACACATTAAGTTACCAAAAGAACAAACTGTTTTTAAGGATTTCTATGCCGGAATTGTGATACCAATATTAAGAATGTTTAAGGTGATGGTTAAGTGGTAGATTTAGAAATGTTTACACTAAATAAGCATATCAGAAATGCCCCTAACAAAAATCTCTCCAGCCATTTTTATTCTGGTTTTCTTTTGTTTGTTTGTTTTGTTTTTTGGCCCACGCCACATGACTTGCGGGATCTTATTTCCCTGACCAGGGATTGAACCCAGGTCCCCAGCAGTGGAAGCACCGAGTCCTAACCCCTGCACTGCCAGGGAATTCCCTCTCCAGCTTCTTTATCAAAGAGGAAATGCTTGCCTAATATTTCTTTTTCTTTAGGGGTAAGGAGATAACTGTGTTTTTTGCTATAAAAGCTCAGTTTTTGTCCTTTGTCCATGGCATCCAAAGGTGTGTATGTCATTAATCCTTATTCAGCCAATTAATGATCCTCTTTAGCAAATAGATTCTTCTTGCAAATATAAAAGGCTTAAGGGAAGTGGGTATAAAGAGCCTCACATGTCCCTAAAAATAGTTCTTTTAATTATCAAACCTTCCAAGCTTTAAGGGGCAATCACCTTTATGTTAGTCCCTATGCCATCTGGGCTCCAAACCTTACAAACACAGTTTGGAGAAAAGCAAATAAGGTAACTGCTTAGTGGACTATGCCCTTCATTACTTCTACTATGAAATACTTCATAATCTGATTATTTCACATTAGCATAAGTATTCTCATTCTTTAAAAAAATAGTGCCAATGAAGAAAAAAGCGAAAAAAGAATATGCTAATAAGCAGTATGCCTAGTGTTGTAAACACGAAGATGGGTAAGACAGTATTCCTTTTAGCAACTCATCATCTCACATGGAAAATAAACATATAAGCTCAAACCATAATGACAAAGTGCTGCGGAGGCACCATGAAGTAATAAAACTACATTTCTTTTAAAACAGTCATTTCCCCCTTCTATCAACTCCCCAACTATTTGTTGATTTTATAAATATTTGAGTTTGCTTTATGTCCACGCATTGATTTTAAACATGATAGATGATGCACATATGCAAGATCTAGTCCATACTTTGAAGGAGTTTATGCTCAGAGGTAATGGGTTGCAAAAATAGCTATATTTAAAGAAAGAAATGAATATGGGCAATGAGAGCTATAAGTTGGTATTGGAGCACAAAAGAGAGAAAAAAGACCTCAAATTGGATCAGGGAATGTTTTACTAGAGCAATGCTGTTTAAATGGGACCTCGAAGGGCCAATTACAGAGATACTGGGAAGAATAACCTTGCAAAAGGAAAGAGGGAGAAACGCAAAACACAGGAAAAATACTCTGAGTAACTGTAGAGTACCAGTGGCAAGGGTAGGAGATGAGAGCCAGATCATCTAGGGCTTTGGAGGCCAAGCCAAGGATAACATGCCAAGCTACCATGTTACCACCGCAATGCTTTAGGACAAGCTTTAGCCTGCAACAGAACCAACCACTTGGGGGGCTTGTGAAAACACAAGCTCCACCCCCATACTTACTGATTCAAGAGGTCCAGAGTCGGGCTGAGTATTTGTATCTTCAATAAGTTCACATTTGATGCTGCTATTTGAGAACCACTTCCGGAGAGTTAATCTGGTGATCGCGTGGAAGATGGCTTAGAAAGGGAGAGGGTAGAGATGGAAACACCAGTCAGAAGACAGTTATACCCATCCAGGTGAAATGAGAGACTAAGCTGGAATCAATGGAAATAAGAGAGTCAGCTGTAGTCAAGAGTAGGTATTTTCGAATAAAAGGCAATATGATAGACAATGTAATACTGAATTAAAGTTACATATTAATGAGAGGAGTAACTTCCTTTCAAGTTGTGTGAAAGGGTATCTTTTATTTCTTCTGGTAGTGAATTAGCTTAGAGAAACAGAACTATACTGGGAAGTATGTAAATATAAGAATATTCCTTTTAATATTAGAAATTATAATATATAGAGATAAAAACTTTGAGCTCATAATCTCGAATTTGATGAGACCACAAAAGGTGGAATCTAATCAATGCTTCTGCTCTCAGGAGAGATTACCTCCAAAATCTGTCAAGAACTATAGTTGTATATTTAATTTATGAAGGTGAGACTCTTAAGAGAGGTGAAGGCAGGTTTGGAGTTTAGACCAAAGCTTCTTATTTATTATTATCATTCTAACCTCTACTAGTTATTCTTAGTAATTAGATATCTAATAGCTAATTGAGGCAATATTTTCCTTTTTCTTTTCCTAGAGATTTATCCTGCAATAAAATACAGTCTATCGAAAGACATACATTTGAACCACTACCGTTTTTGCAGTTTATGTAAGTTACAAATATAACTTCATTATCTTTGTTATTTTTATAAAGCTTAATTTAAAAAAATATTTTGTTACTCATTTTGAAATATGATTAACATTACTACTAAAATTTTTTAGCAAATCCTTTTTGTCTCTAGCAAAGGTTAGTGTGAGAATTATTACACAGATCAGAGTGCATCACTATAGAGCAGTGGTTCTCAACCAGGGTGATTTTGCACACAGATGACATTTGGTAGTGTCTGGAGACATTTTTTCTTGTCAGAACTGTATATGCTACTGCCAGGTAGTGGACAGAGGCCAGAAATGCTACTAAAAATCCAACACTGTGCAGCAGAGCCTCCCAGAGCAAAGAATTATCTAGCCCAAAATGTCAATAGTGCTGCCTTTCTAGAGAAATAAAGATCACTTAACAGAAGTAGTTAATGAGCATTTACTATTTTGTATCTAATGCACAACATATATAATCATGAAAGTATAAATCATAATTACTTCCACAGTGAGATTTCTTTAGTGTATGGAGGGAGTAGTGATGTTACGTTTCATCATATATAAATTAGAATTATTGCCAAAGGATAAGTATTCTTAAAGGATATATATTTTTCTTCTTCTTTTGCTTGTGTCTTTTTTCGTAGAAATATTGGTTGCAATTTACTCACAGAACTGAACTTTGGAACGTTTCAGGCCTGGCATGGAATGCAGTGTTTAAATAAGTTGTAAGTGGAATAGAAGATGAATACATGTAAAAAACTGTGTGTAAAAACATCATGCAGTTATTGGTTAGCTGGGTGTAAGCCCAGTATGAATTCTTTAAAGTATGTCTTGAGAGCCATTTATTTTTTTTTCAAATGAGGAAACTAAGGTACAAAGAGGCCAAGAGATGTGTTTAACTCACATATATAAAACACTCTGCTTTCCATAGTACTGATCTTTGGCATGGGCAATAAAAGGCCCCAAGCAAAAACACTCAAATTAGCATTGTCATGGAATCCCACTGATGCTTCTCCAATATGCAAATGATCCATGAAGTTCCACTTTTGAATTTAACTTTGTTTTGTGCTCATGTGCAAAGTTTCTAACTGCTTAAAATGTATGCAACACAGAGCTGCAAAGAACTAAGTTTAGCACGGAATTCTTCAGGGAGCAAAAGGTGTAGGTGCTTCCCCAACCATTATTAGCTCTTTTAAATGGTAAAGCAGAAAGAATTCCTGCACACCCACCACAGGGCTGTCCCCAGCCACTCAGAACATTATTTTTCAAAAAGCATATATCTCTGAAGTGAATTATCTATGGCCAATAGGAACCTTTGATGTATGGAAAAAGACGACGTTTGTGTTCAGCTGTAGTGTGAAAAATATAAAGAAAATACATTGCTTTAGCCTAATTCAATGTACTTTCTTTGCTGACTACTCTTCACTAAGAAGTGTGGGTTTTACACCCCTTCAGCTCAAAAAATTCTGTGATTGCTCATGAGACAAGGAAATGATGGTGGGTACGTTCAAAGGCCCGAAGGCAATTTTAGACTGAAGGTAAAGAGCTCTTCTACACCTGGCTTTGGAAAAGACTCTCTTACCTGTCTTGTGGTTCAGAAATCCAGTTTCACACAGTTCACACATTTTGGGTTAATGAAGGTGTTGAGGCTGTGTCTGGAGCTGGATTAGCAATTCCTGCAGATGCCTATCTTTAGCTGCCTCCTTCCTTTCCCTTGTTAGTTTGCTGATGCCTACCTTGTGGAGAGAGCACCAAGGGTCAGTTATTCTTTTGCCAGCACACCGGAGAGCAGGCTCATGAGGTCCCTTCACCAGGAGGTTTTCGTAGCATCAATACAACGTTTTAAACTCACCACCTTTCCTAAACATCATATAACACCACGAGTTCCTTATAAGAATCAGAGTTTGGTATGGTATGCCTAGAAAAAAGGGAATAGGGATTAGAATTGGGTGACATTGATCTGTAGTGTAATTCAGAAGTATGTCCTTCCAACCTGAAAGCCTCACTTTGGGTTGAAAGTACACAGAAAGAAGGCAGACTTCTAAGAAGAGCCTGAATAAGACCACACCTTCTGGAATCCCTTTCTCAGTTCCTATTTGTGAGTAGTAATGTATTAGAAATTATTCTAGTAATAAAAAAGCATTCTGTGGTCAAATAATAACAGAGAATGCATTGGCCAAATTTGGGAAAAGGAACATTCCAAAGAATAACATTATCATTATAATAAGGTATAACATAGTTAATTTAAAAAAAATTACATGGGGCTTCCCTGGTGGCGCAGTGGTTGAGAATCCGCCTGCCGATGCAGGGGTCACGGGTTCGTGCCCTGGTCCGGGAAGATCCCACATGCCGCGGAGCAACTAAGCCCGTGAGCCATGGCCGCTGAGCCTGCGCGTCCCGAGCCTGTGCTCCGCAACGGGAGAGGCCACAGCAGTGAGAGGCCCGCATACCACAAAAAAAAAAAAAAAAAAAAAAAAAAAAAAAAATTACATGAGTTCATAATGACACTCAAAATGAAAAGTGGGAGAGCTCTTCTTTATAGAATAATGTCAGCTAATAAAGGCACATGGAATGATATAATTAGGAAAGTGTCATTTTGCAACTTTCAATGTAATAATCGATTAAGACATGGATTATCATTGATGCACAGCTGGGTGAAGAGTTGTTTGAAAGTAGGATATTCACTGATCCCAAAGGATCACCCCACATATTATTTATCAATTAGCAAGTTGAAGAATAACTTTACAATGGAGAGGTATGGACGATCCCACCTTAATCAAGTGATCAAACTTAGCACTGGGCCACCTGAAGTGATGAAGTATGAAGAATACATCACCTATATAGTATTCTTCCCCAAAATGTTTACTTTGAATCTAATGAGGAAACAGACATCCAGATTGTGGAGCAATTTACAAGACAACTGGCTTAGACTCTTCAAAAATGCCAATGTCATAAAAGACCCGCCCCCCCCCCAAAAAAAAAGTAGGGAAATATCCCAGATTAAAGGAAACAAAGACATGACATGCAATGCCTAATCTTTAATTGGACCCTGTATCAAAACAAAAACACTTAAAAAATTTTATTGGCTTCTGGCCAAGATGAAGTAACAAGAGCCAATTTAACCTCCCACTTGAAACAATGAAAAAATCAGACAGAACATATGAAACAACAGTTTAAAAGAAACTGGACCTCAGGCAATAAAGGTCAGTGATCCCCAGGAGATGGGAAATAAATGAAGTGATCCCTTTAAGTGCCCTAACTTACTTCTCTGAGAGAGTTTCCAGGTCATGGTACAGGGAAGAGAAGTCCAGCCAGAGACTGTTGGACTCCCTGAATGAGGAAATGGAGCTGAGAGTCTTGGAAAACCAAGATAACTAGAGTTCACAAAGCAGAGTATCAGAGAGAAAAGAAGTTCACAGACAAAGAACTCTGGAGATATGCAGAGGGATCTCTTGAGAATTCAATGAAGTATTGGTCAGTACATTAGTGTGAGGAATTACTTGATGCCAGGAAAAGAACCACATGAAAAGATTAATTATAAGATTAACTGGATATCACACAGGGTTGTAGGAATAGTACCTGTTCCTACAAGTCATACTGGAAAACCTCATGGCACTCAGAAAGCACTTGTCTCAGTAGCTGTAAATAGTGAGCTCTAGAGTAAAGGCCCCTTGGACTCCTACCCAACAAATCTTAAAAGCTAGACCTAAAAGAACAAAATTGTTTTGAGTAACTTAATTTCACCCTAAGCAAAGCCCAAGCATTTTACAGGAATAAAAATATATATAGCACACAATAAACTAAAACTCACAATATCTGGGATCATATGAAAAATTGCCAAGCGTGAAAAGAAGTAGGAAAATATGAACCGTACACAGGAGAAAAGGCAATCAATCAAAAGTAACCTATAATCTATACAGATGTTAGAATTGGCAGAAAAGAACATTTAAAAAGTTATTATAACTGTATTTCATATGTTAAAAAACACCAGACTAAACATTGAAAATGTTAACTACAGGCATGGAAAATGTAAAACAGACCCAAATTGAGCTTCTCGAGATTAAAAACAATGTCTAAATGAAAAAGACATTGAATGAGGTTAGTGACAGATTAGACACTGCAGAAGAAAGTGTCAGTGAACATTAAGGGCATAGTAATAGAAACTATCCAAAATGAAACAAAAAGAGTAACAAAACAAACAACAACAAAAATGAATAGAGCATCAGTGAGTTGTGCAACAACTTCAAGTGGCCTAATACATGTGTACTTAGAGTCCATGAGGGAGAGGAGAATTACTAAATTTGAAGAAATAATAGCCCCAATTTTTCCAAATTGGTAAACACTATAAACCAACAAAATCAAGAAGGTCAATGAACTTTAAGCATAAGAAACATGGACAAAACTATACCAAGGCACAAAAAATTATCAAATTGCTCAAAACTATACACTACGTACAGAGGAACTAAGATAACAATGACAGCGGGATTCTTGTTGGAAACAATGTAAACAAGAACTCAGTGGAATAACATCTTTAAAGTAGTGAACTGAATTGTATCAAGCTAGAATTCTATACCCATATCTGTCAAAACAAAAGCAAAATAAAGTCTATCTCAGACATACAAAAGCTGAAAGAATTCATTACTAGTAGACTGTCACTATAAGAAATGTTAAAAGAAGTATTATTAAGCAGAAGGAAAATGACACCAAATTGGAATATGGATCTACACAAAAGATTAAGAATACTGGAATTGGGACTTCCCTGGTGGTTCAGTGGTTAAGAATCTGCCTGCCAATGCATGGCACATGGGTTTGATCCCTGGTCCGGGAAGATCCCACATGCCACGGAGCAACTAAGCCCGTACACCACAACAACTGAGTCTGCACTCTAGAGCCTGTGTGTCGCAACTACTGAAGCCCACGCACCTAGAGCCTGTGCTCTGCAACAAGAGAAGCCATCCAATGAGAAGCCAGTGCAATGAAGAGTAGCCCCTGCTTGCCGCAACTAGAGAAAGCCCAGGAGAAGCAACAAAGTCCCAATGCAGCAAAAAAATAAATTTAAAAAAATACTTTAAAAAATTTTTAAACGATTTTAGTCATTCAATGTATGTCTCTGACCACAATGGAATTAAATTAGAAATTGAAAAATCCAAAAAAGCTACAAATATTTGGAAACTACACAACACACTTCTGAATAACTTTTTGGTCAAAGAAGAAATCAAAAGGGAAATCAGAAACTATTTTGAACTCAAAGAAACTGAAAACATAATATGTCAACATGTGGGATATTGCTAACACTGTGCTCAGCTTCTGCAACTTCCACCTTAAAAATGAGAGCAAACTAATGACAGAGTAAGAAGAAAGAACACAATAAAGATCAAAGTAGAAATAAATAAAATGGAAAACAAAAATACTGTAGATATTAAAAGGATAATAAGAGAATATTATAGAATATACCAATAAATTCAAGATGAAATGGACAAATTCCTTGAAAGACATGCAATACTAAAGTTTATTCAAGAATAAAGATATTAGAGAAATTGGATGTGTAATTTAAAACCTTCCAACAAAGAAAGCTTCAAGTCCAGGTGGCTTAACTGATAAATTCTACCAAACATTTAAGGAATAAAATAATGCCAATTCTACACAAACTCTACCAGAAAGTTGAAGAGAAGGGAGTATTTCCCAACATATTTTTAAGGCCAACTTTCACCATATCAAGATTAGACAATGACAGTAGAAGAAAACTATAGACCAATATCTCTTATAAACAGAGGCAAAAATTCTTTACAAAATTTATCATATCAAATCCAATAATATATGAAAAGGTGATACATCATGACCAAGTGGGGTTTATCTCAAGAATGAAAGGTTAGTTTAATATTTGAAAATCAATTTACCCAACTTAGTACACTAAAAAAGAAAAATCAGGACATCTCTGGTGGTGCAGAGTTTAAGAATCCACTTGCCAGTGCAGGGGACATGGGTTTGAGCCCTGGTCTGGGAATATCCCACATGCCACGGAGCTACTAAGCCTGTGCACCACAATTACTGAGCCTGTGCTCTAGAGCCCCTGAGCCACAACTACTGAGCCCATGTGCCACAACTTGTGAAGCCTGTGCACCTAGAGCCTGTGCTCTGCAACAAGAGAAGCCGCCACAATGAGAAGCCTGCATAGTGCAACGAAGAGTAATCCCTGCTTGCCCCAACTAGAGAAAGCCTGCATGCAGCAATGAAGAACCAATGCAGCTAAAAATAAATAAACAAATTAAGAAAAGAAGAGAAAAATCACATAATCATTGCAATAGATGCAGGAAAAGAATGAAAGACTCTAACATCCATTCCTGATTAAAGAAAAACACAGCCCTCAGTAGACTAGGAATTGAAGGAGACTTCCTTGACTTGATAAATGACTTATACAAAAAACCTAACATCATATTTAATGGTGAAGGACACAGTACTTTCTCTCCAGGATTTGGACAAAGGCAAGGATGTCTGCTCTCATTACTTCTATTTGAGATTGCACTGAAGGTTCTAGCCAGTGCAATATGGCAACAAAAAGCAAAGAGATATTCAGAATGGAAAGGAAGAAGTAAAACTATCTTTATTTGCAGATAACATGATTATGTAGAAAACCTGATAGAATCTATAAAAATGCTACTGGAACTAATAAATGAGTTTATCAAGTTTTCAGGGTACAAGGTCAACATACAAAAGATTAATTTATCTCAACAAACGATCAGAGATTAAACTTTTAAAATACTACTTATAACAGAAGCAAACATATAAAATACTTAGAATAAATCTGACAAAAGATGTAAAAGACTTGCACACTGAAAACTGTAAAATATTGCTGGGGGAAATTAAGGAAGACCTAAATAAATGGAGAGATAATGTATTCATGGATCAGAAGATTCAATATTGTGAAGACATCAATTCTCCCCAAATTAATTTATAGATCAAAATCCCAGTAGGCTTTCCTATAGAAATGGAGAAGGTAATTCTAAAATTCATATGGAAATAAAATTTAGAATAACTAAAACAACTTTGAGAAAGAATGAAGTTGAAGAACTAACAGTAACTGATTTCAAGGCTTATGAAGCTACACTTTCAAGACATTGTGATAGTAGTGTAAAGATAGACAAAAAGATCAAAGGAACAGAATAGAAAGTTCAGAAGTAGCTAGATGTGGACCACTGACTTTAAGCTTCAAAGGCATTTAAGTGGAGAAATGATAGTCTTTTCAACAAATGGTGCTGGAACAATTGAATATCCAGGGACAAAAAAACAACAACAACAAAAACACCTTCCATCCAAACCATATACAGAAATGAATTTGTTCAAAGATCTAAATGTAAAACATAAAACTATAAAACTTCTAGAACAAAACAGGTGAAAAATTTTATGACCTTGAGTTAGGCAAGATTTCTTAGATACAATACCAAAAACATAATCCATAAAGGAAAAAAATAGATAGACACCATCAAAATTAAGAATTTCTGCCCTGCAAAAGACACTCCTGAGATAATGAAAAGATGAGTCACAGAATGGGAAAAAATACTTAGCAACTTACATATTGGATAAAGGACTAATATCCAGAATATATAAAGAACTCTCAAAACTCCAGAAATATACAGATAAAAGATTCAAAGATATACAGATGGAAAATAAGCATATGAAAAGATGTTTGACATGATTAATCATTAGAGATTCTACAGTGAGATACAACTACACACCTATTAAACTATCTAAAATTAAAAATACTGAGCATAGCATGTGTTGGCTGCAACGTGAAGAAGATGCAACTCTCGTACACTGCTGGTAGAGATGTAAAATGATCAAACCACTGTGGAAAATAGGTATTTTTTAAAAAAACTTAAACATCCACTTACCTATGATCCAACCATTCTACTTGCAGGTATTTACCCAAGAGAAATGGAAGTATACATCCGTACAAAGATGTGTACACAAATATTCATAGCAACCTTTTCTGTAATAGACAAAGACTGAAACAACGCTAATGTCCATCAATGGAGAATAGATAAATTGTGGTACATCCATATAATGGAATAATATTCAGCAATAAACAGAAATGATTTACTGATGTATACAACAGTGTGGATGCAGATTAAAATAATCATGCTGAGGTAGTTAGAAAATATTATAGTTAGAAAAAAAATATATATAGTTAGAAAATATTATACACCGTATGATGCCATTTACATAAAATTCTAGAAAATGCAAACAGAAAGCAGATCAATGGTTGTATGGTGACTGGGAAGGGCAAGGAATGATGGGAAGGAAGAATTACAAAGAGACATTGAGAAACTTTCTGAGCTGATGGACATTTTGATTTTGGTGATGTCTTCATGGTGTGTATGTATGTGTGTGTGTGAACACAGATTATTGTATGTCAGTTATACCTCAAAAAGCTGTTGAAAGTAATGATATTATATGAGAGAGACAATTGGGGAAATTTGAATAGCAATTCTTTATTAAATAATATTATTGTGTAGGAATTTAAATTCTTCAATACTGTGTATTAACAGTACTGAAGTTACATAGGGAAATAATGTTTAATATCGAGAGAGGAGGGCATCTAGCTGACAAGAGAGGGATTGCGATTGTGGCAGATGCTGTGGGAGGATGAGGAAGATGATGCTAGAATAGTGACCAATGTGTGATGGTGTGGTTAAGACAGTCATTAGTCAGCTGACCTGACACAGACGGTTGGAACAGACTGCTAGCAGGGCCCTTTTGGCATACTAATATCATGCAATCCCCTCAACTAGCCAGGGCATAACAGAAAATTTCTATTAGCTTGCCATATTGGATGTGGGATGGCACAATTTAAGGTACAGTAAGTTGTGTAATAAACTGTCACAATAGGGTCCTACAGAAATAGTTTTCTAAACTGCAAAAAATGAACCTTGACCCTTGCCTTACAACATATATGACAGTTAACTCAAAATGAATCATAGACCTAAATGTAAATATACAACTTCTGTAAGAAAACATAGAAAATCTTTGTGATTTTGGGTTAGACAATGGGGTCTCAGATGAACATTTCTTAGATAAGACACAAAAAAAGCACAAACGATCTAAGAAACATTGCTAAGGGACTTCTCTGGTGGTTAAGACTCTGAGTTCCCAATGAAGGGGGCACGGGCTCGATCCGTGGTCAGGGAACTAGATCCCTCGTTCATGCTGCAGCTAAGATTTCGCATGCCACAACTAAGAAGCCCATTAGCCGCAACTTAGGAGCCCATCTGCCACAACTAAGACCCAGCACAACCAAATAAATAAATGAAATAAATATTTCAAAAAAGAAAAATTTCTAAATTAGAGTTCATCAAAAATTTAACACTTCTAGTCCAGAGACACTTTAATACAATGAAGATAAGTCACAATCTGGGAGAAGATATTTACTAAACATATCTGAGAGAAAGGACTTTTTCCATTGCTTTTTATATAAATCACTCTTAAAACTCAATATAAATATCCAATTAAAAATGGATTTGAACAGACACTTCATTTAAAAGGATATTTGCACATGAATAAACACTCAACATCATCAGCTATTACAGAAATGCAAAATGTGGCAAAAACCACGAGATACAACTGCATACCTATTAGAAAGGCTTAAATTTTTTTAAAAACAAATATAAGTATCAGGTGAAGATGTGGAACAACTGCAATCTCATAGACTGCTTGTGGGAAAACAAAATGGCACAGGCACTTTAGAAAACTGTTTAGCAGTTTCTTACAAAGTTAAATATGCACTTAGCATATAATGAAGCAATCCCACCCTTAGGTATTTTACCCCAAAGACATGAAAACATATGCTTGTACAAAACATATGTTCACACACACGTGAGTGTTTTCAGAAGCTTTGTTTCACAATAGCCAAAAAACTAGAAAAAACTCAGATGTTCATCAAACGATGAATGTGTAAACAAACTGTGTATCCACACAATAGAATCCTACTCAGCAATAAAAAGGAATGAATTACTGACAGGTGCAACAAAACAGATGAATCTCCAAAGAGACTAGCTAAGTGAAAGAAGCCAAAAACAAAAGGCTACATACCACATGATTTCATTTATAAGATATTCTGGTAAAGGCAACATGATACGGACAAAAATCAGATTAGTGGTTGCCAGGGACTGGTAGTGGGAGGAGGATGGACTGACTACAGAGGGACATGATGGGTCTTTTGGGAGTGCCGAAGTTTTCTTTGCCTCAAATGTGGTGGTGACTACAGAACTATACGTTTGTCAAAACATATCACAATGTATATTTAAAAATAGTAAATTCTTAAAAGAAAATTATACATAAATAAACCTGACTTAAGAAAATAATAAAACAAACCTAAAAAAACAACTGAGTGAAAATAAATGTAAGAAAAATCAACTTACAGTTTTTCCAATTCAAGGGTCATCATGAGGATGCTTTCAATTGTTCTAAGTGACACTTGTGTTGTTCCCATGTCTCTGAAGGAGAAGCCCAAACATGCATGATATAAATCCCAAAGACAAAAATTCTAAACTTAAAAAGATACTTAATATGTGATTACTTCAATTCTGGCTTCTTACTCGCCATAGATGATAATTCCAAAGAGCTCTTATTGAAGAAATTTAAATTTGCATCATCAAGTTAATGATCTTGGTGCTGGACAGTGCAATCATTTTTTATTATCCTAACTTCTCATTTTCAATTGCATCTACTTCTTTTGATCATTCTTTTTTAAAAAAAAACAATAATGTACCCCTTATTCCTTTTTGCTTTCTGCGATAAATAATATTCCTACATGCGTCGACATGTTCCATATCTATATGTGTTCTTCAACACTGTTCTCATCCTCTGCTGTTTGTCTTACCCATCTATGTTGTTTCTTAGTCCTTTTCTTTGCCATTAACTCTTATTTTCAATAAACCAGTTAAAATCTAAATTATGACTTTTTTGCCAAAGTACTCAATCTTTGACGAAAGTAAAAATAGCAGAAATTATCTTATAAGCCATGAAACTGTTGCAATACTTACCAATATTTTAATGCTGGCAATTTAAAATGATAAGAACCTTTAACTGTTGTCAAAGGAATATGATTGAGAATTCTGAAAAATGGAATGGAATTAAAATTATCTGCATTTTCAATTACTTCCATGAAAGCTTATATTCATTTTTTTTGGTATGGAACTTGAAGGTTAAAAAAAAATCATTTTCTGTCTTTACCTACAAATCACCCTTAGAGTCTGTGAAACACTCTTTCACTGGGAGCTACCCAGGTCCCTGGATGATAAAGTGGAGAAGAGAATCAAACAAACAAACAAAAAAATAGAAAAAAGGTGGCTAGCAAAGAAAAAGTATGCCAAATAATTTTTCAGGTTAAAAACCCTAGAAGTGACTATGCTGGTAGGATGCCGTTGCTCTGTAAAAAAGTACTTTTTCTAGTGTCCTCCATAATTCAAGGTGTTTTTCTTTCATCTGTACAAATTTTTAAAAGTTTTATGATTTAAACTACCCAGTTAAAGACAAAAATAGTGCTAGTTCCTTGGTTCTGGAGCCAAAGAAGAGGAGATACATCCAAGAGGAACTGGTGAAATCCATACTCCTATCACATAGTCCCATGTGTATTCTTGTGTCATAGACTTTTTCACTGTGTATGTAATCACCTGTTTACTTGTCAGTCTCCTAATTGTCAGCATCTTGAGAGCAGGGACCACTCTTTATTGTCATTATTATTCCTGTGCCTGACATAGTTCCTAATATTTACTAGGTATTTAATAAATGTTTGCTGAATAAATAAAGGGTAGGGTGGGTATGCCTGGTGGGCAGCTCTAAGGATTGGTAGGAGGGGTGGCCACCATCTCAGTCACTTGTCCCTGCCTGAGGCACTTAAGACTTTCTTCATTTCAAATTCCTGCCCTGCCACATACTTGCTGTGTGACCTTAGGAAATCCCACAACCTTTCTGGGCTTTAATTTCTTCATTTGCAAATGGAGGTTTTGAGATCCTTTATAGGTCTAAAGTTTTGTGATATTAATAACTATACCTAATAATTGGAAATAAAACTGGACTTTGGTAATAAGAAATTATACTTGGATCAAGCAACTGGAAATGGAACAATTTATTTTAATATGTTTTAGGGTCCTGATTCTTCTCAAAGGCTTCTTGTTAGCTCCTAGGCCTATTGTATGACTGGTGATTTGAACACAACTTGTGTGGGCCCAGAATGGAGGGAGTCTTAGCCTAGTGGTTTTCAAACTCTAGCAAGCATCGAAATAATAAATGCCCCAAACTTGAGGGAGCTGGGTGTGACTCTTCCTTATTGTGTTAGTTTGCTAGGTATGCCATAACAAAATACTATAGACTGGGTGGCTTAAACAACAGACTAGTTTTTTCATAGTTCTGGAATCTGGAAGTTTATGATTAAGCTGTCAGCAGGATTTGTTTCTCCTGAGGCCTCTCTCCTTGATTTATCTCTGCCTTCTTGCTGTGTCTCCTCAGTGGCCCTTCCTCTATGCATGCCCTCTCCTGGTGTCTCTCCCTCTTCTTATAAGGATATCAGTCCTATTGAACTAGGACCCCACCCTAATGACCTCATTTAACCTTAATTACCTCCTTAGAGGCCTTCTCTCCAGCTATAATCACATTGGGAGTTAAAGCTTCAATCTATACAGTCTATCATACACATTCAGACCACTTACAACCAAAAAATCCTAGTATTGTGTGGAGGTAGAATTAATGCCAGAAGACCTGAGTTCAAGTTGACTCCTTCCCTGACTCAGCACTGCTCTTAGGCTAGCTCCTTCCTTTTCTGGGCCTGGCTTTTAGAGTGCAGTGAGGGGGTTTGAGCAGAACACCCCCAAAGGCCCCTTCCAGCTGAGTCATTCTAGGGTCCTAAGGGTCAGGACACAATCTAAGGTAAGAGGAGCCCAGTGGGTCCTGTGTCCGTGCCTTGAAGGTTCCCGGGGCAGGGTTCACAGGTGGACTTAGGTGAGTGTGGTCTAGAGTTGCTGCCCTGCACAGTTTCTGGGTCTGAATTTTTATGACAAATCAAAAATTTTCTCTTTGCAGTGACTTAAGTGGCAGAATCCTTACTGCCACACTCTTATGGGGTTTCTTTCACACGCTCATGCCTTAATGGCTTTAGGAACCACTCCCAATCAACCAGCTTGGATGTCATAATCTTGCACAAACAAAAGAATGAGGCATTTCCCCAGGAATCCTAGTGTGGGGAGAAAAGCACCAGGTTGGGAGACAGGAGTCTCAGGTCCCAGCTCTGTTACAGACTTACCTGTATAGCCTTGGACAGCTCTTCCTGGCTTTGGACCTCAGTCTCCCTCTCTGTAAAATGGATTAGGGTAAGCTCATTGTCCTCTGGGCAGCAGGGCTGGGAGATGTCCCCCTCCCCACCCAGCTCTATTGAGATATAATTGATATATATAGCACTTGTGTAAGTTCAAGGTCTACAGTGTGCAGATTTGATACACTTATATTGCAATAAGATTACCACCTCAGCGTTGGTAACACCTCCATCACATCACATGACTACTATTTCTTTTTATTTGGTGAGAACATTTAAAATCTAGTCTCTTAGCAACTTTCAAGTATATAATACATTATTATTAACTATAATCACCATGCTGTACATCAGATCCCCAGAACTTATCCTTCTTATAACTAGGAGTTTATACACTTTGACCAACATCTGCCCATTTCCCCCACCCCCTGGATCCTGGTAACCACCATTCTAGTCTCTGTTTCTTTGAGTTTGACTATCTTAGATTCCACATATAAGTGAGATCATACAGTATTTGTCTGTCTCTGTCTGGTTTATTTCACTTAGCATAATGTTCTGAGGTCCATCCATGTTGCAAATGGCAGGATTTCCTTCTTTCTTACGGCTGGATGATATTCCACTATGTATATATAAATACCATAACTTCTTTATCCGTTCATTTGTTGACAGACACTTAGGTTGTTTCCATATCTTGGCTATTGTGAATAATGCTGCAATGAACATGGGGGTGCAGATAGGGAGATAGTTGAGTCCCCTTTGACATGGATGCCTTATGATTTTTCACTCACTCTAAGAGCAACTCTTTTCTTTTCATATTCAAATAGCGTGGCCCTTGCATCTCTTTTCTCTTTTACCCCATCAAGTGGGCATCACTCAAAGTTCTTTTAAGATTTTACGACATTTCTGAAATTTTTTTCCAAGCCTGGCTTGCTCTTTGATCCAGCCTTTGTGTTTTTCTTTGGTGGTGTGGGTAGGAGGGGAGTGGACCACTCAGAGTGAAGACTTCCTTCTGGGCCACTGACAGCTGCTGTGGCCACACAGGGGTAGCACTGCTGCTGCTGTTTCTGCAGAGGCAGAGTTAGGTTTTGATCATATTACTCTGGTTTGAGAGCTGTTGTCTGGCTGCTCATGGGACAAGGACTTTGAGTTTCTTTGTGTATCACCCTGTAAAGAATTTTCCTTGCCACTTCACACTGGACCCTAAACTCTTTGAAAGGACAGGCAGCTGCAATGCTGTTGAGTTTGAGTGCTGACAAATGACTAGAAGATCAGAAATTGGGGTATAGGAGATGGAACCCTCCTTTATTCATACATACTGTTTGTAGGAACTCTCACATTAGTGGCCTAATCCTTGAACATTAATTTGTACTTATTTCCCAGGGCTGCTGTAACAAAGCACCTCAAACTAGGTGGCTTCAAACAACAGATATCAATGTGTCACAGGGCCATACTCTCTTTGAAATCTGTAAGGAAAAATCCTTCCTTGCCTCTTCCTAGCTTCTGGCAGTTGCTGGTGATCCTTGGTGTTCCTCAATTTGCAGCTGCATCACTTCCATCTCTGTCTCTGCCATTACATGGCCTTTTCTCTTCGTGTGTCTGTGTGTTTCTTATAAGGACACCAATCATATTGGATTCAGGGCTCACCCTGCTCCAGTATGACCTAATTTTAACTAATTGCATCAGCTATGACCCTGTTTCCAAATAAGGTCACATTTTCTGGTTCTGGGGGTTAGGACTTGAACAAGTTTTTTAGCAGGGGAACACAGTTTAATGCATATCATCATTGAGATCCTGATTTTTAAATTTAATTTATTTTTTTAAAATTTGGGGCTGCATTGGGTCTTTGTTGCTGTGTGTGGGCTTTCTCTAGTTGTGGCGAGCAGGGGTTACACTTCGTTATGATGCACAGGCTTCTCCTTGTGGTGGCTTCTCTTGTTGTGGATCACGGGTTCTAGGCATGCAGGCTTCAGTAGTTGTGGCTCAGGGGCTCTAGAGCGCAGGCTCACTAGTTGTGGCACACGGGCTTAGTTGCTCCACAGCATGTGGGATCTTCCCTGACCAAGGCTCGAACCCATGTCCCCTGCATTTGCAGGTGGATTTTTAACCACTGCACCACCAGGGTAGTCCCAGAGATTCTGATTTTTATAGATGAGAAAACAGGTTCAGAGGAGTTTGTGATTCCTATAAATTCATATATATGGCAAGTGGCAGAGTCAGAATTTGGGGTGTAATTCTGGTTCTGATACCCATGCATGCTCCACTGTGACAGAACATTTCCATTCACAGCCTGTGGACCACCTGGATCAGAGGCACCTGGGGCTGGGAGGGCTGATAAAACACACCTGGGACTGGGGAATCTGCATTTTTTTTACAGCTGTTTTATTTTATTTATTTATTTAAAAAATTTTTTTAGCTTTGTTGTAGTTCACCTTTTTTTCCAATATTTTATTTTATTTTTTTAACATCTTTATTGGAGTATAATTGCTTGACAATGGTGTGTTAGTTTCTGCTTTATAACAAAGTGATTCAGCTATACATATATCCCCATATCTCCTCCCTCTTGCGTCGCCCTCCCACACTCCCCATCCCACCCCTCATGGGGTCACAAAGCACTGAGCTGTTCTCCCTGTGCTGTGCGGCTGCTTCCCACTAGCTATCTATTTTACATTTGGTAGTATATATAAGTCATTGTTAGTTTCTCACTTTGTCTCAGCTTACCCGTCTCCCTCCCCATGTCCTCAAGTCCATTCTCCACATCTGTGTCTTTATTCTTGTCCTGCCCTAGGTTCATCAGAACCATTTTTTTGCTTTAGATTCCATACATATGTGTTACCATATGGTATTTCTTTTTCTCTTTCTGACTTCACTCAGTATGACAGACTCTAGTTCCCTCCACCTCACTGCAAACAACTCAATTTCGTTTCTTTTTATGGCTGAAATTAGTCCATTGTATATATGTGCCACATCTTCTTTATCCATTCATCTGTTTATGGACACTTAGGTTGCTTCCATGTCCTAGCTATTGTAAATAGAGCTGCAACGAACATTGTGGTAAATGACTCTTTTTGATGTATGGTTTTCTCAGGGTATATGCCCAGTAGTGGGATTCCTGGGTCATATGGTAGTTCTATTTTTAGTTTTGTTTTTTTAGTTTAGTTTTTTTTTTTTTTTTGGCAGTACTTGGGCCTCTCACTGTTGTGGCCTCTCCCGTTGCAGAGCACAGGGTCCGGACGTGCAGGCTCAGCGGCTGTGGCTCACGGGCCTAGCCGCTCCGCGGCATGTGGGATCTTCCCAGACCGGGGCATGAACCTGTGTCCCCTGCATCGGCAGGCAGACTCTCAACAACTGTGCCACCAGGGAAGCCCATATTTTTAGTTTTTTATGGAACCGCCATACTGTTCTCCACAGTGGCTGCATCAATTTACATTCCCACCAACATTGCAAGAAGGTTCCCTTTTCTGCACACCCTCTCCAGCATTTCTTGTTTGTAGATTTTTTGATGATGGCCATTCTGACGGATAAGTGATACCTCATTGTAGCTTTGAATTTGCATTTCTTTAATGATTAGAGATGTTGAAAATTCTTTCATGTGTTTGTTGGCAATCTGTATATCTTCTTTGGAGAAATGTCTATTTAGGTCTTCTGCCCATTTTTGGATTGGGTTGTTCGTTTTTTAGATATTGAGCTGCATGAGCTGCTTGTAAATTTTGGAGATTAATCCTTTGTCAGTTGCTTCATTTGCAACTATTTTCTCCCATTCTGAGGGTTGTCTTTTCATCTTTTTTATGGTTTCCTTTGCTTTGCAAAAGCTTTTAAGTTTCATTAGGTTCAATTTGCTGATTTTTCTTTTTATTTCCATTTCTCTAGGAGGTGGATCAAAAAGGATGTTGATGTGATTTATGTCATAGAGTGTTCTGCCAATGTTTTTCTCTAAGAGTTTTATAGTGTCTAGCATTGCATTTAGGTCTTTAATCCATTTTGAGTTTATTTTTGTGTATGGTGTTAGGGAGTGTTCTAATTTCATTCTTTTACATGTAGCTGTTCAGTTTTCCCAGCACCACTTATTGACAAGGCTGCTTTTTCTCCATTCTATATTCTTGCCTCCTTTATCAAAAATAAGGTGACCATAAGTGCATGGGTTTATCTCTGGGCTTTCTATTCTGTTCCATTGATCTATATTTCTGTTTTTGTGCCAGTACCATACTGTCTTGATTACCTTAGCTTTGTAGTATACTCTGAAGTCAGGGAGCCTGATTCCTCCAACACCGTTTTTCTTTCAAAAGATTGCTTTGGCTCTTCGGGGTCTTTTTTTTTTTTTAACATCTTTATGGAGTATAATTGCTTTACAATGGTGTGTTAATTTCTGCTTTACAATAAAGTGAATCAGTTATACATATACATGTGTTCCCATATCTCTTCCCTCTTGTGTCTCCCTCCCTCCCACCCTCCCTATCCCACCCCTGTACGTGGTCACAAAGTACCAAGCTGATCTCCCTGTGCCATGCGGCTGCTTCCCACTAGCTATCCATCCTATGTTTGGTAGTGTATATATGTCCATGCCACTCTCTCACTTCATCACAGCTTACCCTTCCCCCTCCCCATAGCCTCAAGTCCATGCTCTAGTAGGTCTGTGTTTTATTCCCTTCCTACCCCTAGTCTCTTCATGACTTTTTTTTTCTTAGATTCCATATATATGTGTTAACATATGGTATTTGTTTTTCTCCTTCTGACTTACTTCACTCTGTATGACAGACTCCAGGTCTATCCACCTCATTACAAATAACTCAGTTTCATTTCTTTTTATGGCTGAGTAATATTCCATTGTATATATGTGCCACATCTTCTTTATCCATTCATCTGTTGATGGACACTTAGGTTGCTTCCATGTCCTGGCTATTGTAAATATAGTTGCAATGAACATTTTGGTACATGACTCATTTTGAATTATGGTTTTCTCAGAGTATATGCCCTATTCGGGGTCTTCTGTGTTTCCATACAGATTGTGAATTTTTTTCTTTTAGTTCTGTGAAAAATGCCATTGGTAGTTTGATAGGGATTGCATTGAATCTGTAGATTGCTTTGGGTAGTATAGTCATTTTCACAATGTTGATTCTTCCAATCCAAGAGCATAGTATATCTCTCCATCTGTTTATATCATCTTTAATTTCTTTCATCTGTGTCTTATAGTTTTTTGTATTATAGAACTTTTGTCTCCTCAAGTAGGTTTATTCCAAGGTATTTTATTCTTTTTGTTGCAGTGGTAAATGGAAGTGTTTCTTTATTTTTCTTTCAGATTTTTCATCATTAGTGTATAGGAATGCAAGATATTTCTGTGCATTAATTTTGTATCTTGCTATTTTACCAAATTCATTGATTACCTCTAGTAGTTTTCTGGTAGCATCTTTTGGATTCCCTATGTATAGTATCATGTCATCTGCAAACAATGACAGCTTTACTTCTTCTTTTCTGATTTGGATTCCATTTATTTCTTTTTCTTCTCTGATTGCTGAGGCTAAAACTTCCATAACTATGTTGAATAATAATGGTGATAGTGGGCAACCTTGTCTAGTTCCTGATCTTAGTGGAAATGGCTTCAGTTGCTCACCATTGAGAACAGTGTTGGCTGTTGGTTTGTCATATATAACTTTTATTATGTTGAGGTAAGTTCCTTCTAGGCCTACTTTCTAGAGGGTTTTTTATCATAAATGGGTGTTGAATTTTGTCAAAAGCTTTTTCTGCAACTATTGAGATAATCATATAGTTTTTCTCCGTCAGTTTGTTTATGTGGTGTATCACATTGATTGATTTGCATATATTGAAGAACCTTTGCATTCCTGGGATAAACCCCACTTGATCCTGGTGTATTATCCTTTTAATGTGATGCTGGGTTCTGTTTGCTGGTATTTTGTTGAGGGTTTTTGCATCTATGTTCATCAGTGATATTGGCCTGTAGTTTTTTATCTCTGTGACATGTTTGTCTGGTTTTGGTATCAGGGTGATGGTGGTCTCGTAGCATGAGTTTGGGAGCGTTCCTCCCTCTGCTATATTTTGGAAGACCTTGAGAAGAATAGGTTTTAGCTCTTGTCTAAATGTTTGATAGAATTCTCCTGTGAAGCCCTCTGGTCCTGGGCTTTTTTGGTTGGAAGATATTTAATCACAGTCTCAATTTCAGTTCTTGTGATTGGTATCTTTATATTTTCTATTTCTCCTTGGTTCAGTCTTGGAAGGTTGTGCTTTTCTAAGAATTTGTCCATTTCTTCCAAGCTGTCCATTTTATTGGTATAGAGTTGCTTGTAGTAATCTCTTATGATGCTTTGTCTTTCTGTAGTGTTCGTTGTTACTTCTACTTTTTCATTTCTAATTCTACTGATTTGAGTCTTCTCCCTTTCTTTCTTGATGAGTCTGGCTAATGATTTATCAATTTTGTTTATCTTCTCAAAGAAATCAGCTTTGCTATCATTTCCTTCATTTCTTTTTCATTTATTTCTGATCTGATCTTTATGATTTCTTTCCTTCTGCTATCTTTGGGGTTGTTTTGTTCTTCCTTCTCTAATTGCTTTATGTGTAAGGTTAGGTTGTTTATTTGTGATGTTTCTTGTTTCTTAAGGTAGGATTGTAATGCTATAAACTGCCCTCTTAGAACTACTTTTGCTGCATCCGATAGGTTTTGGGTCATTGTGCTTTCATTGGCATTTGTTTCTAGGTATTTTTTGATTTCCTCTTTGATTTCTTCAGTGATCTCTTGGTTATTAAGTAGTGTATTGTTTAGCCTCCATGTGTTTGTATTTTTTACAGATTTTTTCTTGTAATTGACATCTAGTCTCTTAGCATTGTGGTTGGAAAAGATACTTGATAAGATTTCCATTTTCTTAAACTTACCATGGGTTGATTTGTGACCCAGCATATGACCTATCCTGCAGAATGTTCCATGAGCAGTTGAGAAGTGTATTCTGTTGTTTTGGATGCAATGTCCTATAAATATCAATTAAGTCCATCTTGTTTAATGTATCATTTAAAGCTTGTGTTTCCTTATTTATTTTCATTTTGGATGATCTGTCCATTGGTGAAAGTGGGGTGTTAAAGTCCCCTACTATGATTGTGTTACTGTTGATTTCCCCTTTTATGGCTGTTAGCATTTGCCTTATGTATTATGGTTGTCCTATGTTGGGTGCATAAATATTTATAATTGTTATATCTTCTTCTTGGATTGATCACTTGATCATTACATAGGGTCCTTCTTTGTCTCTCATAATAGTATTTATTTTAAAGTCAATTTTGTGTGATATGAGAATTGCTACTCCAGCTTTCTTTTGATTTCCATTTGCATGGAATATCTTTTTCCATCCCTCACTTTCAGTCTCTGTGTGTCACTAGGTCTGAAGTAGGTCTCTTGTAGACAGCATATATATGGGTCTTATTTTTGTATCCATTCAGCCAGTCTATGTCTTTTGGTTGGAGCTTTTAATCCATTTACATTTAAGGTAATTATCAATATGTTTGTTCCTATTAACGTTTTAAAAATTATTTTGGGTTTTTTGTTGTAGGTTTTGCCTTATCTTTTGTTTCCTCCCTAGAGAAATTCCTTTAGCATTTGTTGTAAAGCTGGTTTGGTGATGCTGAATTCTCTTAGCCTTTGCTTGTCTGTAAAGGTTTTAATTTCTGTGTCGAATCTGAATGAGATCCTTGTTGGGTACAGTAATCTTGGTTGTAGGTTTTTCCCTTTCATCACTTTATATATGTCCTGCCACTCCCTTCTGTCCTGCAGAGTTTCTGCTGAAAGATCAGCTGTTAACCTTATGGGGATTCCCTTGTGTGTTATTTGTTGTTTTTCCCTTGCTGCTTTTAATGTTTTCTTTGTATTTAATTTTTGATTCATTAATATGTGTCTTTGTGTGTTTCTCCTTGGACTTATGCTGTATGGGACTCTCTGTGCTTCCTGGACTTGATTCACTATTTTCTTTCCCATATTAGGGAAGTTTTCAACTATAATCTCTTCAAATATTTTCTCAGTCACTTTCTTTTTCTCTTCTTCTTCTGTGGCCGCTATAATTTGAATGTTGGTACATTTAATGTTGTCCCATAGGTCTCTGAGACTGTCCTCAATTATGTTCATTCTTTTTCCTTTATTGTGCTCTGCAGTAGTTATTTGCACTATTTTGTGTTCTTAGGTCCCTTATCCATTTTTCTGCCTTACTTATTATGCTATTGATTCCTTCTAGAGAATTTTAAAATTCACTTATTGTGTTGTTCATCATTGTTTGCTCTTTCGTTCTTCTAGCTGCTTGTTACACGTTTCTTGTATTTTCTCCCTTCTGTTTCCAAGATTTTGGATCATCTTTACTATCATTATTCTGAATTCTTTTTCAGGTAGACTTTCTATTTCCTCTTTGTTTGGTCTAGTGGGTTTTTACCTTGCTCCTTCATCTGCTGTGTTTTTCTGTCTTCTCATTTTGCTTAACTTACTGTGTTTGGCATCCCCTTTTCACAGGCTGCAGATTCATAGTTCCTGTTGTTTTTGGTGTCTGCCCCCAGTGGGTAAGCTTGGTTCAGTGGGTTGTGTAGGCTTACTGGTGGAGGCACTAGTGCTTGTGTTCCGGTGGATGAGGCTGGATCTTGTCTTTCTGGTGGGCAGAACCATGTCTGATGGTGTGTTTTGGGGTGTCTGTGACCATATTATGCATTTAGGCAGACTCCCTGCTAATGGGTGTGGTTGTGTTCCTGTCTTGCTAGTTGTTTGGCATAGGGTGTCCAGCACTGTATCTTGCTGGTTGTTGAGTGGAGCTGGGTCTTAGCATTGAGATGGAGCTCTCTGGGAGAGCTTTCACTGTTTGATATTACGTGGAGCCTGTAGGTGTCTGGTGGACCAATGTCCTGAACTCAGCTCTCCCACTTCAGAGGCCCAAGCCTAACACCCGGTCGGAACCTCAAGACCCTGTCAGCCACTCAGCTCAGAAGAAAAGGGAGAAAAAAAGAAAAACAGAAAAAAATAAAGTAGACTAAAATAAAGTTATTAAAATAAAAAATAAAAATAATTATTAAAAATAAAAAATGTTAAAAAGTAATAAAAGAAAAAAATGAACAGACTGAACCCTAAGACATGGTAAAAGCAAAGCTATACAGACAGATTCACACAAAGAATCATACACATACACACTCACAAAAAGAGAAAAAGGAAAAAAAAAAAATATATCCTTGCTCCTGAAGTCCACTGCCTCAATTTTCGGTTGATTTGTTGTCTATTCAGGTATTCCACCGATATAGGGTACATCAAATTGATTGTGGAGATTTAATCCACTACTTCTGAGGCTGCTGGGAGAGATTTCCCTTTCTCTTCTTTGTTCGCACAGCTCCTGGGGTTCTGCTTTGGATTTGGCCCTGCCTCTGTGTGTAGGTTGACTGAGGGCATCTGTTCCCTGCCCAGACAGGAGGGGGTTAAAGGAGCGGCTGATTAGGGGGCTCTGGCTCACTCAGGCTCGGGGGAGGGAGGGGTACGGAATGAGGGGCAAGCCTGCAGTGGCAGAGGCCAGCATGACATTGCAACAGCCTGAGGCACACCATGTGTTCTCCCAGGGAAGTTGTCCCTGGGTCACGGGACCCTGGCAGTGGCGGGCTGCACTGGCTCCAGGAAGGGGAGGTGTGGAGAGTGACCTGTTCTTGCACACAGGCTTCTTGGTGGCTGCAGCAGCAGCCTTAACGTTTCATGCCCGTATCTGGAGTCTGTGCTGATAGCCACGGCTCGCGCCTGTCTCTGGAGCTCTTTTAGATGGTGCTCTGAATCCCCTCTCCTCACGCACCTCGAAACAGTTGTCTCTTGCCTCTTAGGCAGGTCCAGACTTTTTCCCGAACTCCCTTCTGGCTGGTGCACTAACCCCTTCAGGCTGTGTTCATGCAGGCAACCCCAGTACTCTCCCTGGGATCTGACCTCTGAAGACTGAGCCTCAGCTCCCAGCCCCCACTGGCCCCAACAGGTGAGCAGACAAGCCTCTCAGGCTGGTGAGTGCTGGTTGGCACTGATCTTCTGTGCGGGAATCTCTCCGCTTTGCCCTCTGCACCCTTGTTGCTGCCCTCTCCTCCGTGGCTTTGAAGCTTCCCCCACCGTCACCCCCTGCCTCCTCCAGTGAAGGGGATTCCTAGTGTGTGGAAAATTTTCCTCCTTCACAGCTCCCTCCCAGAGGTGCAGGTCCCGTCCATATTCTTTTGTCAGTTTTTTCTTTTGCCTTACCCTGGTATGTGGGGAGTTTCCTGCCTTTTGGGAAGTCTGAGGTCTTCTGCCAGCATTCAGTAGGTGTTCTGTAGGAGTTGTTCCACATGTAGATGTATTTCTGATGTATTTGTGGGGAGAAAGGTGATCTCCACGTCTTACTCTTCTGCCATCTTGAAGGTCTTCCTGGAATCTGTATTTTTTTTTTTTTTTTTTTTTTTTGTGTGATACACGGGCCTCTCACTGTTGTGGCCTCTCCCATTGCGGAGCACAGGCTCCGGACGCGCAGGCTCAGCGGCCATGGCTCACGGGCCCAGCCTCTCCGCGGCATGTGGGATCTTCCCAGACCGGGGCACGAACCCGTGTCCCCTGCATCAGCAGGCGGATTCTCAACCACTGCGCCACCAGGGAAGCCCTGGAATCTGTATTTTTAATGAGCTGTCTAGATGCCTCTGAGGCATGCTAAAACTTGGGAACTCTTGCATTACATCTTGGTTCCTCTCGTGCTGAGGGAGGTGCTGAGATAAACAGGTGCTGGTTGTGCAGATGGGAAGTGTTCAGTGGGTGTGTGGGTATTAAGAGCCAAAGGCTAAACCAGTGGTTCTCCAATTATGCTGTGCATATACACCATCTGGGGATCTTATTAAAATGCAGATTCATATTTAATAGGTGCAGGGTGGAAGCTGTAATTCTGCGCTTCCTTTTTTTCTTCCAGTTTCATTGAGATATGATTGACATACAGCACTGTATAAATATTAGGTGTACAATGTAATGATTTGACTTACGTACACCATGAAATAATTCTCATACTAAGTTTAGTGAATATCCGTCATCTCATATAGATATGAAACTAAAGAAATAGAAAATTTTTAAAATTTTTACTTCCAGCTGTGTTGGGTCTTTGTTGCTGTGCATGGGCTTTCTCTAGTTGGGGCAAGCGGGGGCTACTCTTCATTACAGTGCACGGACTTCTCATTGCGGTGGCTTGTCTTGTTGTGGAGCATGAGCTCTAGGCACATGGGGTTCAGTAGTTGTGGTGCATGGGCTCAGTAGTTGTGGCTCACGGGCTCTAGAGTGCAGGCTCAGTAGTTGTGGTGCACAAGCTTAGTTGCTCTGTGGCATGTGGTATCTTCCTGGACCAGAGATCAAAACCATGTCCCCTGCATTGCCAGGTGTATTCTTAATCACTGCGCCACCAGGGAAGTCCCTAGAAAATTTTTTTTCCTAGAACTCTTAGGATTTACTCTCTTAACAACTTTCGCATATAACATAGAACAGTGTTAATTATATTGACAATGTTGTACATTACATCCCTAGCACTTATTTCTTTTATGACTGGAAGTCTGTTTCTGCATTCCTAACAAGCTCACAGGTGATGCCAATGCTGATGCTGAGGTTCCATGGACCTCACTTTGACGGATCTCAGGGGCTGTCCTAGATGAGACACAGTGGATGGATTCTCAATTCTGGCTGCACATTCAGACCCTTGGTGAATTTTTGATATACCAATCTTCAGGTCCCATCCCGATAGAATACTGATATTTTGTAAAAGCTCCTCAGGTAATTCCATTGTGTGGCCAAGATTAAGAACCAGTATTTTAAAGCAGGGTGAGGGGCATAAGAATGTACATGCAGAAGGCTTGTCAGCTTTTTTGTTGCCCTGTACTTCTTCCTTTGGAAAGTTTCTGTCTCACGCCACTGACTTGCCACTGCTGATCTTGAGGCCGACTTCAGAGCCAAGGAACCAGTCTGATTCATCTGGCTGAAGGGGCTGGGATGAGGAGCTGTTCCTGTGCCCTAATGGTTTTTACCCCATACAACAAGGTGCTGAGTTGCCAGCTGATGGGTGTGAGAGTTTTCTCAGGGTCACTGGATCTCAGAACATTGTTATTTTCTAACTGGAGATCAGATCTCTGATTTTCTCATTTAAAGTATCACCTGCTCTGCCAACCAGCCCTCTGCTCTCATATTCACCAGCTCACCTCCCACACTCCTAGCTTTGGGCAGCTTCTCTAATGAACCCACCATATCCAAGCACTTCACACTGGCTAGAGGCATCTCCAGGTGCAATACATGGATTGTGCTTATTTAACCCCTCTCCCAAACATCTCCCCCACTTTTTACCTGGATTTGCCCCCAAAACCTCTGATCTCAACCATCATACTATACTAAAACTGTTTATGGGACCCTGTGGTGGGAAGTAATTTAGAGTGGCAGTTAAGAGCTTTGGCCTCCGACCAATCACCTTATCTTTGATAAAGGAAGCAAGAATATACAATGGAAAAAAGACAGCCTCTTCAGTAAGTGGTGCTGGGAAAACTGGGCAGCTACATGTAAAAGAACGAAATTAGAACATTCCCTAACACCATACACAAAAATAAACTCAAAATGGGTTAAAGACTTAAACGTAAGGCCAGACACTATCAAACTCTTACAGGAAAACATAGGCAGAACACTCAATGACATAAATTGCAGCAATATGCTTTTTGACCCACCTCCTAGAGAAATGGAAATAAAAACAAAAATAAACAAATGGGACCTAATGCAACTTAAAAATTTTTCCACAGCAAAGGAAACCATAAAAAAGATGAAAAGACAACCCTCATAATGGGAGAAAATATTTACAAATGAAGCAACTGACAAAGGATTAATATCCAAAATATACAAGCAGCTCATGCAGCTCAATATCAAAAAAACAAACAACCCAATCCAAAAATGGGCAGAAGACCTAAATAGACATTTCTCCAAAGAAGATATACAGATTGCCAACAAACACATGAAAGGATGCTCAATGTCACTAACCATTAGAGAAATGCAAATCAAAACCTCAATGAATTATCATCTCACACCACTCAGAATGGCCATCATCAAAAAATATACAAACAATTAATGCTGGACAGGGTGTGGAGAAAAGGGAACCCTCTTGCACT
Organism: Kogia breviceps; assembly: GCF_026419965.1. Classification (NCBI taxonomy): domain Eukaryota; kingdom Metazoa; phylum Chordata; class Mammalia; order Artiodactyla; family Physeteridae; genus Kogia; species Kogia breviceps. The sequence continues at coordinate 33,072,385 of NC_081328.1, read as the reverse complement.
GTTGGTGGGAATGTAAATTGATGCAGCCACTATGGAGAACAGTATGGAGGTTCCTTAAAAAACTACAAATAGGGCTTCCCTGGTGGCGCAGTGGTTGAGAATCCGCCTGCCGATGCAGGGGACACGGGTTCGTGCCCTGGTCCGGGAAGATCCCACATGCCGCGGAGCAACTAAGCCCGTGAGCCATGGCCGCTGAGCCTGTGCGTCCGGAGCCTGTGCTCCGCAACGGGAGAGGCCACAACAGTGAGAGGCCCGCATACCGAAAAAAAAAAAAAAAAAAAAAAAAAAAAAAAAAAACTACAAATAGAACTACCATACGACCCAGCAATCCCACTATTGGGATACTGAGAAACCATAATTTTAAAAGAGTCATGTGGTGGAAAGGAGGACATCTGGAATGTGGAGATCTGAAGTTTGGAGATCCTGACATCCTGATGATACCCTGACAGACTCAGAATCACAAAGAAGAGTCTTCTGATAATCACTGTGTGGATGAAAGGCTCTTGGTGCTCCAGCCAGGTGTCAAGGCTGTGCCTCTGAGGTAGGAGAGCCAAGTTCAGGACACGGGTCCACAAGAGACTTCCCAGCTCCACGTAATATCAAACGGCAAAAATCTCCCACAGATCTCCACCTCAAGGCCAAGACCCAACTTCACTCAACGACCAGCAAGCTACAGTGCAAGCCACCCTATGACAAGGAACTAGCAAGAAAGGAACACAACTCCATCCATTAGCAGAGAGGCTACCTAAAATCGTATTAAGGCCATAGACACCCCAAAATGCACCACCAGACATGGACCTGCCCACCAAAAAGACAATATCCACCCTCATCCACCAGAACACAGGCACTAGTCCCCTCCACCAGGAATCCTACACAACCCACTGAACCAACCTTAGCCACTGGGGACAGACACCAAAAACAATGGGAACTACAAACCTGCAGCCTGCAAAAAGGAGACTGCAAACACAGTAAGTTAAGCAAAATGAGAAGGCAGAAAGACAGCAGATGAAGGAGCAAGGCAAAAACCCACCAGACCTAACAAATGAACAGGAAATAGGCAGTCGACCTGAAAAGGAATTCACAATAATGATAGTAAAGATGATCCAAAATATTGGAAATAGAATAGAGAAAATTAAAAAAATGTTTAACAAGGACCAAGAAGAACTAAAGAGCAAACAAGCAGTGATGAACAACACAATAAATGAAATTTAAAATTCTCTAGAAGATATCAATAGCAGGATAACTGATGCAGAAGGACGGATAAGTGACCTGGAAGATAAAATAGTGGAAATAACTACTGCAGAGCACAATAAAGAAAAAAGAATTAAAAGAATTGAGGACAGTCTCACAGACCTCTGGGACAACATAAAACACAACAACATTCAAATTATAGGGGTCCCAGAAGAAGAAGAGAAAAAGAAAGGGACTGAGAAAATATTTGAAGAGATTATAGTTGAGAATTTCCCTAAATTGTGAAAGGAAAGAATCAAGTCCAGGAAGCAGAGAGAATCCCATACAGGATAAATCGGAGGAGAAACACACCAAGACACATATGAATCAAACTATCAAAAATTAAATACAGAGAAGAGAGAAGATGGCAGAAGAGTAAGACGCAGAGATCCTCCTCACAGATACATCAGAAATACATCTACACGTGGAACTGCTCCTATAAAACACCCACTGAATGCTGGCAGGAGACCTCAGACCTCCCAAAAGGCAAGAAACACCCCACATACTTGGGTAGGGCAAAAGAAAAAAGAATAAACAGAGACAAAAGAATAGGGATGGGACCTGCACCACTGGGAGGAAGCTGTGAAGGAGGAAAGGTTCCCACACACTAGAAGCCCCTTCACGCGCAGAGACTGTGGGTGGCGGAGGAGGGAAGCTTCAGAGCCTCGGGGGAGAGCACAGTAACAGGGTGTGGAGGACAAAGCAGAGAAATTCCCGCACAGAGGATCTGTGCCGACTGGCAGTACTCACCAGCCCGAGAGGCTTGTCTGCTCACCTGCCGGGAAGGGCGGGGGCTGGGAGCTGAGACTCGGGCTTCGGCTTCGGTCGGATCCCAGGGAGAGGTCTGGGGTTGATAGCGTGAATACAGCCTGAAAGGGTTAGTGCACCACGGCTAGCCAGGAGGGAGTCTGGGAGAAGTCTGGAGCTGCTGAAGAGGCAAGAGACGTTTTCTTCCCTCTTTGCTTCCAGGTGCGCGAGGAGAGGGGTTTAAGCACGCCGCTTAAAGGAGCTCCAGAGATGGGCGCAGAGCTGCCAAAGAGACAGGAGACTTTTTCTTGGCTCTTTGTTTGATGGTGCATGAGGAGAGGGGTTTAAGTGCGCCACTTAAAGGAACTCCAGAGAGGGGTGCAGAGCTGCCGAAGAGACAAGAGACCTTTCACGCTCTTCCAAAATATAGCAGAGGGAGGAACCCTCCCAAACTCATTCTACGAGGCCACTTTTACCCTGATACCAAAACCAGATAAACATGTCACAGAGAAAGAAAACTACAGGCCAATATCACTGATGAACATAGATGCAAAAATCCTCAACAAAATACTAGCAAACAGAATCCAATGCACATTAAAAGGATCATACACCATGATCAAGTGGTGTATATCCCAGGAATGCAAGGATTCTTCAATATATGCAAATCAATCAATGTGATACACCATATTAACGAACTGAAGGAGAAAAACCATATGATCATCTCAATAGATGAAGAGAAAGCTTTTGACAAATTCAGCACCGATTTATGATATAAACCCTCCAGAAAGCAGGCATAGAAGAAACTTTCCTCAACATAATAAAGGCCATATATGACAAACCCACAGCCAACATCATCCTCCATGGTGAAAAACTGTAATCACTTCCACTAAGATCAGGAACAAGACAAGGTTGCCCACTCTCACCACTCTTATTCAACATAGTTTTGGAAGATCTAGCCACAGCAATCAGAGAAGAAAATGAAAAAAAAGGAATCCAAATCAAAAAAGAAGAAGTAAAGCTGTCACTGTTTGCAGATGACATGATACTATACATACAGAATCCTAAGGATGCTACCAGAGAACTACAAGAGCTAATCAATGAATTTGGAAAAGTAGCCGGATACAAAATTAATGCACAGAAATCTCTAGCATTCCTATACACTAATGATGAAAAATCTGAAAGTGAAATTAAGCAAACACTCCCATTTACCATTGCAACAAAAAGAATAAAATACCTAAGAATAAACCTACTTATGCAGTCAAAAGATCTGTATACAAAATATTATAAAACACTGATGAAAGAAATTAAAGATGATACAAATAGATGGAGAGATATACCATGTTATTGGATTGGAAGAATAAACATTGTGAAAATGACTCTACTACCCAAAGCAAACTACGGATTCAATGCAATCCCTATCAAACTACCACTGGCATTTTTCACAGAAGTAGAACAAAAAATTTCACAATTTGTGTGGAAACACAAAAGACCCTGAATAGCCAAAGCAATCTTGAGGAAGAAAAACGGAGCTGGAGGAATCAGGCTCCCTGACTTCAGACTATAATACAAAGCTATGGTAATCAAGACAGTATTTTACTGGCACCAAAACAGAAATATAGATCAATGGAACAGGATAGAAAGCCCAGAGATAAACCCACACACATATGGTCACCTTATCTTTTATAAAGGAGGCAAGAATATACAGTGGAGAAAAGACAGCCTCTTCAATAAATGGTGCTGGGAAAACTGGACAGTTATATATAAAAGTATGAAATTAGAACACTCCCTAATGCCACATACAAAAATAAACTCAAAATGGATTAAAGACCTAAATGTAAGGACAGACACTATCAAACTCTTAGAGGAAAACATAGGCAGAACACTCTATGATATAAATCACAGCAAGGTCCTTTTTGACCCACCTCCTAGAGAAATGGAAATAAAAACAAAAATACACAAATGGGACCTAATGAAATTAAAAGCTTTTACACAGAAAAGGAAACGATAAACTAGATGAAAAGACAACCCTCAGAATGGGAGAAAATATTTGCAAATGAAGTAACTGACAAAGGATTAATCTGCAAAATTTACAAGGAGCACATGCAGCTCAATATTAAAAAAACAAACAGCCCAATCCAAAAATGGACAGAAGCCCTAAATAGACATTTCTCCAAAGAAGATATACAGATTGACCACAAACACATGAAAGATTGCTCAACATTATTAATCATTAGAGAAATGCAAATCAAAACTACAATGAGATATCATCTCACACCAGTTATATTGGCAATCATCAAAAAATCTACAAACAATAATTGCTGCAGAGGGTGTGGAGGAAAAGGAACCCTCATGCACTGTTGGTGGGAATGTAAATTCATACAGCCACTATCAAGAACAGTATGGGGGGCTTCCCTGGTGGCGCAGTGGTTGAGAATCCGCCTGCCGATGCAGGAGACACGGGTTCGTGCCCTGGTCCGGGAAGATCCCACATGCCGCGGAGCAACTAAGCCCGTGAGCCATGGCCGCTGGGCCTGCGCGTCCGGAGCCTGTGCTCCGCAACGGGAGAAGCCACAACAGTGAGAGGCCCACATACAGCAAAAACAAAACAAAACAAAACAAAAGAACAGTATGGGGGTTCCTTAGAAAACTAAAAATAGAACTGCCATATGTCCCAGCAATCCCACTACTGGGCATATACACTGAGAAATCCATAATTCAAAAAAGTCATGTACCAAAATGTTCATAGCAGCTCTATTTACAATAGCCAGGACATGGAACCAACCTAAATGTCCATCATCAGATGAATGGATAAAGTAGATGTGGCACATATATACAATGGAATATTACTCAGCCATAAAAAGAAACAAAATTGAGTTATTTGTATTGAGGTGAATGGACCTAGTGTCTGTCATACAGAGTGAAGTAAGTCAGAAAGGGAAAAACAAATACCGTATGCTAACACATATATATGGAATCTAAAAAAATTGTTTCTTAAGAACCTAGGGGCAGGACAAGAATAAAGTTGCAGACGTAGAGAATGGACTTGAGGACACAGTGGGGGCAAGGGTATGCTAGGACGAAGTGAGAGTGTAGCCGTGACATATATGCACTACCAAATGTAAAATATATAGCTAGTGGGAAGCAGCTGCATAGCACAGGGAGATCAGCTCGGTGCTTTGTGACCACCTAGAGGGGTGGGATAGGGAGGGTGGGAGGGAGACGCAAGAGGCAGGGGATATGGGTATATTTGTATACATATAGCTGATTCACTTGGTTATACAGCAGAAGCTAACACACCATTGTAAAGCAATTATACTCCAATTAAGATGTTAAAAAAAACATTGTGAAGGTTTATTATATAGATTGTTATATGTTTTCCATTTGTTGATATTTTTATTAAATTAATTTTTATATGTAAAATTCTTAAAACTTTATTGGCACATAAATGTTTAATAAACAGAGCCATAATTGTTAAAAAAAAGAAAAAAGAAAAGAGCTTTGGCCTCAGACCATTCGGGGTTTTTGGCATAGCTCTGACTCTTTCTAGCTCGTGGTCTTGAGGGATATTTTTAACCTGTGTTTGGGTTTCCTCATCTGTAAAATGGAGCTAGTGGTAGTATCTATCTTATAGGGAGAATGAGAATTGAATGGGATGATTTATAGAAGGTATTTTAGGGCATTTTGCACATGTAAAGATGTGTCTTCAAAGCACTAGTCTGTCAGAAAGTGGGTGAGACTGACCTTCAAGGGCTTCTGCTGCCCCAGGGCTTGGGACACTGATTTTTTGCCTCTGTCCGTAGAAAGGGGCAAAGTGCACAGGTTTGCAAAGCTGTCTTTGGGTCATAAGTCTGTTTCATTCTATTCGTCATAAGATCTGTTTCTTTCTATTCTTCTGTCTACTCTGCTTTTAACTTTTTTTTCTTTTTTTTATAAAACAATGCTTCTGGAGTAATTTAAATTGTCATTTAATGTGACAATATGGTGTAGTGGTTGAGAACATGGACTCTGGAGCCCACTATCTGGCCTTAATGATTTAGAAGCTGTATCATCTTGGGAAAATTCCTAACCTCTCTGTTTCTCAGTTTCCTCATCTATGACAGGGAAAATGACAGTACCTGTCTCATAGAGTTGTTGAGGTAAGTGCATATTAAGTGCATAGGACAGAGCCTGGTGCTGAGAGAGTACCCAGAATCGAATAGCTTTATTTACTGTCTGCAAACCCTGTGACAGCCCTGTATTCTATGGTTTCAGATCTTCTTTAATCCCACAACTACCCTATGAGGTAGGAGATATTGTTTCATTTCATAGATGAGGAAATGGAAGCTCAGAGATTTAGGAACTGGCCCAAGATCATGTAAATAGTATGTGGTGGAGCCAATATTTGAACCTTGGACTTTGAAGCAAAAAGCCTGAGGTCTTTCTTCTGGAGTTCTCAATCTGGGGTCCAAGAACACTTATTGGATTATTGGTAGGATTCATTGGGTTTGGGGCCCCTTTGAAATAGTTTCAAAATTGGGTATTTGTGATTTGGGGACAGGGTCCATTGCTTTGTTTAGGTTCATAGGATGAACCATTGCATTATTGCTGACTTTCTTATAAGAGACAAAAATTGTTTAATAAACTCCAAATATTTGAAACTGTCATTGCTGAGATCATGCAAATAATTGGGCTCTAATGCAGCTGGATTCCTAGAATTAGTAATTTCCATGTTCAGGGACTTCCCTGGTGGTCCAGTGGGTGGAACTCCATGCTCCCAATGCAGGGGGGCCAGGTTAAGTCCCTGGTTGGGGTACTAGATGCCGCATGTCCCAACTAAGAAGTCCGCATACCACAACTAAATATCCCAAAACGAAGATCCCGCATGCCATAATTAAGACCCGGTGCAGCCAAAATAAATAAATATCAATTTTTTTTTCCATGATTATACTCTGTGCACACCACACTAGCCCGTCTAGTGCCATTTTGGCACCAATGGTTCTGGGTGCTCTGAGTCAGAAGGATAGGATGACCCAGAAATCCTGCAGTCACTGGGTGGCGGTAGTCCTGGGCTCTGCCTCTGCCTCCAGGGCTTTATCTCCCTTGCCTAGAAAACGTGGGTATTGCCCAGATGGTCTCTGAGTCTCACCTAAACTCCATTTTGCTTACATCTTTTTTTTTTTTTTTTTTTGGCCATGCCACACGGCATGTGGGATCTTAGTTCCCTAACCAGGGATCGAACCCATGCTCCCTGTATTGGAAGTGTGGAGTCTTAACCACTGGACCACCAGGGAAGTCCTGCTTATATCTTTCTTATATGAACTCAAGATGAAAATTAGGAATCTCCTTCCTTAATCAAGGTGCTGTCACATTTTGAGTAGACAGGGTAAGTGGATACACAGCCAATTAGTCAGCCATTTGCTACATCTGGGGATGAGCTAAGCTGAGCAGGAGCCTTCCATGGAACTCCTCCACTCCTTTTGCCCACTTTCATCACCACTGAGGACTGTAGAGTTAGACTTGGAAGAGGCCAAAAAGACAGCTCTTAGTTTACCTTCTCTCACTACTGAGCAAACAGGCCAGAGATGGGGAGTGCCTTACATACGGTCATGTGGCTAGTAAGTGGCTGGATTTGGACTTGAACCCAGACTTTCAGACTCCAAATCCAATGCCTATTTACAAAGCCAAACTAGTACAACCAAGAGATCTAGGGGCCCTCTCAGAACCACCCAAATGTGACAAATCTGTGGGCTAGTAGGATCCTGGGACACATTTCCGGGAACGTAATGCTCCCCTTTCTCAGTTCCTCATCACGCACATGGCCTCCACTCGTTGGAGGAGGGGAAGCAAGGAAGGAAGGAGAATATTGGCCCCAGGGTATATGCCTCTATCCTGCCCTCAGCCTTTTGGGGCTCTGACCATTATTAACAGCACATTCCCAGCCTGTCAGCCTTTCTTCCCCGCAAGGCTCTGGGACTCCCAAGGGGAATTGGACATACCCTTTCACTCTCCATTTCTAGGTGGCAGATCCCAGAGATAAGGGGGAAAGACTTTAATAGGAACTTTCCTTGCAACCCTGTGATTGTTCTCAGGGTCTCTGTTTCATGCTTTGGAAACTCTGGGTATATTCTTCAAATTCTGGATGGGGAAGCTAGGGAGCTGGAACGCATGCTATTCAGCTCTGCCCCACTTGGCCGTCTCACCCACAGTTCAGAGTGGGAAATGGGTCCAACCACCTGCCTCTGAGTTCTTGGGTAGTCAGAGCCAGGGCAAGTTCACATTCGCTTGGGTCTGCATTGTGCAGTGGATGGGGGCACTGAGGAGGTGTGGTACCTAGGGTGCAAGGACAAGAATGACCCTTGATTTCTTTCATCCTCCTCAGCGGCTTGGAAGCCCCTGGATGGAGCACTGATAGACCAGAGCATTACTCCATAAAGGCTTGTCTCCCATCCTGTTGGTTATTCTGTATCTGTTCTGAACAATCAACAAATGTTTGTTGAGTAACTGCTGGGTGCCCATGAAGGGGACCCAAGCAACACCAGTTGTTTTAGCTGAACACAAAGAAGGGATTGATCGATTTTGACTGAGGGATATTAGAGAGAGCTTTCCAGAAGTAATAATTTTGTTTTCTTTTTTTGTTGGGCTTTGGTGTTTCTCAAGGCATTCTTGATATAAAAAATGGAAAAGAATTTCCAGGTAGAGGGAACAGCTTGAATAGGGGCATGGGCTTTTTCAGAGGAGGAAGTACAGACTCGGTGGCTAAGGCCAGACCATGCAGGCCCCTGTATGTCATGCAAGGGAGTCTTAGGCTTTTTTCCTTGGTGATAGGGATCCAGGCAAGGGTTTTAAGTGAGAGAGTAAACAAAGTTGGCTCTGTTTTTGGGAAGATGCTGTCACTAGGGGCCTTCCCTAGGCTGAACGTTTGTTTCCTGTCCAAAACTCATATGTTGAAACCGAATCCCCATTATGATGATATTTGGAAGTGGGGCCTTTGGGAGATAATTAGGTAATGTCATGAAAGGGATGTGTCCTTATAAAAGAGATCCCAGAAAGTTCCCTTGCCCTGTCAGCCATGTGAGGACACAGTAAGAAGACTGCCGTCTATGAACCAGAAAGTGAGTTCTCATCAGGACCTGACCATACTGACACCCTGATTTAGAACTTTCGGCCTCCAGAACTGTGAGAAATAAATTTCTGATGTTTATAAGCCACCCAGTCTGTGGCACTTTGTTATAGCAGCCTGAACTGAATAAGACAGTGGCTGTGTTGGCAATGGATTGTACAGAAGAGACAAGAAAGAGAGGATAACTCCTGCATCCATCACAGTTTTCTGGATGACCTGTGATGACTCTTTGCTTAGTATGGCTTTTTGAAGAAGTTAGAGTTATATCTTTGAAATGAACCAACAAACCAACCAACTAACCTCTTCTTCACCCCACCCCAATTTCATAAGGATTCTATATGGCCAAGATTTTACTCCACTTGATGCTTGTTAAAGGATTAAGGATTAAAAAACAAGCTTCTAATTACCTCTGGGATTCCTTGGCTAGACTAAATATAGGTTGTGGACAGATGTGGAAACTCCCTGAAGTTCTTCAGAAGTAACAGGGAAATGGGTTGATGATTATTTTTCTTTGCTATAAGAACAGGATCAGTTGAAAGAGCTTTGGGGTCAGACATTTTGGATCCTGAATTTAAATCCCAGCTCTGCTACTTACTAGCAAATTGCTCCTAGATAAATTTCTTTGTCTTTCTGACCCTCAGTTTACCTAACTGAGAAATGGAGATAAAAATATCTAACCCAGAGGATGAAGTGACAGGTGTGTCTATGGTACCTTCTGGGGGTGTTGGGTAGGAACTCTCCATCATGGACCACGTTTGTTGATGGGGAGGAGGGGTTCTGCCAGAATGACTTCTCTGTGTGTGGCATCTCCTGGGAGTGGCTCTAGGCCTGGCCTTCCAGGCCTACCTCCCAGTCCCTGTTCCTTCGGTGCATGTGACTGAGCATCCATGACAAGCCAGGTGCAGAAAGAAGAGTGGGGACAACTTGGTGTGTGAGAGCCAGCATCCGCCCTTGGGGAACTCACAGATTTGTACCACAGCAGGATGGGTTTTCTCTCCTAATTCTGTTTCTCCTGGTTGATTGCTAGCACTCCTTGTTCCTCCTGAGTGGGAACTGCTTAAGGGGAACTGTACTGCTAGGGGAAGCATCCCTGGGGGCATGCAGGCAGCAGGGGGTTAAGAACAAGCCAAGAGACACATGGTTGATCACCTGTGGACCAAGGGGGATTCAGCTACCCAGTTCCTAGTCTCTCCAATTGTGGATTCCCTATCCCTCCTCTTTTCATTGTCCATAACTTTTAAAAATTGAAGTATAATTGGTATGTAACATTATATTATTTTCAGGTATATCAAATAATGATTCAGTATTTGTATATATTGCAATCTGATCACAGAAAGTCTAGTTAACATCTGTCACCATAAATAGTTAAAATTTTTTTAATGTGTGTGATAAGAACTTTTAAGATCTACTCTGAGCAACTTTCAAATATGCCATACAGTATTATTAACTACATCATCCATCCCTATGACTTATTATTTATTTTATAACTGGAAGTTTGTACCTTTTGACCAGCTTCACCCATTTCACCCACCCTGTGCCTCTGGCAACCACCAATCTCTGTAAATACCAGCTTGGCTTTGTTATTTATTTATTAAAACTTTGTTTTGAAGATTCCACATATAAGTGAGATCATACTGTATTTGTCTTTCTCTGTCTGACTTATTTTACTTAACATAATGCCCTCAAGATCCATCCATATTGTGGCAAATGGAAAGATTTCCTTCTTCTTTAATAGCTGAATAATATTACATGGTGTATTTCTACCACATTTTCTTTATCCATTCATCTATTGATGGACACTTAGGTTGTTTCTGTATCTTGGCTATTGTAAATAATGCTGCAGTGAATATGGGGGTGCAGATATCTTTTTGTTTTCTTTGGATAAATACCCAGAATTGGAATTGCTAGACTACATGGTAATTCTATTTTTTAATGTAAAAAATAACATGTATAGTTCAATATTCTTCTCCTAAAAGTGCATCTTGCTCTCTGCCTGTTCACCCGTCCATTATAATAAAGGCTGACACGTGAAGGTTTTCCATGTGCCGGGCACTGTACTGAGTAGTTCAGAGTTAAGTCCTCATAGTCACCTTGTGAGGGAGATACCACTATTATCCCTGTTTTTAAGATGAGAAAATGAGATATGCAGAGGTTAAGTAACTTGCCCAGAGCCAGCCAGGAGCCCCTTCAGCCTGGTGCCAGAGCCTATGCCCTGAACCACTAGAAGCCAGTCTGCTTCTCTACCTGTAGGTGACACGGAGAGTTAGCTGCCTGCAGTGACTTGCCCCAAGTACTAACACTGGCTACTTCTGAGTGGTTTGATTTGGGGTGATTTACGACAGTATTTTTAAAAGTCTTCTGTAGTGTTTTAGTTTTAAAATGATGTGCATGTATCATTTTGATAATAATGAAATATAAGATTTGCAGATGGGATTTGGCTTTTTTTGGTCAGGCAAAGGAAAAGGCTTTGAGAGGCAGTGTGAGGAAGCAACTTTGGTCTTGACCATCATCTTCCTGTGCTCTTTGGAAGCTGTTTGTAGTCGAATGGGTCTTCTTGATGCCTACCAGGGACACTCCACAGCCTCATGCTTTCTCTGCCACAAGATGGCAATCATGGCACATGATGGACCGGCCTATAGCCTCCACAAGGGAACACCTGAGCATCTGTCTGCCAACTACAGAGACCCTTCCCCAGTGTACAGTGGGAGGAAGGAGTTTTTAAAGGGGGACTGCAAAGGCAACACCCCCTGTCCAAACCCCAGGCAGCCAGGCAGTCATATTCAGATGCTTCCATTTCCAGTAACCCACAGCCCTCCCCAGAACAGGGCTGCATTATCCATTTTGCTTTCTGATGAAAGAGACATAGAGATAAAGTGACATAGAGGTTTCCCGACACAAAATAAGTGCCAACGAGCCTGGAGAATGGGTTTTTTGTGATCTGTTATTTGAATGAGTTATTTATCCTGTGACTTGTGTAGATTCTTTTTGCTCCATGGAGAGGGATTGGTGCTAGCCTTTCAGGGATAGAGGCTACGAAGCAAGTCCCAGGACAGGAAGTTGGCAGCCTTCACTGGGGTCTTTCCAGGTGAGTGGCTGAGTAGGACAGCTTCAACTGAGGCCCAGCTTTAGGTCCAATCCCCAGGAAGGAAGACTGCCAGGAACAAGATGGGCTCTGGTTCCTGTGGTGAAAATGGGGAGGTGCACAGTGACTAGAGGGGGGGAATTTGGAGTGGGACCACTGCATTTCTACTGCCTGAGATGCCCGATAGGAACTGGATTCAGGTGTGGGAAATGGGGGCAGGACTCCTGTATCAGGTAACACTAGCTGCTATAACAGATGCAACTTCAAATCTCAGAGGCTTAACACAATAGAAGTTCATTTCCTCTTCATGGAATGGTCAAAATGGGTGATTCCGTGACCAGGCTCCTTCTACCTTGTGGTTCTGCCATTTTCAGTGCGTGTCTTCTAAGGACCCTGAACAGCAGAGGAAAGAGCATGGAAGAGCATACACGGGAAGCTTTATGGGCCAGGCCAGCGCGGGTGGAGGCATCGCTTCCGTCTCCATTCCATTTGCCAGAAATGCATCTCACAGCCACGCCTAACAACAAAGCGGCCTGGGAGATGTGGCCTAGTGCGTGCTCAGGGGGATGAGGAAGTGGGTTTTGTGTGTGATGAGACGGTCTCTGCCTAAGGCTCATTATTGAAATAGTCGACTATAGAGTTTATCCCAAAGAAATAATCAGATTTGCACACATGGATATTTGTGCACGAAGACGCTCATAGCTCTGTTATTATAAAAGTAAATATTTAGAATCAATTTAAATATTTAGCAATAAGGCATTAAAGAATTTATGATATTTTCATACAAAGGAAGTCTATGCTGCCACTAAAAGCTGTGCTGTAGAGCGATGCGTTTTGGCCCCACAGTCATCACAGTGCTTTAGTAAGGAGTAATCCTAGGAGGCCCCAGGACCCAAGTGAGTCAAGAATGAAATGCGATCAGGCATTATCCATTTCATTAGGTTATTTTTAAAAGGGTAAGATTCAGGTAATTCACTTATTTTTGATGTACAGATAATTGGGTGTTTACCTGGTTTTAGCATATTATTTATAGTTGTTGGTTTTGTGTATTTGTTTACTTGTTTTTCAAGACAAAGCCTTGTTCTTAGCTTGGGATCAGTCATATCTCTTGTGTTTCATGTTTTACCTAGGTCATAAATAAAGGCGATACTGTAAAAAATAAAAGTATAACACTAAAATAAGCTACTTAAAAGTTTTTGAGTGACTAGGGAAAAAAAATAAAATGCAATCAGGCTTTATCTATTTCATTTAAATGTTCTACCACTTAAGAGTCATATACAAAATATTTAAATATAACTCTTTAAAATATTTCCTCTGTAGTTTTAGGAACATATTTCTTCAAAAGCAAAATTTACAGTTGGATTTTACTGCAAACTTTGTAGAAGACTTTCATTTGCTCTTTTCTCCCTGGTTGAATGTCTGACCCTTCCCCTCCCCCCAACCCCCTGACCCCCCAGCCCCGAAGCCTCACAGGGTAGGGACTGTGTCAGGTTTGTTTACTGCTCTGTGCACAGTGTGGGCTGATAGTAAGCATTTGCTAAATATTTATTGACTAAAGTTGACTTGAATGTGATGACATTAAAGGATAAAACAACTTGAGTGAAAAAAGCAAGTAAAAACCCTGAACATTTAATATGACGCCAGCTATGTAAAAAAGAAGTTCATAGAGGCATATAAAAAGACTGCACGAGAACAAACCAGCATAATAGCATTGTGTCGTGTTCTTTTATTTAGAATTTTCTCTATTTTCCATTTTTTACAGCAACTTATTTGCATAATCATTCATATCTATCATTTGCATAGTCAAGATGAAAAGAAACAGTTGTTCTTAAAAAAGGCTGCGTAGGGACTAGGACTGCAAGTCCTGGCAATGATGGATGAGGTGTGCAGAGCTACTTAAAACACTTATGCTCAGACCCTTAGTCTGGGAGCTGGGGCAGAGCCCAGCCTAGGTTTGAGGAGCTGGGATGCTTGTAGGTGGGGGACTGGTATGGGATCTGACACTTCCGTGTATTCATTCATCCTGAGACCTTCCCCTCTTGAAGTGTGAGCGTGTCTTTCATCTGTGCTGAGTAGTGTTCAGCCTCCGGGGAGAGGGATGGCTGGGGGGAGATGTCATCCCAGCCTCGGCAGCTGGTTCTGTGTCCCTTCTGAGAGCTTCCTCACTGTCCTAGGGTTGCCGGATAACATACAGTATGCCCAGTTAAACTTAAATTTCTGATAAAGAGTGAATCATTTTTTAGTACAAGTATGTCCTAAGTATCGTATCTATCATATAACTCTCAACTCAAGAGCCTTGTTTTGGTGAAATGCCTGCTTTGTAAGAAGTGAGGGAGTTATATAAGCACCATCATAGTCAGGCTCTGAAGCCCTGACTACCTCTGCCCACCTCCTTTTCCTCCCCCAACCTCTGCCTTCCTCTTCCAGGACTGCCAGGGGCGGTATCCAAACCCAGGGCTGCACTGCCAGCCTGAGGGTTTATTACTGCAGGATGTATCCCCTGGAAAATCCCTTCTGGGGCAAGTCAGACCCTGCCGACACCTCTGGGTGCCTTTTCTGGGCTCACCCCCTTCGGCAGCCCCTTTCTTTGGGTGACTCTGACCCCTTCTGGGTTGCCAGCCCCCAGGTGTCTCTTTCCCCAGGTTCTCAACAAGTTTGCAAGACTCCCAGCTTCTCCCTGAAAGCAGCATGCTGCCTTTTTAAGGTTTTCTCAAGGCTGCCCACTTTTTTTAGGTGAACAGACTTGTACAAAAATGGCAAGCATTTTCACTGTAATGCATTTCCTAGACCTTTAAAAACATTTGCAAAGTCTGTCCTGTGGTGTGCTGGCACGGAATGGGGCATAGCAAGGGAGTGAGGGAGGGGAGAGGTTTTGTGGAGGGGGACAGAAGCAAGGGAGAGACAATTCCAGTCTGAGAAGCCAGGGGTGGAGCTACAGGCTGGGCCCAAGCCCTGAAAGCCTTCAAACTTCAAAGAATAGGGAGCTCTTGAATCCATGGTGAGGAGACAGAAGCAGAGAACAGGGTGATCTTGCCAGTAAATGAGGCAAACGGGTTCAGAGCAGAACATGGGAGGGTCTGACTTGACTCCAGCAGATGGTGCCTTTGCAAGGGCAGCTGTGAGCCCTCCTTCCAGGGCTGCCAGGTCACTGGGTATAACTGGGAACAAGGCCTGCTCTATCCTAGGCCCCTGTCTCTAACACTCATCAAATACAAACCAAACAGTTCTTTTTGGTTGCTTGTTGTTTCTGAAAAGCAGATCTTCAGAGGAAGGTGTGAATAGATCATTCATGAATGGAATTTTCCATTTTTCAAAACACTAGGTCAAACAAGTAAAATTTCCAATACTTCTCTGCTTTGGATCTACAAAAACAGCAAGTTGCATGTCATGATCATAAAACTACACACATACACAGGTACACACATGCACATAAACATGTACTGTCAGGTACAGATAAGACTTTTATTACCGGGGGTTGGCAAATAGGCTCAGAAAGGCCAGCCCTGACACAGTAAATGACATGATAACAGGATGTCTTCTGGAGTTTTTCTCAGGACTTTAAATTAAATTGAACAAGTTTACACAATCTCCAGTGCCTTCTTCTGGAGAAACTACGTTGCTTCTGGTTTTTCCAGCCTTGGTGGAATGTGCCCCTCTGGTCTGTCCCAGAGATCCAGGGCATAGTCTTGCTGGGGTCAAGTTCTCTTGGCCACAAAGCCCACAATAGTTTTAGAAATGTCAGCCACACCTTGAATTATTTTGTGTATTGCTATTGTCAACTTACATATTAGCTGTAACTGTCTGAGGGGGGCGCCTAAACTTTCTGGTTGTCAAAAGACCTCCTGGATTTGGTGCTTCTCAATAATTGTCCTATGCCTGTGACCTTGTGACCCCCTAAGATGTACATGGGTGAGAAGGAAAACAGTAAGAGACTAGATGTCCTTGAGAGTGTGGCAGGATGTGAAAACCCCATCCAGGATGGTAAAGCAGCATCAGGGCCCTTGCCAGTTAAAACAGCAGGAGGCACAAAGTTTCAATGAAACTGATTATAGAATGACCTGGAAAAGTCCAGAAATCTGGGTAGGAGAGTGTTTGGTCTATGAATATTCATGTGGAATGCAGTCTGCTGTGATGGGGTGATAGCTTCTTTAACTATCCTACCACAGTCCCTTCGTTTGCTAGCTGTGTGACCTTGGGCAAGTTACTTAGGTCCTCTCAGCCTATTTCCTCATCTGTAAAATTGAGAAAACAATTCCTCCCTAATGAGATGGCAGTGAGCATCTGACGAAGAAAGGTCAGTGGGAGCATGTTATAAACTGTTCAACCTGTATGTCACTGTCATGTGTGATGAACAGTGAGAATTCTCTTCCTGGAAGGCAGTTAAGGGAGGGAAGAGGTAGTTTCTCTAAGACTTTTGAGAATCAGACCATCAGGGAGTGATCCCAGTAGCCTAGGGAGGAAGAATGGACTGCAATTCTCGGTGGATGGACAGGAAGGAAGCAGGGTTGCTAGGGAACCAGCCTCAATCCTGCTGGAATGAAGGATGCGATGCAGGATGCCAGGTATTCATGATCAATTCAGGCTCTTTGGAGCTTCCAGCGACTGAGGGTTCCCGCTGTACTGCCAGGACCATGTGTAGCTTCAGCCTGCTATTCTCTCAGGGCTCTAGAAACACAGACACCCCAGGAGTATTCCCATTACAGACCATTCTCCCAGGGCTTAGAGACAGTATGTTGTGATGTATTGTTTCCCAAGCATTGATGACCATAAAACATTTTAGAAATCATAATGTAGCAATATACAGCAACAGCAGGTTGAACATAAATGTTCAGTAGTCAACACTGAAATCTAGAATATACATGTAATTATAGGACAAGGTACCTCATATAACCTGTGATAGATGCTCCTGCTATAAGCTTCCATGGGACCAGGTCAAAACACTTCCCTTGTCAAAACACTTACCTTCCTTGCAAGAAAAGAATCTTAAATAAAAGTGACAGAATGCAACTCAAACTAACTTAAGCCAAAAAGAAGAGAATTTCTTGGCTCTATCGCTGGAAACATCAGTGGGGCAGCTAATTTTAGGACTCTGGGTCTCTCTCACTTGCAACTTCTTGGAGCAGTTATCTCCATTGATGGGCCAGGTGGCCACCAGCATCCCATACTTACATCCTACTGCTTAGCAACACCAGTGGAAAGACAGGGCCTTTCAGGATAGCAATGGCAGAAAAGTTCCAGGGAGATTCTGACTGGCTCACCTTTGGTCATGTGTCCATTTATGGGGGTATCTTGATTAACCTCTTGGAAGAAGTGGGTGGAATGATCTTCCCTTCTGTATCACAGAGAATGCATTCCCTGTTGGAAAGGGGAGTTCTATTGCTAAGAAGAAAGGAAGGAGTGTGTACTTGACAAAAACAGCCCCCGCAGTACCTTAATGTTATAGCTTGTTAACTGTCCTCTCCGAGCTCTCCAAGGCAAGGACTGTGTCTTCCTCACCATAGTATCCTCAGGGTAGTGCTTGGCACATAGTCAATGCTTAATATATATTTGTTAGAATTAATGAATAAATGAACAAGTGAATAAGGTACTTCAGTAAGTTAGCTGGCAAAATCTGCATCTTTAATGGGACTTCCTGGTATTCATAGGTATAACATACTGTTTCCTTTTTTAAAAAAAAATTGATTTCAAATTTGCATAGTATAACATTAGCCATCTAAAAATGTACAATTCATTGGTATCTAGTGCATTCACAATGTTGTGCAGCCAGCGCCTAAATCAAGTTCCAAAACATCTTCATCATCCCCAAAGAAAACCCCATACTTATTAAGCAGTCACTCCCCATTAATCCCTCCCCCAGCCCCTGGTAACCACCAATCTGCTTTCTGTCTCTATGGATTTACCTATTCTGAATATTCTTAATGAAAACAACTAAACAAATTTGTGGGGTATTTTTTAATAGTTACCAAACAAACTAAAGAAAAAAAGTTATTTCTGATATTGGTGCAAACGACACAGACCAGCTTGATCCAGTTTAACTGAGAAAAGGGGGATTACTGATCCACCTGAATTCCTTCCGGAATTCAAGCCCAGTCAGAGGGTCTGGTGCCAGGGTTGGAAGACTTGCCAGAACTCTGTTTTCCATTTCTACTTCTTTCTACCCATCAGTTGCTTCTTTGTCTGCTTAGGCAGGTTCTCTGCTTTTCAGAGCTTGTGTCAGAAGATGCCCTCTCCCCAAACACCTGGTTAATATCCCTTCTGTTCTCACCACATTCAGAGGCTCTGGATCCACTTCCTAATTTCTGGGAGGGGAAATCAACTGGTCCAGCTTGGACAAGGTGTCCCCACGGTCCCATTAACTACTGAGGATCTCAGGACAGAGCCATCCCGTAAACTGATGGAGGGCAGATGGTGACATGGATCCAAGTCCGCAGGGGGAAGGAACAGCAGCTACTCAAGGCTGGGGCTTCTCATCTGGAGAACAGCCTGTTGCTTATAAGCCAAAGGGCTGCTCTGGCCCTCCTGAGCATGGCTGTAATTGATTTTGCTTTACAGGATTCATAGCCCTTCTTGAGATAATAAAAAGGACTAACATAAAATTCCCCCAAACAAAATCAATTGCTTTCCTTTTTGATCGGCATACAGAGGCAGTCTGTTGTTCCTCTGAGTGAGCAGACTCCTGAAGCATGGAGCCCAGGGCCCAGGGGAGGCAGGCTGCCTGGTTTGAAGGGCCTTCCTGCCAGTATGAGGCAGGTTTCAGGTGGCATTCTGGATCACAGGGGTCTGAGTTGCATGCCCCTCCTAGACCTTTGCTCTATTTCTTGGTGCAGGAGGTTTTCTACTTTTCCTGATTGGAATCTTTGAAGTTGGCTGGCTTCCTAGTGCCAGAGGAGGAAAGGCTATGTACCTGGGGCTCAGGCATGATGGTGACAGGTAAAGATGGGGACTCCCAGCTCGTCCATTATAAGGCACATTCTGGGCAGCAGTCAGGAGAATGGCTCCCATATCTTCAGGTGGGCAGTAGTAAGCACCTAGCTGCCACTGACACCTAGGCAGAAAAAGTTCCTTGCTGTAAGAGCAAAGACCAGGTGCCTAACAGCCTACCTGGAACCGTAATTCCAAAATCCAGGTGAGCTCCAGCCTTCAGACCAACTCAACTGAGTGCTTCAATCTACTCCCCAGCTTGAGGAAGGAGAATGAGCACGCTCTTTGGAGCCGGGCAAAGCTCTTTGCATTCTGGTGCTGCTTCTTACTAGTTATGTGACCTTGGGCAACACAGTCTCAGCTTCCTGGTCTGTAAAATGAGGTGAATAATGTATATCTTTTGTTTTATTGATATAAGAATCATAAGGCACAGAGCTTAGCTTGCTGATACAAAGGAGTTCTGTTTACCCTAAAGAAACAAAAACTGTTGAACATATTATTGCACAGTTGGTTAGGAACAACACCCAATGCTTTGGTTTATCCACTGTCTCTCTTTTTCTGTGTCCCAGCTCATACCTTAAATTGTTAACTGTCTCTGGGCAAGGGGCTTCAACTCTTTCGGCCTCAGTTTCTCACCTGAAAAATGAAGTTGTAAGATAAGATCATCTCCAAAGTCCCTCCTGGTAAGGAAGCCCAGGTACATGTGGTCTTCTGGGAAAGGAGCATGAGTCCCCCAAAACCTACCAGACTTGTAAGACCACTTACACGACTGCTAGAAACAGAGGGTGGCTCCTTCTGAAGCCAGTGGTGTGGAAAGACCTGAGCAGGGAGTGTTTGTGTGTGAAGCAAAGAGGCCTCCCTGCCATTTGATTTTGTGCTTTGCTATCACAGCTTGAAGTTGTCAGTCCAGGAAGACTTGTGAATTACAGTTTTTCAATACCAAGTGCCTCTTGAATATGATATCATAGATGACTGTCCATCTAGCAATTTACAACTAGTACAGAGAACTATCATTTTCTAATGACTTCTCTATGTAGTTTTGAAACAGAAAATCCAATACTGTGGATGACAGTAGACCAGAGGGGCCAGAGCAGCAGTATCATGATTACATGGCCATTTCTATGGACATCCACAAACTCTTGTTTGTAATACTCAAGAAATGGGTTTGGGTATTATGCAAGAGCTAATTTATTTGCTCATCCCTCGATGAGGTTCAGCCCAGAGTAGTCATGTGACATGATCAGCCATTTTTCTTGGGACCACAGGCTGACTGCAGGCCTCTTGGAATGTTCTGTGCATGGTGATGTGCCCAGGCGTGTGCTGAGTGATGGGTAATTCCAGGTGCTGAGTGAGAAGCCTGGACTGTGTAGGGGAGAGAACATTGGAGCTGGAGACAGAAATTCCCAGCCTCAGTCCTGGCACGTCTTCTTCTTTGCTGTGTGGTTCTGGGCCAGTTGTTTCATCTCTGAGCTTCAGTTTCTTGGTCTATAACATAGGGAGTTAGCTGTCAGAAGGGGTGTGTGAGATAACATATGTTAAAAATGCTTTGCAAAATGTAAAGCACAACAGTTGATGCTTGAACAACCATTTATGAGAGATATTCTGCTTATTGCAACCACCGTTGCTTATTGATTATTATAGGTACTTGTCAGTGAGGCTCAGTCTTTGGGGTGAAAGAGGAGATTCAGGGAGGAGTTAGAGGGCACTAGGGTAAAGTTGTTTACTTTGTTACACTATTTATACATGGTCACCCAGCTGAGAAATGGTGGGGTCAGGCTTTGACCTTGCCTACACCCACACAAACTCAAATTCCCCAATGATTTTTGAACAATGCTCCGTGGAACCTTAGACTGTTTGTGGAGACTTCAGGGATTCTGCAAATGCCTGATTGTCACTGTTGTAGAAGCTGAGGATATAGCAGTGATATTATTACTTAATCTCCCAGTGACAGGTCTTGTACTGACTGGTGGAATTTGAATCCACATCCATCTCTGGCCCACATTCACCTCTGAATCCACAACACATATCCTTGGTTATCTCCAAATACAAACATGCAGAAATGTCCATAAACATCACACTTGGGAGAAGCCTCCAGACCTCTCTAATGGCACAGGGTTCCTCTCTTTCTCCCTTTCCTGGGGTTTGGTGGTCTACTGAGGAGCATTCATTTGAAGTGCTGATCTAAGTTCCTTAGCCAGGCAATGTGGGGAGACAGCAGAGCATTAGCAGGATGCTTGTCCTTGCAAAGTGCAAGAGTAATTAACATGGTGAGAGGGGGCGGGGGAGCAATTTGGATTTCATCACTTGGCAGCTTTGCCTCTTGAGAATACCTTATGGTTGGGAAATGAACCTTTAGGCTCACTGTAGCATTTTTCTTTGAATAAATGATAAACATCCATCATGTAATACATCTCTTGCAACATTTCTGCCTGTCACTAATGACCTTATTGGAAAGAACATTTGATTTAAGATTTAAACCTTTCATGATAACCTCTAAGCTTGGATACATACATTTGAAGTAAAATGAACATGATTTTAGCCTGTGGTCAAGTAGTAAATCCAAGACTTTTCTGGATTTAAGAATCAGCAATCTCCTTCCCCCACCTTCAGTTCTTTAAAACTAATGTGCTTATTAAATCAACCCCTACTGGGTCCTGAAAATATAGTTAGATGACTTCATCCATTTTTGACAAATTGACGGTATATTCTCTGAGGTGTCAAAAGAATTATTATCTAATTTTAGGAGTCAAGGTTGGAGCAGCAAGTGTCTATTATTCTCTCTGATAGCTGTACATCAGATTCTAAACTGATGGTCCCTATGGCTGAGCTAATGATTTAAGTCTGGAGAAAAGACAGTGAATATTGTAGTGGCCTCTGACAGTTTCCATAAAGCTGAAGAGATGTTGTTGCTTCTGTTAGACCTTTTATTTAACATACATTTGTCTGCAACACCTTACTCCAAACATTTTTAACCTGTGATGGGAGAGACGTGGCACTGACCTTGGCATCCTTTGCTTAGGATGTTCAAGTACGTGTACTACTTGTTTGCTAGCTGGGCAAATTTATGCATACAGGCACACTAATGCAGCATTTCTATGCTTTTAGGAAACTGCATCATCTTCTGCGTTCCTACCAGCTCCTTGAAGAGGTCTCTGGCATGGAAGGGCAGTGGGTATTGAGGTGTCTTCCCTGAGGAAGAAAACTGGGTCCCTTATTGAAAAGGGGAAAAGGTGCCTACGCTTGCACCATGACATGCTAGGTTCTGTGCCAGGCCCTGCTGCAGGTGCTGGGCATAAACAGCAAACAAGACAGACGTGGACCCTGAGCTCTTGGTGGTGACACCCAGTAAGAGAAAACAGGTCAGTCAATAGGCAATGGTTAGAAAGTTGACAAACATTGAGAGAAGGAAGCATACATCCATGGGGATATATGGCAGGGGAAACTTACCTAGTCTGGAGTACATCAAGGCCCTCCTGGAAGAGGTAATATTTATGTAGGGGCTGTGTGTGTCACCTGGCAGCATGGAGCATAGGCTATGAAGCAGGGCTGGCTTCTGCTCACACCACCTTGGAGAGACTGTCATGGAACTCTTATCTAACCAACTCCTCTTCCCAGGGCTGTGACCAGAATCACCTCCACCCACGTGAACTTTACAAAAAGATTTATAGACCGCCCTTCCTCTTCCCTTATTAGATTCCTCCTCCAGGAGATCCCCGTTTCCTTTTTGTACACAGATCACTCGTGGGATGGTCTCACAGACTCTTCAGATTTCCCAGATAGACCTAAATTCTAGGGGCCCCTCAGCTTAGCCCTTCAGACTGGGACCCTCATCCCAGATGGAGAAAGGACATATACCTGAGAGCTCAGAATGTTTTAAGAGTCAGGTTATGGGACATAGAAAAGACCAACATAAGCTCATCAGGGGCCTAGGCTGGCCCTGAGCAGAGCCTTGGAGGTCTTTCGGGTCATGACCAGACCTGTGGACTGGCTGGACCTGAGAGATATGGTCAGAGCCACATTTCCCCAGAGTCCTAGCAGGCTGAGCTTGGTCAGGGCACAGGTGCTCTGGCCAGGTGGTCCTTGGTAGTGAGGCTTTTGCTGAGTTTGGGGTGGTGCCTCCTCTGTGTAAAGAAGAATGAACCCAGCCCTTCAGAGTTAATCAGGAAATGTTTTCCCTAGTCAACCCAGGAGCTCCTTTGCATGTAGGCCATAGAAGGCCCCTCACTTTGCATCTCATTCTCTCGGAAGAGGGGATGTCTGTCCCAGGACCTCTCCCAAATTTGTTCTCTGCCTGGGTGCCTCCCCTACCTTCCATTCTGCTTGGCTCTGTTCCTGCTCCTTGCCCCTATTGATCTGGCTCCTCCCTGGATTTCCAGTCATGCTTTTGTCCTGCAAACAGACACCAGGCCCCTCGCTCTGAATCCAGCCTACTCCCATGCCCAGCCCCTCCTGCTGAACACCCCGCCCTGAGCATGCACTGCATCCTTGCACTAGAAAGCTTGGGACAGGCTCCTGGGGACACCTCCTATCCCTCTAGCACAAGCATGTTGGTGGCAAGAACCCTAGGTGAAAGTAAGGACCTGCCGTGAAAACCCAGCCTGGTGTAGAAGGTGGGGGCGTGGGGCGTGAGAGGGAGCTTGGCCCGCAGAGGGTGCGGTGGCCGAGGACCAAGCCGCCGCGGAGCTCAGGCCCCATCCCCCAAGGGAGGCTCCACCAGGCGGCTGAGAGCCCCGCCCCGCCTCCCCCATCCTTCCGGGCCTGGGAGGTGGCCGAGCGCTGGTAGGGTCAGCTCTTGACCTTTCCCCTCCAGCCGGCTCTCCATGCCCCCTTCGTCTCGGGGATATGGAAAGCTTTTACGCTCATTTCACTTAGAATAAAATTTAAGGCCCGCAACTGGGCCTGTGAGCCCCTAACAATCTAGTCTTTGCTCACCTCTCCAGCGTCAACTCTGCCCTGGGCTGCAGACGCCCTGACCTTCAGTCAAATTTTTATTCTTGGCTTTTCTTTTTCTTTCCAGAGAGGCCTCCTCAATCTAAATTAGGGGCCACAATTACACTCTCTTTTACTACCCTATCCTTTTCCTTCACTGCACTTACCATAATTTACAATAAGATACTAATTAGAATGATGATGTCTGACCTACTTGCCTGCACACGCTGTGAGGAAAGGGATGAGGATTGTTTTGTTCAATAGCCTTAAACTAAGCCTGGCACACAGTAGTCACCAATATTTATTGAATGACAGACTGACTTAAAGAACGACACTCTACTCTGCCATCCAATACGCTAACCACTGGCCACATGTGGTTACTTAAATTTAAATTAATTTAAATGAAATAAAATTTAAAATTCAGTTCCTCAGACACACTGGCCACATTTCAAGTGCTCAGTAGCCACTTGTGGCTACTGGCTACGGTGTTGGACAGTGCAGACCGTTTCCACCACTGCAGAAAGTCTTACTGTACTGTGTTGTTAGTAAGTATGAATATCGGTCCATTCACTCCCTTCTTAGGTGGCTAAGAAATGTAATTTCACTTTTTATGACTGAATTTACTTTCAATTTCAAGGCCCTGTTCTGCTGGGCGAGGGACACTTACCGGTCTATTTGAGGTCCCTCTCCTTTTCCTGTGGTGGGACAAATTCTAGGAGCCTTATGTCATGCCAAGATCTCAGGCGGGGACTTAGTGCCAGCCTGTTATTCCCAGGACATCCTCCTCCTCATCTCAGCATTAGCCCATGAAGGACAAGACAGCTGAAAGTCTTATAATGAGAAGGAGCAACTCTGGCCTTCCCTCCCCCTCCTCTACTCCTTCTCATTCCCCAGAGGCATCCCTTTCAATTTTTAAAAGCTATTTCTCCAGGTTCATAAATAATATGTGTCTATGGCTCTCTTTTAATTTGTCCACTTCAGACATTCTCTGCTTAATTCCTGTTCTGGCAGAGGAGAATTTGTTTGTTTGTTCACCTGCTTCAACTCTTTCATCCTTTCAATTCAGTTATAGCTTTTGACAATACAAAGTGTTTTATTATTATAAGTATACTATTATTGTTCACTATTGAATGCACTATGATCCTGTGTCCGTTCTTGAACAACTAGTTTAAAAAGTTAATAATTGTGACATTTTATTTGTTTTCTTTGCATTTCTGGTTAAACCTTCTCACATCCTCCAATACTTCTGTATGACATTTTTTGGTACACATTTTCACAAAGTCAAACCCTTTTCTCCCCTCTGGCTGTCTTCCTCTGGGAGTTCTCTGTCCTCCTGCTCCCACCTGTCCCAGCTCGCTGGGTCATCATCCTGCGGTTCCCTTTATTTCTTGCCTGTGTTGGAAATTCTGTTTCCTCAACCCCTGTTTCCTTCTGTATTTTGCTCTGTGATCCCTTCCCTAAGATGGTTAGCATGGAAAGAATGCTCAGATTCACGGCTAGAGAAGGAAAAGGAAATGTATGGAGGTGGGACACCCTGGTAAGTTATCAAAATATTATTCTGCTACAATAGATAAAGACTAGAAAAATTAAAGATTAGGAACACTGGAAGCAGGAAGAGTTGGGAGTTGGGCACTTCGTCATGAAGTGGGCTTCTAAGTTGAAAACAGCACCTACGAGAAAACTCCCACCTGAATGTTGAAAATCAGGAAGAGGCGGCCTTGGCAGGTTGACTAGAGGAATTCTAAGAAACCTAGGCACACCAGCATTTGATGACTCAGGCACAATCTAGCTAAAGAGATCATCTAGGCAGTCCACTCACTTTACAAATGGGGAAGCTGAGGTCAGAGAAGGAAAGGGGCTTGACCAAGATCACTGAATCAGTTAAGAGCAGAGATGGAGTCTTGAGCTTTGGTTTTAACTTTGGTGCTTTCATCATTGTCCCATGAAGCCTTCTACATTTTTATGACATCCTCCTTTTTTAATAATTTGGGTAATGTTTTTGACAATTATCTATCCACCTCTGAAGCACAAGAACATTATTTTAACTGATATCCAGATGGCCTTTTCTCTGCCACCAGTCTTGGTAATGGCACTTCTGTGCAGGAAGTAAATATAGAGGTTCAGGAAGCGCAGTTTGAAGGGAAACAGTTGTCTTTATAGCAGGCCTTCGCAGAGCCTTTACTTTGTTTGCATGCACTATAACTCTTCAAGGAGATGTATAGTCAGTGTATTAGTTTGCTGGCGTTGCCATAATAAAACACCACACACTGGGTGGCTTCAACAACAGAAATTAATTTTCTCACAGCTCTGGAGGCTGGAGTCTGAGGTATGTTTTCAGCAGGGTTGATTTCCTCTGAGGCCTCTCTCCTTGCCTTTTGGATGGTTACCTTCTTGTTGTATCTCTTCACATACTCTTTCTTCCATGTGTGCCTCCCTGGTGTCTCTCTGTATGTGCAAATTTCCTCTTCTTATAAGGACACCCATCAGATTCGATTAGGGCCCACTCTAAAGGCCTCATTTAAACTTTAAAAAAAAATTTTATAGGAGTATAGTTGATTTAAAATGTGTTAATTTCAGGTATACAGCAAAGTGATTCAGTTATACATGTACATATAATCATTCTTTTGAGCCTCATTTAAACTTAATCACCTCTTAAAACCCCTATCTCCAAATACAGTTTCACTCTGAGGTAATGAGGGTTAGGTTATCCACATATGAATTTGGGGGGGTGGGATAGAATTCAGCCCATAATAGTCGGTGTTTTCCCATCTTAGTAGTTGAGGAAATCTTTGGCACTATTGAGGAGTTTGTGGTTTAGGGAACAGTCTTTAGGAAATGGTGCTCTTGGGAAACAAAACAGGCCACAGCTGAGAAGGGATGACCCTGAATTATGTCCACAGTTTGATGATGAAAATCAGGAGCATGTGGTGGTGGGTGTCTAGGGGAAGAGATGGAGCTGGCTAAAAAGAACAGTTTTTGGTTTTGTTTTTTAAAGAATACAGGGTGGCACATGTGCATAGAATGAAAGGAAGGGCTCTGGAGCTGAGTCCCCGTTTCTCTGTCTGTCTCTTTGTGTCTCTCTCATCTCTACCTCTCTCCACTTGGCTTTGTTTTTGTTTTGTTTTTTTTTCGGTACGCGGGCCTCTCACTGCCGTTGCCTCTCCCATCGCGGAGCACAGGCTCCGGACGCGCAGGCTCAGCGGCCATGGCTCACGGGCCCAGCCGCTCCGCGGCATGCGGGATCTTCCAAGCCTGGGGCACGAACCCGCGTTCCCCGCATCGGCAGGCGGACTCCCAACCACTGCGTCACCAGGGAAGCCCCTTGGCTTTGTTTAATTTCATTCCCTTTTCCTGCAGAGGGACTTTCTCCATGAAGCCCAAAGCAAGAGAGTATTTCTTGTCAGCTCCAGTGCAAAAAGACCCTCATGGTCCCAACTTGGGTCACATTTGTTGAGGGATATTTGATTCTTTTATTGGACACAGGTTGGGTATAATCCAGAAGTAGGGAATGAAAGAGTATGGGGAAAATCAAGATTACAGCTAGTGCAGAGAAGGTAGATAGAGCCTTATCATGTTACAGTGATTGTGAAGGAAGGATACAGTGGTCCAGCTCCATTGGGCATCCAGAACTGTTAGGGAAGAAAAATGTCTTCTAGCATCTATGTTGTATGAGTCGAGGCTTGTTCTTTTCAGTGATTATCAATCAGGTGCAGCCACAAGAGGAGACACAGGAGAGGCTCAGGAAAACAGTCTGTTATGTTCACAGGTCTTAGAAACAGGATGCATGGTACTCCATGCAGGGTTACATGGGGAAGCACCAGCATTGGTCAGGAGGCAGAAGGGGCTGGAGCAAGGTGAGAGCCTAGGCTACAGCCTTTTTTGGAGTTTCCATGGGAAAGGCAGAGCAGGGCAGGGTAAAGAGCTTAGAATTGGCTAGTTTAATAATTTTGGCAGGCTCCATGTTATAGAGGTAGTCTCTACTTGCTGCTTCCTGGCCCTGGGATGATTAAGGAAGAAGGATATTACCTCTTGGGGTGTATAGGTCAGATAAAGGAGGTATGGCTCTGGATTGGCTAGTTTATATACCAAAGGCATGTTCCTGTCTGAGTCCTTCACTATCTCTAAGAACTGGCTAGCTCAGACATAGGGTAGGCACCTGTAAGAGAGAAAATAAAGAAGACTACAAATTTCTGCATAGCAGTCAAAAAAACTTTAGATGCCAAAGAGTGGCTCATTATGGAAGATTTGTGGGTGAGCTGTGGAGTCGATCAGCACTTCCTTCTTTAGGGGTTCCTGCCTTCAGAATCCCCCTGATTCCCTTCATGCTTAATGGCTCCCAATTTAGAGAACAACAATGCCCATCTTTGTGTCTAAGAATAGATGGCCTCCATCATTCATCCATTCAACAGTTTTCTGAGAGCTGATTATGTCCCCAGTATTATGGGAGGCCCTGGGAATACAGTCCTTGCCCCTGGGGACATGCAATCAAATGGTTGAGGGTGGATGAACCCGAGTGGTCCTTTTCAGTGGGGTGTAGAGTAATTATTGGCCTTCTTCTTGGTCCTCATTGCCATTTTGAGACCATTACTCATGCATCCTTATAGGAAAAACTCTTCTCCTCTGAGGTTATCATCATCTGGCCAATAATGCCAACAAGGCTTTAGAGAGGAGGGGCCACTGTGGCTGGGCCTCAAAGGATGGGCATTTCTTCCATCTGAAAGAGTTAAGAGAGAGGATAAAGAAGAGCATTAGAGGTAGAGCAAAGAGCAGGTCAAATGTATCTTTAGAATTTTAGGCTTCTGGGTACAGCTCTCAGTTTCCCTTAGTTTTCCACTGAGATTACCTCCTGTCTCCAGAAAAATGCCCTCCTGGCCATCCCTTGGGAGAAGATCTACTATTCTCAGCTTTCTCTACCTACTTTGCAGAGTTAAGTCTCCTAGTAGCCCTGTTTCTAGGAAATTTTGTCCTTGAAGGCAACAGCGAAAGAAATCAATGAGCTGCAGGGGTCCATTTAGCACTGAGACCAATTTAAAGTGGGAAAGGTACAAGGATAAATGTCTGATTGCAAACTGGGGTTCTTTTCTTCAATTGTGTTTGCATTAATGACTCATGGCCAAAGATTTCCCTGTAGAGAAGGTTGAGTCTTTTTTTTTTTTTTCTTTGCCAGTCCCAGAGGAAGTATAACTGACATGAAATTTGTTGGCTTACTTAATAGTTTAGCCCATTTACCAAAGCAGATCCTAAATTTAAAAAACAACAATAACACAGTTTCATATTTTTTGAGTTGTCTGGTGGTTGATCACCCATAATTTCAGAAACATTGATGTGGTATGCAAGAGAAAAAAGCCTTTGATTAGATTTAAACAGACATCTTGAATAACATCTGAAATGGGAAAAGAAAGTAGTACTGCCCTTTGATTCTGCAAACATAAAACCAATTTGCCTTGAAAAACTTAACCTCAATTCCTTTCTCATTTCATATTTTCAAGTAAAATAGGATTAAATCCCAATCAGCCATTCAGTATACACTTGCCAAGTATGTAGACCTAGACTTGGCTGAGAGTCAGAACTCCTCATGGCCAAGTTGAGTGTCAGGTGTTTTGATTTATAGGGAACTTCAGGAGCTGCTTGTGGTATCATCTTTTCCCACTCAGAAAATATGTCTTTTTTCTCCTCTCATAATTTAGACCTCTCTCTCTCATATCTATAGACAGTATATAACTCTTGAGAATGCAGAGTATGGCTAAAGATACTGACATGCATAACATAAGGCAACATAAAAGGAATACATAAATTCAAAATATCTAAAATCAATGGTGACTCACAAAGTTCTAAAGATTTATTTTTTGATATTTATTTTAACTTCCATTTCAATTTTGAGATCTCATAGAATATTTGGTTTCTTTTTGCCACCATGAAGAAGATTTTTTTTTTTTAACTGAGAATCCACTTTTGTGGTGCCCAAGCTCCAGTGATAAACAAAATCCTTTCCTAACTCGGTCACCTGGGGACTGAGATGTCAGAGCAGATAACTGTTAGAGAGAGGAAATGAGGTTTCATCAGCTATCCTGTTGCCTACAGAGCATGGTCAGATGGTCTTTACTGGATGGAAATGAAAATGTCTCTTAATTTATTTATTTTTTGGCACAAGAATTTGGCTAAAATAAGACCAGGAGGACCTCTATGCTGCGGCCTTGGCAAAGGGAAACACAAGGGATAAATGTGTGTACATAGCTGGCTCACTGTACCCAGAACTTGTTCTCTGTATTCATAACCTGTGACTGCCCTTAAGGGACAGATTAAAATTCAAGGCATGCAGATCCTCGGCTGTTTGATTTCAGACACAAAATTGGAAACGGGCTGATAAACATGCAGCACGCATCCTACCCCCACTGCCTCTGTGTTCTGTAATGCTGGGCTCAGCACAGAGGTAGAGCCCTGTCAACTCTGGCCTAGAAAGATCCCCTGTTTCCTCCTTGATGGGAAGGAGTCCCTTTGTTCCAATCACGAGTCTCCTAAACTACCTCCACTTCTCCAGTGTGTTTGAAACAAGGTCTAGAAAGGGCCAGATGGAAGCAAGCTCACATTTATTTAGCTGCCTTTGCATGGACTGGGAGAATGGGCAAAAGCTTTACCTACACAGTGATGTCCCCACCTCTCTTTTGGGAGAACAGCCGTGTGATCATGAAGCCCACAAGTTCTTAGTGACAAATGATACCACTGATATTATCTGGGCATGGTGACTCCATCCCCCATGATTCTGGGGTGTGGCTGAGGTCTTTCACTGATCAGAATCTCTCTCTTTCTCTGCCTGCCCTTTATTTTTATTTTTTCAGAACAAACTTTTTATTGAAGTATAGTTGATTTACAGTGTTGTGTTAGTTGCAGGTGTATAGCAAAGTGATTCAGAATATATATATGTGTATATATATATATATTTATATTTGATTTCAGACTCTTTTCCATTATAGGTTATTACAAGATATTGAATACAATTCCCTGTGCTATACAGTAGGTTCTTGTTGTTTTAGCTATTTTATATGTAGTAGTATATAAAAGTGTATCTGTTAATCCCAAACTCCTAATTTATCCCCTACTACTTCCCCTTTGGTAACCATAAGTTTGTTTTCTATGTTTGTGAGTCTATTTCTGTTTTGCAAATAAGTTCACTTGTATCATTTTAAAAGATTCCACATATAAGTGAATCATATGATATTAGTCTTTGTCTGACTTACTTCACATAGTATGATAATCTCCAGGTCCATCCATGTTGCTGCAAATGGCATTATTTCATTCTTTTTTATGGCTGAATAATATTCCGTTGTGTGTATATACCATATCTTCTTTACCCATTCACCTGTCAACAAACATTTAGGTTGCTTCCGTATCTTGGCTACTGTAAATAGCGCTGCAATGAACATTGGGGTGCATGCATCTTTTTGAATTACAGTTTTTGTCTTTTCTGGATATATGCCCAGGAGTGGGATTTCAGTATCATATGGTAACTCTATTTTTAGTTTTTTAAGGAACTTCTATCCTGTTCTCCATAGTGGCTGTACCGGTTTACATTCTCACCAACAGTGTAGGAGGGTTCCCATCTCTCCACACCCTCTCCAGCATTTATTATTTGTAGACGTTTTAATGATGTGTATTCTGACCAGTGTGAGGTGATACCTCATTGTATTTTCATTTCTCTAATAATTGGTGATGTTGAGCATCTTTTCATGTGCCTGTTGGCCATCTGTGTGTCTTCTTTGGAGAAATGTCTATTTAGGTCTCCTGCCATTTTTGAATTGGGTTGTTTGTTTTTTTCATATTGAGCTATATGAGCTGTTTGTGTATTTTGTATATTAATCCCTTGGTGGTCACATTGTTTGCAAATGTTTTCTCCCATTCTGTAGCTTGTCTTTTTGTTTTGTTTATGGTTTCCTTTGCTGTGCAAAAGCTTTTAAGTTTCATTAGGTCCAATTTGTTTAATTTTGTTTTTATTTCCATTATTCTAGGAGACAGATCCAAAAAAATCTTGCTGAAATTTATGTCAAAGAGTGTTCTGCCTAGGTTTTCCTCAAGGAGTTTATAGTATCTGGTCTTACATTTAGGTCTTTAATCCACTTTGAGTTTATTTTTGTATATGGTGTTAGAGAATGTTTTAATTTCATTCTTTTACATGTAGCTGTCCAGTTTTCCCAGCACCACTTACTGAAGAGACTGTCTTTTCTCCATTGTATATTCTTGCCTTCTTTTTCATAGGTTAACTGACCATAAGTGTGTGCATTTATTTCTGGGATGTTTATTCTGTTCCATTGATCTGTGTCTGTTTTTTTGCCAATACCATATTGGTTTGATTATGGTAGCTCTGTAATATAGTCTGAAGTTAGGGAGCATGATTCCTTCAGCTCCCTTCTTCTTTCTCAAGATTGTTTTGGCTATTCAGGATCTTTTGTGTTTCCATACAAATTGTGAAATATTTTGTTCTAGTTTCGTGAAAAATGCCAGTGGTATTTTGATAGGGATTGCATTGAATCTGTAGATTGCCTTGGGTACTATAGTCATTTTGACAATATCGATTTTTCCAATCCAAGAACACAGTGTATCTTTCCATATGTTTGTGTCATCTTTGACTTCTTTCATCAGCATCTTATGGTTTTGGGGGTACAGGTCTTTTGCCTCAGGTAAGTTTATTCCTAAGTATTTTATTCTTTTTGATGTGATGGTAAATGGGATTGTTTCCTTAATTTCTTTTTCTGATAGTTCATTGTTAGTGTATAGAAATGCAATAGATTTCTATATATTGAATTTTGTACCCTACAACTTTACTGAATTCACTGATGAGCTCTAGTAGTTTTCTGATAGCATCTTTAGGGTTTCTATGTATATTATCATGTCATCTGCAGTGACAATTTTACTTATTTTTTTCCAGTTTGGATTCCTTTTATTTCTTTTTCTTCTCTAATGGCTGTTCTGCCTGCCTTTGAATTCTTGGCTTTTTGAGGTCAATACTCAACTCCGTATTTTCCTAAGTGGGAGAATTTTCATTAGCACTGAAAGTGCAGACAGTGGGGCTTAGGTTACTTGTCTTG
The DNA here is from genome assembly GCF_026419965.1 of Kogia breviceps. Lineage (NCBI taxonomy): Eukaryota > Metazoa > Chordata > Mammalia > Artiodactyla > Physeteridae > Kogia > Kogia breviceps. The sequence goes on along the minus strand of NC_081328.1, from coordinate 33,039,297 downwards.
CTGGACAATGAGTGTCTTAGGTCTAAGAGCATAGAAGGACATTCCTAAGGTCCTAAGCTCTTGTCCGTGTTCTGAGCTTCATGGACACTTAGAGGAAATAGACCACTTTGCATTAGATCCTAGGCCCTGTTGGTGTCTTTACTATACTAGGCTGGCAGCTGTAGGGCAAGGAAGTAGGAATTTGTGATTAGCAATTCAAGTAGTTCTCATTCTTAATGACTAGGCAGTTTATTATTAATGATTCTTGGGTATTTTAAGCACTAATAAAACTAATGATTACTTTTGAATTTTAGCAGAGTTCTATATCCCTTTTAGAGATAGATGGCTGTCAAGTATATATATTTCAGAGTGAGTGTCCAGCCCAAGTTGCCTTTTTTGGCAAATGTTCTTTCCCCCTCAGTGTGGACCTCTAAGAGCCTATATCTGTGCTATGTGATCTTAGCCCCTTAGCCACACACAATTGATTAAGCCAAGGCTGGACACCTAACTCAGGGAGACTGTTAGGAAACAAGTATTTGTGTTGCCCCCAAATTCGTATATTGAAACCCTACCCCATAATGTGATGGTATTAGGAGGTAGAGCCTTTGGGAGGTAATCAGGATTAGATGAGGTCATGAGGATGGAGCCCTAATGAATGGGATTGTTGCCCATATAAGTGTCACAAGAGAGCTTGCTTCCTCTTTCTCTCTCCACCATGTGAGGACACAATGAGTAGTCCCTCGTCTACAACCCAGAAAAGGGGTCTCACCAGAATCCAACCATGCTGGCACCTTGATCTTGGACTTCCAGCTTCTAGAACTGTGAGAAATATATTCTTTCTTGTTATAAGCCACCCAGCCTGTGGTACTTGCTATAGCAGCCCTAACTGACTAAGACAGGGATCTATGATTCATTGAGCCAGTCTATTATTTCTACTGCTAAATTGAATAAAAGGCTAAAGAGACTGGCCAGATGAGATGGTACTGGGCAGGAAAGGTCAACACAATGTTGGAACCAGAGTTGGAGCCATGGTCAGCCGGCTCTGTGGGCAAGCTGAAGGTATGAGAGACTCTGAAGCCTTGCCCAGAAGCTGGTCTTTGGAGAACATGAGTGGAGAGAAGCAGAGATGTGGGAATACCTGGTACAGAGGGAGGGTTTGGGAAGTATCCTCAATCCATCTGGGCTCAGTTTCCTGGATGCTCAACTGCTTGTTGTCATACAATGCTTATGTCTAGTTTGAGTGGGTTTCTCTTCCTTGCAAGCAAACAACCCCTGACCAGAAGAATGGTCTCTGCTGGCCAGAGGTGACTGATCACAGAACTAGGAATTGTCAGACTATCAGTGTGAAGGTTTGCAGCTTCCAGGTGGGCCAAAGAGTCTTCCTTGGAGCCAGAGCGTGCCATTTGTCCCAGGCAGGGCATGCTGTGCAATGGTCTCTCTGAGCACAAGTGTCCTGTACAGAGCAGTGAAGAGAAAGAGTGGAAGGTTGAAGGCCTAGGGGGTTCCAGGCACTGGGTTAGGTGCTTTACACAGATGTCTTTTGTCCTTTGGTAGTTGTGGTAGGTAGAAGAATGGCTTCCCAAACATGCCCACCTCCTAATGCCCAGAACCTTTGTAATTTTATATGGTAAAAGGGACTTTGTGATGTGATTAAGCTAAGAATATTGAGATGGGGATTATCCTGGATTATCCAGGTGGGCCTGGTATAATCACAAGGGTCCTTATAAGAGGGAGACATGAGGGTCAGAGTCAGAGGAGGTTATGGATGAAGTCAAGACTGGAGAGATATACTTTGAAGGTGGAGAAAGGGGCCACAAGCCAAGGAATATTGACAGCTATTAAAAGCTGAAAAAAGCAAGGTAATGGATCTTCCCCTCAGAACCTCCAGAAGGAACCAGTCCTGCTGACACCTTGACTTTAGCCCAGTGAATCCAAGTTTAGACTTCTGACCTCCAGAACTGTGAGAGAGTAAATCTGTGTTATTTTAAGCCTCTAAATTTGTGGCAATTTGTTATAGCAGCAGTAGCACACTAATGCAGTATTCTTGTAATCCCCATTTTTACAAACAAGGAAAGCTCAGTGGGGTTGAGTAACTTGCCCAAGTAAGCTCTTACACAGCTAGTAAGAGATGGAACAAAGCTTTGGTCCCAAGACTGTCAGACTCAGAGCCTCTGCATTTCCTACTATCTGATTTTGCTGCCAGTGGAATCTTCTTTCCTAAGTGCATTTTGAACACAACAAAGGCTCGATTTGTGTCCAACAGATTAATGCATGGCTACCTGGAGCCAGAGGATGGGTGGGATGAACTCTCAATATCCTTCCTTTTAGCAATTCCAAGAAGTACAATTTTTACCAACTGTGTAGATGTGCACATAATCTGTGGCCTCAGCAGCTGGTCCCTCCCAGCTAGATCTGGCATTGGGGTCTTTTAGGTGCCTGCTTCTTTGAGGATGCAGGAGTAGGTCTGATTTATTATGATGCATTCCTCAATTTCATGCCAAATTATTCAATTAGTTACCCTCTGCACTCAGGAGAGGTTTCCTGCTGGCTTACAAAGATGAGACTGGGAGTGGCCTGGAGCATGTAGGAAAATTTTAGCTTATTATTTATTGGAGGGAGAAGTGGCATTTCTCCTACTTTGGAATAAGTTAGTTAATCACTGCATATGGGAGGAGAGGGAGGAAAAATCTCCCTGTTTCCAAAGGGAAGCCAGGTTTTAATGAAGAAATAAGGCAATGTTTTTTACCTTCTTTTCCCTCACTGCCTCATGCCTATCAGCCCAGAGTTACTCCTGCTCTGTTGAAAGGAACGAAGGTTTATGGACTTCCCACTAACATAAAAACAATGGTTCTCACTTATTAAGCATTTACTGTGTGCCAGGCACTGTGCTAGGCAATTTACAAGTAATCTTTAAACTGAGCATGTAAAGTAAATGTTACTAGGTTCATCTCATAAATTGGGAAGCAAAGCTCAGATAAATGAAGGAATTTCCCCAACAATACCCAAGTGGTCAGCTAGAATTCAAAACTAGGTTTTTGAATTTGGAGTGTTTATTGTTTCCAGAAGTGATAGCATGTGCTTTATTTGGGTATTTTATTGTCTGCTCCTGTAAACCCTGCAGGTCTCAGCTCAGACGTCATTTGTTTCATGCAGTCTTCCTTATCTTCAAGTCCACATCCTCCTTAGTATTGGGTACTCATCCACCCAGTGCTGTGTTAACTGCTGTATTGTAATTGTCTGCTCCTCATCTGTGTCCCCTCCCCCGCTACCATGAATCCTGGAGGACGAAGACTTTGTCTTCTTCACTACTCCATGCCAAGTGCCCAGTACAGAGCAGTTGTTTTCAGTGGTTGCTTGTTGAATATATAAGTGAGGAAATGACACACACACACAAATGCTGTCACTGAAAATTATCATGAACTTTAAGATATCATTTGATTAATGATGTTGAGCATTCTTTCATGTGTTTGTTGGCAATCTGTATATCTTCTTTGGAGAAGTGTCTGTTTAGGTCTTCTGCCCATTTTTGGATTGGGTTGTTTGTTTTTCTGTTATTGAGCTGCATGAGCTGCTTGTAAATTTTGGAGAGTCATACTTTGTCAGTTGTTTCATTTGCAAATATTTTCTCCCATTCTGAGGGTTGTCTTTTGGTCTTGTTTATGGTTTCCTTTGCTTTGCAAAAGCTTTTAAGTTTCATTAGGTCCCATTTGTTTATTTTTGTTTTTATTTCCATTTCTCTAGGAGGTGGGTCAAAAAGGATATTGCTGTGATTTATGTCATAGAGTGTTCTGTCTATGCTTTCCTCTAAGAATTTGATAGTTTCTGGCCTTACATTTAGGTCTTTAATCCATTTTGAGCTTATTTTTGTGTATGGTGTTAGGGAGTGTTCTAATCTTATACTTTTACATGTACCTGTCTAGTTTTCCCAGGGAACACTCTTGCACTGTAGGTGGGAATGTAAATTGATACAGCCACTATGGAGAACAGTATGGAGGTTCCTTAAAAAACTACAAATAGAAATACCATATGACCCCGCAATCCCACTACTGGGCATATACCCTAAGAAATCCATAATTCAAAAAGAGTCATGTACCAATATGTTCATTGCAGCTCTATTTACAATAGCCAGGACATGAAAGCAACCTAAGTGTCCATCAACAGATGAATGGATAAAGAAGATGTGGCATATATATACAATGGAATATTACTGAGCCATAAAAAGAAATGAAATTGAGTTATTTGTAGTGAGGTGGATGGACCTGGACTCTGTCATACAGAGTGAAGTAAGTCAGAAGGAGAAAAACAAATACCGTATGCTAACACATATATATGGAATCTAAGAAAAAAAAGTCATGAAGAACCAGGGGTAATATGGGAATAAAGACACAGACCTACTAGAGAATGGACTTGAGGATATGGGGAGGGGGAAGGGTAAGCTGTGACAAAGTGAGAGAGTGGCATGGACATATATACACTACCAAATGTAAAATAGTTAGCTAGTGGGAAGCAGCCGCATAGCACAGGGAGATCAGCTCAGTGGTTTGTGACCACCTAGAGGGGTGGGATAGGGAGGGTGGGAGGGAGGGAGATGCAAGAGGGAAGAGATACGGGAACGTATGTATATGTATAACTGATTCACTTTGTTATAAAGCAGAAACTAATACACCATTGTAAAGCAATTATACTCCAATAAAGATGTTTAAAAAAAAAGACATCATTTGAGGGAGGCACCATAATTTGCAATGTGCATTCAAATACTATCACTTAAAAATATGGGATTCATGAAGGCTGATACAAATGATTGATTATGATTAATTTGTTGGGACAATTTATTGGTGTCTAAGCTAAATCTTAAATGACTTATTGTACCACATGAAAGAAAATTCCCTGAAATCATCAAACCTGTTTCCTTAACACTGACATTCCCTACAAATTGGCCCAGAAGGACTGTAAAAACATTGTCTTGTTCTAGAGTATATTTGGATTTTTATTTTCAAAGCATCCCTTTGGATGTGTTTTTCCCATTCACTCACTCATTTTCTAGCTCAAAATTTATTTCTCTGGGCCCATTTGAATGCAAGCACATTAAGGGCAGGGCTGTGTCTTGTTCACTGCTGTATGCTCCAGCTTCTAGGACAGTGCACAGCATAGCTCACGGGAGGCTCTCAGTTTATCTTTGTTGATTAGTTGATGGGCTCTTCCTAGTCACCATAGTGGGAGGGTTAGAGAGGGGTAAAAGGTCACATGCAGGAGCAGTGAGTTGAGAGGTGGGAACCAGTCAGTATCTCACTCCCTAATGTAATGGGTGATGCTTATCCAGTTTACCTGCTACTCGTGGCCCACCAAGCCGGGTGGAATCATTCATACACCATGTCCCATACTCCTTTATGCCTCCCAATCAAATCCTGAATGCCTGAGAATGTTCCAGGTAATCACTCAAGTCCTCCCTCATTGCTCACTTTTGCCTCTGACCTTCTCTCCTTTGGCCACAAGCTTTACTCCTCAGCTTTGATCCTGGCCCATGGTCTTTTCTTGGGGCCAGAGTGCCTGGGTTTGAATTTAAACTTCACTCACTGTCTTTGCGGCCTTGGGCAAATTACTTAACTCCTCTGCTCCTCAGTTCCCCGATGGTGAAATGAGGATAACAGCTGTGCCCTTCAGAAGACTACTGAGATGATTAGATGATCAAATATGTGTAAAGCCCTTAGACCAGCATGTGACATGCAATAGGCACGAAATACCTGTTTACTGTTACTATTATTATCATGCTGTCATTCTTGGGCTCTCAATGGGCTGTCAGAGAAAGGCCAACAGAGTCACAACAGGATGGAACCCTTGGTAATGCCCATGACATCTGTAGCAGTGTGCTGATATGAAGTATTGCCAGAAAGAAAGTCTTACCTGCAGCTGACCAGGAAAAATACATGGAGTTCAGAGAGTACAAGTTGTTTCTTTGCTGCTCCATGTGTTCACCTCTCAGTCCACAAGGAACTCTCATTGCTAGATGCTTGGGAGGCTCTTCTCTCTCTGACCGCCTCCCACTCTGGCATGCTTTTGGTTTTTCTAGGTTCCCACTTCTCTCCAGAGCCCTGGCTCCATCCTGAAGGACCTTCCCATAGCCACAGCCCAGTACCCCAGGTCCTGCTGTGTTGTCAGAGCATAACCTCCCTAAGACCAAAAACTTTTGCTTTGCTATTATCAACAGCCTCTTACAGGAGCACCTAAGGGCATTCTTATCTTAGCAAAGTGGCTCTTTTTCTGCCTTACCAAGGATCTCTGCTCAGGAAGGGGTGACTGTGGGAAGGGGAGAATGAGGGAGAACCTACCAGAGCACCTTTCCGGGGGGGGGGGCTCTCATTAGCTTGGAGCGAGTGAATTGCTTGCGATCAAACTGCACCCTGGAGTTTAATTTCAAACCATGCAGCTGGAACCTGACTCTGTTACTGAAAACCACCTGCTCTCATCACCATGCAGACCCTGATGGAAAGAGCCATTAGTTTATAAGAAGGGCGCCAAGTTACAGATGTGTGTCAATATGGGACTTTCCACTCAGGTGAGGAAATAAATCTTGTTTTGGAATTAATGTCATGTTTGACTTTAGAGCATATAAACTTGTTAGGTAATTGATCTCCAAGCAAAGTAAGAATGTGATGAAGAGATAGAGATTGCACGTCTGACATTTAGTTCACTGCCTTCTCTTCCCCACCTCACCCTCTTCTTCCCTGTCCTGATCCAATGAGAACCCATCTGCTTTTATTTTTAATGATACTCCAGGGAGATCCTGGGCACAGCAGGCCAGTGGTCAGAGAGTGCATGCTTCCCACCCGTACACACAGCTTGTGTTTGGCAGAGTGGGATCTGCTATGGGGGATTGAAGATGGGGACATAGCTGCAGGAGACAACCCCACAGCACCGAGATAAGCATTTTGGGAAACAATTCATGAAGCCTGTTTCACCTTTGGAGTAATGTGCACAGAAGTTCTCAAATTTGCATATTATATCAACTGGAACTGGTGGCATTATCTTAATGTTCACTTAAGTCAGAACTTCTACAACAAAAACAATGGGAGTCTGGTTAAATAAAGATGACTAGTCCAGGACCAGATGGCTTCACAGGCGAATTCTATTATTCAGGGAAGAGCTAACACCTATCCTTCTCAAACTCTTCCAAAAAATTGCAGAGGGTGGAACACTCCCAAACCCATTCTATGAGGCTACCATCAACCTGATACCAAAACCAAAGATATTACAAAAAAAGAAAATTACAGGCCAATATCACTGATGAATATAGATGCAAAAATCCTCAACAAAATATTAGCAAGCTGAATCCAACAACACATTAATAGGATCATGATCAAGTGAGATTTATCCCAGGGATGCAAGGATTCTTCAATATATGCAAATCAATCAATGTGATATACCATATTAACAAATTGAAGAAGAAAAACCACATGATCACCTCAATAGATGCAGAAAAAGCTTTTGACAAAATTCAATACCATTTATGATAAAAACTCTCCAGAAAGTGGGCATAGAGGGAAGCTACTCAACATAATAAAAGCCATATATGACAAACACACAGCGAACATTATTCTTAAGGGTGAAAAAATCAAAGCTTTGCCTCTAAGATCAGGAACAAAACAAGGGTGCCCACTCTTACCATTATTATTCAACATAGTCTTGGAAGTCCTAACCATGGCAACCAGAGAAGAAAAAGAAATAAAAGGAACCCAAATTGGAAAGAAGTAAATCTGTCACTGTTTGCAGATGGCATGATACTATACATAGAAAATCCTAAAGATGCCATCAGAAAAGTATTAGAGCTAATCAATGAATTTAGTAAAGTTGCTGGATACAAAATTACTGCACAGAAATCTCTTGCATTCCTATACACTAACAATGAAAAATCTGAAACAGAAATTAAGGAAACAATCCCATTTACCATTGCAACAAAAAGAATAAAATACCTAGGAATAAACTTACCTAAGGGGGCAAAAGACCTGTACACAGAAAACTATAAGATACTGATGAAAGTAATCAAAGATGACACAAACACATGGAGAGATATACCATGTTCTTGGTTTAGAAGAATCAATACAGTGAAAATGACTATAACACCCAAAGCAATATACAGATTCGATGCAAACCCTATCAAATTACCAATGGCATTTTCCACAGAACTAGAACAAAAAATTTTACAATTTGTATGGAAACACAAAAGACTCTGAATAGCCAAAGCAATCTTGAGAAAGAAAAACAGAGCTGGAGGAGTCAGGCTCCCTGACTTCAGACTATACTACAAAGCTACAGTAATCAAGACAGTATGGTACTAACACAAAAATAGAAATACAGATCAATGGAATAGTATAGAAAGCCCAGAGATAAACCCACACACCTATGGTTGCCTAATCTATGACAAAGGAGGCAAAAATATACAATGGAGAAAAGACAGTCTCTTCAATAAGTGGTTCTGGGAAACTGGACAACTACATGTAAAAGAATGAAATTAGAACAGTTCCTAACACTATACAGAAGAAAAAACTCAAAATGGATTAAAGACCTAATGTGAGGACAGACACTATAAAACTCTTAAGAGGAAAACATAGGCAGAACACTCTTTGACATAAATTGCAGCAAGATCTTTTTTACCCACCTCCTAGAGAAATGGAATAAAAACAAACATAAACAAATGGGACCTAATGAAACTTAAAAGCCTTTGCACAGCAAAGGAGACCATAAATAAGACAAAAGAAAACACTCAGAAAGGGACAAAATATTTGCAAATGAAGCAACAGACAAAGGACTAATCTCCAAAATATATAGGCAGCTCATGCAGCTCAATATAAAAAAAAAATCCAAAATGAAAATAAATAAGGAAATATAAACTGTAAATGACACATTAGATAATATGGACTTAATTGATATTTATAGGGCATTGCATCCCAAAACAACAAAATACACTTTCTTTTCAAGTGCTCATAGAACATTCTCCAGGATCGATCATATCCTGGGTCACAAATTAAGCCTCAGTAAATTTAAGAAAATTGAAAATGTATTAAGTATCTTTTCTGACCACAATGCTATTAGACTAGATATCAATTACAGGAAAAAAATTGTAAAAAAATAAAACACATGGAGGCTAAACAATACACTACTAAATAACCAAGAGTTCACTGAAGAAATCAAAGAGGAAATCAAAAAATACCTAGAAAGAAATGACATTGAAAGATGACAACCCAGAACCTATGAGATGCAGCAAAAGCAGTTCTAAGAGGGAAGTTTATAGCAATACAATCCTACCTCGAGGAACACGAAACATCACAAATAAACAACCTAACCTTACAGCTAAAACAATTAGAGAAAGAAGAACAAAAAAACCCCCAAAGTTAGCAGAAGGAAAGAAATCATAAAGATCAGATAAGAAATAAATGAAAAAGAAGTGAAGGAAATGATACCAAAGATCAATAAAGCTAAAAGCTCATTTTTGAGAAGATATACAAAATTGATAAACCATTAGCCAGACTCATCAAGAAAAAAATGGAGAAGACTCAAATGAATAGAATTAGAAATGAAAAAGGAGAAGTAGCAACTAACACTGCAGAAATACAAAGGATCATGAGAGATTACTACAAACAACTATATGCCAATAAAATGGACAATCTGGAAGAAATGGACAAATTCTTAGAAAAGCACAAACTTCTGAGCCTGAACCAGGAAGAAACAGAAAATATAAACAGACTAATCACAAGCACTGAAATTGAGACTCTGATTAAAAATCTTTCAACAAACAAAATCCCAGGGCCAGATGGCTTCACAGGTGAATTCAATCATTTAGAGAAGAGCTATCCTTCTCAAACTCTTCCAAAATATAGCAGAGGGAGAAACACTCCCAAACTCATTCTATGAGGCCACCATTACCCTGATAACAAAACGAAACAAAGATGTCACAAAAAAAGAAAACTACAGACCAATATCACTGATGAACATAGCTGCAAATATCCTCAACAAAATACTAGCAAACAGAACCCAGCAGCACATTAAAAGGATCATACACCATGATCAAGTGGGGTTTATCCCAGGAATGCAAGGATTCTTCAATATATGCAAACCAATCAATGTGATACACCATATTAACAAATTGAAGGAGAAAAACCATATGATCATCTCAATAGATGCAGAGAAAGCTTTTGAAAAAATTCAACACTCATTTATGAAAAAAATCCTCTAGAAAGTAGGAATAGAGGGAACTTCGCTCAACATAATAAAGGCCATATATGACAAACCCACAGCCAACATCATTCACAATGGTGAAAAACTGAAAAAATTTCCACTAGATCAGGAACAAGACAAGTTTGCCCACTCTCACCATTATTATTCTATATAGTTTTGGAAGTTTTAGCCACAGCAATCAGAGAAGAAAAAGAAATAAAGTAATCCCAATCAGAAAAGAACAAGTAATGCTGTCACTGTTTGCAGAAGACATGATACTATACATAGAGAATCCTAAAGATGCTACTAGAAAACTACTAGAGCTAATCAATGAATTTGGTAAAGTATCAGGATACAAAATTAATGCACAGAAATCTCTTGCATTCCTATACACTAACAATGAAAAATCTGAAAGAGAAATTAAGGAAACACTCCCATTTACCATTGCAACAAAAAGAATAAAATACCTAGGAATAAACCTACCTAGGAGAAAAAAGACCAGTATGCAGAAAACTATAAGACACTGATGAAAGACATCAAAGATGATACAAATAGATGGAGAGATATACCATGTTCTTGGATTGGAAGAGTCAACATTGTGAAAATGACTCTACTATCCAAAGCAATCTACAGATTCAATGCAATCCCTAGCAAACTACCAATGGCATTTTTCACAGAACTAGAAAAGAAAATTTCACAGTTTGTATGGAAATACAGAAGACCCACTATAGCCAAAACAATCTTGAGAAAGAGAAACAGAGCTGGAGGAGTCAGGCTCCCCAACTTCAGACTATACTACAAAGCTACAGTAATCAAGACAGTATGGCACTGGTACAAAAACAGAAATATCAGTGGAACAGTATAGAGCGCCCAGAGATAAACCCATGCACATATGGTCACTTTATCTTCTATGAAGGAGGCAGGAATATACATTGGAGAAGACAACCTCTTTGATAAGTGGTGGTGTGAAAACTGGACAGCTACATGTAAAAGAATGAAATTAGAACACTCCCTAAAACCATACAGAAAAATAAAGTCAAAATGATTTAAGGCCTAAATGTAAGACCAGACACTATAAAACTCTTAGAGGAAAACATAAGCAGAACACTGTACGACATAAATCATAGCAAGATCCTTTTTGACCCACCTCATGGAGAAATGAAAATAAAGACCAAAATAATGAAATGGGACCTAATGAAACTTAAAATCTTTTGCACAGCAAAGGAAACCATAAAGAACACCAAAAGACAACCCTCAGAATGGGAGAAAATATTTGCAAATGAAGCAACTGACATAGGATTAATCTCCAAAATTGACAAGCAGCTCTTGAAGCTCAATATCAAAAAAACAAACAGCCCAATCCAAAAATGGGCAGAAGACCTAAATAGACATTTCTCTAAGAAGACATACATATTGCCAAAAAACACATGAAAAGATGCTCAGCATCACTAATTATTAGAGAAAGACAAATCAAGATCACATGAGGTATTACCTCACACTGTTCATAATGGCCATCATCAAAAAATCTAGAAACAATAAATTCTGGATAGAGTGTGGAGAAAAGGGAACCCTCTTACACTGTTGGTGGGAATGTAACTTGATACAGCCACTGTGGAGAACAGTATGGATGTTCCTTTAAAAATGAAAAATAGAACTACCATATGACCTAGCAGTCCCACTACTGGGCATATACCGTGAGAAAACCATAATTGAAAGGATACATGTACCACAATATTCATTTCAGCACTTTTTACAATAACCAGGATATGGAAGCAACCTAAATATCCATCAACAGATGAATGGATAAAGAAGATGTGGCACATATATACAATGGAATATTACTCAGCCATAAAAAGGAATGAAATTGAGTTATTTGTAATGAGGTGGATACACCTAGAGTCTGTCATAGAGATTGAAGTAAGTCAGAAAGAGAAAAAAAGTACCATATGCTAATGCATATATGGAATCTAAAAAAAAAAATGATACTGATGAACCCAGCAGTAGGGCAGGAATAAAGACACCAACGTAGAGAACAGACTTGAGGAAATGGGATGGGAGAGGAAGCTGGGACGAAGTGAGAGAGTAGCATTGACATGTATACACTGCAAAATGTAAAGTGGATGACTGGTGGGAAGCTGGGGCACAGCACAGGGAAATTAGCTAGATGCTTTGTGATGACCTAGAGGGGTGGGATAGAAAGGGTGGAAGGGAGGCTCAAGAGGGAACGGATATGGGGATATATGTATACATATAGCTGATTCACTTTGTTGTACAGCAGAAAGTAACACATTGTAAAGCAATTATACTACAATAAAGATGTAAAAAAAATAATGAATGCTGGAGAGGGTGTAGACAAAAGGGAACCCTCTTGCACTGTTTGTGGGAACGTATATTGATACAGCCACTTTGGAGAGCAATATGGAGATTCCTTAAAAAGTAAAAAAAGAACTGTCATATGATGCAGCATTTCCACTACTGGGCACATTCCCTGAGAAAACTGTAATTCAAAATGACACATGCACCTCAATGTTCATTGCAGCCCTATTTACAATAGCCAGAACATGGAAGCAACCTAAATGTCCATCAACAGATAAATGGATAAAGAAGATGTGGTATATATATACAATGGAATATTACTCATCCATTAAAAGGCACGAAGTTGGGTCATTTAAAGAGATGTGGGTGGACCTAGAGAGTGTCATACAGAGTGAAGTAACTCAGAAAGATAAAAACAAATATCGTATATTAATGCATATATGTGGAATCTAGAAAAATGGTATAGATGATCTTATTTGCAAAGGAGAAATAGAGAGACAGATATAGAGAAAAAATGTATGGATACCAAGGGGGAATGAGGGGTTGGGAGGAATTGGGAGATTGGGATTGACACATACGCACTATTGATATTATGTATAAAGTAGACAACTAATGAAAACATATTGTATAGCACAGGGAAATCTACTTAATGCAGAGTGGTGACCTAAATGGGAGGGAAATCCAAAAAGGAAGGATGTATGTATATGTGTGGCTGATTCATTTTGCTGTGCAGTAGAAACTAACACAAAATTGTAAAGCAACTATACTCAAAGAAAAATTTATTGACAAAATGATACCCCAGGGAAAAGGATGCTAAAGTAACTGGCTCCTCAGGCTACTGTTTTAACTGTTGTTCTAGCCACAAAGTTGTGCCCTAAGGTCTGCCTTGCATCCTGCCTGCTGTGCCCTGGGTCTGTTTCTATTCACTTTGAAATGCAGAGGACATGAACAGCACTGGTTTGAACCTTTTAAAGACTGTGGTAGTAGTTGTCTTCTGGTCTGTCCATCCCCAGATATATCCACCACTAGTAACATCAGGCCTCCTCCCCTTCTGCTCCTTCTACTCATGCCCTCCCTAATTTCCACCATGATCCTTACCACTTCCCTTCTTAATTAGGCCAGAGAGTGGTGACAGAAAACTCGGATCCTGCTGATGGGAAAATGGTGTAAGCGGTGATGAGAAAGCATACCATTAAATTTTAGGAGTCTGAATACCGTGGCTTGGAAGCTTGGTATGATTTATTTATGGGCTGGCCTCTGCTTCCGAGTACAGCAATATATCAGCCACTATGCTGAAGGTGCCCCCAGTGGTTTATGGCTGTGATAATGCACTTGTTAACGGGCCCCAGTGAGCTGGAATTTATCAAGGCCCAGGTTCTTCTCTGTGGAGCTGGCTCTGAGATATCACTTAACCTCTGTTAGTGTCAATAACAGTAATAATAATAATAATAATAAATAGCTCATGCCTGCTAAGACTTTAGTATGTGACTGGCACATATGTTTACACTCAACATACATTATTTCATGTTCGTCAAACTGTCTTCTAAGGTAGACATTATTCAATCACTAATTTACAGGCGAGGAGACTGATGCATGTTGAAGTTAAGCCATGTCTACTAGGCCACACAGTTGGCAGGATTTGAGCTGGGAATTCAAACTTAGCCTGAATCCAGGGTTTTTAGTTTTATTTAATTTTTATTTTTTATGGGTATTAATTCCGAGTACTTTGTTTGCTTCCCAAACTAACAGCCTCTTTGGAGATAAACAGAGATTACTGAAATGAGAACAAGGGCTACTTCTTGACAGAGTCCATCACCACCGCTTCTTGCATTTAGCCCTGCTCTGCTAGCAGTGACAGAAGAAGGGGACATCTCACTTTGACATTGATATTGAAGCACTTCTTATTCTCAGCATGCTCTGACTTTGTGTGTGCATATGTGTGTGTGCATGTGAGTGTAGATATGTGTGCATGTGTATGTGTGTTCGTAAGAGCAGCTGCAGCTGGCATGGGAGCATCCTGTACCATACCAGTGGAGTGTGCTGGCTACCAATGCACCTTGGCCTTTGCCTGCCCAATCCCATGTCCTCGTTCTCTAGGGTGGGCTTCTGGAGCTCCTTTGGAGGTTGAGGCCAGGGATGGTGGACTCAGGGTCATTTCCCACCACCACTCCATGACACCTTTGTCTCAGGTGCTAGCCACAGCCTCCTGCAGGATCCTCGTATGCAGGTTCAATTAGCCCTCCCTTGGGGACTGTAATCTGCAGCCTACATTAAGCTTTAATGCACACACCTCACTGAGACCTCAGAGCGTGCTGTGAGGGAGGAGTGGGCTCAGGTGAGGAGGCAGGGAGTATGACTAATATAAATAAGTCAAGAGATCCAATGGTTCCCAGGCCAAGCTGGAGTCAAATTGGTGGATATTAATGCAGCTTAAGGAAGAATGAGTCCAAAAGTAGGAAACTAGTCAAATGAACACATGTGTAATAGACTACCATGCAACCATTAAATTAATGATTGAGAAGAGTATTTGGCAACATGAAAAGTTGGTTGCTATATATTATTTGGTGAAGAAAAAGTCACCAGAAAGTATGTACAGCATGATCTTTCTTATAAAGACACACATGTGTATATATGTATATATTTATGTGTATATGTTTTACTGTGTACGGAAAAAATGTTGGATGTTTATAGTCCAAAATATTGACTGTGGTTATCTCAGGGTGGTGAGACTGTGGATGATTTAGAATTTTGTTCTTTTCAGTAGTATTTTTGAAGTTTTTTTTTTAAATAATGGATATGTATTTGAAATAAGATAAACATTTATAAAAGGAGGAAAGGACAATCCACTCAAAGGAGGTACTTGGTGTCAAACTCAGGAAAATGGGGAGCCAGGAAGAGAATAGAAAGGTGCAGTTTACAGCAGTCTCCTAATCACTGAGACCTGAATTTGAGAATTCCAGGCCCCATTGTGTCCAGAGATGGATGGTGAGCTGGGTCTCACCTTGGCTTCCTTCCTCCCCTGGCTCTGACTCCACACCCACCGGGATTTTCCTTTTTTAAAAAGATTTTATTTTTTAAATTGAAGTATAGTTGGTTTACAATGTTGTGGCAATCTCTGCTGTACAGCAAAGTGATCCAGTTATACACATAGAGACAATTGTTTTTTCATATTCTTTTCCATTATGGTTTAGCACAGAATATTGAATATAGTTCCCTGTGCTATACAGTAGGGCCTTGATGTTTATCTGTCCTATATATAGTAGTTTGCATCTACTAATCCCACACTCTCAGTCCTTCCCTCCTCCAGCCCCTCCCCCTTGGCAACCACGAGTTTGTTCTCTATGTCTAAGTCTGTTTCTCACACTCACTGGGATTTTAGTGTGCCCTGATATCGAGAAGGGGTGTGTACTAGTTAACAGACTAGAACATTCTAGTTACAAAACAGAGGAATGGTGTCCCCCATGAGGAAAAGGCATTTTGGCATCCTGATTTATAACTAGTTCATTATGAGCCTGGTTAGTGGGAGTCTATCCAGAGTGATTGGTTAATCAACTCTTGAGCTTGACTGAGGACAAGACCCAGAAAGAGGGTGGTGAGCCTGAGGACTTCTCTGGCCAGAGCTGGTCAGCTGGCCTTTCCCTGGCAATATCTATTCTTGGGAGAGAGTGTGATATGCTGGACAGGGCTTGAACTTGGAACTGGGTGGATCCATAGTCAAAACCTAGCTTTGTAATTTCTTAGCAATGTGTGTTGAGCTGCTTACTTAATCCCTCTGAGACTTGCCTTTCTCATCCGAAAAATGGGCATAATATGGGGGCTTCCCTCGTGGCGCAGTGGTTGAGAATCCGCCTGCCGATGCAGGGGACACGGGTTTGTGCCCCAGTCCGGGAGGATCCCACATGCCGCGAAGCACCTGGGCCCGTGAGCCATGGCTGCTGAGTCTGCGCGTCTGGAGCCTGTGCTCCGCAACGGGAGAGGCCACAACAGTGAGAGGCCCGCATACCGAAAAAAAAAAAAAAGAGAGAGAGAGAGAGAGAATATATTATGGAGTTCCCCTGCAGATAAATAAAATATGTAGTGTAAAATTTCTAGCACCTTGTTGGCATGCAACAGCAGTTGGTTCCCTTCTCCTTGTTTATCTGCAGTATCGGGGAGGGCAAGAATAACAGACAACCATATCCCTGTTATCCCCGATCTTGGGTCCAGAGAGATTATATGCTTTGCTCATGTAGACACAGTAAAACCAGACCACAGCTCAGGCTCCTTGCTTCCTGTGGCTTCTACTTCAATATGGCCCTGGGTCTCTCCAGAGCAGGAGTTGGCAAACTGTGGCCTATGGGCCAAGTCAAACTTGGTTCCACTGCCTATTTCTGTAAGTGCATTTATTAGAAAATAGCCATGCTCATTCACTTACATATTGTCTAGGGCTCAACAGCAGAGTTGAGCCTTCATGGCCACATAAACTAAGATATCTATTATCTGGTACTTTAGAAAGTTTGCCCATCCCTGGTGTAGACTGTTGTTACCTTCTTAGGTGGAAGGAATTGCAGAGTGGGGAATCAAAGAATCGAGAAATTGAGGAAACCCTTGAAAGGTTGAAGAAGAGAAAGATTTGGGAGAAAACACTAGCTTCTAGGGAAGGGATGGAGGAGAATGAAGGGAGAATAAAGACCTTTAGCAGACCTGGAAATAGCTCCCAAAGACAGAAAATATTAGGAAATCGATAAATCTGCTCCCTTTAATTCCATTGTCTTTGCAGGGGATGAAATGCCATTGGTAGAGGATAACAGATTTCCAAGAAACATCAAGTTTCAGATCCTGAAGTCAGAGCCCAGAGGCAGGGACTCTCCTTGCCCTGCTTTTCTGGGTGTGTAAGCATCTCCTCATCCTTCCAGGCCCAGACTAAACACCACCACCCCAGGAAACCCTTTCCTAGTCCTGCGTGAGCCCAGTCCCTCTCTGCTTCCATAGCATTTTGCCTATTGTTAATATTGTTCAGATTTTCCTATGTGCAGACCCTGTTCTGAGCTCTTTATATGCATTAACCCTTAATGATGCTCTCACACAAACTCTATGAAGTAGGTACTGTTATCTCAGATTCAAAGCTTAGGAACCTGAGGTTCATGAGACAAAGCTAATGTCCAAGGGCTTTATTATTATATTGCAGTTCATTGTACTGATTTGTTTTCCAGTCTGAGCTCCTCATAGGCAGGGGTCTAATTTTATTCACTTTCTGTGCTTGAAAATGACATGTTCTCAGAAGGTATTTATTGTATGAAGATATGTTGCCATTCAATACATTACTATATTTATTGATTGATGAGTTTATTTTATATTGATCCATAATGGGGTATGCTCAACAAATATTTATTTCCCAGGTGGTTTAAGAACTGAGTCATCAGTCAGCATTGGATGACCCGTTCTTTTAGAAACAGCACATGATCAGCTAGACATTCCAGTGGTGTCTGCAGTTGTTGCAGGAGAAATCTGCTCCTGAAAAAGCATTTGCTTTGCAATCTGTTCTCTCTTGATCATCGTGGCCTTCTCATGATGATCTTCAAACAGCTGGGCTGCATTGTGATTCATCACGTGCCTAGATCATACAAATTTGCTCCTGACCCCAAAACTTGAGACAAATCAGATGTCACATACCTTTAATTTGACCATTGGGAAAGCTTTGATTTCATCATATAGTAGGGTGGCTGACAGTACTTTTTGGCTCAGAAACCAGCAGTGCAGTTAAATTGATTCAAATGAATTGAGTCTGAATTATGTGCTAACCCTTGAGTGAGGTGTTAATAGCATGGAGATGAATAAGGCATGTACTGTTCATGAATTGTAAGTGCTCACAGTCTGAGGCTGAAGGAAGCGTTAGATTATCAGTAATGCCTACCTGTTAGTGCTGCTGTGACGAGTGAATGAGATAGTGCAGCAGGTAAAGCACATAGCACAGTGCTGGATGCATTAGTAAGTGCTCAGTTAGTATTAGATGTTATATTACTACAAATACAATACAGTGTAATGAGTGTTATCTCTGTGATGTATACAAAATACTTTTGGAGCACAGAGTATCTAGTTTTGCCTGGGGAATTTAGGGAGACATTAATAGGAGAAGTAAGATTTCAACAACACCCTAATGAATGTGTAGGGATGCTTCAGATAGATAAGGCAGTGGTAAGAGTGGGGGTGGGCATTAGAGGGAGAGGAAACTACGGGTATGAAAATTATTTTTATTCTGCGTATAACAGGAACTTTGGTAAGGAGTTTAGTGGGTACTATGGGAGAAAGGAGGGAAATGGAAAAGATGTGGTAGGCAGAATATGTATTCCTCCCCTCCAACCCCAACCAAATGCCTACATCCCTGGTACTTGTGAATATATTACCTTACATGGCAAAGGGAATTAAAATTGTAAATGAAATTAAGGTTGTTGCTCAGTTGACCTAAAAATAGGGAGATTATCCTGGATGTCCTCAATGGAAAGATATCCCATGCTCTTGGACTGGAAGAATTAACATTGTTAAAATGGCCATACACCCAAAGCAATCTACAGATTTAATGCAATCCCTATCAAATTACCCATGACATTTTTCACAGAACTAGAACAAATAATCCTAAAATTTATATGGAACCATGAAAGACCCAGAATTTCCAAAGCTATCCTGAGGAAAAAGAACAAAGCAGGAGGCATAACCCTCCCAAGACTTCAGACAATACTACAAAGCTATAGTAATAAAAACAGCATGGTATTGGCACAGAAACAGACATATAGATCAATGGAACAGAATAGAGAGCCCAGAAATAAACCCACACACCTACAGTCAATTAATCTTCGACAAAGGAGGCAAGAATATACAATGGAGAAAAGACAATTTCTTCAGCAAGTGGTGTTTGGAAAGTTGGACAGCCACATGTAAATCAATGAAGTTAGAACACACTCTCACACCATACACAAAAATAAACTCAAAATGGTTAAAAGACTTAAACATAAGACATGAACCATAAAACTCCTTGAAAAGAACTTGGCGAAACATTCTCTGACATAAATCATACCAATATTTTCTTAGGTCAGTCTCCAAAGGCAATAGAAATAAAAATGAAAATAAACAGATGGGACCTAATCAAACCTACAAGCTTTTGCACAGTAAAGGAAACCATAAACAGAACGAAAAGACAACCTGCAGAATGGGAGAAAACATTTGCAAACAGTGTGACCAACAAGGGCTTAATTTCTAAAATATGCAAACAGCTCACACAGCTTAAAAACAAAAAATGAACAACCCAATCAAAAAATAGGCAGAAGGGCTTCCCTGGTGGCGCAGTGGTTGAGAGTCCACCTGCCAATGCAGGAGACATGGGTTTGTGCCCTAGTCTGGGAGGATCCCACATGCCGCGGAGCGGCTGGGCCCATGAGCCATGGCCGCTGGGCCTGTGCGTCCAGAGCCTGTGCTCCACAGCGGGAGAGGCCACAACAGTGAGAGGCCCACGTACCGCAAAAAAAAAAAAGAAAAAAAAAAATAGGCAGAAGACCTAAATAGATATTTTTGCAAGAAGACATACAGATGGCCAACAGGCACATGAAAAGATGCTCAACATCACTGATTATTAGAGAAATGCAAGTCAAAACTGCAATGAGTTACCACCTCACACTGGTGAGAATAGCCATCATTAAGTCCACAAATAACAAATGCTGGTGAGGGTGTGGAGAAAAGGGAACCTTCCTACACTGTTGGTGGGAATGTAAATTGGTACAGCTACTATGGAAAACAATATAGAGGTTCCTTAAAAAGTTAAAAATAGAATTGCCATATTATCCTGCAATCCCACTCCTGGGCATATATGCAGACAAAACTATAATTTGAATAGATACATGCACCCCAATATTCATAGCAGCACCATTTACAATAGCTAAGACATGGAAACAACCTAAATGTCCATTGACATTTAGATAAATAGATAAAGAAGATGTGGGATACATACAATGGAATATTACTCAGCCATAAAAAATGAAATAATGTCATTTGCAGCAACATGGATGGACCTAGAGATTATCATACTAAAGAAGTAAATCAGAAAGAGAAAGACAAATACCATATGATATCACTTATATGTGGAATCTAAAATATGACACAAATGAACTTATCTATGAAACAGAAACACAGACATAGAGAACAGACTTGTGGTTGCCAAGGTTGGTGGAGGGATGGATTGGGAGTTTGGGATTAGCAGATGCAAACTATTATGTATAGAATGGATAAACAACAAGGTCCTACTGTATAGCACAGGGAACTATATTCAGTATCCTGTAATAAACCATAATGAAAAATAATATGAAAAAGAATATCTATACCTATATCTGTATCTAAATCACTTTGCTGTACACCAGAAACTAACACAACATTATACATCAACTATACTTCAATAAAAAAAATTAAAGAAACAAAAAACCAAAAACAACTGTCATTAAAAGTGATAGAGGGAGGGAGAAGCAGAGTTAAAGTGATGCAATGTGAAAAGGACTCAACTCTCTTTGACCTCAACTGGCGTTGAGAATGGACAAAAGAGCCATGAGCCAAGTACTGCAGCTTGTCTCTAGAAGTTGTAAAAGGAAAGGAAATGAATTCTCCCCCAGATTCTCCAGAAAAAAGCACAGCCCTGCTGACACATTGATTTTTGTTCAGTGAGACCCATGTTGGACTTCTAACTTCCAGAATTATAATAAAATTGTGTTGTTTAACCCACCAAGATTGTGGTAGTTTGTTACAGTTGCAGTAGGAAAGTGCTACAGCTCAGGAAGAGAGACTGAAGGAGAGGAGTCTGAAAGGCTATGAAAAGCTTCATAGGTTATACTCTCTTTCTCTGTAAGACAAGAGATTCCAAAATAATGTCCTGTCCCTTAACATGTTCTGCAGACAGGGTCCAAAGATCAAATAACTTTGGGTATAATTGTACACTCTTGTCCTCATTTGAAAATTCATAATTACCATTAATAATTTAAAGTCTTCAAGAAGTCCTGTAGCAGAGATCTGTTTAACTTTGTTTAATTAAAGATTTCCAAAATTTACTTGATCATCAAGTTTCCCTTTTTTCACACAAGATATGTTAACATCCCAACACACTTCAGAAAATTCTACTATAGGTGATGAGACCCCATCAGAGTTTTAATTTTAATAAATAATTTTTTTAGTTGCAAAGGTAGTTTAACCTCATTATGAAAAATAAATAAAAGGAAAATGTTACAGTTAATTTCATCACATCAATTCAACTACTAGTTGGTGCATTTTGGTCTACTTTTTACATGCATGTATTCTCGCATATTTTTAGTATGCAAAGTTAGTTTTGAGTTATTTGAACAGCATGTAGTAAATTCCCATTTTTTCTACTCATATCCACTCCTCCTTTTTCCAGTAACAAAAGCACAGTTCTCTCTCCCCTCCATGTCTCCAATAGTGTAGTACAAGAGAAAGAGGAAACAAAGAAAAAGTAAATGAAGAGAAATACAAAGCACAAAGTAAGATGGCAGAAGCCCAGTTTATATATATCTATGACAATAAACATAAATGGATTAAACTCACCAGCTAACTGATAGATTGCCATATTGGATTAAGAGGTGGTGATTGATAGTACATCATTTTTTGGCAAATTTGGCTATGGAAGGAAGAACTGAGACAGGGTAGTTCCATGGGTCAGAAACAGCTTTGAGGGAGACATTTTCAGAATTGGCCAGATTCAAATAGTTATTTCCAAAGTCATGTGATGGGCAAGGAATGAGAGGAAGACTTTGTTCTTTGACTTTGCCCCAAAGGATAGGCATTGCTTTCCTAAAGGGTGATATCTTAGTTATAATTGTTAGAATTTAAAAATTGTTTGGTACTGGGTTTGAGATGGAAGGGAGGGATGGTTATGAAAGGGTCTTTGAAACAGAAAGGAAAGAACTAGGAAAATCTTGCAGAAATACATTATCCATTTATGATACTTCTGTCACCTGACTACATTACCACAGACTTATTCTACTGTAGAGCTGAAAGTATACCTTACATGTATAAAAATGATTTGAAGGCAGCATGGTGTAGTGGAAAGATTTCTGGAGCTTAATCAGAACCTTGTCCTGGATCCCAGCTCCATAATTGTGTGGTTATAAACTGAGAAAAATTCCTTCAGATTTCTGGGCCTCAAGATCCTGGGCTGGGAAATAAAACCACTGGATGATACAATTTCTAGGATACCTCCCAGTTTTCACATTTTCTAAGGGACTCTGTTCCTTCAGAAGTCTCAGAGAAATGGAATCATCCCAGTTCATTGAGGTCAATTCTTTCCTCAACCCCAAATCCATAGCTTGCCCTGGAAATGGAATGAAGCTTGGATCTTGAGACGTGATTGAGTAACTAGGACATTTGTTGCACCTGAGCATATCTTAAGATAGGGTGGTTTCTCAGGCAGCATTTACCAAAATATATTCAGGGAACACTAGTCCTGTAAGATATTCTGTCAAGTAAGTTTCAGAAATGCATTCCTTATATCCCCTTAGAGATGTACAATGCAAACTAAAGAATTGTGGCTTGGAGCTGAGCAGAGTTGTGATGGATTAGCATGAATTCTCCAGAAATGAGGGGAAGGTTCATGAAATCACGCATCAAAGGCCTCCAGACCCATGTTGAGGGAAAGGAGGGAGGGAGAGGGTTGTTCTTTACTTTTGCTCTTAAGGGCAGACATCGTTCTCCAGGGAATAGGGTTTTTATGAGTACTAACCAGAATTCAAAAATTGTTTGGTAATGAGAATGTGGTTGGGGGTGGAATGGTAGCAGAGGAAAGTTGTGAGATGAATAATGACTGCACCAGCATGACGTTGTCTGCTTTGCTGAGGGGTCCCAACAAAATCCTCTTTCTCAGAAGCAGTGTAAGCGGTATGAGCTTAGTAGATGTCAACTTGGATATAGAATTTTTAGAATCAAACTCTGCTAGAAAGCATTGAGTCATAACATTTTTTGTTTAAATAGGGTTTGAAAAAAGATAAACCCTTAGGTTGGGCAGCAACATCTTTTGATTGAAGAGGAGGGAGGGAGCATGTATATCATCACATGGCTAACTTGTTTGGTGGGTTCAGAAATGTGTCAACTAAAAAGTCTTCTCTTGTTGTGGCCTATCCAACCACCAGCAAACTACCTACAGTACACCAGTGTGACTCCCTACAGTGTACCTGTCTAACTACCTACAGTGCACCACTGTAATTACCCACACTGTGATAGGCTCTGTGGTAGCTCCTTGAGATTTTGGAGGGTAAGACATGGCTTCCTGAAAGGACCTCAGAATCCAGGATATCTGGAAAATCTAGGACATGGAGTAAGAGCTTTGTCTGACAAAGCTTGGGCATTAGAAGGACAAGATGAGGGCAGAACATAACTGAGAATGTCAGGGAAGGTTTCCTGGGGGAGGTGATACCTGAGCTGTGTTATGAAGGATGAGTAGGCATTAGGCAGATGAAGTGTGTTGGCAGATGAGCAAGGAGGGCATTATGGGCACAGTTGAGAACAATCGTATTGGGGGACAAAACAGTGAGTGGGGGACAAGATGCTGCTTTGTGTTGCTGGAAGGAAATATGTGAGGTGGGGAGAGGTGCATGGTGAGGCTGGAGAGGTAAGAATCGTGTTATGAGGGACCTGATTACCACTGCAAGGAACTAGGGCTGCCGTTAGCCTAAGGTTAGTGTTTTTCAAAGTTTGATCCCTATACTCTTTGCATCCGAATCCTCTTAGGTGCTTGTTAAAAAATTAGGATTTACTGAATCAGAGCTTTTGGAGGAGGCAGCCAGAAGTCTGCATTTTAGAGAACATACCAGGTGATTCTGGAGTACACTGAAGTTTACAGCTGCCACTTACAGGGACAAGAGTCACTGAAGAGTTTCAAGTGGTGATGCTGCTGAATCCATAGTTTAGCTAACTTGCTCTGGAGTGTATTAGATTCGATAAAAGCAGGGAGACCATGTAAGGGTCTCTTGAAATAATCCTGTTGGAAGTTGAATATGCCCTGACCACAGTAGTGGTAACCAGAATGCAGAGACACACTGATAAGGCCACAGAAGCAAAGTACAGGTAAGCACTGAACACTCACCCAAGGCCTAAATAGCTAGTTCTGGTTTGGAAAAGGGCAACAAGCATGGACTTGTCTGGCTGATGGGGCGCATGAGTAGGGTAAAGTTAATCGGAAGTAATGGTCTTTGGAAGATGTTGTAAGCAGTAGAGTGATTCTAAGTTGATAGAACTCAAAAGTCAGCCTCCACTTCAGTGTCTAGGTTAAATGCAAAAATACTTAAGGATGATGCACATACATGGTGTCTGAGACTCACCAGCCAGTAGGACGCATGGGCACAAACATGTGCATTAGGGAGCAGAGGACATCATCTTCACTTATAAAAGGGAAGCTGTTCAATGTTCACAGAAAAGGCCAGAGACTTCCCAAGTGCAGGGTGGAGAAAATCAGAATTAGCCCTAATGCAGAAGTTCCCAAGTGGTGAGGTTTGTGTTCTCTTCCTCACACAACCCAGTCTCTTCATGGGAGGTATCTGCTATGAAGAGTTTGGTGTTTAACCTTCCAGAAGGTGTATATATTTCTACGGAAGTACATAGTTTTATTTTGAGTGTGCATGTGTGTTTCTTTTTAGGGTTAATTTAAGGAATTTTCTTTTAAAAATTTTCCAGTTTTTTTTTTTTTTTTTTTTTTTTTTTTTGTGGTACGCGGGCCTCTCACCGCTGTGGCCTCTCCCGTCGCGGAGCACAGGCTCCAAATGCGCAGGCTCAGCGGCCATGGCTTACGGGCCCAGCCGCTCCGCGGCACGTGGGATCCTCCCAGACTGGGGCACGAACCCGTGTCCTCTGCATCGGCAGGCGGACCCTCAACCACTGCGCCACCAGGGAAGCCCTCCAGTTTTATTGAGATGTAATTGACATATAACATTTTATTAGCTTAAGGTATACAACATAATGATTTGATATGTGTATATTGCAAAATATTACCACAGTAAGTCTAGTTAGCATACATTACCTCACAGAGTTACAATTTTTTCTTGTGATGAGAACTTTTGATTCACTCTCTCAACAATTTTCAAATGTACAGTTCAGTGTTATTAACTATAGCCATCATGCTGTACATTACATCCTCAGGACTTATTTATCTGATAACTGGAATTTTGTACCTTTTGACCATCTTCACCCATTTCACCCACCCACCCACCAACCCCCACCTCTGGCAACCACCAATCTGTTCTCTTCCTATGAGTTTGGTTTTTCTAGATCCACATATATGTAAGGCCATTTGTCTTTGTATTGTGAAGTATTTGTGTTTCTCTGACTTATTTCACTTAGCATAATGCCCCCAAGGTCTATCCATGTTGTCACAAATAGCAAGATTTTCTTTTTTATGGCTGAATAATATTCCGTTGTATATCTATACCACAACTTTATGCATTCATCTATGTTAATTTGATTGTTTGCTTTTTGAAGTATAATTGACCTATAATACTATGTTAGATCCTGTTACACAATCTAGTGATTCACTTTTTGTATACATTACAAAAAGATCACTAGGATAAATCACATTACCATCTCACCAAATATATTACTTTGTTTTTGACCATAATCCCCATGCTGTACATTTTACCCCTGTGACTAATTTATTTTGTAACTGAAAGTTTGTACCTCTTAATCTCCCTCACCTATTTCACTCATCCCCTCATCCCTTTCCCCTCTGGCAAACCACTTGTTTGTTCTCTGTATTTATGACTCTGTTTCTGTTTTGTTATATTTGTTCATTTGTTTTGTTTTTAGATTCCACATAAAAGTGAAATCATACAGCATTTGTCATTTGTCTTTCTCTGTTTGACTATTTCACTTACAGACCCTCTAGGTCCATTCATGTTGTCACAAACAGCAAGATGTCATTCTTTTTTATGGCTGAGTAATATTCCATCATATATATATATATATATATATATATATATAATATATATATATATATAAAAAATATCTTCTTTATCTGTTCATCTATTGATGGGCACTTAGGTTGCTTTCATATCTTAGCTATTGTGAATAATGGTGCAATGAAACATTGCATATATGGTTCATATTGTACCCATATATATGGGTACATATATCTTTTCTAATTAGTGTTTTTGTTTTCTTTGGAAAAATACCTAGAAGTGGAATCTAGACCACATGTTTGTTCTATTTTTAGGTTTTTGAGGGATCTCTACACTGTTTTCCATAGTAGCTGCACCAATTTACATTACCACCAACAGTGCACAGGGTTCCCTTTTCTCCACATCCTTGCCAACATTTGTTATTTCTTGTCTTATTAAGAATAATCATTCTGACAGGTGTGAGGTGATATCTCATTGTGGTTTTGATTTGCATTTCCCTGATGATTAAGGATACTGAGCATCTTTTCATATGTCTGTTGGCTATCTGTATGTCTTCTTTGGAAAAATGTCTATTCAGATCCTCTGCCCATTATTTAATCTGGTTGTTTGTTTTTTTATTGTTGAGTTATATGTGTTTTTTTTTTTTTTTTTTTTTTTTTAATTTATGGCTGTGTTGGGTCTTCGTTTCTGTGCAAGGGCTTTTTCTCTAGTTGTGGCAAGCGGGGGCCACTCTTCATCGCTGTGCGCGGGCCTCTCACTATCGCGGCCTCTCTTGTTGCAGAGCACGGGCTCCAGACGCGCAGGCTCAGTAATTGTGGCTCACGGGCCCAGTTGCTCCGTGGCATGTGGGATCTTCCCAGACCAGGGCTCGAACCCATGTCCCCTGCACTGGCAGGCGGACTCTCAACCACTGCACCACCAGGGAAGCCCCCTATATGTGTTTTTAAAAATATTTTGGATATTAATCCTTTGTCAAATATATCATTTGCAAATATCTTCTTCCATTCAATAGGTGGCCTTTTCGTTTTATTGATAATTTCCTTTGCTATGCAAAAGCTTTTTAGTTTGAGGTAGTCCCATTTGTTAATTTTTGCTTTTGTTTCCCTTGCCTGAGGAGACAGATCCAAAAAAATATTGAGCATACTGCCTATGTTTTCTTCTAGGAGTTTTATGGCTTCAGGTAAGTCTTTAATCCATTTTGAATTTATTTTTGTGTATGATGTGAGAGAGTAGTTCAGTTTGCTTCTTTTGCATGTAACTGTCCAGTTTTCTGAACATCATTTATTGAAGAGGCTATCTTTTCTCCATTGCATATTCTTGTTTCCTTTGTCATATATTAATTGGTCATATAAGTGTGGGTTCATTTCTGGATTATTTATTTTATTCCATTGATCTATGTGTCTGTTTTTGTGCCAGTGCCATACTGTTTTGATTACTGTAGCCTTTGTGGTATAGTTTGAAATCAGGCAGCTGATCCATTCTTTTAAATTGCTGTCTCTTGGTATGGTGCTACCACTTTTCTATTGCATACTCAAGGTTGATCCAAATGTATAACTGCTTCCCTTGCACTAGGTTGGGACCATGAACATCCTCATTCTTTCCTCCTCATATCTCCTTCTGATACCAAAGCTAAGGTTTCCCTTCTTGTTCCCCAGGATCTCCATGTCACTTCAGCTAAAAGTATTTTCCTGGCAGCTGGCTATGCCACATCTTTGAGTTGCCACCTGGCTATATCTAGTGGGAACAAGGAAGCTTGCTGTCTGCATTCCTGTTCTTGAGAAAAGCCTTCATAGATGAAAGATTTGAGAATTCTATATATGGCACATTGACTTGTGATGTGCCCTCACAGCCATGGGGCTCTGAATATACACACTCTATTATATGGTACATTCTCATCTGAACTGAGCAGTCCTGTTTCCATTTCTTTATCACTTACCTTTTTATAAGTCTCAGAGTCTGCTAACAGAGGAAGGGCATTTATTGGAGAGTGAGCCCACTGGGAGAAAAAAGAAAAGTACTTGATAAAGAATTTCATGATTTGGAAACACATAACGATAATTTTGGCACTTGAAAAAGATGTTAAAGTTACAGCAGATTTGTCCTGACCACATCTCTTCACACAGACATCAGTGCAGGTTACTTGTAACAATACCAGTCAAGGAGATGAGATGTTGGCTGAAAATAATTGGAAGATCTAAGCCAACCACAGAGCCAGGGTCACTGAGACATCTCTGGCTTCTCCACCTGCATGCTAATGGAAGAGTTGTGTGTGCTTTAATTTAATTGAAGCAGTCAGAATGGAAACAGCAGAAAATCTGCTTCTATTTATTCTCTGAGTTTCTATGGAGAGATGAGCTCTGAGTGGTTATCCTTTTAAAAAGGGATATATGAGGAAAATAGTTTCCTGGTGGTCAGGGAGGAACTTGGGCTTGGGTAGAGTAGCTGGCTGTATTCAAAGGGCAATTTGAGTGGTGTGGTGATGGGAAAGAGCAGGTAAATAGAATTTATGTCCCCTTGAGTTTTATTAATAGTAATGATAATAATAAAATAATAGTTCACATTGTTTTGAGCACCTACTGGGTTCTGATCACTGTCTTAATGAATTCTCAGACATCCGTGAGGTGGGCAGGGCAGAACTGTTGTCCCAACTTTACTGTTGAGGTTCAAAGAGGTTAAGTTAATTGTCTGAGGTCACATATTTGTTAAGGGACATTGCCTAAATTTGAAAAACAGGTCATATGATCCTGTAACTTTTGTTTTTAATATTTATGCTATAAGGCTATAAATATAGAGATCCAAACTGAGGGAGGAGAAAATGCAGAAGGGCAACAAGTTGGTCAGAGGGGATCAAATTTAGCTGGCTACCAGATTCTTAGTCATCATTTTACACTCTTTGAGCACACTGACGGACAGGTGTGCCAAAGTCTCACAATCAAGGAACTCTTTCGAGGGGCTTGCAGTATTTCATCACTCTCTACCACCACTCAACTCCATGAGCACCCTTGAAAGTATATTCTCCTCAGAGGTCATAGCTCAGGATTCTTCAGAGTCACCTACTTTCTTTCTTAAGGATCAGGAAGATACCAGAATTAGCAGCATCTTGAAAGGAATGTTTGACCATCCTGGGTCAGAAGGAGGCCCTGTATCATGAGACATTGTGGCAGGTGGGGAGCCTTCTTGGTGCAGGAGTAGAGGCAAGGTCATATCCAGGAAGGTTTCAAGTCTGAAGAAGGAGGAGAGAAAGAGCAACGAGGTCAAGAGGCCTTGAGATATTTGAGAGGGTTGGGATGTGGTGTGGGTGCAGCAGGCAGTTTTGAGGTTATGAACAGATGGTAGACATGAAAGATCTGCTTTGATGGTACTGGCTGCATGACATGGGGGATGGGGTTGCCCCTAAATGGCTGAACAGGTGGACAGGGCCCAGGACAATGCCTCAAACATGAGCTTAATTATGCCTGGTATTTGTATGATGCTTTTCAGTTTCCAAAATACTTCTAGGTCATCATGCAATATATTTGCTGCATTAAATTGAATAAAGGGGAGTCTCTGTTACAGGTTATTACTTGGAAGTTCAAATGTGTCCATGCGTATTATGATAATTTAGGAAGAAGTCATTGACCCTGATAAGATTTATCACATACCTCAACTTCAACTTTTGGGGTAGCTTATTATCTTGAAACAAAATGACAGCAGGTAGTTCCTGTGACTGCACTGGAACAAGTCAACAGTCCAGAGAATCATAGAGGGAAATGGTAAGGTTGGATCCTTCCCAGTGAAGGTGGGAAGTGAAGAGGATTGAGTTGAGAATTACCTTTGAAGTAAAAAGGAAAGAACTTCCTGGCACAGGTAGTCAACAGAGGGACAATCCTTGCCATTGGTGCCCTCTCTCATCTCTAACTCCACCGGCCTTTTATTTATTTATTTATTTATTTATTTTTATTTTTATTTTTTGCGGTACGCGGGCCTCTCACTGTTGTGGCCTCTCCCGTTGCGGAGCACAGGCTCCGGACGCGCAGGCTCAGCGGCCATGGCTCACGGGCCCAGCCTCTACGCGGCATGTGAGATCTCCCCCGACTGGGGCACGAACCTGCGTCCTCTGCATCGGCAGGCGAACTCTCAACCACTGCGCCACCAGGGAAGCCCTCCACCGTCCTTTTATCTGTTTCTCTCTCTTTTGACATGTTGAAGTGGAAATTCCTTGTTTTGGGGCCACCCAGGTCCATTCCTTCTTTTGGTAACAGCACCCAAAATTTCCTTTGGGCGACCCTGCCTCCCTTATTGTCAGGCCACAGCTTTAGGTGAAGATAGCTCCACTGCTGGCATTGGGGGTAGATCATGTGACCACACCTGGCCGATGAGAATACTGAATTCCTCTAGCCATGGTGATTGGTTCAGGGGTGGGCACATGACCAGGATTTAGTGGGCACTACAGGAGGAGAAGCGGTCTCTTTTTGCTGCCTTGGATCTTGATGGTGTGAGGATGGGACACTCTAGACACCAGTAGCCACCTTGCCTCACCATGAGGGGAGATGGAATACTCAAAAGGGCTAAGTGAAGTGAGGTTAACATCAAAACTATTTACAGAGGCATCAGGGAGGATTAAGGGAACATAGAAAACATAGTGAAGTACCCAGGGACTCGTAACAGTGGGCCTTGGTACCCTTAGTTCTAAAGAGGGAAGAGGAGGGAACAGTGTTACCAGAGCCTGACAAGAGTTATTAGAGGAACGCAGTCACTGCCAGACTATCAAGGCAGAGAGGAAGTGGGGATGGGCTGGGGAGAAGAAAATACTCTGACCTTACCTACCTTAAGCTTTCAAATCTTATGCTGTTTCTTGCACTGGCTGGACACAATCAAAGCCAGCAATCAAACCCAGGTCAGTGCAGGGTAGAGAAGGGCACAGAATGGATCTGAAGTTGGGAAGGTAAATGGAGAAAACCAGCACAGAGCTGCTCTTGATGTCCTAGTAGGTTTGACAGAGAGCCAGTAATCCTCCCTTTTGCATAAGCCAGTTTTGGGTGGCTATTGTCTGATTTGTACTGCCAGAGTCCTATGTGAAACATAAATCTTACCAGCTAGCTGTCATTGTAGTTATTGCTTATGTCTCATCTTTCCTACTAGATGTGAACTTTTCGAGGGTAGGGACTGTCCTTTATGCTTCTATATTCTCAGTGAAGTGTCTGGAACAGAGTAGATGCTCAGTAAATGCTTGCTAAAGTGAGTCAAACTGAATTCCATGCAGAGGGAATGGCTCATGCAGAAACACAAGGCACACCCCACCACAACAAACTGTGAAGTCAATAAATGTGGGTGTTGGAATGGGTGGCCATTTGTTGCATTTGTTGCATGGTGATAGAGGATCCTGGGCCACTTCACCCCTACTATGAAAGCAGAGAAGACTTGAGCTCCCTAAAGAGGAATTTGTGCAAGTGTGTGGGAGGGTGCGAGGGAGCAGAGAGAAGAACACTAATGTTTCAAGCTATGGGGAGTAATTCAGGCACCATGGGTTCTGATTGGCAGGACAGCCAAGGTGGAATTTCACAGGGGAATAAGGTGGTCAGCAAGAAAACTGGAATAGAACTTCAGTGTTAAAAGAGCCAATAGAAATCATCTGATATAATCCTTAGCATGTGAAACTGTGAGTGTGGGATGGCAGTGGATGACTCTAAAGCACCAGCACATAAAGTTGATTCAGTACAACATGCTAATACCTTAGGAGAAAAAGAAATCACAAGTCAGGATAAAAAAACTCAGGGATGGGTTCTGATTAGCTTGGTTGGGTCTAATAGCCATCCCTTCTACCAGTCACAGAGGCCAGGAGGTCTCATTGTTCTTTCTGTGCCAATTACAAGAAGAGGTGGGGGGGAAAGCTACTGGGAAGATAGAAGCTACATTCTAATGTTTCCAAACATTTCAGTCAGTCTGGAGCCAGGATCTCTATCTTGTTTTTTGCAGATAGTATTGTAAAGATCTCATACCAGAGGGGGTAGTCTGGAGTTCTAAGGGACCATAAAATGCTACAGGCAAGAAAGATGTGGGATATTCTTATACAGTTGGCTGGGAAAATGCAACGAACACAGTCAAACTCTGAATGTATTCTGGGCATTCAAATTATTATGCCTTAAGGCAGTGTTTCTCAAAGTGTAGTCTGGGGAATCCCTGGGAACCCCCTTTCAGAGGTTCCTCAAGGTCAAAAATATTTTCATAATAATATAGGGCAAACAAGCAAACACAAATAAACTTCCTTGTTTCACTCTCATTTTCTGAAAATGTACAGTCAAGAAGGAAAATGAAGGGCTTCCCTGGTGGCGTAGTGGTTGAGAATCCGCCTGCCGATGCAGGAGACACGGGTTCGTGCCCTGGTCCGGGAGGATCCCACATGCCGCGGAGCAACTAAGCCCGTGAGCCATGGCCGCTGGGCCTGCGCGTCCGGAGCCTGTGCTCCGCAACGGGAGAGGCCACAACAGTGAGAGGCCCGCATACCGCAAAAAAAAAAAAAAAAAAAAAAAGAAGGAAAGTGAAATCTTCCAGGGACTGTCTGCCATGTGATAATGCCACAGACTGAATGCAGAAGCAGGTATGAGAATCCAACTCTTCTATGGAGCCAAACATCAAAGAGGTCTGCAAAAATGTAAGAGTGTCACTCTTCTATTTTTTTGAAAGTAGTTATTTTACATAAAAATAGATTATGTTAACCATGAAATAGGTTTATTGTTGTTATTTTTGAGATTAATTAATATATACATATTAAAAATTTGTCTGTTTTAGTTTCTAATATGCTAAGTATTAATAGATATAACCTACATAAACAGAAGCTCTTTGGAGTCCTCATTAATTTTTAAGAGTGTAAAAATTTGGTCCTGGAACCAAAAGTTTGAGAATCACTGCCTTAAGGTAGTGGTAAATCCCTGACAGTGGACAGGGGACGGGAATTCTGTTTTTCCAGCTTGTATTTTTGTTACCGGTAGTTCGTTTGAATACTGAGGTTATATTGAATGAATGACAATACTTGTCATCCTGTGGAGATAGCGCCATGCAGGGAGTAGTGGAAAGATCATGCATGAAATTTAGTCAGGCTGTCTCGGCTTTAACTTCTAGTTCCTTTGGGCAAGTGATCATGATCAAATTACTTACTATTTCTGAACGGCAGTTTCTTATTGGTAAAATGTAGATGGTAACAGCTACCCATTGACAAGAACTTTGTGAAGATTAGATGACATCTTTATGAAAACATCTAATCCGTTGCCAGGTTTTCCATAAATATAGGTCTTCTTTCCTCCCTCTCAGATTGCTCCAAAGAATCAGTCCCTTCAGAATCTTCAACAAGACTTCTTGTCTAAAGTGGTTTCCAAAGATAGGTCTGCCTGGTCTCTGGTCCCATAAGTCTCTTGCCCCTCTGAAGAATCAATACCAGTGCCACTGAATTATATATCTTGGATTTGCTTACTCTTGGTGGATATAGTGAAACAACAGGGAGAATTTTATCTATCTTCTATCTATCTATCTATCTATCTATCTATCTATCTATCTATCTATCATCTATCTTCAGTGAATTTTTTTTTTTTTTTTTTTTACAAACACCCACTCCTTTTCCTTTGGGATCAGTATTGACTTAAAGGGTAGGGGAAAAGGCCCCAGTCTGAGGGTTACCTAGCAACAGTTGGATTTCAGGTGAAATCTGCTAATTAGATTGGTATGGACTGTGGTTGGTGAGGAGTTGCCTAGCAACCAACAGTTGCCTGGAACTCACTGCAGATATTGGTGGCAGCGTTCACACTGCCTTCAGAAGGGGTTCCCATAGTTGCTTGCTCATGGAAATTTTCAACCAAATTTATCCATCTGGATGGTCTCTCTCAGTCTCTGTTTTTCTTTGTCCTCCCCCATTTTCTCTGTTTTTCTGCATCCGTCAGTTAACCAGGCAGTTAAAAGAAAGTTGAAATTTGGGGAAGCAACAAGGGCTAGTGGAAAAAGCATGAATTCTAGAGCCAAATAAATATGTATTTCAAACCTATTCTGCCACTTACTGACTCTATGAGTTAGATAAGTTACCTCATTTCTTTAAGAGTCAGTTTCAAATGAGAGATAATAGAGCCAAGCTCAGAAGGCTATTGTGAGGTTTAAATTAAATAAGGCCCAGAGTACCAGGCACATGGCAATACTCAGTACATTTTATTTCTTTCCACTCTTTCTCTTTACAAGTTAGATATTCCTGACTCTGTATGGAATCAAATTAGAAGTGTATGCCTAAAACATAAGCAATACAGAGGAGTATGCCATAGTTGTTCATAATACTATATTTTATATAAATATATTGGGAACCACTTCACCTACCAGTTCTTTAAAACTAGAGATTTAGAAGTGAAAAAAGAGAACAAGATATGCTTGAACATTGGTGAAGGTGGTTTTTTGTTTGCTTTTTTCCTGTGTATAGAAGAGCCTGTCAGATCATGAAACTGCTTTATTTTTTAAAAAAATTTTAATTGAAGTATAATTGACATATAACATTGTATAGTTTCAGGTACACATCATGAATATGTTTCTATATCAGAAACATTAGGATGCTGTTATAGTGGTTCCTCAAAGATGTCCACATCCTAATCTTGCAATTGTGATTAAGTTAATTATCTTGAGGTGAGGAGATTATCTTGAATTGTCATCAGCGTCCTTATAAAGGAAAGAAGGAGGCAGGAGAAGAGGACAAGAGCGGAGATCAGAGAGAAGGAGATATGAAGATGCTACAATGCTGCTTCCGAAGAAGGAAGAGGTCACAAGTCAAGGAATGCAGTGACCTGTAGAAGCTGGAAAAGGCAAGGGAACCAATTTTCCCCTAAAGCCTCCTTTAAAAGGCATCCAGCCCTACCAACATCTTGATTTTAGGCCAGTGAGATTCATTTAGGATGTCTCATCTCTAGAACTGTAAGATAATAAATTTGTGTTGTTTTTAACCGACAAAGTTTTTTGATAATTTGTCATAGCAGCAATAGGAAACAATACAGACACCTTTGAGGGTTGGGGTGGGTGGGGGTGTGTGGAATCAGACACCTGGAAACTTGACCCCACTGTGCTCCCGTCGCTGCCCTTAACTAGTTGAGACAAACCGATTCTCAAAAACAACAAGACAGTTGTTTTTTCACCTGTCTATTTCACCTGGTCTAGTCTAGTATTGGACTAGACCAGGATCTCTCTTGGGTCCCTTCCAGGGTGATTTTGTATGATTCCAGGTCTGTCTAGTGGAGACAGTTGGAGTGAATAATTTAAAATGTCACTAGGTTCTTTGGAGGGCTTTGGGTTCACTCAACGAACTGGTAGGTGCCAGGTGCTGTGCTAATTGCTGGGAATATAAAGACAAATAAGCTGTTTCTGCTTTTGCAGAAGCCATGGTCCAGTAGGAGAGGAAAGAAGAGTGTAGGACAGTGCTAGGCCAGGGGATTCACGGGGTGCTGGGGGCAGGGCTAAGGCTCCTTACTGGTGTGAAGGTGGCAGCGCCACTTCCCAGAAGAGATGAACGATGAGGAGTGTTTAGCAGGAAGAGGGATGAGTGAGGACTGTTTCCCAGGCAGAGCCTGTGCAAAGCAGGGACATAGCGGAGCTGGCTGACTGATTACAACAAAGAGGAAATGGGGCTGTGTGAATGGAGGGGGAGTCGTGGGCTCAGGCTGGGAACGAAACAGTAGTCAGAGCCTGGAGGGCTCATGAGTCACACCCAGGGCAGCAGGGAGCCCCTAAAGGGTTTTCCATGGGACATGGTAAGATATACTTCGTGTGCTGTGATTACTTTTCACTATTTTAAAACTTATGGAGACTATGGGTTAGAAGCTTGACAACAAGTCACATCATAGATATTAAAAAATGTGAAGACCTAGAGAAAAATACGTCAAAGCATTAACTCTGGAGCTAAAATGCCTGGTTTTAAATCTTGGTTCTATCACTTGCTAGCTGTATGACCTTGGACAAATTGCTCAACTCTTTGGTGCCTCAGTTTCCACATCTCTAAAATGGGGATAATAGCCTTATTGCTTCAGAAACTTAAATGAATATAATGAAGTGCTTAGAACACTGCCTAGAATACATCTAATGTTCTATAAGTCTTTGCTATTGTCAATGAAAATTCAATTAACTGTCAAGTTAAGAAGAAAAAAGGGAATTTTATTTGAGTCAGTTGAGGATTATAACCCGGGAAGCAGATTCTTGGAAAGCTCTGAGAACTGTTACCCCTGTTAGAAGTTGGAGGCACAATCATATACATTTTTGAGACAAAGAATTATACATCAAAACGACATACTGATATTTTACATAATTCACCATAGTCCGGGTGACAACATACAAAGCAAGCAGCAAGTCACTATGACCCCCGACAGAGCTGGGAAAGAACACTATTCTTTTTTTTTTTTTTTTTGTGGTACGCGGGCCTCTCACTGTTGTGGCCTCTCCCGTTGCGGAGCACAGGCTCCGGACGCGCAGGCTCAGCGGCCATGGCTCACGGGCCCAGCCGCTCCGCGGCATGTGGGATCCTCCCGGACCAGGGCACGAACCCGTGTCCCCTGCATTGGCAGGCGGATTCTCAACCACTGCGCCACCAGGGAAGCCCAACACTATTCTTTTAAAAGGTTACATTGCTAGTGTTAGAAGAAGGAAAAAAATAGATCTTTAAGGTTGAGCAGGCACTCCCATCTTTGAGGAGCTGAGGTTAAAGTGTAATGCAGATGCACACTGCACATTAGGAAGGGAGGAGGACCAAACAAACACAGAGAGAGAATTTTGTGTGTAATTTTTTCTTGTCTTGCCTTAAAATATAAATTTTATTTCATCACTATTATACTTTCTGATAAGATCCCACACATTAGAGTTCTTTTAAACATCACCCTCAAAAGCACACTGTTTGGTTTGAGGGCAGTGGTTCTCTTAGACCACATCCAAGGGACCTCATTATTGCATGTGGTAAGGTTACCAAGGTGGACCTTGTTAAAATACCAGTTCTTTTAAAACTCTATTTGGCAGCAAAGACTCCAAGGAGACCATTAAATTAACACTTTGGGGTATCTCAGGAATGTTCTTGGTATCTTGGTGCCCTCAGCTGGACAGGCCTAGCAGGGTAGCCAAAGGCAAAACTTGTATGAGGCCAAGCTTATCTTTGGCTTCCTCTTACACTCCCTTGAGAAGGCCTGCCAGGCTCTTTGACCTTAGACAAGGCACTGGCTTCCTCATCTATAAACAGGGGATAATGATAATACTGCTTTTATCTAACTCAAAGAATTGTTCATTCATTGTATTAGCTACCTATTCCTGCAGCAACAAATTATATCAAAACTTAGTGGCTTAAAACAATAAACATTTATTATCTCCTGGTTTCTGTTGGTCAGGAATTTAGGCTCAGCTTAGCTGGGTACCTCTGACTTTGGATCTCTCATGAGGTTGTTATCAAGCTGTAGCCCAAGGCTACAGTAATCTCAAGGCTCAAGTAGGCCAACATACAGATGGCTGACAGGCACATGAAAAAATGCTCAACATTGCTAATTATTAGAGAAATGCAAATCAAAACTACAATGATGTATCACCTCACTCTGATCAGAATGGCCACCATTAAAAAGTCTACAAATAGGGCTTCCCTGGTGGCGCAGTGGTTGGGAGTAAGCCTGCCGATGCAGGGGACGCGGGTTCGGGCCCTGGTCCGGGAAGATCCCACATGCCGTGGAGCAGCTGGGCCCGTGAGCCATGGCCGCTGGGCCTGCGCGTCCGGAGCCTGTGCTCCGCAACGGGAAAGGCCACAACAGTGAGAGGCCCACGTACCGCAAAAAAAAAAAAAAAAAAAAAAAAAAAAAAAAAAAAAAAAAGTCTACAAATAATAAGTGCTGGAGAGGGTGTGGAGAAAAAGGAACCCTCCTACACTGTTGGTGTGAATGTAAATTGGTTCAGCCACTATGGAGAACAGTATGGAGGTTCCTTTAAAAAACTAAAAAGAGTTACCATGTCATCCTGCAATCCCACTCCTGGGCATATATCAAGAGAAAACTATAATTTGAAAAGGTACATGTACCCCAATGTTCACAGCAGTACAATTTACAATAGCCAAGACATGGAAGCAACCTAAATGTCCATCAACAGATGAATGGTTAAAAAGGATGTTATATATATCTATATCTATCTATCTATCTATCTATATATATATATATATATATATAAAATGGAATATTACTCATCCATAAAAAGAATGAAATAATGTCATTTGCAACAACATGGATGGACCTAGAGATTATCATACTAAGTGAAGTAAGACAGAGAAAGACAAATATCATATGATATAACTTATATGTGGAATCTAAAAAAAAAAGATACAAATGAACTTATTTACAAAATAGAAATAAACTCATAGACTTAGAAAACAAACTTATGGTTAACAAAGGGGAAAGGGGAGGAGGGATAAACTAGGAGTTTGGGATTAACATATATAAATATTATACATAAAATAGATAAACAGCAAGAACCTATTGTAAAGCACAAGGAACTATATTCAATATCTTGTAATATTATAATGGAAAATAGTCTGAAAAAGAATATATATATAACTGAACCACTTTGCTGTACACCAGAAACTAACACAACATTGTAAATCAACTGTACTTCAATTAAAAAAAAATAGTATCCAAAACACTGTTCCTGGTGCTGCATAGGTGAAGTTTCACAGCTGAACTTCTGCACACTCTGAGAGCTGCATATGAACACCTTGGCTCTACATATGAGGAAAGGGGCCCTTTGGTGCCCGTGTCCGCAGTGCTGGGAGGCAGGCC
The DNA here is from genome assembly GCF_026419965.1 of Kogia breviceps. Lineage (NCBI taxonomy): Eukaryota > Metazoa > Chordata > Mammalia > Artiodactyla > Physeteridae > Kogia > Kogia breviceps. The sequence continues at coordinate 33,000,098 of NC_081328.1, read as the reverse complement.
AGGGTTGTCCCCATGCATGGTTATTCATCCACATGGCGCTGCTCTCAGTGGATGGGTATCTGCAAACAGGGGAACAGGTGAGATGTTATTTTGAGTGGAGATGAGTAGGGAGACTTGCCAACGTCCCTTAGTATTGATCTTCTGCTGTCAGATGGTCTCTGCTTCTCATGAAAGGAGATTAGAGGAAATGGGCAACAGGGTGTTTACAGTTCACACCTTATTTTTTGACTCAAGGGACCTAGAGGGTATTATCCCTGTTCAGATGTTTTCTGCTACTGTTCACAGAAAAAGACAGAAGAGAAATCCCTTGGTGAGAAGGGTGATCGCAGTACTTGATCTGCTATACAATTGTACATCATTAAAATACAAGACATTCTAGTAGGACAAGAAGGTTTGACTTTATCAAATCATTTAGCTTCTCAGCCACTGGCTCCTTTCTTTTGAAATAATAGAAACTGTGTGCCAGGCACCATTCTAAACTCTTTCTAGGAATTAATTAATTAAATCTCAGATAAATGCCTAGTGGTGGAACTTCTGGATTACAGGGTAGATACGTGTTTAACTTTAAAAAAAACTGCCAATCAGTTTTGCAGACTGGTTATTCTGTTTTACATTCCTACCAGAAATGTATGAGAGTCCTGGTTACTGTCTATCTTTTTCACTTTATCAATTTTAGCATGTATGTAGTGCTATTTCATCATGGTTTTAATTTCACTGAAGACTAATGTATTTTTTAATGTGCTTATTGATTATTTGTGTGTAATTCATTTAAAAATCTTTCCTATAATTAAATAAAAAATAATTTAAGACTGAATTTTCCTCTGAGTGTAAGTTTAGTCATATCCCAAAGGATTTGAAAAGAAGGGCTCTAAATTTTTTTAGTTCTAAATAATTCTGTCATTTTATTTCTTTTTTGTTTGTTTGTTTGTTTTTTTAACATCTTTATTGGAGTATAATTGCTTTACAATGGTGTTTTAGTTTCTGCTTTATAACAAAGTGAATCAGTTATACATATACATATGTTCCCATATCTGTCATTTTATTTCTAATAATCGTTAAAAATTCCTAAGTAATAAAGGATCATTTACAGATTTCCTCAGTGGCTATAATTTTTTTTCTTTGCCTATGTCTTTTATTTTCTTCTGAATTTATGACAGTGTAGTCAATGAACATGACCTGTAAAATACTAACTTTTTAAGAAAAACATACAGTTATTGCCAAGTACATGCTCATAGTTTTTTAAAGCTCTGTGGGCATAAAGAACGTATTCTTTCTTTTAGTATACATGGTTTCTTTCTATATATCTATTAAATCAAGATTGATAATTATGTTGTCAAAATAATTTATGTAGTTATTCCTTTTTTGTCTGTTTAATTGTAAAAAAATGGAGAGGTGTTTTAGACTCTCTCATTATGCTTTTCTTTTTTCATTGAATTCTCTTTGCATTTCTAAGAACTTTGCTCTTAGCTATTGTTTAGTGCATATTTTTTCATGCCTTTTATAACTTGTTCAAGGAGTGTCCTTTTGTCATTTAGAATATTCTTCTTTGAACTGTTTAAAAATTTGACCTAACATCTATCTTTAATCCTTAATATTTCTACCTCTGCTTCTTTTTTTAATTGAAGTATAGTTGATTTACAATATTGTGTTAGTTTTAAGTGTACTACCTGTGTTTCATTTTGTTTGCTTTTATCTGATATCTATTTGTTCATCTAATATTTTCCAACTTCGCTGTGTCATTTTGTTTTAGCTTAATTTCTTTAAGACAACATAAAATTGGACTTTTGTTTTTCAAACCCATTCTAAGGATTTTTGCCTTTCTATAGCAGAATTCAAACTTTTTACATTTATTTGGCATTCAAGATGTTTGGTCTTATTCCTGCCATTTAATAATTTTATATTGATACTTTCTATTACACTTTCTGTTTGTTTCCTCATTTCCCCTTTACTTACTGTGTTGGCCAAAAAATTTGTTTGGGTTTTTCCATAACATCTTACTGAAAAACCTGAATGACCTTTTTGGCTAACCCAGTATATTTGGTAAATTGATGAAATTTTCTTTTTCATTTTTTTCTATCCAATGAATTGGAAGTTCTAATATGCATTTATATTCTACTATTGTTTACATTTAAACATTTAATGTATATATTTAAACTTACATTTTCTAACAATTACAAAAATGAAGTAATGACCACGTCCCTTCGAAATGCCTCTTATATTTCAAGAATCCATTAACCCTTGCATTGCAGTTTAATTTACTTAGACTTAATTATTAATAAGTGTTTATTCAGTTGAATTGTAGGAGACACTTTTCGTCTCTTTGCTCACTGACTTGAGGACAGGGACTATTAAAAAAAACAATTCCTTATATTCTCCCAGAACCTTCCACCTGGTAGGCAATTCACACTGGTAGTGTGCTGTAGGAGACATAGAATTGGCCCTGAAGTTTGACTTGTGTTTGTTCCATCTCTGCCACTTGTCAGTTACAAGTAAATCACTAACATCATTGACCCTCAGCTTCTTCAACTCTAAGATGGGAATAACTTGGCAGGCTAGTCATCAAGGTCAAGAGGATCAAATCTACAGGAATTCTGAGAACCGTAGTGCAAAACTGCTGGATGAAAAAATGGATGCATACAAATTGAAGAAAAACAGAGTCAAAGTCTACAGACTCTGAGATGTATCCTGGACATGAAGACTGTTCCATGGAGCATTTGCTGCCTTTGCTTTTTAGCTGAAAGTGTTTTCAGTGAGCTCAGCCAAGAGGTGGCTGCAGAATGTAGCTGGAGGTGTTGGCGAGAGTGTGGGGCTTTATGATTTCCCAAGTCCACATGTACAGCCAGGTGGGCCCCTGTGTGAGACTCAATCTGCTCACCATGCTGGGTGCCAGCCTGTGCTGTCCTGCTATTTACCAGGAGTTAACCTGGCAGAGAGCATCGGAATGGTGACCTGGAGGCTTGGCAAGGGTGTGCTGGGTTTCCAGTGAGTTTGTTCAGCCACATTGGTTTCCGGTCCCCTGTGACCTGAGGAGACCTGGTGCTCCTCTTTCTCCCCTCCCCACCATTTGTTTGCCAGAACCCTTGGCTCCCTTTTTAAAGCTACTTTAAAATTTTTAAGATTTTCCTTTATTAAAAAGCACTCTGTGTGTGTGTGTGTGTGTATGTGTGTGAGTAATTTATAAAATCTGGGAGCTTAGCACACAAGCTGGCCCAGCTCGATGTTTATTTGCTTTCTATTTTTCAGAAGGATGAGAGAAATCGCTATGGCAGGGAATAGATGGCCAGTTGACCTCTCCTGGCTTTCTGCTAGTGTTGCTTGTTAACTCCAGTATCTCTGAACGCTGAGGGCCTGAGCGACATTGAGCTAAATTTGCTCTTAAATGTGCTTCACGCAAGGGTCCCCTACACTCATGCTGGGCTTGGTACCAAGGGGTGATACATCATATGAACTGAGGACTCCCCCTCTGTTGAGTTAACTTTTTGTTTTGGATTGTCAGAAAAGTTGTAGAGAGTTCTTAAATACCCTTCACCCAACTCCCCTTAATATTAACATCTTTTGGCCTAATACTATATACAAAACTATAGACTTCAGAATTCACCAGGTTTTTCACTAAGGCCCTTTTTCTATTCCAAGATCTAATCCAGGAGCCCACATTGCATTTAGTTATCATAGGCCCTTAGCCTCCTCCCATCTGTGATAGTATCTTCGTCTTTTCTTCTTTTTACGATCTTGAAAGTTTTGAAGAGTACTCCATTTTAATTTAGCAAAATGCAAGTTCTCTTGCATTTGAAAAGGAGGAAGAACAATTTATTATTTTCTGCCTTCTCAGTGGAAATCTGCTCTCATCTAAGCCATTTTTCTGGTAGTGGCATCAATATTCTCAGGCGATTATTCAGAAGGCAGTCGGGGTAATGAGTTGTCTTCCCTACACAGAAGTTTGGCTGAGCAGTATTTAATTTTTTATCTCCATGACCCTGACTTAGTATGTGAACAGGGAATACATGGAGTTGACAGGTTAATGATGTCCCTGGATTTGTTATATATGGTTGTGCCCACTCTCAGGCGGGAGAGTCCTGGTTCTGCCACTAATCTGTGGTGAGATTTGGACTAATTCACTATCTTTAGTTTCCTTGTTTGTGAAAAAAAAGGGAATGTGGATTAGATAATTCTAAGTTTCCTTCAAAGTCTAGCAAATGATGATTCTTATTAGCTTTGTTGCACCCAAGATAGCTTGGCTCAGCCCTCACCAGAGGACTTCTTCTTTTCTTTCTTTCTTTCTTTTTAAAAAAAATAAATTTACTTATTTATTGGCTGTGTTGGGTCTTCATTGCTGCGCGCAGGCTTTCACTAGTTACGGCAAGTGGGGGCTACTCTTCGTGGTAGTGCACAGACTTCTCATTGAGGTGGTTTCTCTTGTTGTGGAGCACAGGCTCTAGGCATGCGGGCTCAGTAGTTGTGGCTCACAGGCTCTGGACCGCAGGCTCAGTAGTTGTGGTGCACCAGCATGTGCTCCATGGCACGTGGAATCTTCCTGGACCAAGGCTTGAACCTGTGTCCCCTGCATTGGCAGGCAGATTCTTAACCACTGCACCACCAGGGAAGTCCCTTATTCTTTTCTTTGAGTGCCACCATGTGAAAACTTTGGGGAGCATCATGGTAGTGGAGAGTGTTCTTTTGGCCATCTGACATCCATTTCCTATTCCTAACAGCACCCCAATATCTTTTGGGGCAGTTACCTCTTCCCTGGGGATATTAGTACGATGGGGTCCTGTCCTTCTGTAAACACAGGGACATGTGACCCAAACCAGGCCATTCAGATGTTCCTTTCCTGGAATTTGAATCTTGAGCAAATAGGAAAAGGCTGCCAATGTCTGGTGTTGCCCACTCCAGTTGGCATCTGGATCTGGCCACTCCTGCAGCAGGACCTTCCTATACTTCTTGCTTCTAGGAGCTGTCTATGCCCTAGCAGTGTCCAGGCCTGGGTCCCAGCCTTCCAGTTGATTCTGAGAGCCCCTGATCTCCTTCAGTGTAATCCCTTTTTTCTTACAGTAGACAATATCAGTTTCTATTATTTGCAACCATAGATCTGTAAATATTGAGAAAGTTTCTGCTAAACTTCTTAAATGAGAACTTGTGGAAAGAATATTTGCCTTACGTTTCAGATAATTCCAGAGTTCTGGAAAATATGGGTCATTCCACCTAGTGATATTCAGGCTCTGGAATGAAACACATCTAAGCCAGATTGAATGTGATGTCTGGAGTCACCTTTGGTTATTCCTGTCCTTGGATAAATTTCTAAATCTTCCTAAGCCTCCGTTTTTTGTTTTTATGTTTTTGTTTTGTTTTGTCAATTACATGGGGATAATCATAATACCAGCCACACTGAATGGCTGTAAAGATTTTTTTAAATATTCATAGTAAGTTCTCAATAAACACTGAATCTGATTGTGATTGCCATCATGGAAACTTGGATGGATGGTGGTGCTGTGTTGGGTCTCATCTGTCTCGGGGGGCCCCAAATCACTAGGAACAGAGACTGAGAACAACAGCAACAGCAGCAGCAGCAGCAGCAGCAGTGCACACTAATATAAGCACGCACTATGTTCCAGCTACTGTACCTATTAACTCATGTAATCCTTATAACATAGGGTACTATTATTACCACCACTTTATAAATGAGGAATTGAGGCATAGAGCAGTTAAATAACTTTCTAAGGCCTCCAGAAGCACTTTCTCTGCTCTGATATTTTCTGACCTGGAGAAGGCAGGGCAGACAGGCTGACATTGTACAATACATGCAATGCAGAACTCTGTGCTTTCTCTGCATCCCTCTCCTGATCTCAGGGAAGGCATTGCCACTGCAGTCGGGGAGGAAGGCAGCTTCATCAGTAGGTATGACTCATAGCCTGTGCTCCTGGATTTGTTCTTGAAGTGAGATCTCACTGTATTTATTGCAAACAGACAGGCAGCTCCATTTCCTGTTGGTTCGATTTCCTTCCCACTGAGTTACCGAACTTCAAGGTTTGGGGAGGGCAAGGAGGAAGGGAGGTTAAGCAGGGTTACAAGAGGACTGTCTTCAGCAAGTAAGGAATTTTCTGGTAGCCTTCCCCACTTAGTCCAGATGTCTTGATAGGATGTGAAGATGGGCTTCATTGCTCTGCCCAAGTTGCAGCTTGGAAGGTTGCAGCTCCTCTTGGGAAGCTGGCCCAGGGACCAGACATCTGCTGCTGAGGCCAGAGGGAAGACTGGCTAGTGTTCTGGCCACACACCTGCATAGCTGAGAGAGAGATGGAGCAAAGCCATGGGGTGTAAATGGAGGCTGTAACAAGGAGTTCAGTCAAAGAGCCAGAGGGGCTTCCCTTCAGTGAGTTCCTCACTGGTGACACATATCGAGAGCAAGGAAGGAGTGACCACACACTGAAAGCCTGCTGTGGGGAGACACAGCAACAGACCCATCCAATACCTACCTCACTTAATCACCAAGCCAACCCCACAATGTGATTGTATTATCCTATCTTACAGACAGGAAACTGAAACTGTAGAGCTAGGATTCAAGATCTACTTGACTCCAGGATCATTCCAGAAGTCTCCCTTTTCTTTGGGCCTTTCTGCTAAGATTTCCATCTCTGACCACCATTTAAATGAAGTACAAGAATGCAGATAATTGATAAAATCCCAGATAAGATAGACGTGAATGCCTTTGTTTTGGTTGTGGTTGTTGGAGAGGAGGTGACAATTGATGTGAGGGATTTTTGTCTAATGCATGAAATGCCTATGCTGGAGAAGTTGAAGCAGGTTGGAGGGCTTTAGAAACCATTGGGTCAGTGGTCTTCCACTGGTGGTGGTTTTGGTAATGTCTACAAACATTTTTGGTTGTCATCACAGGAATGGTGGGGCTGCTAGCCTCTAGTGGGTAGAGGCCAGGGATGCCACCGAGTGTCTTGCAAGCTACAGGACAGCCACCACATCACAGAATCATATGACCTAAAGTGTCAGTGGTGCCAAGACTGAGAAAGCCTGATCTTGGTATCCTGTATTTACAAGGTGTGTAAACAGTGTTCCAAGAGGTGAGGTGCCCTGCCCCAGGAAGCGCAGCTTCTGTGAGGCAGAGATGAGACCAGAGCCCAGGTTTGCTGCCTGCAAAGTGAGTGATATTTACCCTGTGCTTCATGGCCTCAGTCAAGGGGTACAGGAATGGGTTTTGGATGGAAAGGAGGGGTCCCGTGCAGCTCAGCTTAAATTGTACAGGCCAGGTAAGAGTCTGCACAGGTCTCTCTCTTTGGGGAAGAAATGCTTCTAGTCTGCTGATTTATCTAGGGAGTCCAGGACCCTGGGAGGAAGGACGCTATGGGGTGTCCTTGGAGCCAGCACAAGCTGGGTGCTACTGAAGGAGATTGGTAGGAGGTCCTGAGATGCCACTTCCCCTGCTGGCCTCTAGTGACCTGCATGCCCACCCAATGGGAAACATGGGAACCATCGTAGCCCCTGACTCCTGAATAGCTCTGTTTTTTTTGTTGTTTGTTTGTTTTTTTGACCACACCATGCAGCATGTGGGATCTTAGTTCCTCAACCAGGGATTGAACCCTCATCCCCTACATTGGAAGTGCAGAGTGTTAACCACTGGACCGCCAGGGAAGTCCCCCGAATAGCTCTTGATAGTTTAGAAAGAGCTTCTTAAGGTTCTGTCTTTTCATTGACTGTGTGTTCCCCACAACAGCTTCATGAGGTAGGCTGAGCGGGCGTGATAGTCCCATTTTAGAGACAGTGGAAGTGAGGTTCTAGAGGTTGGTCAACTGTCCACACATCTTGCTAGAGGCCCATGGAACCAGAACCCCAGCCCTGTGGCTCTTGCCTTGTGTTCTTTCCACCATCGTTTACCGGTTTCCTGTAAGAGGGGAGCCCTAGGTCTGCGCACTGCCAGGCTTGTCTCTTCTACCCTCCTTCTCCATGTTCTTGCTTTGCACTCTTTCTCCAGGGTGTGAATCTATCTCTTTTTTTGGCCGCACTGCACAGCTTGCAGGATCCCCAGCAGTGAAAGCACCGAGTCCTAACCACTGGACCGCCAGGGAATTCCCATCAGTTTTTACACTCCAGTTAACACAGATATTCAGTATTTAATTTTCATTTTAATAAATGAATCTTCCACTTGAGGTGCATTTGCATTTGTGAGGCTTGGTGCTGCAAGCAGGGACACGGTGCTGACCAAGCCATGGCACCATCTCTCATATGCTCGGTAGGGTAGACAGAGGCAGGAACAGGCAGTGATTTGGAGTGTAAGCAGAGGGTGCCACAGGCCTGGAGGTGAGCACACAGCCAGGCCTGGAAGGGCTCCCAGAGTAGCAATGAGAAACCACTGACCTCATATTACTGCTTTATAATTTGCATTGTGTAACTCTCTCCAAAAGACCTTATGCTTCTTCAAGAGCAGAGAGCATTTCTTTTCAATTCTGCCACTCCAGCCCGTAGAAGAGCTCTTGGCACATAGTAGTAACACAATAAATGCCAGATCCTTCTGTTCTCTCTCTGGGGGCACTGTAGAGAGTGGTTAAGAGCATGGCTTTTGGAGCCTCAGTTCCTTAACATATTTGCCGTGCAACTTGGGGAAAATTAATTAATCTCTCTGAGTTTTAGGTTCCTCATTTGGAACAATGGGTTCTGTGAAGATTATCTGTGTAAAACACCGGCACTGTAGGAAGATGTCAATAAATGCAGCTTCTGTAGTGTGATTATATAATTGAGTGGTGATGCCCATGCCTGTCCAACACATGCATCAGCACTACTTAGATCCCAATTCCTATTGGTTGATTTGAATGGTCAGGCACAGGTGTTGTAAGAGTATAGATTTTACTCGTTAACCACCTTACAGTGCTTTATAGTTGGAAGTGAGGTCACCTGTTGACATGCTAAGAAGTATCAATACCTTTAACACTTCCCAAAACAGATTAAAAATTATTCTGAAGCATCATACAGGTGGGTCTACTGTGGTTGAAAGGACATGGGGCCAACAAGTTTTGGATTCATGCTTGAAGCTTGTTGCTTACTGATTTCCTTGTTCCACTGCCTGAACCTTTGAAACTCTCCTGTCACTGCATCTATTCCATAGCTAAGTGTGCCTGCAGCCAGTTCAGGAAGAGTTCGGAGACCCTGAGTCCCCAAGGCCGGGATTGCTAACATTCTTCGCCCTCTCCGGCATCTGCCACATTCTCTTTGCTAAGCTCCAGGAGGTAATTTATCTCTTGCTCATAACTAACATGTTTGTAGCCATCTCCAATGGTGGCCAAATAGTGGTCAGGAATGCCGACTCTGGGTAGGTCTGTGCTAGGAGCCTTCTGACAGAGATAGGGATCTGTACTGCTTCCATGATGTTTGAATGTCAAGGGTAGAGCTCCAGAGGCCCAGTCACCCCACCTGGATGCAGCCTGGGGTGAGCATCTCTCTGCAGCAAGCTCAGCATTCCCATGCTGTTCCCAGCACACATATACGAAGACATCTTTTCTCCTTTCTGTTGGTACATCATCAAAATGTTAACATCTGGGTCCGTGCTTCCCTCTGCATTTCCAGCCACCTGTTTGAACATTGTTAGGCAGTCAGCCACGGGGACCAAGGCATTTGAAGCTTTGAGGCAGCCACTGGCTTTTAAGTGGGGACTTGGAGACTTACTGTCAACTCCACTCCTCTGCTCTGCAGAAATTGTAATGATATCTGCAGAGCGTCTAACCACACATTGCAACAATCTTCTCCAGACCGGGCACTGCCTTTTCTTAGAACTTTCCCTGTGTCTGTAGCACACAGATTCTACTGGAGAGTCCACTGTGGTTCTAGTTTCTTTCTGCAATGCATCAGCCAGTCTCCTCAGACTTGTGCCTTGTCAGGTAGAGGTGGATAGAGATTTTTGATCAGTCCAAGCATGTCTTCACAGTAGACTTCAACTTTTAATGAAATCCTGTGTCTATAGATGCTGAGTTTTTGCAACCAGCTTCCAGGGGCCTCCTTTGCTTGATTTTATCCAGGGAAATTTCTGGACTTCATACTCTGCATGCCTGGTTCTCTGACAGGTTACCTGCAGCCAACCCCAAGTTGTAAGGTTGATGTCAAAAGAGTTCCATAACTTCCTTCTGACTTTTAGGAGATATTCCTAAGAGATTTTCTAAACTGTTAGGAAAGAAGGAAGATGGGGTGAACAATAAATCTGAGGATGAAAGTGGGACAGATGATGCCGTTGAAGGTAGAATCATACCTGCCAACCACACTGTGATCTGAAGCTAAATGTGGGGCCCCTTACATCAGTCGACTGAACGAAGGCTTCTCTGTGCAGCAGAAGTAACATGTAATGTCAGTGGTAGGAAGAAGACTCTCTAAAGGAAATGAAACAGGATGGATGCCTCTAGAGAGAGAGTTAGAAATTCATCCTTATCTAGAATCATTTCTAGACCCCCTGGAGTATGAGATGAAGACTTTGCCCACGTGGATCAGTGCTCTGGAATTCAGTGCCCTTCCACCTCGAGACAACATCTGGGGGAACATCTGGATGTTTTACTGTACAATGTGTTCTGGGGTCCCCAGTATTTCACCATAAGGATGAGACCCAGAGAACATGACATTTCATTGAGCAGAGTTATGTTTTCAAATATGCAAAAGTATATATGAGGAGGGTCTTGGGAGGTATAGAAAGTTTAAGAGAACTGGCTGGAGTCTTGAATCTGCTGAGGAAGATTGTGAGAAGAAATTCCCATTGCTTGGGGGAAGGAGGCAAAAGATTTTCAAGAATGGGGATTTTTGATATTAAACTGCAAGTTGTTTTTCTTTGAAATAAATCCTTACCTATTGTGACCAAACCCTTGGTAAATTCTTCTAGACATATGGCTTGGGGTGTGTGTGGTTTTGGGGGGTTTTTTTTGTAATCAAAATAAATGTTTATTGAATGAGTGAGTGAATAAATGAAATGGAGGAAAATGAATTACTTATTCAAATAGTACATTTCTATAAAAACTGCCATTGTTAAGGAAAACTAAGGTATTGGGGCATGGTTTTGGGCAAAGTCAGGAAAAAGGAACTCTGTTGCACATTAGGATAGGTGACGGGAGGAAAGAAGAGACGGGGAAGGGAATTCATAAATGAGACAGAGAATTTGGTAGGAGCAGGGATTGAAAGCGGAGGTTAGCAGAACATATGCCTTTGGGGATTCATAGAACTCTTGAGGAGGGCATTGGTCTTCCTGCAGAATGTGGACGTAGGCATTGGTGCCAGTTTTATTTAAACCGTAAAGCTTAGAAAAATCTCATCTAATACCTGAGTTTATATGGATGCACATAGATAAAGATCAGGAAGAAAAAGTTCAGGAAGACCATATCAAGCTTTAGCTGCATTTAGGGAGTGTTACTTTATGTGAGTGATTGGTAAGTTGAGGGAACCTTCACTTTTTTCTCTACATATACTCCAGTATTATTTCAATACAAACATATTAATTTAAAATGTACCATTTTATTATTTAAAAATTAAAAAGGCGCAAACCTCTCATAAGCTCATTGCCCAGGTGTGACAATTTTTAACTTTTGATGTGTATTCTTCCTGATGTTTCTATTCATGTGTAAACACATATACATGTAAAAAATGAGATCATACTATACTTGTTGTGTAGCCTGCCTTTGGAAGCTAGTAATATCTTTTTCAAATTTTTTAAAATTTTATTTTAAAAAAATGTTTAAAACTTTTTTATATTGTAGTATAGCCAATTAACAATGTTGTGATAATTTCAGGTGCACAGCAAAGGGACTCAGCCATACGTAAACGTGTATCTATACCCCCCAAACTCCCCTCCCATCCAGGCTGCCATGTAACATTGAGCTGACTTCCCTGTGCTCTACAGTAAGTCCTTGTTGGTTATCCGTTTTAAATATAGCAGTGTGTACATGTCAATCCCATATTCCCTAACTATCCCTTCACCCCATTCTTCCCCCCTGGTAACCATAAGTTCATTCTCTAAGTCTGTGAGTCTGTTTCTGTTTTGTAAATAAGTTCATTTGTATCATTTCTTTTTAGATTACGCATATAAGGGATATCATACGATATTTCTCTTTCTCTGTCTGACTTCACTCAGTATGACAATCTCTAGGTCCATCCATGTTGCTGCAAATGGCATTATTTCATTCTTTTTAATGGCTGAGCAATATTCCATTGTATATATGTACCACATCTTTATCCATTTTTCTGTTGATGGACATGAAACCTAATAATATACCTTACACATCTTTCCATGTCCTAAAAGTATAGATACACACCATCATCTTTTAATAGATGCATGATATTCTATGGCTGATGTAACTGACATTAAGGGCATTAAGGTTGCTTCCATATTTTTCATACCATAAACAGCGAATATCTTCATACATGTATCTTTTCAAATTTTTTAGTTATATCTATAGAAAATATTCTGAGAGGTGGAATTACTGGATCAAAGAGCAGTCATATTAAAAATGTTGATACATATTATCCAACAATCCTCCAGGAATATACCAATTTCCACTTTCTAGCAGCTATCAGCACTCACATATTTTTTGAACACTTACTCTGTTCCAGACAAATAGAAGTTATTTTTGCCCTGAGGGGGTTTACATTCTATTAAATGGCTGGTTAACACATACTAAGATTCCTGATTTATTTAACAAGCCCTTACACAATGCTTACCATGTGCCAGATAATTTTCTAAGGATCTTATAATATTGTCATTTAATTCTCATGACAACTCTGTCAGTACTATTATTATTTCCATTTTACAAATGAAAAAGCTGAAGCAAAGAAGTTAAATAACTTGTTTAAGTTCTTACTGGATATAAGTGGCAGATCCAGGAGTCAAACCTAAGAAGCACCCTAGCTCCAGAATCTGTGTTCTTAATCTGATGCATAACAGGTAATAAATCTCTCAGCATCAAAATAGTAATCCAGTGGCTTGGAAACCTTATATTCAATCATGGAAGCTAACAAAGGAGAAGGGCTACCAGTTGCCATCCTTTAGGTTTGGGGCAGTGGACCCTCAAAGGGCTCAATTACCCTAGTATGGGCAGTGGAGGATAGAATGAAGGAGTGAGGATCATGGAGTTTTCCGTGGAATTTTCAACTTCAAGGCTATCATTGGAGGAGACCCAGGAATAGGTAAACTAGCTGAGGCCTTATGCCTGACCCAGGAAGATGGAACTCTTTTTGGAGGTATGAATAATGCATTAATTCTGAAGAAGGATGAAAGTTAAGAATGAAGAAAGAGGAGAAAGAGAGATAGAGAGAGAGAGAGAGAGAGAGAGAGAGAGAGAGAGAGAGGGAGAGAGAGAGGCTTAAATAGAAACTTAAGCTTGAACAAAGGTCAAAAGGCCATAGTGCAGAGCATGAGGGTGTGTTATCGTGGTAATGAGCAGTAAACCATGACTGGAGAGCAAGCTGCGGATGGGGTTAGGTGGGAGATAGGAAAGACAGCTGGTTTCAAATCTCAGAAAGCTCTGAGCCCAGGCAAGGAGTTGGACTGAAGACAATGGGAAGCCATGATATGTTAAAGCAGAGAAGTGACTTGACCAGAGCTGTGTGTTAGGGATACCTTGCAGGAAGTATGGAAAGATTTATGAGAGGACAGACAGACTAGATGAGAGATCCCTGTAATAGTTTGAGCAAGAGGCATTTGGGGTTTGATTTAGGGCAGAGGCAATTTGAGCATAAAGTTGGGATAATGCAGTCAATGTGAAGATGAAACTGAGAAGTTTGCATGACTGATTTTGTGGGGCTGAAGGGAGAGTAAGTAAGGAGAAAATATGATTTTGTGATTTTCAGCTTGAGCATTTGGGAAGCTACTCCTGTCCTTAACTGAGATGGGACACCCAGGAAGAGGGTAGACGGAGGGTTGGGATGAAAGAGACTTCTGTTTTGGATTTGTTGATTGAAAGCTTTGTGAGATATCCAGATGAAAGGGCCAAGCAGCATAAGGAAATGCATGTTTGGAGCTAGGGAGAGAACATAGGAAGGAGAATCCTGAGAGACACCAGCCTAGGGGACAGCTGTGAAGCAGTGAGTGGGGAAGGGATCCTACAGGGAGAACATGCAGAGCAGGAAGAGCAGAGGACAAAGGGCTGGTCCTTAAGAAGCTCTAAACTCCTCTGTTTAGAGGAGTGGTTCTCAACCTTGGCCCCACGTTAGAATCTCCTGGAGACTATATAAGCTCCTGATGCATTGGTCCCACCCCCAGATATTCTGATTTCATTGACTTGGAAGCCAGCCTGGGCATCAGATACTTTAAAGCTCTCCTGGTAATTATACTGTGCAGCTAAGGTAGAGAGCTATTGATCAAAGATGATTACAGAAGAGGAATAAGAGAAGGAACTATCTTAGTACAGCAGGTGTTCTATAACATTTGCTGAGTGCCTAATAATAATAATAACTACGAATTATTGAAAGCTTTGTTCTGTCAGGCCCTGTGCTGAGTGATTTACACACATTATCTCATTTTAATGATCACACAACACTATGAGATAGACATCTTTACCCCCTTTTTCAGGTAAAGAACCTAAGAATCAGAGAAGTTAAGAAACTGCCCAAAGTTACACATCTAACTAAGTGGTTGAGTCAGGATTTGAACCTGGCAATGAATGTCTTGAGGTTAATCACTGTGATATGCTGCTCACTACCTGATAGACCTTGTATTTGAAACTCTCAAGGGCCTCAAAATCTGATGGGTATAGAACAGTTACACATAATAAGGTAAGTGCTGTCATGGAGAAATGTATAAAGTGCCATGGGTACCAAAAGGAGGAAGCTCACATCAGTCTGGAGGACTCAAGGAAAGCTTGGCCTATGAGCTAATGCCAGGGGAAGCATTTCCCATTTATTTCTACACCCACACATGGGCTCTGCTTCTTGATAGAAGGGTGGCATATGTGTACAGGGAAGAAGGAATGACCACAGGATGGCGGCCATTATGGAGCTAAGCAACTGCAGTCTTGATTCACAAATGTGCACATTTGAGAGAGGACTAGGGACTGTATTAACTTTCATTTCAGATCCTTTGGCTCTGAGAATGTGACAGAGCCTCTCTAGTGAATGGAAACCAGATTGGTTTCTGTCTATTTTTAAGCTTCCCTAGAACAAAAGCCACAACTACTGAGATGGTGATCCTAGCCTCAGTAACAATGAATAATTCTGCATGGTCAGAGCAGCCAGCTGAGCCAATGGTAACATCCACTGTCCTAAAGAGTAATCCTTTAGATAAAGTTTGACATCTTACTTGGTAAGGTATCTCCTAAGCCAATGTGAATTTACTGTATCTGGAAGGAGAAAGGACACATTTAGGCTTTCAAAAATGGGAAGCTCAAAGTGGGCATCAGTCAGGGTTCATCACCTTGTATATCAAAATTGGGATCGTGCTGATGTCATTCTTGACTCAGAACATAATGAACTTTAAAATTGCCAGTCCAGAGGCTGCTGCTCATGCTTATGATTTATGACAGAAATCAAGCTGTAACATAAACATCTCCACTTCCCATTTATTTTTGCATGAAATTCAGGGGAAAAGAGAAGCTGAACTCTTTGTCAGACATGGCCAACAAGACTATGGTCTCAGAGGGGACCACGTGTTCCTGTACTGGGGAGTGGCCAAGATGGTGGAGCAGGAAGACACATCTCCCACACCAAAATTGCAACTACTTACAGAGCAAATATTGATGAGAACAAATTGAAGACTAGCAGAAAAGATTTTCCATAGCTAAAGATATAAAGAAGGAACCACATGATGAATAGGAGGGCAGAGATGTGGTATAGTCAAGGCCCCCACCCCAGGTAGGTGACCCACAAACAAGAGGATAATCACAATTGCAGCGGTTCTCCCCAAGGAGCAAGAGACTTGAGCCACACATCAGGCTCCCCAGCATAGGGGTCCTGTAATGGTAAGAAGAGCCCCCAGAAGGTCAGGCCTTGAAGGCCAGTGGGGCTTGCGTATATGAGAGCCAGAAGGCAGTAGGAAATAGAATCTAATCTTAAAGGGCATGCAAAATCTCACACGCTCCAAGTCCCAGTACAGAGGCAGTAATTTGCAAGGAGTAAGGGTCAGACCCACTTGCTGTTCTTGGAGAGCCTCATGGAGAGCGAGGAGGCAACTGGAACTCCCCATAGGAATACAGATGCTAGTGGGAGCCATTTTAGGAAGCTCATTCTACCATGAGGACACGGGTGCTACAAGTACCATTTGGGAGTTCTCCCTCTAGCCTACTAGTGCTGGAGGCTTAACTGCTATAGGGCCCCATGAGTCAGCCATCGTGGGACTTGGCTCAGCCCACCAGCAGCTGACAGCCTCAGCATGAGGCAGTGCCTGGCAGCAAACTGGGCTGTGGGTCAGCCCCATCTGCCATTATTTCATTCTTTTTTTCTGGCTGAGTAATATTCCATCGTATATAGGTACCACATCTTCTTTATCCATTCCTCTGTCAATGGACATTTAGGTTGATTCCATGTCCTGGTTATGCCCAAGTAGCTGGCCCTGCCATAACAGAAGAGCCCACACAGCCCACAAGGGGAGTACCCCTAAATCATATAGCTCTGGTGACCAAAGCAGATTGCGCTCCTGGGCCCCATAGGATGTTTTCTACATAAGGCCACTTCTCTAAGATTGGAAAATGTAAATTACCTACTTAATACTTAGAAATTAAAACAGAGAATTAGGCAAAATGAGGCAACAGAGGAATATGTTTCAAATGAAGGAATAATATAAAACCTTAGGAGGAAAACTAAATGAAGTGGAGATAAGCAATCTACTTGATAAAGAGTTAAAGGATATGATCATAAAGATGCTCAATTAACTTAGAAGAAGAATGGATGAACACAGTGGGAAGTTTAACAGAGAAGATACAAAGAAGAGCTCTGGTGGAATCAACAGTAGTTTAGATGATACAGGGGAACAGATCAGTAAACTGAAGCACAGACTAGTGGAAATCACCCAAGCTGAATTTAAAGAAAAAAGAATTTTTAAAAATGAGGACAGTTTAAGAGACCTCTGAGATAACATCAAGCATACTATCATTTGCATTATAGGGGTCTCATAGGAGAAGAGAGAGAAAGGAGCAGATAACTTATTTGATGACATAATACCTGAAAACTTTCTTAACTTGGGAAATGAAATAGACATCCAGGTCCAGGAAGCACAGAGTCTCAAACACGATCAATCCAAAGAGGACCACACCAAGACACATTGTAATTAAAATGGAAAAAAATTAAAGATAAAGAGAGAATCTGAAAAGCAGCAAGGGAAAAGCAACTAGTTACATAAGGAACTCTGATAAGACTATAGCTCACTTTTCAGCAGAAACTCTGTAGGCCAGAAGGGAATGACACAATATATTTAAAGTGATAAAAAGAAAAACCCTACGACCAAGAATACTCTAACCTGCCATGCAGTCATTCGGATTTGAAGGAGAGATCAAGAGTTTTACAAACAAGCAAAAGACCAGCACCACTAAACTGGTTTTACAAGAGACGTTAAAGGGACTTCTTTTTTTTTTTTTTTTTTTTGCGGTATGTGGGCCTCTCACTGTTGTGGCCTCTCCCGTTGTGGAGCACAGGCTCCGGACGCACAGGCCTAGCAGCCATGGCTCACGGGCTTAGTTGCTCCACGGCATGTGGGATCTTCCCGGACCAGGGCACGAACCCGTGTCTCCTGCATCGGCAGGCGGATTCTCAACCACTGCGCCACCAGGGAAGCCCTAAAGGGACTTCTTGAAGCAGAAAACAAAAGACCATAACTAGAAATATAAAATTTACCAAAGGAAAAATCTCATTGGTAAAGGCAAATATACAGTAAAAATAGTAGATCAGCTACTTGTAAGACTAGTCAGAAAGTTAAAAGACAAAACTAGTAAAATCACCACAATAAGTAGTTAAGGGATACACAAAACAAAAATATGTAAAATATGATATCAAAAACATTAAATGTGGGGGTGGGAGTAAAAATGCAGGAATGTTAGAATGCATTTGAACTTAAGAGATCATCAACATAAAGTTAAAAAATATATATATATATAGCTATGTATAAGCCCCATGGTAACCTCAACACTAAAAAGAGAAAGGAATCCAGACATAAAACTAAATATATGTATCAAATCACAAGGGAAGAGAGCAAAAGAACAAAGGAACAAAAAAGAACTATAAAAATAACCTGAACAAAATTAACAAAATTGCAACAATTATATACCTATCAATAATTACTTGAAATGGACTAAGTGCTCCAATGGAAAAACATAGAGTGGATGATTGGGCAAAAAAAAAGACCCATACACACACACACACGTGTGTGTGTGTATATATAGACATATATATATATGTGTGTGTGTATATATATATATATATATATATATATATACACACACATACGTATTCATATATACTGCCTATAACAGACTCACTTCAGATCTAAAGACCCACACAAACAAACTGAGGGAATGGAAAAAGGTATTAAATGTAGATGGAAAGGAAAAGAAAACTGGGGAAACAATACTTATAGCAGACAAAATAGACTTTATTTATATATTTTTATATATTTATATATTTATTTATTAAATTTTATTTATTTATTTATTTTAAAATTGAGGTATAGTTGCTTTATTTTTGTTCTTTAGTCTTTAAATATTTTTAAAAAATCTTTATTGGAGTATAAATGTTTTACAATGGTGTGTTAGTTTCTGCTTTACAACAAAGTGAATCAGTTATACATATACGTATGTTCCCATATCTCTTCCCTCTTGCGTCTCCCTCCCTCCCACCCTCCCTATCCCACCCTTCTAGGTGGTCACAAAGCACAGAGCTGATCTCCCTGTGCTATGTGGCTGCTTCCCACTAGCTATCTATTTTACATTTGGTAGTGTATATATGTCCATGCCACTCTCTTGCTTCATCACAGCTTACTCTTCCCCCTCCTCATACCCTCAAGTCCATGCTCTACTAGGTCTGTGTTTTATTCCCATCCTACAACTAAACTCTTCATGACATTTTTTTTCCTTAGATTCCATATATATGTGTTAGCATACGGTATTTGTTTTTCTCCTTCTGACTTACTTCACTCTGTATAACAGACTCCAGGTCTATCCACCTCATTACAAATAACTCAGTTTCATTTCTTTTTATGGCTGAGTAATATTCCATTCTATATATGTGCCACATCTTCCTTATCCATTCATCTGTTGATGGACACTTAGGTTGCTTCCATGTCCTGGCTATCGTAAATAGAGCTGCAATAAACATTTTGGTACATGACTCTTTTTGAATTATGGTTTTCTCAGGGTATATGCCCAGTAGTGGGATTGCTGGGTCATATGGTAGTTCTATTTGTAGTTTTTAAAAGAACCTCCATACTGTTCTCCATAGTGGCTGTATCATTTTACATTCCCACCAACAGTGCAAGAGGGTTCCCTTTTCTCCACACCCTCTCCAGCATTTATTGTTTCTAGAGTTTTTGATGATGGCCAATTTGACCGGTGTGAGATGATATCTCATTGTAGTTTTGATTTGCATTTCTCTAATGATTAATGATGTTGAGCATTCTTTCATGTGTTTGTTGACAATCTGTATATCTTCTTTGGAGAAATATCTATTTAGTTCTTCTGCCCATTTTTGGATTGGGTTGTTTGGTTTTTTGTTATTGAGCTGCATGAGTTGCTTATAAATTTTGGAAATTAATCCTTTGGCAGTTGCTTCATTTGCAACTATTTTCTCCCATTCTGAGGGTTGTCTTTTGGTCTTGTTTATGGTATCCTTTGCTGTGCAAAAACTTTTAAGTTTCATTAGGTCCCATTTGTTTATTTTTGGTTTTGTTTCCATTTCTCTAGGAGGTGGGTCAAAAAGGATCTTGCTGTGATTTATGTCATAGAGTGTTCTGCCTATGTTTTCCTCTAAGAGTTTGATAGTTTCTGGCCTAACATGTAGGCCTTTAACCCATTCTGAGTTTATTTTTGTGTATGGTGTTAGGGAGTGTTCTAGTTTCATACTTTTACATGTACCTGTCCACTTTTCCCAGCATGACTTACTGAAGAGACTGTCTTTTCTCCACTGTATATCCTTCCCTCCTTTATCAAAGATAAGGTGACCATATGTGTGTGGGTTTATCTCTGGGCTTTCTATCCTGTTCCATTGATCTATATTTCTGTTTTTGTGCCAGTACCATACTGTCTTGATTAATGTGGCTTTGTAGTATAGTTTGAAGTCAGAGAACCTGATTCCTCCACCTCCAATTTTCATTTTCAACATTGCTTTGGCTATTGGGGGTCTTTTGTGATTCCATACAAGTTGTGAAATTTTTTTGTTCTAGTTCTGTAAAAAATGCCAGTGGTAGTTTGATAGGGATTGCATTGAATCTGTAGATTGCTTTGGGTAGTAGAGTCATTTTCACAATGTTGATTCTTCCAATCCAAGAACATGGTATATTTTTCCACCTATTTGTATCATCTTTAATATCTTTCATCAGTGTCTTATACTTTTCTGCATACAGGTCTTTTGTCTCCTTAGGTAGGTTTATTCCTAGATATTTTATTATTTTTGTTTCAGTGGTAAATGGGAGTGTTTTCTTAATTTCACTCTCAGATTTTTCATCATTAGTATATAGGAATGCCAGAGATTTCTGTGCATTAATTTTGTATCCTGCTACTTTACCAAATTCATTGATTAGCTCTAGTAGTTTTCTGGTACCATCCTTAGGATTCTCTATGTATAGTATCATGTCTTCTGCAAACAGTGACAGCTTTACTTCTTCGTTTCCTATTTGGATTCCTTTTATTTCTTTTTCTTCTCTGACTGCTGTGGCTAGAACTACCAAAACTATGTTGAATAAGAGTGGTGAGAGTGGGCAACCTTGTCTTGTTCCTATCTTAGTGGAAATGGTTTCAGTTTTTCACCATTGAGAATGATGCTGGCTGTGGGTTTGTCATATATGGCCTTTATTATGTTGAGGAAAGTTCCCTCTATGCCTACTTTCTGCAGGTTTTTTTTCATAAATCGGTGTTGAATTTTGTCAAAAGCTTTCTCTGCATCTATTCAGATGATCATATGGTTTTTCTTCTTCAGTTTGTTGGTATGGTGTATCACGTTGATTTATTTATGTATACTGAAGAACCCTTGCATTCCTGGAATAAACCCCACTTGATCATGGTGTATGATCCTTTTAATGTGCTGTTGGATTCTGTTTGCTAGTATTATGTTGAGGAGTTTTGCATCTATGTTCATCAGTGATATTGGCCTGTAGTTTTCTTTCTTTGTGACGTCTTTGTCTGGTTTTGGTATCAGGGTGATGGTGGCCTCATAGAATGAGTTTGGGAGTGTTCCTCCCTCTGCTATCTTTTGGAAGAGTTTGAGAAGGATAGGTGTTAGCTCTTCTCTAAATGTTTGATAGAATTCGCCTGTGAAGCCATCTGGTCCTGGGTTTTTGTTTGTTGGAAGATTTTGAATCACAGTTTCAATTTCGTGCTTGTGATTGGTCTGTTCATATTTTCTATTTCTTCCTGGTTCAGTCTCGGCAGGTTGTGCATTTCTAAGAATTTGTCCATTTCTTCCAGGTTGTCCATTTTATTGGCATAGAGTTGCTTGTAGTAATCTCTAATAATCTTTTGTATTTCTGCAGTGTCAGTTGTTATGGCTCCTTTTTCATTTCTGATTCTATTGATTTGAGTCTTCTCCCTTTTTTCCTGATGAGTCTGGCTAATGGTTTCTCAATTTTATTTATCTTCTCAATGAACCAGCTTTTAGTTTTATTAATCTTTGCTCTCATTTCCTTCATTTCTTTTTCATTATTTCTGTTTTGATCTTTATTATTTCTTCTGCTAAAATTGGGTTTTTTTTGTTCTTCTTTCTCTATTTGCTTTAGTTGCAAAGTTAGGATGTTTATTCGAGATGTTTCCTGTTTCTTAAGGTAAGATAGTATTGCTAAAATCTTCCCTCTTAGAACTTGTTTTGCTGCATCCCATAGGTTTTGGGTCGTCGTGTCTCCATTTTCATTTGTTTCTAACTATTTTTTGATTTCCTCTTTGATTTCTTCAGTGATCATGTCGTTATTAAGTAGTGTATTGTTTAGCCTCCATGTGTTTGTATTTTTTACAGATTTTTTCCTGTAATTGATATCTAGTCTCATAGCGTTGTGGTCAGAAAATATTCTTGATATGATTTCAATTTTCTTAAGTTTACCAAGGCTAGATTTGTGACCCAAGATATGATCTATCCTGGAGAATGTTCCATGAGCACTTGAGAAAAATGTGTTTTCTGTTGTTTTTGGATGGAATGTCCTATAAATATCAATTCAGTCCAACTTGTGTAATGTATCATTTAAAGCTTGTGTTTCCTTATTTATTTTCATTTTGGATGATCTGTCCATTGGTGAAAGTGGGGTGTTAAAGTCCCCTACTATGATTGTATTACTGTCAATTTCACCTTTTTATGTCTGTTAGTATTTGCCTTATGTATTGAGGTGCGCCTATGTTGGGTGCATAAATATTTACAATTGTTGTATCTTCCTCATGGATCGATCCCTTGATCATTATGTAATGTCCTTCTTTGTCTCTTGTAATAGTTTTTATTTTAAAGTCTATTTAGTGTGATATGAGAATTGCTACTCCAGCTTTCTTCTGATTTCCATTTGCATGGAATACCTTTTTCCATCCCCTCACTTTCAGTCTGTATGTGTCCCTAGGTCTGGAGTGGGTGTCTTGTAGACAGCATATATATGGGTCTTGTTTTTGTATCCATTCAGCCAGTCTGTGTCTTTTAGTGGGAGCATTTAATCCATCGACATTTAAGGTAATTATTGATATGTATGTTCCTATTACCATTTTCTTAATTGTCTCGGGTTTGTTCTTGTAGGTCTTTTCCTTCTCTTGTGTTTCTTGCCTAGAGAAGTTCCTTTAGCGTTTGTTGTAAAGCTGGTTTGGTGGTGCTGAACTCTCTCAGCTTTTGCTTGTCTGTAAAGGTTTTAATTTCTCCATCAAATCTGAATGAGATCCTTGCTGGATAGAGTAATCTTGGTTGTAGGCTTTTTTCCTTCATCACTTTAAATATGTCCTGCCACTCCCTTCTGGCTTGCAGAGTTTCTGCTGAAAGATCAGCTGTTACCCCTATGGGGATTCCCTTGTGTGTTATTTGTTGCTTTTCCCTTGCTGCTTTTTATATGTTCTCTTTGTCTTTAATTTTTGACAGTTTGATTATTATGTGTCTTGGCATGTTTATCCTTGGGTTTATCCTGTATGGGACTCTCTGTGCTTCCTGGACTTGATTGACTATTTCCTTTCCTATATTAGGGAAGTTTTCAACTATAATCTCTTCAAATATTTTCTCAGTCCCTTTCTTTTTCTCTTCTTCTTCTGGGATCCCTATGATTCGAATGTTGGTACGTTTAATGTTGTCCCAGAGGTCTTTGAGACTGTCCTCAGTTCTTTTCATTATTTTTTCTTTCTTCTGCTCTTCAGTAGTTATTTCCACTCTTTTATCTTCCAGGTCACTTATCCGTTCTTTTGCCTCAGTTATTCTGCTATTGATCCCATCTAGAGTATTTTTAATTTCATTTATTGTGTTGCTCATTGTTGCTTGCTTCCTCTTTATTTCTTTTAGGTCCTTGTTAAATGCTTCTTGCAATTTGTCTATTCTATTTCCAAGATTTTTAATCATCTTTACTATGATTATTCTGAATTCTTTTTCATGTAGACTGCCTATTTCCTCTTCATTTATTAGGTCTGGTGGGTTTTACCTTGCTCCTTCATCTGCCATGTGTTTTTCTGTCTTTTCATTTTGCTTACTGTGTTTGGAGTCTCCTTTTTGCAGGCTGCAGGTTCGTAGTTCCCATTGTTTTTGGTGACTGTCCCCAGTGGCTAATGTTGGTTCAGTGGGTTGAGTAGGTTTCCTGGTTGGGGAGACTAGTGCCTATGTTCTGGTGGATGAGGCTAGATCTTGTCTTTCTGGTGGGCAGGTCCACGTGTGGTGGTGTGTTTTAGGATGTTGGTAGCCTTATTATGATTTTAGGCAGCCTCTCTGCTAATGGATGGGGCTATATTCCTGTCTTGCTATTTGTTGGGCATAGGGTGTTCAACACTGTACATTGCTGGTCCTTGAGTGAAGCTGGGTCTTGGTGTTGAGATGGAGATCTCTGGGAGATTTTTGCTGTTTGATATTGTGTGGAGCTGGGAGGTTTCTTGTGGACCAGTGTCCTGAGGTTGGTTCTCCCACCTCAGAGACACAGCCCTGATGCCTGGCTGGAGCATCAAGAGCCATTAATCCACATGGCTCAAAATAAAATGGAGAAAAAAATAGGAAGGAAAGAAAGAAAGGAAGGAAGGAGGGAAGGAAGGAAGGAAGGAAGAAAGGAAGGAAGGAAGGAAGGAAGGAAAGAAGGAAGGAAGAAAGGGAGGAAGGAAGAGAGGAAGGAAAGAAGGGAGGAAGGAAGGGAGGAAGGAAGAAAAGAAGAAAGGAAGGAAGAAAGAAAGGAAGAAAGAAAGGTAGAAGACAAAATAAAGTAGGCTAAAATAGTTATTAAAATAAAAAATAATTATTAAGGAGAAAAATTTTATAAAAAAAAAAAAAAAACAGGTCGGTCAGAACCCTAGGACAAATGGTGAAAGCAAAGCTATACAGACAAAATCTCACACAGCAGCACACACATACACACTCACAAAAAGGAAAAAGGGGAAAATAATAGTATATCTTGCACCCAAAGTCCACATCCTCAACTTGGGATATTTCACTGTCTATTCAGGTTTTCCACAGATGCAGGGCACTTCAAGTTGATTGTGGAGCTTTAATCCTCTGCTTCTGAGGCTGCTGGGAGAGACCTCTCCCTCTCCTGTTTGTTCGCAGAGCTCCTGGGGTTCAGCTTTGGACTTGGCCCCGCCTCTGAGCGTAGGTCGTCCGAGGGCATCTGCTCTTTGCTCAGACAGGACGTGGTTAAAGGAGCAGCTGTTTCGGGGGCTCTGGTACAGGCTGGGGGAGGGAGGGGCATGGATGCGGGGTAAGCCTGCATTTTCAGAGGCCAGTGTGATGCTATACCAGCCCGAGGCACGCCACACATTCTCCCGGGGAAGTTGTCCCTGGATCCCAGGACCCTGGCAGTGGCGAGCTGCACGGGCTCCCAGGAGGGGAAGTGTGGAGAGTGACCTGTGCTCGCACAGAGGCCTCTTGGTGGCAGCAGCAGTAACCCTAGTGTCCCACACCCGTCTCTGGTGTCCACGCCGACAGTCGCGGCTCACGCCCGTTTCTGGAGCTCCTGCGCTTAATGCCCTCTCCTCGCGCCCCAGGAAGCAAAGAGGCAAGAAAAAGTCTCCGGTCTCTTCGGCAGCTCCAGACTTCTCCTGGACTCCCTCCCGGCTAGCCGTGGTGCACTAACCCCTTCAGTCTGTTTTCACTCTGCCAACTCCAGACCTCTCCCTGGGATCTGACTGAAGTCCGAGGCTCAGCTCCCAGTGCCCGCCCGCCCCGGCCGGTGAGCAGACAAGCCTCTCGGGCTTGTGAGTGCACTGATCCTCTGTGCGGGAATCTCTCTGCTTTGCCCTCCGCACCCTTTTGCTGCGCTCTCCTCCGCGGCTCCAAAGCTTCCCCCCTCTGCCACCAGCAGTCTCTGCCTGCGAAGGGGCTTTCCTCCTTCACAGCTCCCTCCCACTGGTGCAGGTCCCATCCCTATTCTTTTTTCTCTGTTTATTCTTTTTTCTTTTGCCCTACCCAGGTACATGGGGAGTTTCTTGCCTTTTGGGAGGTCTGAGGTCTTCTGCCAGCATTCGGTGGGTGTTCTATAGGAGCAGTTCCATGTGTAGATGTATTTCTGATGTATCTGTGAGGAGGAAGGTGATCTCTGCATCTTACTCTTCCACCATCTTCTCTCTTCTCCAGTTGCTTTAAAATATGTTAATTTCAGGTGTACAACACAGTGATTCAAAACTTTACAGATTATACCCCAGTTAAAGTTATTATAAAATATTCACTATATTCCCTGTGCTGTACAATATATACTTGTAGCTTATTTATTTATTTAAATTTGTAAATTTTATTTTTAATTTTTAATTTTTTAAATTAATTTTTTATTGGAGTATACTTGATTTACAATGTTGTGTTAGTTTCTGCTGTACAGCAAAGTGAATCAGTTATACATATATATCTATCCACTCTTTTGTAGATTCTGTTCCTATATAGGTCATTACAGAGTATTGAATAGAGAGTTTCCAGTGCTGTACAATAGGTTCTTATTTGCTACCTATTTTTTGTATAGTAGTGTGTATATGTCAATCCCAATCTGCCAATTTATCCCTCCCCTGCCTTACCCCCTTGGTAACCATAAGGTTTTTTTCTACATCTGTGACTCAATTTCTGTTTTGTAAATAGGTTCTTTTTTTAGATTCCACATATAAGTGATATCATATGATATTTATCTTTCCCTGTCTGACTTACTTAACTCAATATGACAATTTCTAAGTCCATCCATGTTGCTGCAAATAACATTATTTCATTCTTTTTTTCTGGCTGAGTAATATTCCATTGTATATAGGTACCACATCTTCTTTATTCATTCCTCCGTCAATGGACATTTAGGTTGATTCCATGTCCTGGTTATTGTAAGTAGTGCTGCAGTGAACATTGGGGTGCATGTATCCTTTC
The DNA here is from genome assembly GCF_026419965.1 of Kogia breviceps. Classification (NCBI taxonomy): domain Eukaryota; kingdom Metazoa; phylum Chordata; class Mammalia; order Artiodactyla; family Physeteridae; genus Kogia; species Kogia breviceps. The sequence goes on along the minus strand of NC_081328.1, from coordinate 32,973,467 downwards.
AAATTATGCTTTTCTCTGGATATATGCCCAGGAGTGGGATTGCTGCATAATATGGTAGCCCTATTTTTAGTTTTTTAAGGAACCTCCATAGTGGTTGCACCAGTTTGCATTCCTACCAGCAGTGTTGGAGGGTTCCCTTTTCTCTGCACCCTCTCCAGCATTTATTGTTTGTAGAGTTTTTGATAATGGCCATTCTAACTGGTGTGAGGTGATACCTCACTGTAGTTTTGATTTGCATTTCTCTAATGATTAGTGATGTTGAGCATCTTTTCGTGTGCTTTTTGGTCATCTGTATGTCTTTTTTGGAGAAATATCTATTTAGATCTTCTACCCATTTTTTGATTGGGTTGGTTTTTTTTTTTTTTTTTGGATATTGAGCTTCATGAGCTGTTTGTATATTTTGAAGATTAATCCCTAATGGGTCGATCTGTTTGTAAATATTTTGTCCCATTCTGTGAGTTTCCTTTTCATTTTGTTGATGGTTTCCTTTGCAGTGCAAAAGCTTTTAAGTTTCATTAGGTCCCATTTGTTTATTTTTGTTTTTATTTTCATTACTCTCAGAGGTGGATCAAAAAAGATGTTGCTGTGATTTATGTCAGAGAGTGTTCTGCCTATGTCTTACTCTAAGAGTCTTATAGTATCTGGCCTTACATTTATGTCTTTAATCCATTTTGAGTTTATTTTTGTGTATGGTGCTAGGGAGTATTCCAATTTCATTCTTTTACATGTAGCTTTCCAGTTTTCCCAGCACCACTTATTGAAGAGACTATCTTTTCTCCATTGTATAGTCTTGCCTCCTTTGTCATAGATTAGGTAACCATAGGTATGTGGGTTTGTCTCTGGACTTTCTATCCTGTTTCATTGGTTATTTATTTATTTTTATTTTTTATAAATTTATGTATTTATTTATTTTTGGCTACATAGGGTCTTCTTTGCTGCAGGCAGGCTTTCTCTAGTTGTGGTGAGTGGGGGCTACTTTTCATTGTGGTACACGGGCTTCTCACTGCGGTGGCTTCTCTTTTTGCAGAGCACAGGCTCTAGGTGCACGGGCGTCAGTAGTTGTGGCACGCGGCCTCAGTAGTTGTGGCTCACAGGCTCTATAGCACAGGCTCAGTAGTTATGGCACACAGCTTAGTTGCTCCGTGGCATGTGGGATCTCCCTGGACCAAGGCTTGACCCGTGTCCCCTTCATTGCCAGGGAGATTCTTACCCACTGCACCACCAGGGAAGCCCAGTTATTTATTTTTTAAGTAGTAGTTTGTAACTCTTAATCCCCTTCCCATATATCACCCCTCCCCGTTCCCTCTCCTCATTGGTAACCACTAGTTTGTTCTCTATATCAGTGAGTCTGTTTCTGTTTTCTTATATTCATTTGCTTGTTTTATTTTTTAGATTCTATGTATAAGTGACAACATACAGTATTTGTCTTTCTTTGGAAAAAACAGACTATAAAATAAAGACCATGAAAAGGGACAAAGAAGGAGCTTACATAATGATAAAGGGACTGTTCCAACAAGAATATATAATTGTAAGTATATATGTAACCAACATAGGAGCATCTAAATACATAAAGCAAATATTAACAGACATAAAGGGAGAAATTGACAGCCACAATAATAGTAGGGGACTATAACCCTACCTCCATCAATGGACAGATCATCTAGACAGAAAATCAATAAGGAAACTGGCCTTAAATGACACATTACAACAGTTAGACTATATATATATATATATATATATATATATATATATATATATATATATTCCATCCAAAGTAAGAAATGGAAAAAAAGAAGTTACAACTGATACCACATAAATACAAAGGATCATAAGACAGTCCTACAAATATTTATATGTCAATAAAATGGGCAACCTAGAAGAAATATTCCTACAAACATACAATCTCCCAACACTGAACCAGAAAGAAATAGAAAATCTGAACACCAATTACCATTAATGAATTTGAATCAGTAATTTTTAAAAAGTCTCCCAACAAACAAAAGTTCAGGACCAGATGGCTTCACAGGTGAATTCTACCAATCATTTAAAGAACAGTTAATACCTATCCTTCTTAAACTATTCTAAAAATTTGCAGAGTACGGAATGCTCCTGAACTCATTCTATGAGGCCAGCATCACCCTGATAAAAAACCAGACAAAGATATCACACAAAAAAGAAAATTACAGGCCAATATCACTGATGAACATAGATGCAAAGACCTCAACAATCTATTAGCAAACCAAAGTCAACAATACATGAAAAAGGTCATACATCATAATCAAGTGGGATTTATCCCAGGTATAGGAGGATGGTTCAGTATCAATTAATGTGATACACACATTAATAAATTGAAGAATAAAAATCGTATGACCTTCTGAATAGATACAGAAGAAGCTTTTGACAAAGTTCAACATCCAATTATGATTAAAAGCCTCAATAAAACTGGCAGAAAGGGAACATACCTCAACATAATAAAGGTCACATAAGATAAGGCCACAACTAACGTCATAGTCAGTGGTGAAAAGCTGAAAGCATTTCCTCTAAGATCAGGAACAAGACAAGGAAGCACATTCTTGCCCCCTTTATTCAACATGATTTTGGATTTCCTTGCCACAGCAATCAGACAAGAAAAAGAAATAAAAGGAATCCAAACTGGAAAGGAAGAAGGAAAGCTTCAGTATTTTTAGATAAATGAATTCAGTAAAGTTGCAGGATATGAAGCTAATATACAGAAATCTGTTGCATTTCTATACATTAATGAGTAGCTATCAGAAAGAGAAATTAAGAAGACAATCCCATTTATAGTTGCAGCAAAATGAATAAAATAAATAGAATTTTTCACAGAACTAGAACAAATAGTTCTAAAATTTGTGTGGGAACACAAAAGACCTCAAATGACCAAGCAATCTTGAGAAAGAACAAAACCGAAACTATCAAACTCCCTGACTTCAAACTATTCTACAAAGTTATAATAATCAAAATAGTGTGGTATGGTGCAAAAACAGACACATAGATCAATGAAACAGAATAAAGAGCCCAGAAATAAACCCATGTTTATATGGTCAATTAATCCATGACAAAGGAGGAAAGATATACATAATGGGGAAAAGTCAGCCTGTTAAATAAATGGTGATGGAAAAACTGGACTGTTACATGCAAAAGAATAAAAATGAACTGCTTTCTCATATCATATACAAAAATAAAATCAAAATTGATTAAAGAATTAAATGTAAGACCAGAAGCTATAAAGTCCTAGAAGAAAACATAGGCAGTATGCTCTTTGACATCAGTTTTAGTAATCTTTTTTTTTGTATGTCTTTTCAGGCAAGGGTAACAAAAGCAGAAATAAATAAATGGGACTACATCAAAATGAAAAGTTACACACGGTGAAGGAAACTATCAGTAAAATGAAAATGTCACCTACTGAGTGGGAGAAGATATTTGGAAATGGTGTATCTGACGATGGGTTAAAATCCATAATATTAAAAAAAAAAACTCCTACAACTCAATATCAAAAAAATGAATGACCCAATTAAAACAAGGGTAGATGTAGAGAACAAACATATGGACACCAAGGGGGGAAGGGGGGGAAGAACTGGGAGATTGGGATTGACATATATACACTATTGATACTATGTATAAAATAGATGAATAATAAGAACTTACTGTATAGCTCAGGGAACTCAATGCTCTGTGGTGACCTAAATGGGACAGAAATCTAAAAAAAAAGAGGGATATATGTATACATATATCTGATTCTCTTTGCTATACAGTAGAAACTAACACAACATTGTAAAGCAACTGTACTCCAATAAAAATTAATCAAAAATAAAATAAAATACTCTATGCAAGAAAAAAAAATAGGCAAAGAACCTGAATAGACTTTTTTCCAAAGAAGACATACCAATAGCCAACAGATACATGAATAGATGCTCAACATTATTATCAATAATCAGGGAAATGCCAATCAAAACCACAAAGAGATATTGCCTTACACTATTCAGAATGGCTATTATCAAAAGACAACAAATAATGAGTGTTGGTGAGGATGTGGAAAAAGAGAACCCTTGTGCACTGTTGGTGGGAATGTAAATTGGTTCAGTCATTATGGAAAACAGTATGGAGATTCCTTGAAAAATTAAAAGAGAGAACTACCATATGATCCAGTAATCCACACTTGGGTATTTATCTGAAAAAAATGAAATCACTATCTCAAAAAGATATATGCACTAGTATGTTCATTGCAGCATTATTTACAATAGCCGTGGAATGGAAGCAAACTCAGTGCCCAGAAATAGATAAATGGATAAAGATCACGTGATATGTTTATATAACAGAATATTAGTCACCCATAAAAAAGAAAGACATCTTGTCATATGTGACAACATGGATGAACCCAGAGGGTATTATGTTAAGTGAAGTAAGTTAGACAAAGACAAATAAGTATGATTTCACTTATATGTTGAATGTTAGAAAACCAAACAAATGAACAAATATAACAAAGCAGAAACATTTACAAATACAGGAGTAAACAGGTGGTTGCCATAGCGGAGCAGATTATGAGAAGGAGAGAAACAGGTGAGGGAGATTAAGAGGTACAAGCTTTCAGTTACAGAATAAATGAGTTATGGGTATGAAATATACAGTGTGGGGAACATAGCCAATAATTATGTAATAGCTTTGTATGGTGACAGATGGTCACTTGACTTATCACGGTGATCATTTTGAAATAAATGTATAGAAACACCAAAGCATTATGTGTTGTACCAGAAACTAACAAAGTGTTATAGGTAAATTATACTTCAAAAACAAACAAACTCCAGAAAAAGAGATTAGATCTGTGTTTACCAGAGGCGGGGGATGTGGGGAGTGGAGATTGGGTGAGGGTAGTCAAAATGTCATACTTCCAGTTATAAGGTAAATAAGTAATAGGGATATAATGTATAGCATGATAAATATAATTAACACTGCTGTGTGTTATAAATAAAAGCTGTTGAGAGTAAATCCTAAGGTTCTCATCAGCATGAAAATTTTTTTTCTATTTCTTTAATGGAGTTTCTATATGAAATGATGGATGTTTTCTAAATTATTGTGGTTCTTATTCATGATATATGTAAGCCAAATCATTATGCTGTATACCTTAAACTTGTACAGTGCTGTATGTCAGTTATATCTCAATAAAACTGGACTACATCAAACTAAAGAGTATTTGCATGGCAAAAAAAAAAACTATCAAGGAAACAAAAAGGCCACCTACTAAACAGGAGAAGATATTTGCAAACGATACATCTGACAAGGGGTTAATATCCAAAATGTACAAAGAACTCGTACAATCAATATCAAAAAAATAAACTCGATTTAAAAATGGGCAGAGGACCTGAATAGATTTTGTTTTACAAAGAAGACATACAGACGGCTAACAGACACATAAAAAGATGCCCTACATCATTTAATCAGCAGGGAAATGCAAATCATAACCACAATGAGATGTCACCTCACACCTGTCAGAATGGCTATTATCAAAGAGACAAGAAATAACAAGTGTTGGGAATTCCCTGGCGATCCAGTGGTTAGGACTCTGTGCTTTTAATGTCAATGGCCCTGGTTCAATTCCTGGTTGAGGAATTAAGATCCTGCAAGCCTAGCCGTGCGGCAAAAGAAACCAACCAACCAAATGAGCAAAAACAAGTGTTGGTGGGGGTACAGAGAAAAGGGAACCCTCATGCAGGGTTGGTGAGAATGTAAATTGGTGCAGCCACCATGGAAAACATTATGGAGGTTCCTCAAAAATTTAAAAATAGAACTACCATATGATCCAGCAATTCCACTTCTGAGTATTCTTCTGAAGAAAACAAAAACACTAATTCCAATAGATATTTGCATTCCTGTGTTCATTGCAGCATTATTCACAATAGCCAAGAGGTAGAAGCAATCTAAGTGTCCATTGATTCATGAATGGATAACGAAAGTGTGATATGTTACTCAGCCATAAAAAGAATGAAATCTTGCCATTTGTCAGAGAGGGAAAGTCAGACAGAGAAAGACAAATACAGTATGTTTGTCTTCTTTTATATGTGGAATCTAAAACAAAACAAAACAAATTAATAAACATAACAAAACAGAAACAGAATCATAGATGCAGAGATCAAACCAGTGGTTGCCAGAGAGGAAGGTGTGGGGAGGGATGAGTGAAATAGGTAAAGGAAATTAAAAGGCACAAACTTACAGTTACAAAATAAATGAGTCATGGGGTTGAAATGTACAGCATCAGGAATATAGTCAATAATAATGTGATATTTTTGTATGGTGACAGATGGTAACTAGACTCATCATGCTGATCATTTTGCATAGAAATATCGAATCACTATTTTGTGCACATGCAACTAACAATGTTTTAGGTCAATTATATGTGCAAAAAAAAGAAAAAAAGGAAAAATGTTTTCTACCTTTTAAGATCTGGTCCCTCGTATCTGCCTTGACTTAGAATGACACCTCTGCATTAATCACACAGACTCTCTTCTCCGCTCAGTCCCTGAGGCTTCTCAAGGGAACCAGTTGGCAAACAGGTTTAATTGAAGTTCCTGAAAAGTCAGGGAGTTGAGAACTCTTTATTTGAATGCAGTAGCTATATCAATTTAAGACACAATTAGTGACCAAATATAGAGTTTCATACAAGTGGCCCTTACCAATTTGCAGATTGCTTTTATTAAACTTACTCTTAGTGAAATCATTCAGGGCTAAGATCTAAGACATTCAACACTAGCATGAAAAATGGCAAAATATGGTGATATATTAAAATTAATTAGATATACACAATGATGAGAGTGTAAATGAGCATAAAACTTCAAGGGAATAATGTAAATTCTAATGACTTTTCACCAAGTGATGAGATTCATGATTTAAAGAAATCACTCTAAACATTTTTTTCAACAGTCAATAATTGACCATTCACTATGGGTCATGCACTATGCTATGTGCTAAAGATTCTGATGTGAACTAGATAGAAAGTCCCTGCCTTCAGGAAGCATATAGTCTAGTGGAGAAAACCAGGCAACAAATGTAGCTCTGTGAAGGGTACAATATGCTATGATCATTGAAAGGATGAAAGGTTTCCCCAGAGAAGAGACTTTGCAAGAGCCATGTTAGATGAATGGTAGGAATACTGAATGTGTTGAGGATTTAATGGGAGGTGAGAACCATAGACAACTCTTTTAAGAGGCTTGAGGAAATCCAGAGGAGAATTGTAGAAGGGAGGATTTTTAAAGATTAAGTAGACCTGAATGCATTTAAGTGTAGATGCAAAGGAAGTCAGAGACAGAGAGAGACAGAGACAGAGACAGAGAGATGCACTGAGACCAAGAGACAGAGACAGATTAATTGTGGGTCCTAAGAGGGTGATAATAATTTTATAAGTGAGCGACAGGGCATCCACTTCATAGGTGGGAAGATTTGTTAGTCAGGATGTTGTGGTTGAACCCATCCCAGTTGCCCAATCACTTTCCTCTTCTCTCAGTCATGAGGGGTTGTGGCTCCTTCTGCAGCTGCTACTTGCATGATACCTTAGAATTCCTTTTTGTCATTTCCAATTACCGAGTTAACAGTTTTTATAGTAAATTTTATCTTTTACAAATAAATGGTATGGTTTGTGTCTCCTCACTGGACCCTGTCTGATACCTACCAGTCTTTTGGGGGGGAACTTTAGGCTTATTTCTGGCTGGAATTGAGGATCCCCTGGGTCTGGGACAGACTGCCCTTCAAGCCTTCCACCCCAGGGTCACCTTGTTTCCTGCCATGCAAATCCCTGGTCAAGCGTGCTAACCAAGACTCTCAGCTTCTGTGACCCTCTCACCTCTTTTCCACTGGGCACAGGGGACCTTCTGGGCCTCCACCATGTCAAGTGCAATCTGCAAGGAACCAGGGGACATTCTCTGCCATTTCCTGTCTGGAACCCCTGTTGCTGTCTGTCCCATGTCTTGTGTTGTGTGTGACATGAGTGGGATTCTCAATTTCTAATGTCAGTTAAGAAAGAGCACATCAGTTCACGCAGTTACAGATACACCCAAACTCCAGGCGGATCCTCTCATATTTTTCTTCCCTTTCCCTCGTCTTCCTCTCATTAGCTGGGGACCCTCAACCACTAAACCCTCTCTAACTTGTTTCATCTTCCACCAACTCTTGTCTCTCATTTCCAGGCCTCTTTATCTTGAAAAACCAATTCTCCCAGTTCATACAGGCCCTCCAGTGATTTGTCTCACTCGGCCCACTGTCCACTGTACTTAGCACCTTGGGACCTACCCCCAGTCCCTTTTTAAAAAAAGTTGTTTGTAGGTGATTTCTAGAAACATTTAATGTCTCAAATTACCAGTTGGCTACAAATGAATATGCCATGTATTAATCTGCTTTTATTATTATTATTACTATTAATCTTTTTTCTTTTTTTGGCTGTGTGGCACGTGGGATCTTTGTTCCCCACCAGGGATCAAACCCTCACCTCCTGTGTGACATCCTAAACACTGGACCACCAGGGAATTCCTGAATCTGCTTTTATTATATTACGCTGTGGGGGAAGCTAGTAAAGTAGTCTTGTTTAGGCTTCAGAGGCAGCACTAGGCCTCTCTCTGACCAGACAATGATGCTAAATTTGGCTGCATGCCAAACTGCTGAGCTACACCCAGGCCAGTAGGGCACCAGCACACATCATAAACCACTAGATAAGAGAGAAAGTCATGGGACTTCCTGTGACATGAGGGTCTGGTCAGCCCTTGGGTATCAAGAACATTCCAAGACTTACAGGTTAAGACCAAGGCATTTATGACAATAACCAGAGCTGCAAACTTGAACATAAGCTGATTGTTATCAGCCTGCGGACTGGTGCTAAAAGCTGGGCTCCTTCCTGTGGCAAACTGAAGTCTCACCCGTGGGGTGGACACACTGCCCCGGACCTTCCCAACTGGGACTCCAGATTGCTGTTCAAGGGACTTCCCAGCGCTGCTTGGATCTGGATGTAGGTGCTTCCCCAATTCAGTGATGTATAAACCTCTGTCTGTACTATTCTTTCTTAGTTATACTATTCTTTTCTTAATTAGTGTACTGTAATCTTTGTTAATTCAATAAATTCTTGTTTAACTGAGCGTAGAGTTGTTATTTTGCCAGCGAATCCTATGGACCTTGAAACCGAAAGTAAGGCTCTCAGCAAAACGTATGCTTCGAAGGGTGGTGAGCAATATAAGAAGCAGAAGGCAGGACGACGTAAGCTTAAGAACCCAGACAATCTGTCTTGTGGCCTGGCATTTTGGATTCCCTCAGTCTGTTTTGTGGATTTCATCTCACTGTGACAGAGCACCCAAGGAGATTGCAGTCAGCTCGCTTAAGAACTCGAGCCAAAGCCTAACTGTTCCATTCCACTCAAAAAAGTAAACAGCTCAGCCTCTTTTCCACAGTACCCCTTCTGCCCCAGATGCAAATTGCATTTAACTAATCCACAAGTGAAAAGCCCATACAGAATTCCATTTTAATTAGCATACGACACTCTGTGCAAATTTGGTCTCAGAGGAGCCTCATTGCAACTGCGTGGAGATGCTAATGACAGGGCCCCTTGATGTTTTCCCCATTGCTTTTAGATGTAAAAGCATTTGAGCAGAACACCTGAGCATCTTGCCCAACTGTATTACTGGGGAACACCTGATTGGCCAGAAGTTGATCCTCTTGTAATTTTCCTCTGTTTCTTTGCATTTATTCTTAAACCTCAGATGTGTCACTTATCAGAATGCTGTAAAAGGTGGCAGTGTCTAGGATGAAATGAAGAATTAGACTATGGACTATTTTCTTTCCTCTGTGCCATGAAATTTCAATGCTAAAAAGAGACTTTATTTATTTTTACCGAAGTATTGTTGATTTACAATATTGTGTTAGTGTCAGGTATAGTCTCAGGTTAGTATCAGCATAGTGATTCAGTTATTTTTTCTGATTATATTCCATTATAGATTATTACAAGATATTGAATATAATTCCCTGTGCTACACAGTAAATCCCTGTTGCTTATTTATTTTATGCATAGTAGTCTTTATCTGTTAATCCCATAGTCCTAGTTTGTCCCTCCCTCCTCCATCTCCCCTTTGGTAACCATAAGTTTGTTTTATATATCTATGAGTTTTGTACATAGATATGTTTGTTTGTGGTTTTTTTTTAGATTCCACATATAAGTGATATCAGATAGTATCTGTCTTTCTCTACTTATTTCATTAAGAAAAATATTCTCTAGGTCCATCCATGTTGCTGTAAATGGCAATATTTCATTCTTTTTTATGGCTGAGAAATATTCCAATATATCTGTATGTATCTGTATATATACATACATATATATGGGTATTTCCATGTGTTAAAAAATGCATAATGTGAGAGTTGCAAGTTAAGTCTTATTTGGGGCAAAATGAGGATTGCAGCCCAGGAGACAGTGTTTCAGATAGCTCTGAGGAACTGATCTGAGGAGGCGAGGGGGAAGCTAGGATATATAGGAGTTTGGCAACAAAGGGCAGGTAGTCAGGCACATCAAAAGATTATTAATTAAAGAAAACCAGACATCTCAAGTTAAGGAATTTAATGCTTTTCTATGTATGGGAAGATTCAAGAGTCTGGGCTCACTGACATCATTCCTTTGATATGCACCTCAGCTATCTGGGACCAGTATACTGTATTTTCACATCCTGAGTTTCCTCAGGGCTCACGGTGGGGAGTGGCTGCAGTCTGATTGCTGCTAGATGGCAGGTATTCTTTTCTTTCCTGTGTTTCCTCAGGGCTCACCAGCTCATGTTGGAGAGCTGCAATTGCTGATGACAGTGACATCCTTGTTTACTGATATGGCAGGAAATATTCCATTTCTCATGTCTTGGCTATTGTAAATAGCACTGCTATGAACATTGGGGTGCATGTATCTTGAAAAGGAACTTTAAAATTATTTTGTCCTGCCGGTTCATTTTATGGCTGGGAAAACTATGGTCCACGTTCTTTTAGCTTGAACTGGGGCTAGAATCTCCACTGAGGGCCTACCTAGTGCTTCTCAATGCTGGACACACCTTAGAATCACCTGGGAGCTTTAAAAAGGTACCAATGCCACGCCCCACTCAGACCAATGAAATCAAGTTTATGGTGGGGCCCCAGCATTGCTGTTTTTTTCAGAGCTCCCTGTTATGGACTGAATTGTGTCCCTTCAAAATCCATATGTTGAAATTCTAACCCCTGTGCCTCAGAATGTGACTGTATTTGGAGTGAGGGCCTTTAAAGAAGTAATTAAGTGAAAATGAGGTCTTATGGATGGACCCCAATCCAATAAGACTAGGGTTCCTATAAGATGAGATTAAGACAAGGACAACCACAGAAGGTAGGCCATGTGAAGACACCAGAAGAAGAAGGCAATCTCTAAGCCAAGGAGAGAGACCTCAGAAAAAAACAACCCTTCATCTCACACTTTTAGCCTCCAGAATTCTGATAAAATAACTTTCTGTTGTATAAGCCACCAGAAGTCTGTGGTACTTTGTTATGCGGCCTGAGCTAATACACTCCCTCCAAGTAATTGTAATGTGTAGTCCAGTGGCTTTGTTCAGGCTTCAGTGGCACCAGTGGCCTAGTACAGAGCCTGGAACTCAACAGCAGTTGCTCAGTTGATTTTTTTGAATGAAGGATTGAGTTTTCTAATTCTTTCCAGTGCTCTTGCCACAACACCAGGCCCACAAACATCCAAATCCACCAGAAATTTTATGAATGATAATCTTTTCCCAGGATTATATCCTGAATTGTCTGCTCATGCCAAGGTGGTTTCCTCACTAACTCTGTATGTTTTCTTGTCTCTGGCCATCTTCTCTTTGTCCTGCCTGGCTTGCTCTTGCTTTTCTCACCTGTTTCACATGTTACCTGTCCTTTACGCTTCCCTCTCTATCCTAGTTGAAGCTGTGCCTTCCTCCTCTGGCTCCTATAACCATTATCAAGTGTGACATGTGAAATCAACTTTGCATTTACATATGTACTGCCCTTGATAGTTGTTCTATTGTCCTCTTGAAATGTCATCACCCTCATTGAGGTAAGCTTGCCTCACATGTCTGTTGTTACAACCTCAATTTCAATTGGCTGCTAAGTGTCTTCATCTGCATTTCAGAAGCAACAAGTTTTCATTTCAATTCACCATCTCAACACCAAACTTCTCCATCTTCCCATATTTCCTGTTTCTGATTAAAGCATCTCCATTTTCTAGCAGAGGACATTCAAACTTCTTTGACTGAGACCCCCATAATAAGAAATACATTTTATATCATGACTCATAAAAGTTGCGAGAAATAGTACTTGCTCATGATATACTCTAATCCATTCTGTTATGTTACATTCTTTTTTCTTTACTTGAATAGCTGCCATAGAAGAAGCTTTTTGGAGTCAAATTGATCATTCATTCGTTTGTACAACTAATGTTTATTGAATGCTTGTATATGTTTGGTATTGTAGATGCTGGTGAGATTAGGGAAAACACAGACACAATTCCTTGGGTTTACTTTATCAGAGAGACAGGTCTTGAACTTGTAGTTTCAAGATGACTTGGTCCAATACAGCAAGCCAGGGAAAAGGAGAGAGTCACCTAGAAATCACATCAAAACGGCAGGCTTATACTGAAAGAACACTAAAGGCTCTTGGTGAGGTGCTAGAATGGAAATAGCCATAGCGCTGGTCTGGAGTTAGTTAGATCAGGTTTTTTTCTTGGTTTTGTCTCTAACCAGGCACCTGACTTTGGGTTATGTTGCAATGTAAATAGAAGTGAGAGGTTTTTTTCTCTTCTCCTTGAGAGCAAGGAAAACAAACGGAACAGCAAACAGGCTAGAGAAGAAACATAACCTGGTCTGAAAGAGTTAATCACTCCTTGTTTTACTTTAACTGTCACTAATTTGTAGTAACTAGATTTGTACTTTACAAAGCTAATCTCACTCCCTGACACTATGTAATTTACATTTGGCACCTATCACCCCTAACTCTGTGTGAGTTACATCCCTGCCTCTCACTTCCTAACCCTATTAAGTACGTCCCAGCGCTTACATTCTATACTCCCCTCGTAACAAATCACCCCTGTGGTTTTTGCATTTCAGAAACAAGGTCACCGGCAAAACCAGAGGCAAACGGACTCAATTACCAGATTGCCGGACCCCAATTACCTGGCGGCCTGGCGCCAGCTGGGACTGTTTTGAAATAATGCAAAGGAAAGGAAGAATGCAAGACCTTTACTACTTTGATCCTTATCTTATACCCCAGACTGCGAGCCCCACATATAAAATCTTCCCTGATTCCCAAGTAGCGCGGGGGGGTGGGGGGGAGGGGCACAGTTCTTGAGGCACTAGCCTGCTGTGTCTTCCCTTCTGCCAGGCAGAAATATAAAGCCATCTCTCGCTTCCTCCAAAATCCCCGTCTCCATATTTCTATTCGACATTGGTGCACAGGGAAGCCGATATTTCGGCAACAATTAGTCATATCCCTTGGTGGGGTGTCTATTCCCTCACGTGTGAAAAGATAGGGCTGGACTTGATGAGTTCCTGTGCAGTTCACACATTCCGTAGCTATGGATCAGTAGTGCCCTCAGCTCCTCTCTCATCTTTCTTGGCCAGTACCTGGCACAGAGCTTCTCTTTCAGGAAATGCTCAATAAATATGGAATGAATTTGTGCATGGACCATCAGACCTGAAAGGGGCATAGGGTCTGAGCTTGGCAAGTAGTGAAAACTCAAAAAAATAGCTGATCAACTGCCTGAATGAATGAATGAAAGGAACTTATAGATCAATTTGTTCAAACAATTCATTTTATAGATGAGGAACCTAAGATATAAAACATCATTCAGAGGAGGAGCTGTGGCTCATCTTTCAATCTGAGTGAATAAAGGGAGTCCATTAATAACCCAAACTGAGTAAAAAATGCAAACACTACAAGGCATAACATCAGTTAACACACGTCTTTTCAATGAAAAGTTTCTTTTTTAAAGTACAGCAATTTATTAAACAAATACCTATTATTTTTCTGATTTTTGTCCTGGAACAGGAAGAAATACCAAAAACATTTTAATGCTGAGGACTAAAACTCCAAATTGCAAGGTACAAGATGGTTGGTGAGAAGTAAACAAAAGTAATTGTATACCATCATACGAATAGCAAGTCACATACAGAATAAAAATTTTTCCTATATCTACTAATTTAAATCATGATGCTAATAATTATCAAATTACTACTAAGTATTTTCTAAGGATATATTATATGTATAGGACTATATTCTAGGCTATGTTCTAGTTCCTGATTGGATTCACACGAAATTAAAAACCTAGGTGTACCATATGTTCTTTTCTTCCTTTTTAAATTGTGTTAAACATAATATAAAATTTACCATTTTTAAGTGTACAGTTCAGTGGTATTAAATGCTTTCACATTGTCGTGCAGCCATCACCACCATCCATCCCCATAACACCATGTGGGTTTTTTTAACATTTTTATTGGAGTATAATTGCTTTACAATGTTGTGTTAGTTTCTGCTGAATCTTGAATGCACATGTTTGAGGAAGAATGCCCCTATGAGCCAGGCTTGAGAGCAGAAAGGTTGCTGAAATAGGTGACAGAAGACATGCTTCTGCTTACTGCTTTATGATCTTGTGTTCTCCTTCACACTTATTTCTCCTTCTTAAAATAAAAACACAACAAAACAACAGAAAAGTAGATAGGATAATTTAATAATACCATAGTCTAGGAGTCCAGAATTTAAAAATATCAAATCCTATTTGCTTTTTATAGAAGATGGAGAATATTATAGATAAAGGTGAGCTTCTGTTCGCCTCCAGGCAGACCCATTCCTTCTCTTTCTGCAAGCAGGTATCATCTTGAATTTGATGTTCTTTCAGTCCTTTTTTCTCCTCTTACTTTTGAGCACCACTTTGTATTTTGTCTTTCTGCTTTTTCATATAAACAATGCTTTATCGGGGTATAATTTATACACAGTAAAAGATAAAAGCTTAAGGGCTTCCCTGGTGGTGCAGTGGTTGAGAATCTGCCTGCTAATGCAGGGGACACGGGTTCGAGCCCTGGTCTGGGAAGATACCTACATGCCGCGGAGCAACTAGGCCCATGTGCCACAACTACTGAGCCTGAGCGACTGGAGCCTGTGCTCAGCAACAAGAGAGGCCGCGATAGTGAGAGACCCGCACGCCACGATGAGGAGTGGCCCCCGCTTGCCACAACTAGAGAAAGCCCTCGCACAGAAATGAAGACCCAACACAGCCAAAAATAAATAAAAATAAAAATAAATAAATAAGAAGACCCCAAAATCACTATATATTAATAAAAAGATGAAAGCTTAAGTGTTCTTAAGATACAACCCTGAGATCAAGACAGAACATTTTTATCACCCCAGAAAGTCCTTTCTAGGCAGTATCACTTCCTCTAAGAGTTAACCTGACTTTTATCATCATAGGTTAGTTTTGTCTGTATTTGAACTTGGTGTAAATGCAATCATACAACATGTACTATTTTGTATGTGGCTTCTTTTGTTCAAAGTAAAGATTTTGAGATTCATCCATATTGATACTTGTCTCAGTGATTTATTATTTTTATTGCTAAATACGATTCTACTGTATGAATACAAGGCAGTTAATTTGTTTATCCCATAACTATGTATTTTTATATATTTAAAATATTACATCTAACATTTCTATGTTTTTATGGTGGAAGGGGAAAGTATGTGTGTGTGCTTTCCTCTAACTTTTTTTTGCTGACTTGGTAAACCTATTTATTTATTTATTGGACTAAAATTGTGTTACAATGTTGTGTTAGTTTCTGCTGTACAATGAAGTGAATCAGCTATATGTATACATATATCCCCTCCCTCTCGGACCTCCCTCTCACATCCCCCATCCCAGCCATCTAGGTCATCACAGAACACTGAGCTGAGCTTCCTGTACTTTATAGCATGTTCCCACTAGCCATCTATTTTACGCATAGTAGTGTATATATGTCAACCCTAATCCCCCAGTTCATGCCACACTCCCCTTCCCCCCCATGTCCACATGTCCATTCTCTACGTCTATGTCTCTATTCCTGCCCTGCAAATAGGTTCATCTGTACCATTTTTCTAGATTCCATATATATGCATTAATATACGGTATTTGTTTTTCTCTTTCTGGCTTACTCCACGCTGTATGAGAGGTTGTGGAGAAAAAGGAACCCTCTTGCACTGTTGGTGGGAATGTAAATTGATACAGCTACTGCGGAGAACAGTATGGAGCTTCCTTAAAAAATGAAAAATAGAACTACCATATATGACCCAGCAATCCCACTACTGGGCATATACCCCGAGAAAACCATTATTCAAAATGACTCATGTACCTCAGTGTTCATTGCAGCACTATTTACAATAGCCAGGACACTTCTTATTTTCTATGTTTGTGACTCTATTTCTGTTTTGTAAATAAGTTCATTTATATCTTTTTTTAGATTCCACGTAGAAGCAATATCATATGATATTTGTCTTTGTCTGACTTACTTCACTTAGTATGACAATCTCCAGCTCCATCCATGTTGCTGCAAATGGCATTATTTCATGCTTTCTTATGGCTGAGTAATATTCTATTGTATATATATACCACATCTTATTTATCCATTCACCTATTGATGGACATTTAGGTTGCTTCCCTGCTTTTGCTATTGTAAATAGTGCAGCTATGAACATTGGGGGTGCATGTATCTTTTTGAATTATAGCTTTCTCTGGATATATGCCCAGGAGTGGGATTGCTAGATCACATGGAAACTCTATTTTTAGTCTTTTTAAGGAACTTCCACACTTTTCCATAGTGGCTGCACCATTTTATATTCCCACCAATAGTGTAGGAAGGTTCCCTTTTCTCCACACCCTCTCCAGCACTAATTATTTGTAGACTTTTAAGTGATGGCCATTCTGACCAGTGTGAGGTGATACCTCATTATAGTTTTTTTTTTTTTTTTTTTCTCATTATAGTTTTGATTTGCATTTCTCTAATAATTAGCGATGTTGAACATCTTTTCTCATGCCTGTTGGTCATCATGTATGTCTCCTTTGGAGAAATGTCTATTTAGGTCTTCTGCCCATTTTTTGATTGGGTTGTTTGTTTTTTTGTTATTGAGCTGTTTGTATATTTTGGAAATTAAGCTCTTGACAGTCATATCATTTGCAAATATTTTCTCCCATTCTGTAGGTTGTCTTTTTGTTTTGTTCATGGTTTTCGTTTCTGTACAAAAACTTATAAATTTGATTAGTTCCCATTTGTTCATTTTGGCTTTTATTTCTATTTCCTTGGGAGACTGACCTAAAAAAAGATTGGTACAATTTATGTCAGAGAATGTTTCACCTATGTTCTCTTCTAGGAGTTTTATGATGTCATGTCTTGTATTTAAGTCTTTAGGCCATTTTGAGTTTACTTTTGTGTATGGTGTGAGGGTGTGTTCTACTTTCATTGGTTTACATGCTGCTATCCTGCTTTCCCAGCAACACTTGCTGAAGGGGCATTTTCTCCATTGTATATTATTGCCTACTTTGTTGAAGATTAATTGGCCATAGATGGGTTGGCTTATTTCTGGGCTCTCTCTTCTGTTGCATTGATCCATATATCTGTTTTTATACCAATACCATGCTGTTTTGATTACTGTAGGTTTGTGGAATTGTCTGAAGTCTGTGGGGGTTATGCCTTCAGCTTTGTTCTTTTTCCTCAGGATTGCTTTGTCAATTCTGGGTCTTTTATGGCTCCATATAAATTTTAGTATTATTTGTTCTAGTTCTGTGAAAAATGTCATGAGTAATTTGATAGGGATTGCTTTAAATCTGTAGATTGCTTTGGGGGTATGGCCATTTTAACAATATTAATTCTTCCAATCCAAGAGCATGGGATATCTTTCCATTTCTTTGAATCATCTTCAATTTCCTTTATCAATGTTTTATAGTTCTCAGAGTATAAAATTTTCAACTACTTGGTCAGGTTTATTCCCAAGTATTGTTTTTTTTTGGATGTGATTTTAAAAGGAATTTTTTTTTTTACTTTCCCTTTCTGATAGTTCATTGTTAGTGTAAAGAAATGCAACATATTTCTGTATGTTAATCTTGTATCTTGCTACCTTCCTGAATTGTTTATCAATTCTGGTACTTTTTGTGTGGAGTCTTTAGGGTTTTCTCTATAGAATATTATGTAATCTGCATATAATGACAATTTTACCTCTTCTCTTCCAATTTGGATAACTTTTATTTCTTTTTCCTGTCTGAATGCTGTGACTAGGACTTCCAATACTATGTTGAGTAGAAGTGGTGAGAGTGGGCATCCTAGTCTTGTTCCAAATTTTAGTGGGAAGTCTTTCAGCTTTTCATCATTGAGTATTAAGTTGGCTCTGGGTTTGTCATAAATAGCTTTTATTATGTTGAGATATGTTCCTCTATACCCACTTAGTTAAGAGTTTTTATCATGAATGGATGTTGAATTCTATCAAATGCTTTTTCTGAATCTATTAAGATGAGATTGTCACATGATTTTTATTCTTCAGTTTATTAATGTGTGTATCACATTAATTGATTTTCAGATATTGAGCCATCCTGTTATCCCTGGGATAATTCCCACTTGATCACGGTGTATGATCCTTTAAATGTATTGTTGAATTCAGTTTGCTAGTATTTTGCTGAGGATTTTTGAATCTCTGTTAATCAGTGACATTGGCCTGTAATTTTCTTTTTGGTGATATCATTGTCCAGTTTGGTATCAGGTTGATTCTGACCTCATAGATTGAGTTTTGGAGCATTCCCTCCTCTGTAATTTTTTGGAATAGTTTGAGAAGGATAGGTGTTAACTCTTCTCTATATGTTTGGTTGTGCAGTCATCTGGTCCTGGATTTCTGTTTGCAGTGATTTTTTTTTTTTAATTACAAAATCAGTTTCACTACTAGTAATTGGTCTGTTTAGATAGTCTGTTTCTCCCTGAGTCAGTCTTGGCAGGTTGTATGTTTCTAGTAATATATCCATTTCTTCTAGTTTGCCCAATTTGTTGGCATATAACTTGGTAGTTTTCTCATTGTGTTCTCTATGAGAGATCACATACTAGGCCACAAAACAAGTCTCAACAAATTTAAGAGTATAAAAATTATGTCAAGTATTTTTTTCTGACCATAATGGTCAGAAACTAGAAATCAATTACAGGAAGAAAAATGGAAAAAGCACAAACACATGGAGGCTAAACAATATGCTACTCAAAAACAAATGGGTCAACATAGAAATCAAGAGGAAATCAGAAAATACCTCAAGACAAATGAAAATGGAAATACAACTTGCCAAATCTGTGCAAGGCAGCAAAAGCCGTTCTAATAGGGAAGTTTATATCTGTACAGGCCACCCTCAAGAAACAAGAATAATCACAAATAGACAACCTAATCTTTCATTTAAAGGAATTAGAAAAAGAAGAACAAGCAAAGCCCCCAAGTCAGCAGGATGGAAATAAAAAGATCAGAGGGGAAATAAACAAAATAAAGGCAAAAAATAGAAAAGATAATTGAAAACAAGAGCTTGCTTTTTTGAAAATATAAACAAAATTGATAAATTCTTAGCCAGGCTCATCAAGAATAAAAGAGAGAGGACCCAAGTAAACAAAATAAGAAGTGAAAGAGGAGAAATAAGAACCTATAGCTACGATTGGAGCATTTAGTCCATTTCAAGTAATTATTGATAAGTATGGACTTATTGCCATTTTGTTAATTGTTTTTTGGTTGTTTTTGTAGTTCTTCTTTTGTTCTCTTCCTTGTGATCTGATTATTATCTTTAGTGTTATGTTTGGATTCCTTTCTCTTTTTTTGTATCTATTATAGATTTTTGGTTTGTGGTTACCATGAGATATATATATACAACAATCTATATTTATACATGATTGTTTTAAGTTGCTGGTCTCTTAATTTTTTACTCTCCAATCTCTACAATTACTGTTTTGACATCGTATTTTACATCTTTTTGTTTTGTATATTCCTCACTTGCTTATTGCAGACATGGATGATTTTTACTACTTTTGTCTTTTACCCTTCCTATTAGTTTAATATATGGTTGATTTACTACCTTTACTGTATATTTGCCTTTACCAATGACATTTTTCCTTTCATAACTTTCATGTTTTTAGTTATGTCCTTTTCTTTTTCACTTAGAGAAGTCTCTTTAACATTTCTTATAAAGCTAGTTTTGTGGTGCTGAACTTTTTGGCTTTTGCTTGTCTGTAAAACTTTTGATCTCTCCATCAAATCTGAATGAAAGCCTTGCTGGGTAGAGTATACTTGGTTGTAGGCTTTCCCATTTCATCATGTTAAATATATCATGCCACTCCCTTCTGGCCTGCAGAGTTTCTGCCGAAAAGTCAGCTGATAGTCTGATGGGAGTTCCCTTGTACATAACTTGCTTTTCTCTTACTGCCTTTAATATTTTCTCTTTATCTTTAATTTTTGCCATCTCAATTATGTGTCTTGATGTTTTCCTTTTGAGTTGATCCTGTTTGATACTCTCTGTGCTTCCTGGATCTGGATGTCTATTTTCTTTCTCAGGTTAGAGAAGTTTTCAGCTATTATGTCTTCAAATATGCTCTCTGCTCCTTTCTCTCTTCTGTTTCTGGGACCAAGAGGTCTCTTAAACTGTCCTCATTTATTTTTATTCTTTTTTCTGTTCATCTTCAGTGATTTCCACTACTCTTTTTTCCAGCTCCCAGATGTGTTCCTCCATATCATCTAATTGATATCTAATTATTTATTCCTTCTAGTATATTTAAAAAATTTATTTTTACTGTGCCATGCAGCTTGTGGGATCTTAGTTCCCCAACCAGGGATTGAACCTGGGCCCTTGGCAGTGAAAGTGTGGAGTCCTAACCATGGGACCACCAGGGAATTCCTCCTTCTAGTGTATTTTAAATTTCAGTTATTATATTCTTTATCTCTGGTCCTACGTCTCATACTGTTCATCCAATCTTCTCCTGAGTTCTTTGATTATTCTTACAATCATTACTTTAAGCTCTTTATTAGGTAGATTGCCTATCCCCACTTCACTTAGTTCTCCTTTGGGGTTTTGTCTTGCTCCTTCACTTGGAACATGTTACTCTGTCACTTCATTTTGCCTAGTTTGCTGTTTTTATTTCTATGTCTCTGGTAGGGTGGTTATGTTTCCCACTTATTTGGAGAAGTGGCCTTTTGTAGGAGACATCCTATGCATTCCGGCAGTGCACTCCCCTCTGGTTATCAGAACTATATGCTCTAGGGGTGCCTCCTTCATGGTCTGCATGTGTACTTCTGTTGTGGTGGACTGACTACTGTGAGCCATACTGGTAGGTATGGCTGACTCCTGATCTGGTTGGTTGCCAGGCCCTGCCTTGCGTGGTGTTTGCTGGCTGCTCTTTGGTGGGGCCAGGCCATGTTGGCTGGCTATGGAGCCCTGGGGGATCCTGAGGTTAGTGCTTGCCCTCTGGGGGGAAGGCTGTATCCTGGGGTAGGTGGTTGTGGGGACAGAGTTCTTGGATCTAGTGTTGGCTTGCTGGTGGATGGGCCCACTTCCTGACATGGGTGGCTGCAGATTCTGGGGTGTCCCAAAGCCGATGCTGGTCCACTGGTGAGTGGGGCTATATCCTGCCATGGCTGGCTGAGGGATCCAAGGTGTCATGGAGCTTGTGTTGGCCTGCTGGTGGGTGGGGCCAAGACCTGGGCAGTCTCAGGACTGGTGTTGGCCTAATGGTTGACAGGTTGGGGCCCAAGGGGTCTTAAGTCTAGTGCCAGCTCACACGTGGGTGGAGCTGTGTCAGGATTTCTGGCTGCAGGACCCTGGGGGTCCTGAAGCTGTTGTCAGCCTGCTGGTGGATGGGCCCAGATCCTGGGGCCAGTGGCTGAGGGGCCCAAGGTGTCCCAGAGTTGGTTTTTGCCTGCAGGTGGGAAGGACTAGGGGTAGTGCAGACCTGCAAGTGGTCAGGGCCTGGCCCAGGGGAGCCTGGGACTAGTGCCTGTTCACTGGTGGGTGAGGCTGATCCTGAGTTTAGGGCTGGTCTCCTGGTGGTGGAAACAGGGTCCTGGGGACTCTGACTTCAGGGCCTTTGGGGTCCTGAAGTTGGTCTGTCAGACCACTGGTGAGTGGGGCTGGGTCCCAGAGCATCTTGGGATTGATGCATGCCCACTGGTGGGTGGAGCCACATCTTGGGGCCACTGGCTGCAGGGTCCTGAGGGTCCTGGGGCTAATGCCAGCCCACTCATAGGTCAAGCCAGATCCTGTGCCCCTGGTGGATAGGGCTACATCCTGGGGCAGCTGTACGGCCAGGAGGTCTTAATGTAGCCTGACTGGTGGTGAGTAGGGCTGTGTCCCTGGCCAGCTAGCTGCTTGGCTTGGGGCATCCTAAGATTGGTGTTGACAGGCTTGTTGGTGGGGACAGTTCTAGGATTAATAAGATAGAGGGAGGATATCATGGCACTTGCCAGCACCAGTGTCCTCATTGTAGAATGAGCTTCCCAAAATGACTGCTACCAATGTCTATGAGTTCCAGTTGCTTCCTGACTCTCTGGAAGGCTCTCTAGGATCAGTGGGTAGGTCTGACCCAGGCTCCTTTCAAATTACTTGCTTCTGCCCTGGGTCCTGGAATGTGTGAGATTTTGTGTGTGCCCTTTAAGAATGGTATCTCTATTTCCCACAGCTCTCATGACCTTCAAAACCAGATGTTCTGGGGGCTTGTCCTCCATGAAATTTCAAAAGCAGTCCTCAAGTCAATATTTTCTATTATTTTATTTAAGAAGTCCCCATGATACAAAACCAAGGAAACACAAAATAACCTGGCAGATATTAAAGGTCACTAGGAGGAGAAAGAGCAGATGTTTTAAGTTCAAACCAAGACCTTTAGGATGTGTTGGAAAAGCCCCTGGCCTGGGGTCAAGAGATCTCTGTTCTGGCTCCAGCTGTGTGACTTGGGGCAAGTTGCTTAACTTCTCTGGTTCTCAGGTTCCCACATTGTAACTGGAAGAGGTGCGGCTGGACAGTCCCTGAGATTCTCCTCAGCTCTTGTTCTCAGTGCTTCTCAGATCCAAGAGGAGACCTGATTGAAAGGATTTGGTCCTGTACCCGTGTCTTAACATGGATATCACCTGGATGGCGGATGCCTCCTTCCTGCTGGATTAATTTTATTTGTGAAAAGTCTATGAAGCAAGGTAAAGCCTTTGATTCACATGAATTCTTTGCAAGAAAAAGTATTTAGTTTGGAACTTCAGGAAAGGTAAAAACACTGCTAAGCTGGGCAGAGAGGGATTTTCACTCTACTGTGACATTGGTATGTGCAAGGGATCAGCTAATGATTTGCTAGTTGGAGTCAGAATTGCCCATCCACTATGCAGTAGTGCTAAGTCTGTATAGAAATGTGCACCACATCCTCAAAATATAGTCTGCAGAAACCATCATGGTGTCTGGCACATGGTAAGTGCTCAGTGAATATTTGATGTTACTTTGAGGATTCTTCTTCCTCAGCCTGGGTAGAGAAAAGAGCTGTTTGCTATTCTGTCACCATGCAATTTATGTTTGAGTAGTAGCCTTTACTGCTTGTTGCTTCCTCTGCTCACCAAGAGAGAAATTGTGGAAATAGGTATGTCTGGGATGGGGTGAGGGTGGATTCAGGGAATTGGGGGTAGAGAATTCATACACAAGGTTCCTCGGAAAATTCAAATTACCATCAATTGGAGAAAGGGAGTGACTATTATGAGAAACTCTTGAAAAGCAGCCTCCTCCCCAAGGATACCTAGATCAAGCAGTTCTGCTGCTTTCTCACTTTTTCTCCCCATTTTTTTGCAGTTAACATGTATATACTAATAAAGTGTAGAATATGTAGAATAATACAGATATCACCATCACTAGGTATTTTATTAATACAAAGTTTTATTAAAACAAAGTTCATCAGCGTCCCTTTCCCCAATCACTTGTCAATCATGATTATGTGGGGGGAAAGAACCCAATCGCCCGTTTGGAAAAAAATCATTTGAAGCACTAACACCTGAGGAATAAACACACTTGATTAGGAAATTCCAGATATCCCTTCAACTTTACTTTTTAAAAATTTTGGCAAAAAGCATGTAACATAAAATTTAACATCTTAACCATTTTAAAGTGTACAGTTCAGTTATGTTAAGTATATTCACATTTTTGTGTAACAGATATCTAGAAATTTTCATCTTGTAAAACTGAAACTATGTGTCCCTTCTTCTTTTGAACTCTGAAAAATGCAAGAAAAACATGTTTGAAGGAGATGCATTAAAAGCACAAACTATATGGGTTTGATTTTACCCAAGGGATGGAAAGGGAGGAAATTAACTAAATCAATATTTATTGAGCACCTGCTAGGTGTCAGTCCCTGTTATGCAGCATATCCATGTACTCTACTGTTCTGTGATTCTACACTTATCATTTTTGTTGATCTTGTTGACATGAAGATGCTATAGGGGCCTGTAAAAGCCTGACTACCTGTGTGATATATGTGTATGAAATCACATACACACATATATGTATAGAGAGACTGGGTACCATAAGTTACATTTTCCATTTGCATTACTCTGTCCAGTTCCTTAATACTTTTTTTGAAAGAGTGCATCACCCCCTCCACAATACCCTTCATATGGGCTTAGTTCTAGTATTCACAAATAAATGGAGAAAATAAAATATAAAGTATTTTGAAAAAAGTACTTTACTTGGTTAGAAGTGTCATTTCCAGGCAATCAATCTGTGAGAAAGTCTAAAAGCCAGTTGCTTACACTAAAGTTTAAATATTTATTCAGCTTAAGTGTTTATAGCATTAGAAGAAAATGAACACAATTCAATAAGTAAGAGGTGATGAAATGGATCTGGGAAAGAAAGCAATGATTGAAATCTTGTCTTTTCTACCTTCTCTTTAAGATATGGTATCTTTAAGACCTTGTAGCCTGAAATGGTCCAAAGAGTTCATTTCCAATGTGATAAGATAAAATGGGCTCAGCACATCTTGAGATGCAAATAGCTTTGACTTGGCAGTTGTCTAGCTGAAATAATTAAGGAGTAGGTCTGAACAAATTCATAAGCCAAAAGCACAGCAAGGAAAACAACTATTGGCTGAATATCCTTGACTAAAGCAGATGTTCCAACAACAACAACATAAAATAACGTTTGCCTAGCACTTGCCAGTTTTCTCTAGGGTTCTGACATCAGTTTTGCCCACCAGCCCTGTTCACCAGACCCACTGACAGGAGTCTGGGGTGGGGGTGGGGGTGATGTTTGGGGGAACCGGGCTTACTGTCTTGGTATCTTGTGTTGATATTGGCAGAAGTGCCGCATTCAAATTCTGGTTGTCTGGCTTTTAACTTATTTATTCCTTGCTCCATTTCAACAAAGCATTTAGACATAGCATAAGAAACAAATGGTAATCATCAGTTTAAATAATCAATAGGAAAATTTAGACAAAGGGCAAAAGAAGGCAGGACAATAATAGGAGGAAGCTGTAAGAAATTAAACAGAACCTCAATTAAATAGAGCTGAGAAGCCAGAAGTGGGTGCTCTCATACCCTACGACCATAGCAGAGCCCAACAGGAAGAAGAAAAACCTCCTCTTCTTTCCTGGCAAGAGCTCAGCCAATGAGAGAATGTCACCCCACAGCCAATGGAAAGCCATGGACTGTTTACTAAAACTCTCCCAACTTCCTTTTCCCCTTTATAAAAGAGTTCTCCTTTCCATTTTTACTGAGGACTTGCATATGGCTTGCAATGGTTGCAGATTCTGAACTGCAATTCTTTGCTGAGCCGGAATAAACCCATTTTTGCTGGAGAAATAATTGACAATTTATTTGTTTTAGGTCAACATTTTGGTGGCCTGTATGGGAATCCAGAGAAGACCCTGGGTGACTCCAAGGCTGGTTGCTCACTGCTTTTCTTACTGACCCTGGGGTTTGAGGGTAAGTATTTCTCCTGGATCCAACCTTCTGCCCCTTTTGCATTTTGACACCCTCCACATTTATTTGCGGATCTGTTTTCAGGTTTTTGTCCTTTCTGTTAAGGACTTGTTCTGTAAGTGAGTAGCTGTTTGGTTCTTAGGCCTTGTTTTGAAATAAGACTGTTCAACTGGTATGGACTATCCATCACCCCTTTCCTTTGGGAACAGACTCTGTTTCACTGCAACTGTGCCAGTTTAGCCTTCAGTCCAATTCCCTCTAGAATAAGGTCTGTTCTACTGGAACTGTGCTGAGCAGCTTTCAGCCTGGCTCCTCCAGGACCAGGCTGTTTTTTAAGAACTGGATGATATTAAGCCTGTAAGCTATTTGAGCTATTTGAGCTGTTTAAGCTTTTGGAAAATTATTCTCTTACTCTAGAGAAAAATCTCTGAGGAATGGGATCCATTTATCTAAATATTTTGAGGATGTCCCTCCACAGAGACTCTGGCTGATTTTATGTTTGAAAACCACAGTTCTTCTAATCATTTCTAACTAAATAGACTGACCTAATCAAAGGCAAATTAGAATATCAATGACCATTATGGGGAAATTTGAAATCCCAAAACTTACATTTCTTAAAACCAAGTTGGGCAACTATAGCTCTAAAATTTCTAAAACTGAATGGAATCCTTATTTCAATTGGTATTTTGAGACTTCCAAACATTATCAGAAGCCTAAATTGCCCTTCTTCCAAATAATATTTTAAGATTAACTGAGGCAAACAAACAATTAAAGAAAGATAAAATGGCTTCCAAAGCCATGTTCTTCCCTGGCTCCTTTGTCTCAGGCTTTACCTCCAGTACCATCTTGCCTTTTCCCCAGCTCCTTGTGCTCAGGTCCTGCCTCCAGTGCCATCTTCCTCTTTCCCTTCTATACTGCCTACACCTTCTCTATACTCTCTGTTCCCCCATACTAATTCTCTCACTGAACTTCCCTTTTTCTCTGAAACTCTCCCCACTCACTTTTCCTCTGAACCTATCAGAACCTGTCCCTTTAAAATTAAGACTTCTGAGGATCCAGAAGCTAAACCCTTAATTTCTTATATTCCCTGGCCTAAAGCTGAACTGAGAGCCATGGTCAAAGATTTTCCCAAAGTAACTGAAGATCCTTACTGATTTGCTGAGGAATTTAATATAGTAA
The DNA here is from genome assembly GCF_026419965.1 of Kogia breviceps. Taxonomy (NCBI): domain Eukaryota; kingdom Metazoa; phylum Chordata; class Mammalia; order Artiodactyla; family Physeteridae; genus Kogia; species Kogia breviceps. The sequence goes on along the minus strand of NC_081328.1, from coordinate 32,946,317 downwards.
TTCAAACTTATTAACCTGGCTTCTCTGACTTATATCAGCTAGTTGATAGGCTTGTCAGTGAATGCCAGAGCCAGCACTGGATGGAAACTGCTAATTGGGAAAATCCTGAAAGGTTTCAACAATTACACCTGGGACACTGGCCTTGGGCAATCACTAGGTGGCTTCATCAGGAAATTCTTAGGGCTTTTCCAAAGCCTGTTGATTGGAACAAAATTCAGGCTTGCTCACAAAAATCTGATGAATCTGTTTGTGACTATTACAATTGACTTCAGATTGATTTTTTTTTTTTTTTAATTCTTGTCTTCCTTCAGATGTTGATTCCACCTGGGTAGCTTTTAACTCTATGTTTATTAATGGGTTGAACCAGGACCTCTCCCTTCTAGAAAAGAGGACCAGGATGGAATGGGAAACTATGTCCACTCCAGATTTAGTTAATCTGGTAAGCCAGCTCTCTCACACTCTAGATGAGTAACCTAAAAGGAAGACTGCTAAAATTCTCAATCTTCAACTCCAGGAAATAAAAGCCCCTAAAAACAACCAAAACCCTCCTAGTTTCTGCTATTATTGAAAAAAGACAAGACATTGGAAAAGATTATTCCAACTTTAAGCATGCCAGCCACCTTCAGCTCTCTAACCAGACTTTACAACATTCTTCTAATTCTCAGTGACTCCAAGAAACTACAGGGGCTCTTCCTAATCCTCCCTCCTAATTGGCTTGGAGAATCAGTCTCCAGATTGGGGATGAATCTCTTCCAGTTCTAATTAACACTGGAGCCACACTTTCAGCATTATTATAAAGCAGCCCCTGCCTCAGAGTACTAAAATAGTTCAAATAGTGAGGATCTCTAATAAACCTCAAGAGGTTCCTACCTCTGAACCTTTGTTTAGATCCTTTGAGAGATACACAACCCCCTCCCCACCCTTTTTTTTAGTTCCTCCACCCCCATCCATTTTGAGAACTTCTTAGAGAAGACTCATACTAGAATTTCTTTCTTCCAAAAGGGAGAAATAATTCTAGAACTTGACAGCAGTCATCAAAGCAGCCAATCAGGTGAATTAAATGACTTTGACATCTTTTATTTGCTCCATCTCTGGTGGCACCAGAGATGATTCTGGAAACATTGATCATTTGTATTGAATCATCTACCACCCATCTTATGGGCAAAATCTCCAACTGACACTGGCAAAATTTACAGCGCACCTGCTATCAAGATTCAGATAGATCCCTCAAAACTTCTCAGAATTAATTGATATCATATATGTAAAGAAGTCCTTCAAGGTATAAAGCCTATAAAATAAGATCACAAGGCTCAAAGCCTCATTATCCCTTGTACTAGTCCCTGTAACACTCCCATTTTGGTGGTGAGAAAACCTAAGGCCTGAGGGTGGTTGTTTGTCCAGGACCTCCAAGCGATAAACAACACTGTTATACCTTGACAACATGTTGTTCCTAATCCTCATATGCTACTAACACCCATTCATCATAGGAAGAAAATTTTTTATTGTAATTGATTTATGTAATGCATTCTTTAGTATTCCAGTTGATGAAGATAGCCTACCCTTTGACCTTCAGTTGGGAAGTAAAACAACTCACTTGGATAGTAATGCCTCAGGGTTTTAGTGAGAGTCCTTGTTTCTCGAAAATCCTGAAGGCTGGTTTGGATGATATAATGATCCTTAGGGGCTCTCTTTTGTCACAATATATGGATGATTGCTTCTTTGCTCTTCTTTTCAAACCTCTTCATGGGAAGACAGTGTTAAAGCTTTCAGCTTTAAAGAGACCTAAGGTAACCAAGGAAAAATTGCAATTTACTCGAGCCCAGACTTGACATTTAGGCCATCTGATATCAGAACAAGGGGTACAAGTAGATCCAGATAGACTTCATGGTGTCCTAAGTTTCCCCTAACCCCAAACTAAGCGCCAGCTGTGAGTTCTTCCCAGGCTAGTTGGTTATTGACAAAATTGGACTCCAAACTTCTGTCTTATGACCAAAACTGTGTATGTTTTACTAAAGAATAACAGCCTCAACCCAATTTTATGAGAAAAAGCAGACGACATAAACTTTAATGCCTTAAAGTAGAGTTTGATATACCCACTCACCCTTGAGCATCACATTTCAATTATCAGATTCCCTTTTTTCCTTTTTGTATATGAAAAGGAAGGGAATGTTCTTGTGGTACACACCCAAAAACATGAGGACCACCTTATACTCATAGGATATTACAGCCAACAACTGGACCCTCTGGCACAAGGATACCCCTCTTGCTTTAGAGCCATTGCTGCCACTACCCTTTCGGTTAAGGCCACTGAGAAAATTGTTGTGGGATCCCCTTTAACCAGTTTTGTACATCATGCAGTAGAAGCCTCCTGAATTCTCATTACACTCAACATTTCTCAGCCAGCCACTTCACCTTCTATGAAGTCCTTTTATTAACTGCTCTTCACACAACTTTTTCACTTCATAATAATCTTAACCCTTCTACTCCTCTTCTCTCCTTCCCACTGACAAAGTCCCTCATGACTGCTTAATGCTGATAGATCACCACCTGACTCCTGGTGGTGATGTGCAGGAAACTACTTTGGGTAATGCTGACTTCTCATCATTCACTGATGGTTCTTATTTAAAAGGTGACAATGGCAAAAATTGTGCGGGATATGCTATTGCAACTCTTTTGGATTTGTTGAGACAGCATCTTTTCCTATGGCTACTTCAGCCCAACAGTCTGAATTATATGCTCTTACATGAGTTTACACTTTAGCCAAGGTCAAAACGACCAATATTTATACTGATAATAGATATGCTTTTAGAGTAGCTCATGATTTTGGAATGTTGTGGAAGCAACATGGCTTCCTTACTTCCAGCAAAAATAAAATTTAAAATGGCTCCTATATTCAGAAATTACTGGATACAATATTTTTCACCTGGCACTTTAGCTATTGTTATGATTCTGGGGCATTCTAAACTTGACTCTCTGGAAGCTAAGGGAAATCACCTTGCTGATATTTCTGCAAGAAATGCTACCCTTAAAGGAACCAGCAGCAGCCAGACCTCTGTCATGGTCCAAAAGGATATTTCCCCAAATGATAACTTCTAAAAACTGGCTAGAGAAACCCAACATTTGGCCTCAGAAAGGGAATAAAAAGATTGGAAAGTCAATAATTATTGGTTTTATAAAAAAAGAAGCTCTGGTTTGGACCAAATAACTTTCTAGTTCTACCAGAGACTCTAAAATTCCCACTCCTTACCACGGTACATGCATCAAAATATTGGTCTACTGGCAAAATAATAATATTCATTAATCAATATTGGAGGGTGAAACATTAGCAAGACTGCAAAAAGTGGCTGCCTCACTTGTTCCACTTGTTTGAATTCAGCCCAGGGAAGTCTGTTTGTACTGTTCCCATTTTAAACCTGTCTAATGGACTATTCAAGGTATGGCAAATGGATTCCCTACAACTTTCTCCACCTTATGGATAGAAATACGTTTTAGTCATGGTCGGTATGCTTTCACATTGGACTGAAGTCTTCCCTTGCAAGCAGGCTACTGCCTCTTCTATGACTAATGTCCTTTTGGAAGAGATTATTCCTACCTGAGAACTCCTGTCTAACTTCCTAGTGATGAAGGAACCCACTTTAGTGGTCAGGTACTTCAACTAGTCTGTGCTGTTTGACTGGTTTTACAACACTTTCACTCAGTCCTCTCTGGTTTAGTTGAATGCACTAAAGGCATTAAGACTCAATTGGCAAAATGTGTAGAGGCCTTCAAATACCTTGGCTAAAAGCATTGCTTTTGGTCCTTTTACATCTTAGATCCACCCTTTTTAGAACTCATAAACTTTCACCATTTGAGATAGTCATAGGATACCCAATGCACTTGGCTCCTGTATCTTTTGAACCACAACGGATAAAAGGAGAGATAGTTCAATACTGCAAAGGCTTAACTTCTTCTGTTAAAAATAATCATGTTTTGGTAGAGCAATCTTTTCACAGTGTATCCTCAGGAGGCAAAAACCCTGAACATCACACCTTGCAACATGCAGATTTCATCTATTAGAAAAGACACCTCCAGAAGGACTCTTTTCAACTGGAAAGACCCCCATCAGGTACTTGTAACCAACTTTTCTGCTGCCAGACTCCAGGAAATAGACTCCTGGATTCACCTGACACACGTAAAATAGCACCAAACCCTGACTGGACCTGCACATCATTTGGTGAGTTGAAAGTAAATATTTCCCCAAATTAAAGCAGATGACATCTGATGAGACAACTTTCCCAAGATATCCCGACCAAGCCTGTTGGAAGTTTGTCACCAAACCTTTGATGATGACATAACACTTCTGATGATCTCCAATTTCTATGATCTTGATAACATATGGACTTTAGAGAAAAAGTGCCTGAGTTCTTATTTCTGCCCTTACTTGTTACTGAAATGTGACCTCAATAGGTTTCCAATCTGTGCACTTTCCCTCCTATGTGGGCCAGTACTCCTAGGAAAGTTTCTTCCTGGCATTGAGGGACCAAAAGCCACTGACACCAGGAAACCTGACTCCTGATCAGCAATGCTTTCAGAGAAAAATCTTGATTAAAAAAGGGGAAATGTAAAAAATTAGTAAACAGAAATATCAATTAAATAGTCGGGAGACCAGAAGGGGGAGTTCCATACCCTACAATGGTAGCAGAACCCAACAACAAGAAGAAAGACTTCCTCTTCTTTTCAAACAAGGACTCAGCAAATGAGAGAAATCACAACTCAGTGAATGAAAAGCCATGGACTCCCCATAAAAGTGTTCTCTCCATTTTTGCTGGGGACTTGTGTGGCGCACAATGGTTGAAGACCCTGAATTGCAATTCTCTGCAGATTATGAATATATGTATTTTTTCTGGAGAAATAACTGGCAGTCTATTTGTTTTAGGTCAACAAAGCTGAGTAAGGGTTCTTGCTGTACATCCTGTGCAGAGCTTTCTGGCTCTAGGGAGTTCATTTAAATCTTCTGATTTCAGTTCTCTCATTTATAAAATGGGACCCAAACTACTTACCTCAAAGGTCATGAGGATTACATTAGAAAACACTATAGAAAAGAACTATTGTTATCATAACAAATATTCCCCCTTTTTTTTTTTTTTTTGCAACCCAGCCCAATCACCTTCCATTAAGAACAAGTTAGCTAAATAAGATTTTTAGTCAAGTGGGGAAATTTGCAACAATGGGCAACTTCCTGACCCTTTTTAGTTGTGACTTCCCTTTGGGTTATTAGAGAATGATGAGCAAAGCAGAATTTACACTCTTTTGACATATTATACAAAGAAACTGTGGGAAACTTCTGAATATCCAGCTCTCCAGGTATCACTTTTCCAATATTTCTTGAAATTGCTTTATGGAAGTTCTCTACATGTTTCTGTAAGTAAGAAATTTGTGCTTCAGTGGAAAAGTATGTATTGTTTAGAGCATACCCTTTCAGATTATTTAATTCTGATTTTGTGGGGGCTTTGAGCCTCGATGGGTTGAATTGTGTGCTCCCCTCACTGCCCAATTCATATGTTGCAGTCCTAACTACCAGTAACTCAGAATACCTTGTTTGGAAATAGAGTCATTGTGATTAGTTAAGAAGATGTCGTACTGGACCTCATCTTGGGTAGGGCCCTGATTCAATATGACTGTTGTCCTTATCAAATGGGTAGATTTGGACAAAGACACACAGGGAGAATGTCATGTGAACATGAAGGCAGAGATCGGGATGATGCATTCCATCCCAAGGAACATCAAAGATTGACAGAAAACCACCAGAAGCCAGTTGAGAAGCATGGAACATGTTCTCTCACAGCCCCCAGAGAGAAACAGTCCTGCTGACATGTTGGTCTCTGACTTTCAGCCTCCAGAACTGTGAGACAGTTCTCACAGTTCTAAATTTTTGTTTTTTAACTGTGAGACAGTCTCACAGTTCTAAATTTCTGTTTTTTAAGCCACCCAGTTTGTGGTACTTTGTTAAGGCAGGCCTAGAAAACTTATCCACCTTTCATGACTTTGAGCCACTTTAAACTCTGTGAATTATAGATAACTGATAGCAATGCAAATAATCCTTGTCTATAGACATGCTAATTTTGTCCTCTCTACCTGGAGGCTTAATTGGCTTTCTTCTCCTACTGTGAAAGAAGGCAGTTTGTTCCTATTTGCACATTCATTCCAATATTCTTCATCTTTGAATGTGTTGGTTCTTTGGTTTCTCCTCTGAACTGATTATAACATTTTGCTGGTTGCCTTTTTTGATAATGAGTTAAATAAAATCTTTAACACGTGTCTATTTTACACCTGTAGGAGAGTCAAGCTTTTACATTTTTTGGAGGAAATTTATCCTTTAACAGTTCTTTATTATCAAATAGTTCTTCTATGTGTTTAATTTATATACTACTTTATTTAACAATTTTCTCTTTAGTGCTTTTTATAAAAACATTTATTGGAGTATAATTGCTTTACAATGTTGTTTCAGTTTCTGCTGCATAACAAAGTGAATCAGCTATATATATACATATATCCCCATATCCCCTCCCTCTTACGTCTCCCTCTCCTGCTCTCTATTCCATCCCTCTAGGTGGTCACAAAGTACTGAGCTAATCTCCCTGTGTGATGCAGCTACTTCTCACTAGCTATCTATTTTACATTTGGTAGTGTATATATGTCAATGCTACTCTGTCACTTCGTCCCAGCTTACCCTTCCCCCTCCTCGTGTCCTCAAGTCCATTCTCTACTTCTGCGTCTTTATTCCTGTCCTGCCCCTAGGTTCATCAGAACATTTCTTTTGGATTCCATATATATGTGTTAGCATACGGCATTTGTTTTTCCCCTTCTGACTTACTTCACTCTGTATGACAGACTCTAGGCCCATCCAACTCACTACAAATAACTCATTTTTGCTTCCTTTTATGGCTGAGTAATATTCCATTGTATGTATGTGCCACATCTTCTTCATCAATTCATCTGTTGATGGACACTTAGGTTGCTTCCATGTCCTGGCTGTTGTAAATTGAGCTGCAATAAAGATTGTGGTACATGACTCTTTTTGAATTACGGTTTTCTCAGGGCATGTGCCCAGTAGTGGGATTGCTAGGTAGTATGGTAGTTTTATTTTTAGTTTTTAAAAAACCTTCATACTGTTCTCCATAGTGGCTGTATAAATATACATTCCGACCAACTGTGCAAGAGGGTTCCCTTTGGTCCACACCCTCTCCAGCATTTATTATTTGTAGATGTTTCTGATGATGGCCATTCTGACTGGTGTGAGGTGATACCAAATTGTAGATTTGATTTGCATTTCTCTAATGATTAGATATTGAGCATCCTTTCATGTGTTTATTGGCAATCTCTATATCTTTGGAGAAATTTCTCTTTAGATCTGCCCATTTTCGGATTGGGTTGTTTGTTTTTTGATATTGAGCTGCATGAGCTGCTTGTGTATTTTGGAGATAATCCTTTGTCAGTTGCTTCATTTGCAAATACTTTCTCCCATTCTGAGGGTTGTCTTTCCATCTTGTTTAGGTTTCCTTTGCTGTGCAAAAGCTTTTAATTTTCATTAGGTCCCATTTGTTTATTTTTGTTTTTATTTCCATTTCTCTAGGAGGTGGGTCAAAATTATCTTGCTGTGATTTATGTCAAAGAGTGTTCTTCCTATGTTTTCCTGTAAGTTTTATAGTGTCTGGACTTACATTTAGGTCTTTAACACATTTTGAGGTTTTTTTTTTTTTTTTTTTTTTTTTTTTTTTTTTTTTTTTTTTTTGCGTTACGCGGGCCTCTCACTGCTGTGGCCTCTCCCGTTGCGGAGCACAGGCTCCGGACGCGCAGGCTCAGCGGCCATGGCTCACGGGCCCAGCCACTCCGCGGCACGTGGGATCTTCCCGGACCGGGGCACGAACCCGTGTCCCCTGCATTGGCAGGCGGACGCTCAACCACTGCGCCACCAGGGAAGCCCCTGAGTTTATTTTTGTGTGTGGTGTTAGGGAGTGTTCTAATTTCATACTTTTACATGTACCTGTCCTGTTTTCCCAGCACCACTTACTGAAGAGGCTGTCTTTTCTCCACTGTATATTCTTGCCTCCTTTATCAAAAATAAGGTGACCATATATGCGTGGGTTTATCTCTGGCTTTCTATCCGGTTCCATTGATCTATATTTCTGTTTTTGTGCCAGTACCATACTGTCTTGATTACTGTAACTTTGTAGTATAGTCTGAAGTCTTGGACCCTGATTCCTCCAGCTCCATTTTTCTTTCTCAAGTTTACTTTGGCTATTAGGAGTCTTTTGTATTTCCATACAAATTGTGAAATTTTTTGTTCTAGTTCTGTGAAAAATGCCATTGGTAGTTTCATAGGGATTGTATTGAATCTGTACATTGTTTTGGGTAACATAGTTATTTTCACAATGTTGATTCTTCTGATCCAAGAACATGGTATATCTCTCCATCTGTTTGTATCATCATTAATTTTTTTTCATGAGTGTCTTATAGTTTTCTGTATACAGATCATTTGTCTCCTTAGGTAGGTTTATTCCTAGGTATTTTATTCTTTTTCTTGAAATGGTAAATGGGAGTGTTTCCTTAATTTCTCTTTCAGGTTTTTCATCATTGGTGAATAGGAGTGTAAGAGATTTCTGTACATTAATTTAGTATCCTGCTAGTTTACCAAATTCATTGATTAGCTCTAGTAGTTTTCTGGTAGCAACTTAAGGATTCTCTATGTATAGTATCATGTCATCTGCAAACAGTGAGAGAATTACTTCTTCTTTTCTGATTTGGATTCCTTCTATTTCTTTTTCTTCACTGGTTTATGTGCCTAAAACTTCCAAACCTATGTTGAATAATAGTGGTGAGAGTGGGAAACCTTGTCTTGTTCCTGATCTTAGAAGAAGTGGTTTATGTTTTTCACCATTGAGAATGATGTTGGCTGTGGGTTTGTCATATATGGCCTTTATTATGTTGGGGTAAGTTCCCTTTCTGCCTCCTTTCTGGAGAGTTTTCATCATAAGTGGGTGTTGAATTTTGTCAAAAGCCTTTTCTGCATCTATTTCTATTATCATAAGGTTTTTATCCTTTAGTTTGTTAATATGGTGCATCACATTGATTGATTTGTGGTTATTAAAGAATCTTTGCATTCCTGGGGTAAACCCTACTTGATCATGGTGTATGATCCTCTTAATGTGCTGCTGGGTTCTGTTTGCTAGTATTTTGTTGAGGATTTTTGTATCTATGTTCATCAGTGATATTGGTCTTTAGTTTTCTTTTTTTGTAAGAGCTTTGTCTGGTTTTGGTATCAGGGTGATGGTGGCCTCATAGAATGAATTTGGGAGTGCTCCTCCCTCTGCTATATTTTGGAAGAGTTTGAGAAGGATAGGTATTAGTTCTCCTCTAAATGTTTTATAGAATTTGCCATAGAATAGATAGATTTTGATAGAATTCATGAAGCCATCTGGCCCTGGACTTTTTTTTTGTTGTTGGAAGATTTTTAATCACAGTTTCATATTCAGTCCTTGTGATTGGTCTCTTTATATTTTCTATTTCTTCCTGGTTTAGGCCTGGAAGGTTGTGCTTTTCTAAAAATTTGTCCATTTCTTCCAGGTTGTCCATTTTATTGGCATATAGTTGCTTGTAGTAATCTCTCATGATTATTTGTATTTCTGCAGTGTCAGTTGTTACTTCTCCTTTTTCATTTCTAATTCTGTTGATTTGAGTCTTCTCTCTTTTGTTCTTGATTAGTCTGGCTCATGGTTTATCAATTTTATTTATCTTCTCAAAGAACCAGCTTTTAGTTTTATTGATCTTTGCTATCGTTTCCTTTATTTCTTTTTCCTTTATTTCTGACCTGATCTTGATGATTTCTTTCCCTCTGCTAACTTTGGGAGGTTTTTGTTCTTCTTTCTCTAATTAGCTTAGGTGTAAGTTTAGGCTGTTTATTTGAGATTTTTATTGTTTCCTGAGGTAGGATTGCATTGCTCTAAACTTCCCTTTTCAATCTGCTTTTGCTGTGTCCCATAAGTTTTGGGTCATCGTGTTTTCATTGCCATTTGTTTCTAGGTATTTTTTGATTTCCTCTTTCATTTCTTCAGTGATCTCTTGGTTATTTAATAGCACATTGTTTAGCCTCCATGTGTTTGTAATTTTGACATTTTTTCCCCTGTAATTGATAGCTTATCTCATGGCATTGTGGTGGGTAAAGATACTTGATATGATTTCCATTTTCTTAAATTTACCAAGGCGTGATTTGTGACCCAAGATATGATCTACCATGGAGGATGTTCCATGTGCACTTGAGAAGAAAGTGTATTCTGTTGTTTTGGAAGGAATGTCCTATAAATATCAATTAAATCCATCTTGTTTAATGTGTCATTTAAAGCTTGTGTTTTCTTATTTATTTTCATTTTGGATGATCTGTCCATTGGTGAAAGTGAGGTGTTAAAGTACCCTACTATTATTGTGTTACTGTCAATTTCCCCTTTCATGGCTGTTAGTATTTGCCTTATGTATTGAGGTGCTCCTATGTTGGGTTCATAAATATTTACAATTGTTATATCTTCTTAGATTGATGCCTTGATCCTTACCTCAGGTCCTGCTTTGTCTCTTGTAATAGTCTTTATTTTAAAGTCAATTTTGTGTGATATGAGAATTGCTACTCCAGCTTTCTTTTGATTTCCATTTGCATGGAATATCTTTTTCCATCTCCTCACTTTCAGTCTGTATGTGTCCCTAGGTCTGAAGTGCGTCTCTTGAAGACAACATATATATCGGTCTTGTTTTTATATCCATTCAGCCAGCGAACGTCTTTTGGTTGGAGCATTTAATCCATTTACATTTAAGGTAATTATTGATATGTATGTTCCTATTACCATTTTCTTAGTTGCTTTGGGTTTGTTTTTTTAGGTCTTTTCCTTCTCTTCTGTATCCTGCCTAGAGAAGTTCCTTTAACATTTATTGTAATGCTGGTTTGGTGGTAGTGAATTCTCTTAATTTTGCTTGTCTGTAAAGGTTTTAATTTCTCTGTTAAATCTGAAAGAGATCCTTGCTGGGTAGAGTAATCTTGGTTGTAGATTTTTCCCTTTCCTCACTTTAAATATGTCTTGCCACTCCCTTCAGGCTTGCAGAGTTTCTGCTGTAAGATCAGCTGTTAACCCTATGGGGATTCCCTTGTATGTTATTTGTTTCTTTTCCCTTTCTGCTTTTAATATTTCTTCTTTGTATTTACTTTTTGATAGTTTGATTAATATGTGTCTTTGTGTGTTTCTCCTTGGATTTATCCTGTATAGGACCCTCTAAGCATCCTGAACTTGATTGACTATTTACTTTTCCATGTTAGGGAAGTTTTCAACTATAATCTCTTTAAATATTTTCTCAGACCCTTTATTTTTCTCTTCTTCTTTTGGGACCCCTATAATTGGAATGCTGGTATGTTTAAAATTGTCCCAGAGGTCTCTGAGACTGTCCTCAGTTCTTTTCATTCTTTTTTCTTTATTCTGCTCTGCAGTAGTTATTTCCACTATTTTATCTTCCAGGTCACTTATCCGTTCTTCTGCCTCAGTTATTGTGCTATTGATTCCTTCTATGGAATTTTAAATTTCATTTATTGTGTTGTTCATCCCTGTTTGTTTGCTCTTTAGTTCTTCTAGGTCCTTGTTAAACATGTCTTGTATTTTCTCCATTCTATTTCCAAGATTTTGGATCATCTTTACAATCATTACTCTAAATTCTTTTTCAGGTAGACTGTCTATTTCCTCTTCATTTGTTTGGTCTGATTGGTTTTTACCTTGGTCCTTCATCTGCTACATATTTCTCTGTCTTCTCATTTTGCTTAGCTTACTGTGTTTGGGGTCTCCCTTTCACGGGCTGCAGGTTCATAGTTCCCGTTGTTTTTGGTGTCTGCCCTCAGTGGGTAAGGTTGGTTCAGTGGGTTGTGCAGACTTCTTGGTGGAAGGGACTTGTACCTGTGTTCTGGTGAGTGGGTCTTGATCTTATCTTTCTGGTGGGCAGGGCTGTCTCCAGTGATGTGTTTTGAGGTGTCTGTGAACTTAGTATGATTTTAGGCAGCCTCTCTGCTAATGGGTGGGGCTATGTTCCTATCTTGCTAGTTGTTGGCATGGTGTATCCAGCACTGGAGCGTGCTGGTTGTTGAGTGGAGCTAGGTCTTAGTGTTGAGTCAGAGATCCCTGGTAGAGCTCTTGCCAATTGTTATTATGTGGGGCCGGGAGTTCTCTGGTGGTGTCAGCCACACAGCTCAGAGGAAAAGGGAGAAAAACAAAAAAGACAAAAAAAGTAAATTAGAAAAAAATAATTAAAATTTAAAAATTATTAAAATTAAAAAGTAATTAAAACAAAAAGAGAGCAAACAAACCAAGAAATAAAACCCCCAGTAATAACAAGGGCTAAAAACTATACTGACATAAACATAATAATCAGAAATAAGTCAGTCACAAACAGCAAACCCCAATTCTACAGTTGCTCCCAAAGGCCATCCCCTCAATTTTGGGTTGATTTGTTTTCTATTCAGGTGTTCCACAGATGCAGGGTGCATCAAGTTGATTGTGGGGATTTAATCCAGTGCTCCTGAGGCTGCTGGGAGAAATTTCCCTTTCTCTTCTTTGTTTGCACAGCTCCTGGGGTTCAGCTTTGGTTTTGGCCCCACCTCTACATGTAGGTTGCCCTCAGGCTTCTCTTCCTGCCTGGACAGTATGAGGTTAAAGCAGCAGCTGATTAGGGGGCTCTGGCTCACTCATGCCAGGGCGAGGGAGGAGTATGGTAGTTACAATTGGAATGCTGGGCGTGCCTGCAGTGGCAGAGAACAACATGACGTTGCAACAGCCTGAGGTGCACTGTGTGTTCTCCCAGGGAACTTGTCCCTGGATTACAGGACCGTAACAGTGGTGGGCTTCAAGGCTCCTAGCAGGTGTGGTGTGGATAGTGACCTGTGCTTGCACACAGGATTCTTGGTGGCTGCAGCAGAAGTGTTAGCTCTTCATGCCCGTCTCTTGTGTCTGAGCCAATACCTATGGCTCTTGCCTGTCTCTGGAGCTTGTTTAGGTGGTGCTCTGTCTTCTATGGACAAATGGGGAAGGAATCCCCTCTCCTCATCACCTGAAACAATGGTCTCTTGACTCTTTGGCAGCTGCAGACTTTTTCCCAGACTCACTCCCAGCTAGCTGTCATGTACTAGCCCCCTTCAGGAGGTGTTCACACAGCCAACCCCAGTCCTCTACCTGGGATCTGACCTCTAAACCCCAAGCCTCAGCTTCCAGCCCCCACCTGCCCTGGTGGGTGAACAGACAAGCCTCTCAGGCTGGTGAGTGCTGGTTGTCACCAATCCTCTGTGTGGAAATCTCTCCGCTTTGCCCTCTGCACCCCTATTGCTGTGCTCTCCTCTGTGGCTCTGAAGTTTTCCCCTGCCCTACTCCCGTCTCCAACAGTGAAGGGGCTTCCTAGTGTGTGGAAACTTTTCCTCCTTCACAGCTCCCTCCCAGAGATGCAGGTCCCATCCTTATTCTTTTGTCTCATATTTTTTTCTTTTGCCCTACCCAGGTACGTGGGGATTTGCTTGCATTTTGGGAAGTCTGAGGTCTTCTGCCAGCGTTCAGTAGGTGGTCTGTAGGAGTTATTCCACATGTAGATGCATTTTTGTTGTGTTTGTTGGAAGACTGTGATCTCCATGTCTTACTCCTCCACTGTTTTGAAGGTCCATCCTCTCATTAGTCCTTTTGATTGGTAACATCCCAATGGGTTAGAGACACATCTATGCCAAATTGAGGAAGGGTCGTCTGTGGGACATAATAGCTTTTCAAAGGCTGTCACTTGAAGCAGGGGCAGAGTCATTCCTTGTTTCCTTTAGCAGCTGTCAGTTATAGGGAAACACGTTTTGGCTCCACAGAAAGATGAACTTGATTATCATCAGAGTTGTCCAAAGACAAAATGGGTTGCCTTGGGAAGCAGTGAGTTTTTGTGGTTGGAGTTGTGCAGGGAGGTTTAGGATGGCCTTTTGGTGGTATGTCATATCAGGGTTTAAGAATAAAGGGTTGGCTGGACGTTGTAGGTCCTTTCTGGTCATGAGAATCAGTAATTCAAAAATATAAAGACTTACATTAATATCCTCTCCCCTACTTCTTTTCTGGCTCCCATCTCTAAACTTCTTTTGCTTTAGTTAAATTGCAATCCTTCTTCTCTAGTCCTGTTTCCAGCTTCTTGGTGATTGTCATTTTCCCCTTCAATCTTGAGATGACTCTTTTGCGTAGAGAATCTGCTTTCTCTTCATTAGCTTATGTTCGCCTGGTTGCCCACCAGATGGAGTTAGGATGGAGCATTTAGAGCCTTCATATTCTGGGCCTGGGCCTTGGGACTTCTAGTATGCAAGTTATGTTTGCCAAAGATGTCAAGATGTCATTGGTAAGTAGCTGAGAAACATCGTGGGTGTGGTGTTATTTCCTGACACACTCTGGGTCTGTAGTCTTGCAAAACTCAAAGGGTATAATTAATGCCATACACATACTGTCTAATGTCATAATAAATCTCTCAGTGATGGATCCTCATGGGCGTTTTCTGACTCTTGGTGCTAAACTTCATGAGTCCCCATCACTGCTTTCCAGGCATGTCATCATTTTGCAGGTTATAATTTGCAAAACAAGAGAGACACCTATTAACATTGAGCCAGTTAAGGTTATTCCAGCGACTTCATTATATGCCATGCATCTTACAAGTTTGTAATTAGGCAGTTAAAAAAAATTGCCAAAGGCAGCCACTTGACATAGATATATAGTTCTAGTCCACAAAAATTATTGATATAATTTTATTTTGCCTTCTTTTATTTTAAAAAAAGTAGGTTAAAAAAATCAGTGAGCTTTTTCAGTGTACATAGAAATCCCAATGCAGTTGCAGTGCCTGAAGTTTACTGATGTAACATAGGTCGCACCTTGAATCTTAAAAAAAGTGTTGATTTGCTGATCTTGCTACAACGGAAGTAGAGACCCCCATTCATTTATTGTTGGGGATCTTTATTCTTCCAGGATGCTGCAACTATAGATTGTGCTGGAGATTAAAAAGGTAATGGTGAGATAGGGATTTGACCAGGGGCAGGCAGCTGGTTCTGAGTCTTCACTGGGGGCAAGTGTGGAACGCTATTCCCTAAATCCTGGCCAAATATTACACTGCTGGAGGACATCAGATCACTAGCATGGCATCAAATCAACCAGAAAGACAGTTAACCAGGAAACATGCAGCTTATTTGTTCCTGGAGGAAGAGCTCCTTTCACTTTATTCCCCCTGAGAACCCTCACTAGCCAGGAATCCAAGCCAGTACCAGCCCAGCAGAGCTCAGTGACCAGTGGGGAGTCTGTTTTATTGAATCTTCAGGGCCAGAGTTCGCTCCTTCCTTTTTTGCTCTAACTCCTTCCTAGGAAACTCATGTCTATCAAGTTCCAGTCCCTGTATATCCTCCTTTAATTTGCTTTTTATTTCATCATGTCTCATTACACCTCAGTTACAATTAGAAAAGTTGCTTTGAGGTTTCTTCTCCCAGGAAATGGATATTAAGTCCTTTCACATGACTTCTGGCTAATCCATCAGCTCAAGCAAAATTGCTGGCTAAAAGGGTATTCAAACTTTAAAACCCTTTCTTTTTTAAAATGAATGTTTAACTTTATAAGTCATGTATATGAAAAAGAATCATTTTCACCCCTTATGAAGATCTAAAAATGAAATATTATGTCTCTCTTTTTTCTTTGCAATTTGAGTATATATTTATCCCCTCAAAAGCTGTGATTCTGAAAAGCTCAGGGTAAATGGAATTCTTTTAAACTATGTCTTATTTCACCACTAGTTTCATCTCTGAGCTTAGATTTTAGCTTAATTTCTCTCTGGTGGTCATTTAGTGAGAGTCCTAATGATCTGCTCCCAGGTTTCACTGTCAAGTAGTTAATGATCTGCAAACCAACCCTTTAATTTAACTAACTCTTGATATTTTCCATGTAAAAAGATTTCAAGGCAAAGAAATGTTCTGTAATGCAACAGATCACACTCAATTTCTATTTAATAAACTCAGATATATGTTTCTTAGATTTTTTTTTAATGGAATGTATGAACAACTCGGTGTTAGGAAACCTGGATTTTAGGCTTCACCTTGCGGATAACTTGAAATAAAATCAATATCTGCAGATATTTGACATACATCCTGTTATTCCCTCTTCTTGTCCATGGCAGACGTTGCTAATAGAGCTAGCTAAGATTTATAGTCAAGCCCAGAGACAGCTTCAGAATTCTTCTCATGGTGGCTCTCTAGGCAGCCCCTACTAATTGATTAGGGTTACCAGAGATGAAAATTATTTGCCAGTCTAGAGCAAAGCAGTTCTTCCCTTCCAAAGTTCTATTGTCGTGTATGATGTGCTATTAATGTCCATTTTTTTTGGGGGGGGGAAGATAAAGTTATAGAAGAATACCATTTCCTTCCATCTGAAGTACTCTGAATTTCCAAAAGTCAAAGTTCTGATTGTGTCTCCATGGGATGTGCTAGAATATCAGGGTCCTGGGGAGGTGCTGCAGGAAGTCAGGGCTGAATAAAACAGAGGTTGACACAGTCTGCCAGCAGTCCTACTGGCTCAGGGACCCAGTGTGAGACACTGTCACCTGCAACATTGGAGATTCTGAAAGGGCCCCATACTTGGTTCCAACCCCTCCCAGCCACAGTCTGTGAGCAGTCCTGCTGGTGGGAGGTACTCCTTTATGAGTCTCAGGAGATGCTGAAATGGCCTTGTAGTCAGCTTGAGCCCTTCCAGACATGGCCAGGGAGCAGTGCAGCCTACTTGGAACCTTGTGAGGGATATGTCCACCTGTGCCTCCAAAGCCTGGCCTGTACCTCAATCATGGCTGTGAACCCTGAAACAGCCCTGAGATTTGGTTCCAGCCTCTCTCAGCCATGGACGAAAGATAGTCTTGTCCACCCAGGAACCCACCCAGTGACCTGGCAAGATCCCTCCCAGGGATCTGGCAGGAGCCATAACTGCCCATGCATCTGGTAATAGGTGATCTGCCTGAAGACCTAACTGTGGGCCCTGAAGTGGACACTTGTCCCAGTGCCACCCTACTGAATAGGGTCCTGGAGGCAGTGCCATCCACCCAGGGAACAGAGAGGATCATGCCTACCTGAGCTTCTGGTAACAAGCCTGCCAACTGCAGAACCCCCTGCAAACCCAGTAACAGATTCATAACTCAGCCCCAGTGCAACATAACTGTGATTCTGGAGGTAATCCCATCAGCCTGGGGAACTGCCAAAACTAGTCTGCAAAGACTGGAAGAGGTGTTTGCTCCTTCAAATACATAGACACCAATGCAAATCTACATAGATCATGAAGAATCAGGTAAATATGACATCATCAAAAGAAACTAATAAAACTCCAGAACTGAGAAATATATCCATGCATATATGGTTAACTAATATTTGATAAGGGAGCCAAGATAATTCAATGGCAAAGATACTCTCTTCAATAAATTATGTTGGGAAAATGGGATATTGACATACGAAGAAAGAAACTGGACTTCTATCCTACAACACTTAAAAAAATTAACTCGAAATGTATGAAAGGCTTAAACATAAGAACTTAAATTGTAAAACCCCTAAGGAAACATAGAGAAAAGCTCCTTGATGTTGATCTTGGCAACAACTTTTGGGCTATAACACCAAAAGTACAAGAAACAAAAGCAAAAATAAACAAGTGGGACTATATAAAATTTAAAAAACCTTATGCACAGCAACAGAAACAATCAACAAAATGAAAAGGCAATCTATAGAATAGGAGAAAATATTTGCAAACAATCTATCTCATAATGGGTTAATATCCAAAATAAAGGTGGAGCTCATACAACTCAATAGCAAAAAAGCACATACTATGATTAAAAAATGGGTAAAGAACTTGAATAGACATTTAAAAAAAAAGACATATGAATAGCCAGTAGGTACATGAAAAGGTGCTCAACATCATTAATCATCAAGGAATACAAATGAAAGCTACAATGAGACATCACCTCACACATGTTAGGATGGCTATTATAAAAAAGACAAGAGATAACAAGTGTTGGCAAAGTTGTGAAGAAAAGGGAACCCTTGTGGACTGCTGGTGGGAATGTAAATTGGTACAGGCACTATGAATAATAGTATGGAGTTTCTGCAGAAAATTAAAACTAGAGTTACCATATGATCTGGCAATCCCACTTCTGGATATATATCTGAAGGAAATGAAATCACTACCTTGAAGAGATATCTGTACTCCCATGTTCATTGCAGCATTATTTACAATAGTCAAGGCATGGAAACAACCTAAGTGTCAGTTGATGGGTAAATGGAAAAAGAAAACGTAATATACATATATGTGTGCACAGATACACATACATACACACAGAGGAATACTATTCAGCCATAAAAAGGAAGTAAATCTGCCATTTGTGACAACATGGATGGACCTTAAGGACATTATGCTAAGTGAAATAAAAGTTAGACAGAGAAAGACAAACACTGTATGATTTCAATTATATGTGGAATCTAAAAAGCCTGAACTCATAGAAACAGAGAGTAGATTGGTGGTTGCCAGGGGCTGGGGGTGGAGGGGATGGGAGATCATGGTCAAAAGGTACAAAATTCTAGTTATAAGAGAAATAAGTTCTAAGGATGTAATGTACAGCATGGTGACTATCATTAACATTACTGTATTATATATTTGAAAGAACTAAGAGATTAATCTAAATGTTCTCACCACACACTAAAAAGGAGACTATGTGATGTGATGGATGTGTTAACTAATATTGTGGTAATCATTTTGCAATGTATACGTATATCAAATCATCATGTTGTACACCTTAAACGTATACAATGTTATATGTTAAATATATCTTAATAAAGCTGGGAATAAAAGGGAGGGGGGAGACAGAACCCAAGGACACTAACAAAACTACACTGAATAGTTTAGAGATCCGATACCCAGTGTTAAAATAGCTGTGAAATATTCAAGTTGTTGGAGCAGGTGATGGAATTCAGAGAGCCTAGTTCAGGGTTTGATAGTGGACATGTAAACAGAAGAAGGCCAGCAAAAGTTTGGAGGTTAAGTTGCCCATTTTCACATCCCTTCACAGCAAACTTTCAGTTAGTGAACAGGGGCACAGAGCACAGAGAATAATATTTAGCTTCCAGGGGTTGAGGGCTTGCAAATGAAGGGAGTTGTCAGATCTCCCCAGCCAAAGAGGGTGGGCTGGAGTGAGGGTTATGGTTGAGATGAGGAGCTAAAAAGGAAGAGCTGCAATCCCATGTAAATGCAGGAACTCAGGGCTTATCCCTAGCACATTAAATACCAGGGTCAGGACAGAGATGCTAAACTTGATGTTAAACTCTACAGGGAGGGTCTGGAGAATGCTGGGACTGTCACCAACCTTGGCAAGGATCTTACAGCACTCATGTCCCAGGAGTGTGTGCACATAAAACCAAGGATCCACCTGACTTGCAAACATATCCTGCAGTATAGCTAGCTCTCTCAGGGTAAAACTTGATAGAAGTGTCCAGTGTTCAGGATGCAGGGGTCTTCCCCAAGCTATTTCAGAGATGCTGAAGACTGAGGGCATGTAACGCATAAATCTTGTGGGAAAAGTTCTTTGATTGAATTGGATGGGAGATTGAGTTCAATAGGAAGACTGGGTAGTGGTATTCTTTTCCTAGTTGTCTCCTGATATTCTCAGGGGACTGAGCAGAAGTAAAGGTCTCATAATAGATACAGAACTACCCAGAAAACTTTGGCAATTTGACATGCTCTTTCGTAATCATTGCCACTTAAGAGAGGAAAATCATTTCCCCATAATGGCCTGGGTTGGGAAAAGGACTCTTCTTCCTTTTTTGGACCCAATTTGATGTGGTGCATCTTGGGTCTATTTGCAGTCATATCTGCATCTACTTGGGGATCAGCTTTCACTATCAATGTTCTTAGTGCAGCAATTCTCAATCCTGGCTGCATATTACAGTCACTGGATAAGCTTTTAAAAAACAATCCGGTGGTAGGTAATCTCTTATCATCCCTTAAATTTCTATAATTTGATTAATGAGAAACCCAGGGATAATTTTTTTAATTGAAGTATACTTCAATTAATAAACAGTTGATTTACAATATTATATTAGTTTCAGGTGTACAGCATAGTGATTCAGTATTTTTAAATATTATACTCCATTAAAAGTTATTATAAGATAATGGATACAATTCCCTGTGAACTAAAATATATGCTTGTTGCCAAACTATTTTACGCATAGTAATTTGTATCTTTTAATCTCATATCCCTATCTTGCCTCTTCACCTTGGCTCTCCCCAAAGGTAATCACTGGTTTTCTATACCTGTGGGTCTGTTTCTGTTTTGCTGTATGTATTTGTTTGCATTATTTTTTAGATTCCACATATAAGGGATGTCATACTCTATTTGTCTTTGTCTGACTTATTTTACTAAGCATAATGTTCTCTAGGTCCATCCATGTTGCTGCAAATGACAGAATTTCATTCTTTTTCATGGCTGACTAATCCATTATATATCATATATAATGTGATATATATATATATATATATATATATATATATATATATATATATATATATATATCTCACATTTTCTTTAACCATTCATCTGTTGATGGACACTTGGGTTGCTTCCATATCTTGACTACTGTGACTAGTACTGCTATGAACATTAGGGTGCATGCATCTTTTCACATAGTGTTTTCATTTTTTCTGGGTATGTACTCAGGAGTAGAATTGCTGGATCATATGTTAGTTATGTTTTTAGTTTTTTGAGGAACCTCCATACTGTTTTCAAAAGTGGCTGCACCAATTTACTTTCCCACCAACCATGTAAAGTTTTCCCTTCATCCTCGCCAACATTAGATATTTGTGGTCTTTCTGATGATAGCCATTCTGAGCATTATAAGGTGATATCTCATTGTTTTTTTGATTTGCATGTCTCTAAAGATTAGCTCTAAAGCTCTAAAGTTTAGCTGTAAAGAAATTGAGCATCCTTTCATGTGACTGTTAGCCATCTGTGTGTCTTCTCTGGAAAATATCTGTTCAGGTCTTCTTCCCATTTTTTTGATTGTGTGTTTTTTTTTTTTTTTGATATCGAGTTGTATGAGCTGTTTATATATTTTGAATATTAACTCCTTGTTGATCATATCATTTACAAATATTTTTCTCCCACTCCATAGGTTGTCTTTTGGTTTGTCAATGGTTTCCTTTTCTGTGCAAAAGATTTTAAGTTTAATTAGGTCCCATTTTTTTATTTTTGCTTTTATTTCTTTTGCATAGGGGACAGATACAAAAAATTATTGCTATGATTTATGTCAAAGAGTGTTCTGCCCATGTTCTTGTCTAAGAGTTTTATGCCTTTAGGTCTTACATTTAGGTCTTTAAACCATTTTGTGTTTATTTTGTATATGGTGTGGGGAAATGTTCTAATCTCACTGTTTTACATGTGGCTGTCCAGTTTTCTCAACACCACTTATTGAAAAGGCACTCTTTTCTCTACTGGATATTCTTGCCTCCTTTGTTGAAGGTTAATTGAACATAAGTATGTGGGTTTATTTCTGGACTCTCTATTCTGTTCCATTGATTTGTGTGTCTCTTTTTGTGACATTACCATGCTGTTTTATCGTTTTTTTTTTTTTTTTTTTTTTTGTGTGTGCTAGGCGGGCCTCTCACTGTTGTGGCCTCTCCCGTCACAGAGCACAGGCTCTGGACGCACAGGCTCAGTGGCCATGTCTCACGGGCCCGGCCGCTCCGCGGCATGTGGGATCCTCCTGGACCGGGGCATGAACCCATGTCCCCTGCATCGGCAGGCGGACTCTCAACCACTGCGCCACCAGGGAAGCCCACCATGCTGTTTTGATTGCTGTAATTTTGTAGTATATTCTGAAGTCAGGGAGAATGATACCTCCAGCTTTAATCCTTTTTTTCAAGATTTCTTTGGCAGTTGTGTCTTTTGTGGTTCCATGTGAATTTTAGGATTATTTGTTCTAGTTCTGTGAAAAATGTCTTGAGTCTTTTGATAGGGATTGCATTAAGTCTGTAGATTAAGCAATCTATGGCCATTTTAACAATATTCATTCTTCCAATCCAAGAGCATGGGATATCTTTCCATTTCTTTGTATCACTTCAATTTTCTTCATTAATGTTTTATAGTTTTCAGAGTATAGGTCTTTCACCTCTTTGGTTAAATTTATTACCAGGTATTTTATTCCTTTTTGAGGCAACTTTAATAGGGAATTTTTTTTCTGACTGTTCATTGTTAGTGTAGAGAAAAGCAAAAAAATTCTGTATATTAATCTTGTATCCTGAAACATTGCTAAATTCATTTATTATTTCTAATAGTCTTTTTGGTGGAGGTTTTAGAATTTTCTATATAAAGTATCATGTTATCTGCAAATAGTGTCAGTTTTACTTCTTCCCTTCCAATTTGGATGATTTTTATTTCTTTTTCTTATCTGACTGCTGTGGCTAGGACTGCCAATATTATATTAAATAAATGTGGCAAGAATGGGCATCCTTGTGTTCTTCCTGACTTTTGAGGAAGAGCTTTCAGCTTTTCACCATTGAGTATGATGTTAGCTGTGGGTTTGTCATAAATGGCTTTTATTATGTTGAGATTTATGCCCTCTATAGTCACTTTGATGAGAGTTTTTATCATAAATTGATGTTGAATTTTGTAAAATGCTATTTCTGTGTTGATTGAGATGATCAGGTGATTTTTATCTTTCCTTTTGTTAATGTGGTGTATCACATTGATTGATTAGTGAATATTGAACTATTCTTTCATCCCTAGAATAAATCCAACTTGATCATGGTGTATGATGCTTTTTATATATTGTTGGATTCTGTTTGTTAATATTTTGTTGAGTGTTTTTTGCATCTATATTCATCAAAGATATTGGCTTGTAATTTTCTTTTTTTGTAGTGTTTTTGTCTGGTTTTGGTATCAGGGTAATGGTAACCTTGCAGAATGAATTTGTGAGTGTCCCATCCTCCAATTTTTTGGAATAGCTTGAGAAGGATAGGTATTAGCTCTGTTTTATATGTTTGGTTGTATTCTCCTGTGAATCTGTCCAGTCCCAGACTTTTGTTTGTTTGGAGTTTGTTATTTTAATTAAAAATTGAATTTCATTCTTAGTAATTAGTTTGTTCAAATTGTCTGTTTTGTTCTTTTTTTAAAAAAACATCTTTATTGGAGTATAATTGCTTTACAATGGTGTGTTAGCTTCTGCCATACAACAAAGTGAACCAGTTATACATATACACACATCCTCATATCTCCTCCCTCTTGCTTCTCCCTCCCACCCTCCCTATCCCACCCCTCTAGGTGGACACAAAACACCTAGCTGATCTCACTGTGCTATGTGGCTGCTTCCTGCTACCAAATGTAAAATAGATAGCTAGTAGGAAGCAGTCTGTTTTGTTCTTGATTCATTTTTGGCATGTTGTATGTATGTTACTAGAAACTTGTCCATTTCTTCTAGGTATTTTTAAAAGCTTCCCAGGTAAGTCTAATGTGTACTAGCATTGAGAATCTTGTTGAGAATCTCTGGGTTAGTTACTAGGTTTTGAAAACAGTGGTTAGTTCTGACAAAGACTGGAGTTAATTATAGGACAAAAAGAAAATATTAAATGGGGCATTGACCCCTGTAGTCTGAGCATCCTAATACGTTGATGAACCCATCTGAAACACAGCCGAACTTACTAGGATAAACAACTTCATTTTATGCTCCCATCAGTAGGCTGAGTGGTAGGAGAAGAGGTTGTGGTACAACCATTCTAGGCCACAGTACAGTGCTGCAGTCCGCTATAATGTATTTCCTGCTACATTTATTCCCTGTCTCCTTGTTCCAAAACAATGTTTAATCACCACCCTTCTTTTTTTTTTTTTTTTTTTTTGCGATACGCGGGCCTCTCACTGCTGTGGCCTCTCCTGTCGTGGAGCACAGGCTCCGGACGCGCAGGCCTAGCGGCCATGGCTCACGGGCTTAGTTGCTCCGCGGCATGTGGGATCTTCCCGGACCAGGGCACGAACCCGCGTCCCCTGCATCGGCAGGCGGATTCTCAACCACTGTGCCACCAGGGAAGCCCAACCCTCCCTTTTTGACAGTACCTTACTGAAGAAACATTTCCATACCCCAAATGAACAAATCTTAAGTGTACAGCTAGATGAATTTTTGCCATGTGGCCACCACCCAGGTCAAGATATGGAACATTACCATCACCCCAGAAAGTTCCCTTGTGCCCCTTTCCAGTTGATATCACATCCATAAGTAACCACTCTTATGATGAAAAGTCCACTGACATTTGAATTGATTGACTTCTATAGGCAAGGTGTTGTTTTCCCTGGTTGCTTCAAGATTTTTTCTTTTTTTTTTTTTTAATTGAAGTATAGTTAATTTTAAATGATGTGTTAGGTTCAAGTGCACAGCAAAGTGATTCAGTTATATGTATATGTATATGTATATGTGTGTGTGTGTGTGTGTGTGTGTGTGTGTATATATATATATTCATTCTTTTAAAGATTTTTCCATTATAGGTTATTATTAAGATATTGAGTATAGTTCTCTGTGCTATACAGTAGGTTCTTGTTTACCTATTTTATATATGGTAGTGTGTATATATTAATCCCAAACTCTTAATTTATCTCTCCTCCCCCAACACTACTATCCCCTTTGGTAACCGTAAGTTATTTTCTATGTTTGTGAGTCTATTTCTGTTTTGTAAATAAGTTCATTTTTATCATTTTAAAATCATTAAAAAATATTCCATATATAAGTGATATCACATGATATTGTCTTTCTCTGTCTGACTTCACTTAATATGATAAGTCCATCCATGTTGCTGCAAATGGCATTATTTCAATCTTTTCTGTTATGGTTGAGTAATGTTCCATTGTATATATATATACCACATCTTTATCCATTCATCTGTCAGTGGACATTTAGCTGGAGAAAAATAATTTGAAAAGATACATGCACCCCAAAGTTCATAGAAGCACTATTTACAATGGCCAAGACATGGAAGCAACCTAAAGACTTTTTTCATTGTTTTTAGTTTTCAGAAGTTTAATTATAATGTGTCTCAGAGTGGATTTCTTGGAGTTGAACCTATTTGGGGGATTCATTTAGCTTCTTAAATCTCTAGGTTTATGTCACTTGAAAAAGCTGGGAAATTTTCAGCCATTAATTCTTTAAGTATTTTTTTCAGCCCTGCCTTCTTTCTCTTCTCTTTTTAGGACTCCAGTGCCATCAGGGTTAAGTCTTTTGTTATAGTCTTACAGATCCCAAGAGTCTGTTCATTTTTTTTTTCAGTCTATTTTATCTCTGTTATTCAGATTGTGTAATTTCCATTGTTCTCTCTTCTTGTTCACCGATTCTTTTCTCTGTCCTCTCTATTCTGCTGCAGGCCATTGACTGAGTTTATGTTTTCATTGTTGCATTCTTCAATTCTATATTTTCCATCTGGTCTTTATAACTTCTATTTCTTTGCTAAGGCTTTCAACTTTTTTCAAGATGTGCATAATTTCTTGTTGATAATTTTTGAATCATAGTTGCATTAAAATTTTTGTCAAATTATTCTAACATTTCTGCCATCTCTCATTGAAATCTATTGATTGCTTTTTATTCAGTCATTTTGAGATGTTTCTGGTTCTTGACATGGTGTGTGATTTTCTGTTGAAACGTGGACATTTTCATATTATTTTCTGAGACTCTAGATTTTATTTAAACCCTTTAGCTTGCTTTCTTTGATACTTCTCTGGCAGCGGAAGGGGAGTTACCACCTCATAGTGACAGGTGGAGGTATAATACCAAATTCTCTATTTAACATCTGTTTACACCCAATGCAGGGGAAGAACCTTGTTACTGCTGAGTAGGGATGGTTCCAACTGACACAGTGGTGGAGGAAGGCTCATTACTAGTTGGTAGGGATGAAAGCTCTGGCTAGAAGTCTAGGCTTACTGATGTAGGTGGAGTGGGGCTACAGGTTTTTTCTTTTTCTTTTTTTTTTTTTTTTTCTGTTGAATTTGGTTGAAATAGAATTGTTATTGTCTACAAGTTTTCTGTTTTCTGAACAGGCCCATTTCCTGCTCCTTTTGTTAAAGAGATCAGGTTTTTGTTAGGACTTTTGTTGTTTGTACTTGTTGGCATTTTAAGCTGTCAGTTCTTTGGTTCTAAGTCTGGGATACATGAGGCAAAAAGAGAACCCAGGGAACTCACCACTGTGTTATTCCTTAGTTCCTGAGGTCCCTAGCTAGTCTGATTGTTTTCCTTATCTTTCAGAATTTTCTATTTGCTTTACTTATAATGTAGAATATTTTTAGATGTACTTAACAGGAGAGTTATGGAAAGTATATGTACTCCACCTTCCTGGAAGTGGAAATTTTATTTTTCTTTAGTTTTTGAAGCATATTTTTGCTGTATACAGAATTCAAATTCACAACGTTTTTTTCCTTTTAAGCATTTAAAATATGTAATTTCATTGTTCTCTGTCTTCCAGTTTCCAAAGAGAAGTTGTTCATTGTTGTTATACCCCTGAATGCAATATTTCTTTTTCCTTCTGGCTGTTTTTAAGATTTTTCTCTTTATCTGCTCTTCAGCATTTTGACTATGAGATATTAGGTGTAGAATTCTTTGCACATATTTTGCTTAGGGTTTTTAGAGCTTCTTGAATCTTCAGGTGGACAACTTTAATCAATTTTGGAAAATTATTGCTTACTATCTCTTCAAACATTTTGAACATTCAAATAGTTTCTGTTTTCTATCTTTATGGGACTCCAGTTATGTATGATATTGTCTTAGACATCTCTGATGCTTTTTCTCCCCACCCTTTCATATTATTTATGTTTTCTCTATGCTTCAGCTTGGATGATTTCTATTTGTCTGTCTTTAAGTTCATTAATCTTGTCTTCTGCTGTGTCCAGTCTGTTATGAAGCCCATTCAATGAGTTCTTCAATTCACTTTATTTTTTTTAGTTTAGTTACTTTTGGGTTTCTGTTTATGGAAATTCTCCATATTTTCAACCAATTTGTTGATATTTTCCTCTAATTTATTTACCTTATGTATAATAGTTATTTTAAAGATATTTTCTCTTTATTCTAACATCTCAGTCATCTGTGAGTATGCTTGTGTTGATTGCTTTTTCTCCTAGGTTATGGACACATTTTATAAAAGAAAATAATAGAGTCTGATAGTATTTTCCCCCAGAAAGCAATCACCCTTTCTTCCATCAAGCAACTAGGGGAAGGAATGATCTGTTTTATCTACTTGGGACTTGAGCTAGGTTGGGTCTTATTTGTGGCATAATTAGCTTCAGGTCTTCTCTGTTTTAAAATAGGTTGACAATGGGATCAAGTCTCTTCCTCCATCAGAGCTTTGGGATCTAAATACTGTGAGTTCACAAAAGATCTTTCCTGGCTTTCTAGCCCAGCCCTTGCTTCTGCACAACTACTTCCTAAGCGAAATTTCCGTGGGGGAAATTGGCTGGCATAGATAACTAGCTTAGCATTTGAATTTCCTCCATATGCTCTATCAGCTCATATGTGGTCATTTGGTTGGTTTTTCCTTATCCCAGCTAAGTCCCTAAATCTCATGCAAATCTGATCCTTTCCTGCCTTGCCTTGACTTGGGTAGATGCCTCCAGAGACAAAAGTGATTGCCAGTTTTACTCATCTACTAAGGGCTTGTTTTTCTCTGGAATTTAATTCATTCAGACTTCTTTGCATTCATGGCTATTTGATGGTTCTAAAGTGTGTTTTCTCATTGTTATGGTAAAACCAATGGTCTCATAACTTTTTACATCCTACCCAAATTTTTTGGGGGGGAAAACAAGATCAGTGGACACTCTCTTTTCCTTTACAGGCCTCAAGTTGAGTAATAGATTCTTGAAATAAGGCAGTGAGTGAATGGCTCAGAACTCTGAGATACAGACATTCATCATAAGTGTGTTGGAACACTTTACTTCCTACTTAAGATGACATTGAATAATAAAGACAAATATCACATGATATTGCTTATATGTGGAATCTTAAAAAAGGGTACAATTGAACTTATTTACAAAACTCTACAGAAGTAGAGTCACAGAGGTAGAAAGCAAACTTATGGTTACTAGAGGATACGGGGTGGGGAGGGATAAATTGAGAGTTTGGGATTGACATATACACTCTACTATATATAAAATAGATAACTAATAAGAACATACTGTAAAGCACAGGAAACTCTCCTCAATACTCTGTAAAGGCCTATATGAGAAAAGAGTCTTAAAAAAAAAGTGGATATTGGTATAGGTATAATGGATTCACTTTGTTGTACAACAGAAACTAACACAACATTGTAAATGAACTATACTCCATTAAAAATTTTAAAAAAATCAGAATTTGGCAACAGTGCATTATCAGCTCTCTATGGCTGTGATCTCGCTCCTTGAACTGTTTGCAGTATTTGCACAGAGCTAGAGAGTACCCTATCCCAGTCCATTTTATGAGGGGCACATACAAGGTTAGTCTACCAATAAGCTCTGCTGACATGACCAAGTCACTCCTGCTGCTTCTTCATGTGATCTGCCTGTTTTAGAGTCAGGGTGATTGGCAATGACATCATCAAATGACAGCTTTTCCTTTCTCCTTTTGGGAACTGAGAGTTGATAATTCTAAATTCTGAATACTCTACTGGAGACTTTACAAATGAGCAAGTTCACAAAAGAAAGACTGTGGAGCTCACAGGCATCCACTCACTTCCCTGTGGTAATCCGTATAAATTAGCTGCTCTTTTGGTGTTCTAGTGAATATTTACCAAGTTCATAGAAGAAAGTACTGTCTCGTGGCAAAGAGCCAAGTCTTCACCAAGGGCCTCTATATTGTAATTAACTACTATATGGCTATTTACTAGATTTTAAGTTCCTTGAAGGTAGGGACGATACTTGTTTCACTCTTTAAAAAAAAAAAAATCTATTTATAAAAACATCTTTATTAACATATAATTGCTTTATAATGGTGAGTTAGTTTCTGCTTTATAAAAAAGTGA
Organism: Kogia breviceps; assembly: GCF_026419965.1. Classification (NCBI taxonomy): domain Eukaryota; kingdom Metazoa; phylum Chordata; class Mammalia; order Artiodactyla; family Physeteridae; genus Kogia; species Kogia breviceps. The sequence continues at coordinate 32,917,242 of NC_081328.1, read as the reverse complement.
ATCAGCTATACATATACATATACCCCCATATTTCCTCCCTCTTGCATCTCCCTCCCACCCTCCCTATCCCACCCCTCTAGGTGGTCACAAAGCACCAAGCTGATTCCCCTGTGCTTTGTGGCTGCTTCCCACTAGCTATCTGTTTTCCATTTGGTAGGATATATAAGTCCATGCCACTCTCTCACTTTGTCCCATCTTACCGTTCCCCTCCCCATGTCCTCAAGTCCATTCTCTACTTCTGCATGTTTATTCCTGACCTGCCCCTAGGTTCTTCAGAGCCATTGCTTTTTAATTTTTTATTCCATACATATGTGTTAGCATATGGTATTTGTTTTTCTCTTTCTGACTTACTTCACTCTGAATGACAGTCTCTAGGTCCATCCACCTTGCTACAAATAACTCAATTTCATTTCCTTTTATGGCTGAGTAATATTCCATTGTTTATATGTGCCACATCTTTATTGATTCATCTGTCGATGGACACTTAGGTTGCTTCCATGTCCTGGCTATTGTAAATAGAGCTGCAATGAACATTGTGGTACATGACTCTTTGAATTATGGTTTTCTCAGGGTATATGCCCAGTACTAGGATTGCAGGGTCGTATGGTAGTTCTATTTTTAGTTTTTTAAGGAACCTCCATACTGTTCTCCATAGTGGCTGTATCAATTTACATTCCCACCTACTGTGCAAGAGGGTTCACTTTTCTCCACGCCCTCTCCAGCATTTATTGTTTGTAGATTTTTTAATGATGACCATTCTAACTGGTGTGAAGTGATACCACATTGTAATTTTGATTTGCATTTCTCTAATGATTAGAGATGTTGAGCATCCTTTCATGTGTTTGTTGGCAATCTGTATATCTTCTTTGGAGAAATGTCTGTCTAGGTCTCCTGCCCATTTTTCTATTTTTTTTTTTTTTTTTTTCCCAGTACGCGGGCCTCTCACTGTTGTGACCTCTCCCATTGTGGAGCACAGACTCCGGATGCGCAGGCCCAGCTGCTCCGCGGCACGTGGGATCTTCCCGAACTGGGGCACAAACCTGCCTCCCCTGCATCGGCAGGCGGACTCTCAACCACTGCGCCACCAGGGAAGCCTCCCCATTTTTGGATTGGATTGTTTGTTTGTTGGACATTGAGCTGCATGAGCTGCTTGTAAAGTTTGGAGATTAATCTTTTGTCAGTTGCTTCATTTGCAAGTATTTTCTCCCATTTTGAGGGTAGCCTTTTTGTCTAGTTTATGTTTTTCTTTGCTGTGCAAAAGCTTTTAAGTTTCATTAGGTATCATATTTTTATTTTGATTTTATTTCTATTTCTCTAGAGGGTGGGTCAAAAAGGATCTTGCTGTAATTGATGTCATAGAATGTTGTTGCTATGTTTTCCTCTAAGAGTTTGATAGCGTCTGGACTTACATTTAGGTCTTTAATCCATTTTGAGTTTATTTTTGTGTATGGTGTTTGGGAGTGTTCTAATTTCCTTCTTTTACATGTAAGTGTCCAGTTTTCCCAGCACCATGTATTGAAGATGCTGTCTTTTCTCCATTGTATATTCTTGCCTCCTTTATCAAAAATAAGGTGACCATATGTGCATAGGTTTATCTCTGGGCTTTCTATCTTGTTCCATTGATCTATATTTCTGTTTTTGTGCCAGTACCATGCTGTCTTATTTACTGTAGCTTTGTAGTACAGTCTGAAGTCTGGGAGCCTGATTTCTCCAGCTCTGTTTTTCTTTCTCAAGATTGTTTTGGCTATTTGGGGTCCCTTGTGTTTCCATACAAATTGTGAAATTTTTTGTTCTAGTTCTGCGAAAAATGCCATTGGTAGTTTGCTAGGGATTGCATTGAATCTGTAGATAGCTTTGGATAGTATAGTCATTTTCACAATGTTGATTCTTCCAATCCAAGGACATGGCATATCTGTCCATCTGTTTGTATCATCTTTGATTTCTTTCATTAGTGTCTTATAGTTTTCTGCATACAGGTCTTTTGTCTCCTTAGGTAGGTTTATTCCTAGGTATTTTATTCTTTTTGTTGCAATGGTAAATGGGAGTGCTTCCTTAATTTCTCCTTCAGAGTTTTCATCATTATTGTATAGGAATGCAAGAGATTTCTGTGCATTAATTTTTTATCCTGCTACTTTACCAAATTCATTGATTAGCTCTAGAAGTTTTCTGGTAGCATCTTTAGGTTTCTCTATGTATAGTATCATGTCATCTGCAAACAGTGACAGCTTTACTTCTTCTTTTCCAATTTGGATTTCTTTTATTTCTTTTTCTTCTCTGATTGCTGTGGCTATAACTTCCAAAACTATGTTGAATAAGAGTGGTGAGAGTGGACAACCTTGTCCTGTTCCTTATTCTAGAGGAAATGGTTTCAGTTTTTCACCATTGTCAGTGATGTTGGCTGTGGGTTTGTCATAAATGGCCTTTATTATGTTGAGGTAAGTTCCCTCTATGCCTAGTTTCTGGAGGATTTTGATTATAAAAGGATGTTGAATTTTGTCAGAAGATTTTTCTGTATCTATCAAGATTTTCATATGGTTTTTCTCCTTCAGTTTGTTAATATGTTTTATGACACTGATTGGGATATATTCAAGAATCCTGGCATTCCTGGGATAAACCCCACTTGATCATGGTGTATGATAGTTTTGTTGTGCTGTTGGATTCTGTTTGCTAGTATTTTGTTGAGGATTTTTGCATCTATGTTCATCAGTAATATTGGCCTGTAGTTTTCTTTGTTTGTGACATCTTTGTCTGGTTTTGGTATCAGAGTGCGGGTGGCCTCATAGAATGAGTTTGGGAGTGTTCTTCCCTCTGCTAGGTTTTGGAAGAGTTTGAGAAGGATAGGTGTTAGCTCCTCTCTAAATGTTTGATAGAATTCGCCTGTGAAGCCATCTAGTCCTGTGCTTCTGTTTGTTGAAAGATTTTTAACAAGAGTCTCAACTTCAGTGCTTGTGATTGGCCTGTTTGTACTTTCTATTTCTTCCTGGTTCAGTCTCAGAATGTTGTGCTTTTCATAGAATTTGTCCATTTCTTTCAGGTTGTCCATTTTATTGGTATATAGTTGCTTGTAATACTCTCTCATGATCCTTTGTATTTCTGTAGTGTCAGTTTTTACTTCTCCTATTCATTTCTAATTTTATTAATTTGCGTCTTCTCCCTTTTTTTCTTGATGAGTCTGACTAATGGTTTATCAATTGTGTTTATGTCACAAAGAATCAGCTTTTAGTTTATTGATGTTTGCTATTGTTCCTTTCATTTTTTTCACCATTTATTTCTGATCTGTTCTTTATGATTTCTTTCCTTTTCCTAACTTTGGGTGTTTTTTTTTTTGTTGTTGTTGTTGTTGTTCTTCTTTCTCTAACTGCTTTAGGTGTAAGGTTATTTGAGCTGTTTCTTGAGGTAGGATTGTATAGCTATACACTTCACTCTTAGAACTGTGTTTGTTGCATCCCATAGGTTTTGGGTCATTGTGTTTTCATTGTCTTTTGTTTCTAGGTTTTTTAAAATTTCATCTTTGATTTCTTTATTGATCTCTTGGTTATTAAGTAGTGTATTCTTTAGCTTACATGCATTTGTATTTTTTACAGATTTTTTTCCTATAATTGATATCTAGTCTCATAGTGTTGTAGTCATAAAAGATACTCGATATGATTTCAATTTTCTTAAATTTACCAACGCTTGATTTGTGACCCAAGATATGATCTATCCTGGAAAATGTTCCATGAACACTTGAGAAGAAAGTGTATTCTGTTGTTTTTGGATGGAATGTCCTATAACTATCAATTAAGTCCATCTTGTTTAAAGTATCATTTAAAGCTTGTGTTTCATTATTTATTTTCATTTTGGCTGATCTGTCCATTGGTGAAAGTGGGGTGTTAAAGTTCCCTATTATTATTGTGTTACTGTCAATTTCCTCTTTTATGGCTGTTAACATTTGCCTTATGTATTGAGGTGCTCCTATGTTGAGTTCATAAATATTTACAATTGTTATATTTTCTTCTTGGATTGATCACTTGATCATTACATAGGGTCCTTCTTTGTCTCTCGTGATAGTATTTATTTTAAAGTCAATTTTGTGTGATATGAGAATTGCTACTCCAGCTTTCTTTTGATTTCCATTTGCATGGAATATCTTTTTCCATCCCCTCACTTTCAGTCTGTATGTGTCCCTAGGTCTGAAGTGGGTCTCTTTTAGACAGCATATATGGGTCTTGTTTTTGTATCCATGCAGCCAGTCTATGGTTGAAGCATTTAATCCATTTACATTTAAGGTAGTTATTGATATGTATGTTCCTATGACCATTTTCTTAATTGTTTTGCATTTGTTTTTGTAAGTCTTTTCCTTCTCTTGTGTTTCCTGCCTAGAGAAGTTCCTTTAGCATTTTTTGTATAGCTGGTTTTGTGGTGCTGAATTCTCTTAGCTTTTGCTTGTCTGTAAAGGTTGTAATTTCTCCATCGAATCTGAATGAGATCATTGCTGGGTAAAATAATCTTGGTTGTAGTTATTTTGCTTTCATTACTTTAAATATGTCCTGCCACTCCCTTCTGGCTTGCAGAGTTTCTGCTGAAAGATCAGCTGTTAACCTTATGGGGATTCACTTGTATGTTATTTGTTGCTTTTCCCTTTCTGCTTTTAATATTTTTTTCCTTGTATTTAATTTTTGATAGCTTGATTAATGTGTGTCTTGGCATGTTTCTCCTTGGATTTATCCTGTATGGGACTCTCTGCTCTTCCTGAAGTTGACTGACTATTTCTTTTCCCATATTAGGGAAGTTTTCAACTATAACCTCTTCAAATATTTTCTCAGGCCCTTTCTTTTTCTCTGCTTCTTCTGGGATCCCTATAATTCGGATGTTGGTTTATTTAATGTTGTCCCAGAGGTCTCTGAGCCTGCTCTCATTCCTTTCATTGTTTTTTTGTAATTCTGCTCTGTAGTAGTTATTTCCACTATTTTATCTTCCAGGTCACTTATCCATTCTCTGCCTCTGATATTCTGGTATTGATTCCTTCTAGAGAATTTTTATTGCATTTATTGTGTTGTTCATCATTGTTTGTTTGCCCTTTAGTTCTTCTGGTTCCTTGTTAAACATTTCTTGCATTTTCTCCATTCCATTTCCAAGATTGAGGATCATCTTTACTATCATTACTCTGAATTCTTTTTAAGGTAGACTGCCTATTTCCTCTTCATTTGTTTGGTCTGGTCGGTTTTCACCTTGCTCCTTCACCTGCTTTGTGTTTCTTTGTCTTCTCATTTTTCTTAACTTACTGTTTTTGGGGTCTCCTTTTCACAGGTGGCATGTTCGTAACTCCCGTTGCTTTTGGTGTCTGCTCCCAGTGGGTAAGGTTGGCTCAGTGGCTGTGTACACTTCCTGGTGGAGCAGACTGTTTCATGTGTTCTGGTGGATGAGGCTGGTTTTTGTCTTTCTGGTAGGCAGGACCACATCCGGTAGTGTGTTTTGGGGTGTCAGTGACCATATTATGATTTTAGGCAGCCTCTCTGCTAATTGGTGGGGTTGTGTTCCTGTTTTGCTAATTGTTTGGCATAGGGTGTCCAGCACTGTATCTTTCTGGTCTTTGAGTGACGCTGGGTCCTAGCTTTTAATGGAGATCTCTGGGAGAGCTTTCATCTTTTGGTATTACATGGAGTCAGGGGGTCTCTGGTGGACCAATGTCTTGTACTTGGTCTCCCAACTCAGAGGCACAGGCCTGACACCTGGATGGAGTATGTAGACCCTCTTAGCCACACAGCTCAGAAGAAAAGGGAGAAAAAAAGAGAGAAAGAAAGAAAAGAAAACAAAGTTTTTAAATTAAAAAATTTATTAAAAATAAGAAAATAAAAAGTAATAAAAAAAGAAAGAAGAGAGCATCCAAACCAAAACACAAATCCACCAATGATAACAAGAGCTAAAATCTATATTAATACAAATAAAACTGAAATGCAAAAAACGGACAGACAGAACCCTAGGACAAATGGTAAAAGCAAAGCTATACAGACAAAGTCACAGAAAGAAGCATATACATACATACAAATAGAGGAAATGGGTGAAAAAATCTCTCTATATATATAAAAAGAAGAGAACAACCAAATCAATAAACAAGTCTACCAATTATAATAAACTCTAAATACTAAACTAAGATAAACATAAGACCAGAAAGAAATTAGATGCAGATAGCAAACCCCAAGTCTACAGTTGCTCCCAAAGTCCACTGCCTCAATTTTGGGATGATTTGTTGTCTATTCAGGTATTCCACAGATGCAGTGTGCATCAAGTTGATTGTGGAGGTTTAATCTGCTGCTTCTGAGGCTGCTGGGAGAAATTTCCCTTTCTCTTCTTTGTTTGCACAGCTTCCGGGGTTCAGCTTTGGATTTTGCCCTGCCTCTGTAGGTTGCCTCAGGCCACCTGTTCATCGCTCAGACAGGACAGGGTTAAAGAAGCAGCTGATTTGGGGGCTCTGGCTCACTCAGGCCAAGGGAATGGAGAGGTACAGAATGCGGGTTGAGCCAGTGGTGGCAGAGGCCAGCATGATGTTCCTACAGCCTAAGGCATGCCGTGTGTTCTCCTGGGAAAGTTGTCCCTGCATCACAGGACCCTGGCAGTGGTGGGCTGCCCAGGTTCCCTGGAGGGGAGATATGGATAGTGCCCTGTCCTTGCACACAGGCTCCTTTGTGGTTGCAGCAGCAGCCTTAGTGTTTCATGCCCGTCTCTGGTGTCTGTGCTGATCGCTATGGCTTGTGCCCATCTCTGGAGCTCATTTAGGAGGTGCTCTGAATCCCCTCTCCTCGCACACCTTGAAACAGTGGTCTCTTGCCTCTTAGGCAGGTCTAGACTTTTTCCCAGACTCCCTCCCAGCTAGCTGTGGTGCACTAGCCCCCTTCAGGTTGTGTTAATGCAGCCAACCTCAGTCCTCTCCCTGGGGTCTGACCTCCAAAGCCAGAGCCACAGCTCCCAGCCCCCACCTATCCTGCCCTGGCAGGTGAGCAGAGAAGCCTCTCAGGCTGGTGAGTGCTGGTCAGCACTGATCCTCTGTGCGGGATCTCTCTGCTTTGCCCTCTGCACCCCTATTGCTGTGCTCCCCTCCATGGCTCCGAAGCTTCCCCCCGCCACCCACATCCTCACCCATGAAGGGTTCTCCTTGTGTGTAGAAACATTTCCTCCTTCACAGCTCCCTCCCAGAGGGGCAGGTCCTGTCCCTATTCTTTTATCTCTGTTTTTTCTTTTTTCTTTGGTCCTACCCAGGTACGTGGGGAGTTTCTTGCCTTTTGGGAAGTCTGAGGTCTTCCGCCAGCATTCAGTAGGTGTTCTATAGGAGTTGTTCCACATGTAGATGTATTTCTGATGTGTTTGTGGGGAGGAAGGTGATCTCCATGTCTTACTTCTCCACCATCTTGAATGTCTTCTGTTTCACTTTTATATTCCCTGTGCTTGGCACAGAGTAGGGAATCAGTAAATATTTACTAAGTATTTGAGTTGGCAAGAGACTAACTGTACTGTCCAAGAATAGCAATGCATATGAAAAAGAGGTGTCAACAGTTGAGTATAAGATTCAAAGTTAAAGGCCTAGAATGAGAGGGTAGCTGAAGGAATGGACCCAGATGTTATGTGCTTCACAAACATTCTTGTGAATGGATTTTCTGAGTTGGGAACTTTGAATTTTATGCACAACCATATTTTTAAAAAGATAAAACAGCTAAGATAATGACTAGCATGTTACAAGAACAGTTTATGTCATTATATGTTTATAGGAAATTATCCATAGTAACTAAAAAACCAAACATGAATCTGAACTAATTTGGCCAAAAAGCAGGCAAGCTCTAGAAGGACAGTGTTGTCCCAGGATAAATCTTAAACACACATTTAATAAAACAGTCTGGAAGAGAACAAAGAGGCTACGTGGAATAAATATGTAAAAGCTTAAGTTCCTTCCTATAGCTGAACCAAGAATGATATGGCCAAAGAGAGTCATCTTATGATCTTAAGAGAGCTGCTTGCATCAATGACTGTTTGTGGAATTTCTTTGTGGCCTCTTTGTCCCTTTACTAAGTGTTGGGAACACACAGATTGTGGAGGGGAGTAGAAGTGATTGAAAAGCTTTCATCTATTCATTTTTCCTTTTTTGTAGTGAAATATTTAACTTATTGTTATTAATTTTCCTGAATATTATATATATATGAATTCAATAGAAGAAACATTACTGTCTTCAATTCCCAGGTCATTTTTGTTATTTGTCTTATTTCATGATTATTACTGAAAATATTTTTTTTTTTCATATATTGGAATGGGTGTGTTAAATAATCTGCCTTAGGTATCAAATATACTAGGTATGCACCATATAAGGGACAAAGGAACTAGTGTGCCCAGTGTGTGTAAAAAAGGAGAAAAGGAGACAAAATTTCCTCTGAAGAGAGATGAAAATCTAGGCAGTTTAGTGGGTCTCATGGAGTTAAGCTTAGTTCATCAAGCTGCAGATTTTACCTTCCTCAGGCAATAACACATGTATGTGTATACAAGTGGTTGAAGACCAATATTATAAAAGGTGTGCTTTTCTTTTCTTCTTTTTTTTTTTTTTTTTTTTTTGCAGTACACAGGCCTCTTACTGTTGTGGACTCTCCCTTTGCGGAGCACAGGCTCCGGACGCACAGGCTCAGCGGCCATGGCTCACGGGCACAGCCGCTCCACAGCATGTGGGATCTCCCCGGACCAGGGCACGAACCCACGTCCCCTGCATCGGCAGGCAGATCCTCAACTACTGCGTTACCAGGGAAGCCCAAAAGGTGTGCTTTTCAAGATGATGAAGAGCTATGCTATTCAGTTTTAAGGACTTAAAACAAAAGGAAAAATTGGTAAGTGAATAAATGAAGTGATTGAGTAGTCACTGTTAATTCTGGGGACTCTTCAGTGTCCAGGGAGTATCAGAACATGGATCTTTCTGCCTCAAGCGGAGATATTTTCAGAGTTCCCCACCAAGGGAACATCCTCCCTGTTATGGACTGAAGTTTATGTTTTCCCCAAATTCATATGTGATGGTATGTGAAAGTAGGTTCTCTGGGAGTTAATTTGATTATGAGGGTGGAGCCCTCATGAATGGGATTAGTACCTTTATAAGAAGAGGTATGATATTCCTATTTCCCATGTGAGGACACATCAAAAAGGCTGCCACCTACAAACCCTAACCCTAAAACCAGACCATGCTGGCACCTTGTTGGCAAGATCATGCTTGGACCTCCAGCCCCCAGAACTGTGAGAAAGAAATTTTTGTTGTTTAAGCCACCCAGTCTATGCTATTTGTTGTAGCAGCCTGAGTTGACTATGACACTACCCATCACCTGAGTAAGTGAGGGTGATCAAGGGCAAGACCTACATCAGCACAGAGTACTTGGGTTGGAGGGACCAAGACCTGAAACATCAAAGACATGGCTATCGCATGGCAGAGGGAGCTGGGGGAAAGGAAAACCTTTTGCAGCTGCCAGTTAATAAAGACCTAATAGAATTGATGTTTCAGATGTTTTTGCTACTCAAGACATGTCTCAAGAGTAAAAAGGATCTCCACTATTATAGCATATACTTTCCCCTGTAAGTATAACTGAAAAATTTAAACGACTCATGAAAATCATTTATTGCTCACTCAGTGAGCTATTTTTACACATGTCTTGAAACAGTTTTACAAATGGACTTTATTGTTTTTATATAGGAGGCATGATGGAGTCCTTCAGATTTTAGATGCTGCCAACTTGACATTTCATCCTCAATGTATCCAGCGTTTTGATTCTCTGGTAAGGACAATTACTTTCTCAGATGTCTTCATTTTTTCTTCATTTGTATCATCAGCACCAGCAGCTGACTTTCTTATGGGAGCAATTTTTCACACAGAAACAAAACTTTAGTCACTTCATAAAATTTGTGGCATATAAGACAACAAAGTAGAGAATGACTGAATCGTGTTGAGATGCAGATTCAGAGATCTGGTTCAGGTAATTCATTAGCTAAGTTGGTGACTTGGTTCAGACACTGAACATACAATTGAAATTTATGTCTTAAGATGCTGAAAAATAGTACATGCCATGGACCTTCAGTGACATTCTAGAATGGTCAAAATTGTGAATGCTAAATATAAAAGGCGTGTAGAGACAGAAGTTTTCTGTACTTAAAATTTGTATATTGAATGGCTGCAAAGGTAGAGGAGAAGTAAGAAGCAGCATTAGCCAAAGCAACCTGAAATAGATACAAAAGCATTTGAGACAGATATGAATGCCCTTGAGCACTACTTGACAGTTACTACCTGCTTTGCGGTGTGTAGGAAATGGGAATGCAGGATATGAACCCACTGTATATCCTCTGTCGTTTGTTGTGTATTGACAAGCAGAGTAACCTGGATGGTGTCCTCACTATAGAGAAGGAACATGGGAATTCTCAAGAAATGATTTTGTCACCTTTATGAAGTTTCAAGTTAAAGAATCTCTGCAGGTACTTTATGCAGATAACCAAGCTGAGTGAATAAGAAATGATTGTTATAGTCAAGATTCTGATCCTCATAAGAACCAAATATTCTGCTTCAGTGACTTTTTTTTTTTTTTTTTTTTTTTCTTTCCTGTATGGGAGGCCTAGTTATTGCATATATCCTCCCAATGGCAGGCAGGGTATAAACACTAGACACAGTACTTTCTATTTGCATACTTGTTTGACTTGTTTCAAGAAATTCAAATATCTTGAGGCCTAAAGTTACACAGTTCAAAGATGATTTACATTACAAGAAATTCCTTTAAAAGTTATTGCTTAAAAAAAAATTTCTCAATATACTTAAGTTCTGGCTTACCAAAAAATGATTTTGAACACCTTTTTAGTGGTAAACCTTGCATGTCCGGTCCAGCACAAGTTTAGTCGTTGCCCTCTCTCGCCCCAGATCACAGGCTGGTGCTCCCATCTACTGCATTGTGGTCCATATGGGCCTTGGCACTCAATCAGCTCTTTTTAAAAAAAAAAAATAAATTTATTTATTTATTTTTTGGCTTCGTTGGGTCTTCGTTGCTGCACACGGCTTTCTCTAGTTGCAACGAGTGGGGGCTACTCTTCCTTGTGGTGTGCAGGCTTCTCATTGCAGTGGCTTCTCTTGTTGTGGAACACGGGGTCTAGGCATGTGGGCTTCAGTAGTTGTGGCTCGCGGGCTCTAGAGTACAGACTCAGTAGTTGTGGCACACGGGCTTAGTTGCTCCGCGGCATGCGGGATCTTCCCGGACCAGGACTTGAACCCGTGTCCTTGCATTGGCAGGCGGATTCTTAACCACTGCACCACCAGGGAAGCCACTCAATCAACGCTTAATGACAGCTGCCTCTTCAGCAACTCTACCCCTGAGTCCAGTGTGACTCAGTACCTTCAATGACCCTCTTCCTGTTCAAGACTGAGACCGCAGGGGCTCTGTAAAATTTCTCCTCCTCTGTGCCCTGGTGCCTGGAGGACTCCTCTTGGCACTGACTGAGCCTGCCTGCTACATCTGGCCTACATTTGGGTAGAGACCTCTGGCCTTGATTCTGTTGCCTTCTCTGCCTGCTTCCTTAGAACTGATGATTCAGAGGTTCCCTGATTCTGAGTGCTCTGTGTCCTTAGCAAGCTTTCCCATTTCCTTTTGTTCTGAGTCTCACCATGTGGATCAGTCTCATCCTCTCACTCACCAGCATGCTCCTCCAGTCCCAGCCCAAGTCGGGGACCACTTGTCTGGGAGGGAGCTAGATACCCTAGGTGACCTTGCAGATGCTTGTGGGTTCCAATGATGTTGGCACAAGACCACTCGTGAGTATGCATGGAGGGCAGTCGTGGAGCAACTGCTCACTGGAATCCTCCCCAGGAGCTCCAACGAGGCCCCCTGGCAGCACTCCATTCACTCTCACTTCCCAAAATAAGCACTGCTGGAAATGATAAAGTGAGTAAAATTATGCATCAGGAGGAGTCCATTCTCATTTCATACACACGTTTGGATATCAGTGGTAAATAAGGATTGGTATGAAGTCAACTCTTCAAATCTTGGGAGAACTACTGAGATTTCAGATCACTTTCTTCCATACTGAGTCATCATGGGCTTGCCCTAGCTGCCAAGGAATCCTGGGAAAGCAAGTTTCTGAATTCTCCCTTGGGGAGGCATTAGTCTTAATGTGGAAAACTTCCTAAACCTAAGAAGGCTATTCAAACAGTACTGGGTGCTAGAAATTATGAAAAATATCCTTGATACTCACTGTTCACACTGTTGAGTCTGTTCTGTGCTTCAACAATGGCTTGGAAATGGAGATAATGCCTTTCACCCCTCATTAGTGCTCTCATCATTTTATGTAGATTCATTATTATAATTTGAAAAAAATTACTAGATGGAAGAAAAAGAGGCTACAAAGAAGTACTACTTTTTAAAAGAATATTTTTATTTTTGTTAGAAAAGCACATGCCCATAATTTTAAAAAGTCAAGTACTGCTAGAAGTCTTACTTTAAACATGCCCAGCCATCCCTTGCTTAACAGCTCCTCCCTCTTCCAGGAAGCAATCTCTTTTAACTTTTAATATTTTTTTCTTCTGATATTTGCCTCCATATTTCTACATAATGTGGATACACTGCTCTGTCTTGATTAATTACCTTTAGACATTATTTATTGCCTTCCTATTATGGGGAGATGACAATTTTAAATCTCTATTACTACTTTCTCTCTCTTCACACTTCCAATATAATTAGTTCACTGTTCAGTATAATCCATATTTACTGTTTTTAAATAGTACAACTTTAACATTGCCAACTTCTGAATAAAGAGTATACTATTTTATTACCTACTTGAACAAGTTGTTTTTAATAGGTATCTCATTTATTTTGACTTCTTTTACTTTTTGAAATCTCTGGTTAAATCTTCTCACATCTTCCCATAGTTCTACAAAATTACACTCAATTCAATTTTCTAATCACACATCTGTCAGATAATCTATCAGTTAACATTTTAAACTTCCTTTAACCTCCTAGAGTCCTCCTTCTCTTGTCTCAGTCATTACTATTATTTCACTGGATGGTTTCACATCCTGAACATTCCTTTTGACTTTCTTCTATGTTGAGTCTCCTATTTCCTGAATCCCATGTACTCTTTTATTCTTAGTTGACTCCATCGTCTTGGTGGAGCACATTCTCCTGTAGTATTCTGAGAAAAGTATGCATGAGAGGTAAATTGTATGAGACTCTGTCTTATTCTGCTTTCAAAATTGTTTGATAGTTAAATGTGTATAAAATTTATGTTTGAAACCATTTTACTCATTTTAAGGTTATTGTTGTACTTTCTTCTAGCTTCCAGTATTGCTATTTAAAAATCCATTGCCATTCTCATTCCTGAATTTTTGTGTGACTTTTTTTGTGACTTTTTTCTCCCCATTCTGGAAGCTTTTAAGATCTTTTGAGATCTTCCTTTATCCACAGTGCTGTGAAATTTCACATAGATATGCTTTTATCTATTGTGTTGTATACTTGGTGAACTCTTTTAATCTAAATAGTTCTGTTCTTCAGTCCTAGGAAATTTACTTGTAGTATTTTTTTAAATTTAACATTTTAATCATGTTTAAGTACACAATTCAGTGCCATTAAATACATTTACAATGTTGTACATACATCACCACTATCCATTTACAGAACTTTTCATCATCCCAAACAACAACTCTTCTTATTAAACATTAATTCCCCATTTCTACTCCAAACCTTCCCCCCCTCCGGATCTCTTTTCTCCTTTCAACCACTACTCGACTTTCAATCTCTATGAATTTGCCTGTTCTAGGTATGTCATATAGGTGAAATTATGTAGTATTTTCCCTTTTGTGACAGTTCACATAGCCTAATGTTTTCAAGGCTCTACTTGTAGTATTTCTTTGAAACTTTCTTCCCCACTACTTTTTTTGGAATTCCTATTAATCAGATATTAGGCCTCTTGGACTTTAGTTTTTTTTTTTTTTTTCTTTTGTTTTTTTTTTAATACTGCAGGTTCCTATTAGTTATCAATTTTATACATATCAGTGTATACCTGTCAATCCCAATCGCCCAATGCAGCACACCACCATCTTCACCCCACCGTGGTTTTCCCCCCTTGGTGTCCACATGTTTGTTCCCTACATCTATGTCTCAACTTCTGCCCTGCAAACTGGTTCATCTGTACCATTTTTCTAGGTTCCAAATACATGCGTTAATATATGATATTTGTTTTTCTCTTTCTGAATTACTTCACTCTATATGACAGTCTCTAGGTCCATCCACTTCTCAACAAATGACTCAATTTTGTTCCTTTTTATGGTTGAGTAATATCCCATTGTATATATGTACCACATTGTCTTTATCCATTCATCTGTCGTTGGGCATTTAGGTTGCTTCCATGACCTGGATATTGTAAATAGTGCTGCAATGAACATTGGGGTGCATGTGTCTTTTTGAAATATGGTTTTCTCTGGGTATATGCCTAGTAGTGGAATTGCTGGATCATATGGTAATTCTATTTTTAGTTTTTTAAGGAACCTCCATACTGTTCTCCATAGTGGATGTATCAATTTACATTCCCACCAATAGTGCTAGAGGGTTCCCTTTTCTCCACACCCTCTCCAGCATTTGTTGTTTGTAGATTTTCTGATGATGCCCATTCTAACTGGTGTGAGGTGATATCTCATTGTAGTTTTGATTTGCATTTCTCTAATAATTAGTGATGTTGAGCAGGTTTTCATGTGCTTCTTGGCCATCTGTATGTCTTCTTTGGAGAAATGTCTATTTAGGTCTTCTGCCCATTTTTGGAGTGGTTTGTTGGTTTACTTAATATTGAGCTGCATGAGCTGTTTATATATTTTGGAGATTAATCCTTTGTCTGTTGATTCGTTTGTAAATATTTTCTCCCATTCTGAGGGTTGTCTTTTCGTCTTGTTTATGGTTTCCTTTGTTGTGCAAAAGCTTTGAAGTTTCATTAGGTCCCATTTGTTTATTTTTGTTTTTATTTCCATTACTCTAGGAGGTGGATCAAAAAAGATCTTGCGGTGATTTATGTCAAAGAGTGTTCTTCCTATGTTTTCCTCTAAGAGTTTTATGGTGTGCGGTCTTACATTTAGGCCTCTAATCGTTTTTGAATTTATTTTTGTGTATGGTGTTAGGGATCGTTCTAATTTCATTCCTTTAAATGTGGCTGTCCAGTTTTCCCAGCACCACTTATTGAAAAGACTGTCTTTTCTCCATTGTATATCTTTTCCTCCTTTGTCATAGATTAGTTGACTATAGGTACGTGGGTTTATCTCTGGGCTTTCTACCTTGTTCCATTGATCTATGTTTCTGTATTTGTGCAAGTACCATATTGTCTTGATGACTGTAGCTTTGTAGTATAGTCTGAAGTCAGGGAGTCTGATTCCTCCAGCTTCATTTTTTTCCCTCAAGACTGCTTTAGCTATTCTGGGTCCTTTGTGTCTCCATACAAATTATAAGATGATTTGTTCTAGTTCTGTAAAAAATGCCATTGGTAATTTGATAGGGATTGCATTGAATCTGTAGATCACTTTGGGTAGTATAGTCATTTTCATAATATTGATTCTTCCAATCCAAGAACATGGTATATCTCTCCTGTTTGTATCATCTTTAATTTCTATCATCAGTGTCTTATAGTTTTTTGCATACAGGTCTTTGTTTCCCTAGGTAGGTTTATTCCAAAGTATTCTATTCTTTATGTTGTAATGGTAAATGGGAGTGTTTCCATAATTTCTCTTTCAGATTTTTCATCATTAGTGTATAGGAATGCAAGAGATTTCTGTGCATTAATTTTGTATCCTGCACCTTTACCAAATGGATTGATTAGCTCTAGTAGTTTTCTGGTCACATTCTTAGGATTCTCTACACATAGTATCATGTCATCTGCAAACAGTGACAGTTTTACTTCTTTTCCAATTTGTATTCCTTTTATTTCTTTTTGTACTCTGATTGCCATGGCTAGGACTTCCAAAACTATGTTGAATAATAGTGGTGAGAGTGGACATCCTTGTCTCGTTCCTGATCTTAGAAGAAATGCTTTCAGTTTTTCACCATTGGGGATGATGTTGGCTGTGGGTTTGTTGTATATGGCTTTTTTTATGTTGAGGTAGGTTCCCTCTATGCCCACTTTCTGAAGACTATTTATCATAAATGGGTGTTGAATTTTGTCAAAAGCTTTTTCTGCATCTATTGAGATGATCATATGGTTTTTATTCTTCAATTTGTTAATATGGTATATCACATTGATTGATTTGCATATATTAAAGAATCCTTGCATCCCTGGGATAAATCCCACTTTTTCGTGGTGTATGATCCTTTTAATGTACTGTTGGATTCTGTTTGCTAGTATTTTGTTGAGAATTTTTGCATATATATTCATCATTGATAATATCACTGCATTTTCTGTAATTTCTGTCTGTAATTTTCTTTTTTGTAGTATCTTTCTCTGATTTTGGTATCAGGGTGATGGTGGCCTCATAGAATGAGTTTGGGAGTGTTCCTTCCTCTGCAATTTTTTGGAAGAGTTTGAGGAGGATGGGTGTTAGCTCTTCTCTAAAAGTTTGGTAGAATTCACCTGTGAAGCCATCTGGTCCTGGACTTTTGGAAGATTTTAAATCACAGTTTCAATTTCATTACTCGTGATTGGTCTGTTCATATTTTCTGTTTCTTCCTGGTTCAGTCTTGGAAGGTTATGTTTCTAAGAATTTGTCCATTTCTTCCCGGTTGTCCATTTATTGGCATAGAGTTGCTTGCAGTAGTCTCTTCGGATGTGTTGTATTTCTGCAGTGTCTGTTGTAACTTCTCCTTTTTCATTTCTAATTTTATTGATTTGAGTCTTCTCCCTCTTTTTCTTGATGAGTCTGGCTAATGGTTTATCAATATTGTTTATCTTCTCAAAGAACCAGCTTTTAGTTTTATTGATCTTTGCTATTGTTTTCTTTGTTTCTATTTCATTTATTTCTTCTCTCATCTTTATGATTTCTTTCCTTCTGCTTCCTTTGCGTTTTGTTTGTTCTTCTTTCTCTAGTTCCTTTAGGTGTCAGGTTAGATTGTTTACTTCAGATTTATCTTGTTTCTTGAGGTTGGCTTGTATAGCTATAAACTTCCTTCTTAGCACTTCTTTCCTGCATCCCATAGGTTTTGGATTGTCGTGTTTTCATTGTCATTTTTCTCTAGGTATTTTTTGATTTCCTCTTTGATTTCTTCAGTGATCTCTTGGTTGTTTAGTAATGTATAGTTTAGCCTCTATGTGTTTGTGTTTTTTACGTTTTTTTCCCTGTAATTCATTTCTAATCTCATAGTGTTGTAGTCAGAAAAGGTGCTTGATATGATTTCAATTTTCTTAAATTTACTGAGGCTTGATTTGTGACCCAAGATGTGATCTATCCTCGAGAAAGTTCCATGCGCACTTGAGAAGAAAGTGTAATCTGCTGTTTTTGAATGGAATGTCCTATAAATATCAAATAAATCTATCTGGTCTATTGTGTCATTTAAAGCTTTTGTTTCTTTATTTATTTTCATTTTGGATGATCTGTCCCTTGGTTTAAAGGAGGTGTTAAAATCCCCTACTATTACTGTGTTACTGTCGATTTCCTCTTTTATAGCTGTTAGCAGTTGCCTTATTTATTGAGTTGCTCCTATGTTGGGTGCATATATATTTATAATATAATTGTTATATCTTCTTCTTGGTTTGATCTCTTGATCATTATGTAGTGTCCTTCCTTGTCTCTTGTAACATTCTTTATTTTAAAGTCTATTTTATCTTATATGAGTATAGCTACTCCAGCTTTCTTTTGATTTCCATTTGCATGGAATATCTTTTTCCAACCTCTTACTTTCAGTCTGTATGTGACCCTAGGTCTGAAGTGGGTCTCTTGTACACACCATATATATGGGTCTTGTGTTCGTATCTATTCAGCAAGCCTGTGTCTTTTGATTGGAGCATTTAATCCATTCACATTTAAGGTAATTATCGATATGTATTTTCCTATGCCCATTTTCTTAATTGTTTTGTGTTTTTTTTTTTTTTTTTTTTTTGCAGTACACGGGCCTCTCACTGTTGTGGCCTCTCCCATTGCAGAGCACAGGCTCCGGACGCGCAGGCTCAATGGCCATGGCTCACGGGCCCAGCCGCTCCGCGGCATGTGGGATCTTCCCGGACCAGGGCACGAACCCATGTCCCCTGCATTGGCAGGCGGATTCTCAACCACTGCGCCACCAGGGAAGCCCTGTGTTTGTTTTTATAGACCCTTTTCTTCTCTTGTGTTTCCCACTTAGAGAAGTTCCTTTAGCATTTGTTGTAGAGCTAGTTTGGTGGTGCTGAATTCTCTTAGCTTTTGCTTGTCTGTCAGGCTTTAGATTTCTCCATCAAATCTGGATGAGATCCTTGCTGGGTAAAGTAATCTTGGTTGTAAGTTCTTC
This sequence comes from Kogia breviceps, assembly GCF_026419965.1. Classification (NCBI taxonomy): domain Eukaryota; kingdom Metazoa; phylum Chordata; class Mammalia; order Artiodactyla; family Physeteridae; genus Kogia; species Kogia breviceps. The sequence continues at coordinate 32,898,826 of NC_081328.1, read as the reverse complement.
CCTTTCATCACTTTAAGTATATCATGCCACTCCCTTCTGGCTTGTAGAGTTTCTGCTGAGAAATCAGCTGTTAACCTTATGGGAGTTTCTTTGTATGTTATTTGTTATTTTTCCCTTGCTACTTTCAATAATTTTTCTTTGTTTTTAATTTTTGCCTGTTGGATTACTGTGTGTCTCAGCATGTTTTTCCTTGGGTTTATCCTGTATGGACTCGCTGTGCTTCCTGGACTTGGGTGGCTATTCCCTTTCCCATATTAGGGAAGTTTTTGACTATAATCTCTTCAAATATTTCCTCTGGTCCTTTCTCTCTCTCTTCACCTTCTGGGACCCCTATAATGTGAATGTTGTTGCATTTAATGTAGTCCCAGAATTCTCTTAGGCTGTCCTCATTTCTTTTTATGCTTTTTTCTTTATTCTCTTCCTCAGCAGTGAATTCCACCATTGTGTCTTCCAGGTCACTTATCTGTTCTTCTGCCTCAGTTATTCTGCTATTTATTCCTTCTAGTGTATGTTTCATTTCAGTTATTGTATTGTTCATCTCTGTTTGTTTGTTCTTTAATTCTTTTAGGTCTTTGTTAAACATTTCTTGCATCTTCTAGTTCTTTGCCTCCGTTCTTTTTCCAAGGTCCTGGATCATCATCACTATCATTATTCTGAATTATTTTTTCTGTAAGGTTGCCTATCTCCACTTCATTTAGTAGTTTTTCTGGGATTTTATCTTGTTCCTTCATCTGTTACATAGCCCTATGCCTTTTCATCTTGTCTATCTTTCTGTGAATATGGTTTTTGTTCCACAGTCTGCAGGATTGTAGTCCTTCTTGCTTCTGCTGTCTGCCCTGTGGTGAATGAGGCTATCTAAGAGGCTTGTGCAAGTTTGCTGATGGGAGGGACTGGTAGTGGGTAGAGGTGACTGTTTCTCTGTTGGGCAGAGCTCAGTAAAACTTTAATCTGCTTGACTATTGATGGGTGGGGCTGGGTTCCCTCCCTGTTGGTTGTGTAGCCTGAGGCAACCCAACACTGGAACCTACCTGGTGGTAGGTTTGGTGGGGCTTGGATGGCTCATGCCAAGGAGTA